>NW_026535797.1:607500-1190000 GCF_028551555.1 Melozone crissalis | reverse complement strand
TTAAAGTTGTGAAATGCCTCTCCGGAAAAAAAAAAAAAAAATAGAAATAATGAAAAAAGAAATAAAGTTGATTAAATCCCAAGCTCTGTGTCTATAATTGCTGTGGTGCAACGCTGATAACACGTAGTTATCATCGGAAAAGTTGACCAAGACAGGTTAAATAATTTAATAAGGAACTGCTTGTAATTATGTTATTTACAAGGTATGACAGAGGTTTGAGGAAGAAACAGAAGCTGATCTCAGGGAAATGGACGGGTTTGGGTGACCCCTGGAGCATGGAGTTTGAATTATGGAGATGGGGGGCTGAGAGGTGAATATGGACTAGAGGAGAACAAGATGACTTTTCACCTCAGCACATTTAACTTTTAAATCCAAATAAACGTCTCGCGTTACTGGATGCTCGCGGTATAAAAGAAAAAGGACAAATCCCGGCCAGTTTCAGAGTGTGGGGAAGGGGTTGCCCTTTCCTCACTGAGGAAAAAATATCGGCAAAAAAAAAAAAAAAAGAAAAAAAGTTACAGAGAGGGAAAAGCGCATTTTAAAATAAATCTGGGTAACTCGGTGGGATTTTTTTTTACCCCTTTCCTTTCTCCCTGGCTAAATTAATTATATCAAACATCTGTTCCCATGACGTTGTCCTCCATGCCACACACACCACCGAATGATCTCAACGCTGCCTCGCAAAGCAACAACACACGGTTTTCTGTTTCCCAAATATCCTCCGGTAACCGGGATCTGGGTCGGCAGCTCCCTGGTTCACCCGCTCAGCTCAATGAGAAGCGGCCGCGCTCCGGTTCGCTCGCCCCCCGCCCTCCCCGGCACAAAGTTGGGAACTGGCGTGGCCGGGAAAGCGCAAACTTTCTCACCTGTTTGGTCATGGAGTCTATTAGCCGAACGTACAGGTCCTGCTCCGTCCTGACGCCTGCCGAGGGAAAGCACAGAGAAAATCGCGATCAGGATTTGGGCAGCGAACCCCCCCAGTCCCACAAGGAAAGGGGGAGGTCAGGCAATTGACCGCAGCGGGCAGGGATCGGCCCCGCGCCGGCTGCAGGGAAAACTCAAAATTCAAAATAAAATAATAATAGCGATAAAAACGAGCCGGGACCGAGCCGGTGACGGAGCTGCGCCGATCCCGGAGCTCGGGGGCCGCGGCCCAGCCTGGCCCCCCCGGCCGCGGCCCCGGGGAACGCGCGGGACCCCGGGCGCGGGCGCGGAGCGGCCCCCGCGGGTTTTCCGCGCCCGAGGAAGCGGCTCCGCCGGGCCGGGGCTCCGCTCTGCCCGCTCGCCCCATCCCAGTAATTGCCATCAATTCCCAAACTCAAAAAACGAGTGCCTCAAAAGTGCCCGAGCAGCCATCGATCCCCTTTTTTACTTTCCACTTCAAGCCCCACCGGTTAATCATGTGAAGTACCATTGACTTATCGATCCTTTATGTTTTGTTTTCCTTATATGCCAAGGAAAGAGCCGTGTTTACACGCGTGTAATTTTAATCTCGAAATCTTTATACCCTTTATCCCCCTGCTCCCCCCCAAAAAAGGCCTCGGAAGGAAAAATCAGAGTTTTGTGCGGCACACGGACGCTCAAAAATGAGAGAACGACAACTTACCGTTGCTATACAATAACTGAAGTTTATAATGAATCCCATTGTTAGTTTTTTCATTGTTTGGCTCCTGCAAGTAACGATAAATAATTACATTTAGCATGAAAAATATCGCCCTCCTCCTGCTGCCCATTTTTCTCGTCCCTGAAGCGGCTCGGAATTAACAGTTTGCAGAAATTCAGCCCACGGTCACCTTTCCTTTTTTTTTTCTTTTTTTCTTTTTTTTTTTTTTTTTTCTGCTGGTGTGGAGCGCCGATGATGTCATTAGCTCGGTGCAAATATGTCATGTTTTGCCGTTTTCGCGGTGTTTAAAACAAGTCGGCGCTAAGTTTGTAACCGCGGGGTGGTTTATTCGGAGCGGCCGTGAGACCGGGGGGAGCCGCACGTGGCGTGGGCGCCGCTGAGTGCCGGGAGAGCCGCCGTGCTGGGAATGAGCTCCGCTCTCTGCTCCGCTCAATTACGCTTAAAAAATTGTAAAAAAAAAAAAAAAAAAAAAAAAAAAAAATCGAGAAAACCGGCAGACTTACTTTCTCTTTCTCCACAAAGTCCACAAAAGCTGTTCTCTCAATCTCCACCGGCTGTCCCTGCCTGTCGTACAGAGCTAAGACGAAGTGGAAAAAATTGGATTTTCTGAGATTGGAAGGCGGCTGTTTCTCGAAATGCGCCCGAGCCAGCCCCACGCCGCTGCGGGAGAAAACAAGACAAGGCGTGGGTGAGAGCGGCGGGAAGGGGCGCGCAGGCTCCGCGGCCGCGGGGGGACGCGGGGGGATGCGGGGAGCGCGGAGCGGCGCGGAGCGGGGAGGCTGTAACTGATACGGGGCGGGCGGGGGGGGAGTTAAGGGAGGGGGGGGATTTACGGCCGGGATGAGAAACACAGGAGGAGAAAAGCGCCGGGAGAGGATTTGGCAGACGTACCTTTGGGCGGCCGTGTTAGCATCCACTACCCCAGCAGTATGCATCCACGAGCGGACGGGGTTCATCCCACTGCCCAGCGGTTCTTCTTTCATGGTCGTCCCACCTCGCGGTATATTTTCCTGAATCCCAAACATTAAAACAAATTTGGGCAAAACCAGCTCCTAACCAAAAGGGGTTAAAATTGAGGGAAATGTCAGATACGGGGTGGGTTGGTTGTTGCTTGATTTTCTCTCTCTCTCTCTCTCTCTCTCTCTCCTTGGCGACTGGAATATAAGAGATGACTTTACTCCCTGTGATCAGTAGGAGAAAAGCCCAGTTCAAGTCTTGCTTCCTTCTTCAATCTGTCCTGTATTGGCACGACATAAACAATTTACTGAGTACTTCTGTGCGGCGAGTTGGATGGCGTTCCAGTTTGGTGGTTTAAAAAAAAAAAAAAAAAAGAAAAAAAAAAAAAAAGAAGGAAAAAGTATAACTGCAGCCGGCGACACTGCGAGGTGGCTTTTTTTTTTTTAAGGGGGGAGGGGGGGAAAAAAAGAATAAATATTTTTGTTGTTGTTGTTTGCAGACGCGCTCAACGTGGTGTCATCCTAGTAAAAACCGGCTCGGCAAAAAAAAAAAAGCTTCAGGACACTGCTGAATCGACCACTTTCTGGCAAGGCTCTCCTGCTCCAAAAGACAAATAAACGGGGGGGAAAAAAAAAAAAAAAATCCTGATTACCGCGGAGGTGTTGCCGGGCACACGGGAGAACGGGGCGCGGGCCCGTGGCGGCTCGCGGAATGGACGGAGGCGCGCAGAGCCCGGCCCTCCCTCCCCGAGGAGCGCGCCCCTTCCCGGGAGCCGGGCCCCGCCGCCGCGGGAGACGCGGCGTCACGCGTGACGTAGACCGGGGGGCGTGGCCATGCCCATATATGGAGCGCGGGTCCGGCGGCGCGCCCGCCCGGCCCGGCCCCCCCCGGGCACGGCGGCGGCGACAGCGACAGCGACAGGGACAGGGACAGCGGCGCGGCACGGCACGGCACGGCTCGGCCCCGGGGGCAGCGGCCCTGACCCGCGTGCAGGGGGCGCGGCGGGGCCCGCGCCGGACAAAGCGGGGCAGGCGGGTGCGCCCCTGCGCGCCCCCGCGCTATAAATGCGCAGCGGACGCGGCCGGGGATACCCGTGCCTGACACACGCAGAGCCAGCCCCGGCTCTAGGTCCGCCCTGGGCACCCCTGTTGTGTGTCTCCATAGAAATATATACTTACATCTCGGGTTATAGATTTATGTACATTTTTATATTTATATATATATTTATGTATTGGTATATATTGATTTTTTATATCTTGCTTTTTAAATATATTCATATTCTTATATATACTGATATTCCTACATATACTGATATTCTTATATATACTGATATTGTATACATATTGATATATTTTTAATATATATTTACATGCCGTACCTATATATCTTCTCCTCAAGTGATGAGCCTTTTCTGCCCAGTGTGGGCTATGACTTCCTCGCACTATTTTTTTAATAATCGCTTTTTTATTTTTGGGTATTTATTTTTGTGAGTTTCCCACGTCCCCGCGTTAATATCTCCCGAACTCGGGGAAAATCGGCGCTCATATCTGAATGAATCGGTGAAAATCGAAAGTCCGATTTGCGTTATCAGGATCCCCTTTCTCCAAGGGGTGAGGGAAGAGAGGGGAAAATAAAGGGATGTGTTAGAAAGCAATCTATTTTGCTGGTGTTGGGGGTTAATGACTATTGCCAAAGATAAGTGAATTATCAAAGCTGTTGCTCTACCCGATCTCAAAATCCATTACATTGCTGGCCGTCTAATTAAATACGTAAGTATAATAAAATCATATTTTATGACTATTTGAGGGTAATGAGATTAGTCTTTAGAAGCGATCGCCACATATTAAAGATGCCACTGTCTATAGAATGTTAATAACCTTAAATCAAAGTGTATGGAAACTATTCATGAGAAATTAAAAGAAAATTCCTGTATTCATAATCAGCCCGGAGCTTTTGAGGTACAGTAGAGCAGATTACAAACCCAAACACTTTTATCGCGCACAGAGAGATACCAAAGTTCCCAAACAATGCCATGCTCGCGGTGGCATTTGGTGGCACGGACACGTTTGGGGACCCGGAGCGGACACCGGGGGCTGCGGGTGCCCCCAGCCCGCAAAACGCTCCCTCCTAAAAATAGGGAAAAAATCGCCCAACGCCGCTATTATTGCAAGATATTTCCTCAAATGAACAACGCCGAACTTGGTGCTTCCCCTCCGCTAACGAAAGCTTAAAATCATTTACAGTATCTTTAATTCAGATTACACGCGCCAAGGCGATTTAAATCTGATTACCAAATTAGAAGGTTTTAAAACAAATCCTTTTAAATCTGATACTGTTGACTAAGGAGGGGAGAGAGAAAAAAAAAGTTCCATAAGCCCATCACATAAGGTAACGATCCTGCCCCAGAAAGAAAGGGAGTTTTAAACCTTTTTGACAACAAATGCAGCTGCCCCACTATTTTGGACGATATTAAGCGAAAATGAATGCAAATCTGTGTTCAGAAGCCATCTGGCCAGGAATGGGGGAATCAGCTGCTCCTCACAACAGGCTCTGAGCCTGAATCTATTTCAGCTCATTTTCTAGATCATCTGGTCCTGCACCCAAAGCGTGGAAAATACGGTCTTTATCATTCACCAACTTTATCTTTTTTTTTTTTTTTTTTTTTTTGTGTGTGTGTGTCACTCTGGCTGCCTGGGGCTGCCGGCGGCCGGAGCCCGCCCGGGCTCTGCTGCTGCTGCTGCTGCTGTGCCCGCACATCCCGCACCGCTCCAGGCCGGCATCCCGCGGGCAGCCCGGCCCCGGCCGCTCCTCGGGTTCCCCCGGCCCGCCGGGGATGGAGGGAGGGAGGGAGGGATGGAGGGATGGAGGGATGGAGGGATGGAGGGATGGAGGGACGGACGGAGGGCAGCGGCGGCCGGGCCCCCCAGTCCCGGCCCGGGATGCAGGATTGCGGCCCCGCTCTCCGCGCACCTTGCGCGGGCCGGGCGGGCAGGGGCTGTGCGCGGCTGCGGGGGGCGGCCCGAGCCCTCCCGGCTCCGCGGCCCTCCTCCTCCTCCTCCTTTTCCACCTCCTCCTCCTCCTCCTCCTCCTCCGGCGCCAAGTCTCCCTTTTGTGTGAATTTACGGGGTGAGGCTTCAGTGATCCCCCCGCAAATTTGCATTTAAATAGCGACATCAAGCGATGCGCGTGCCACACACCAGCGGGCTCCCAGATGTCACGGCGGAGCCGCTCAGATGGCCGCAGCCCAGCTGTCCCCCGGCCCGGCCCCGCTCCGCGCCCCCCGCACCGCCCCGCAGCGCGTCCTGCTGCCCCGCACGGCTCCGGACCCACCGAACCCATCCCCTGCTTCCCGCCGCCCTGACAGCATCCCCCGAAACTCTAGCATTTGATTTTTCCCCCTTCGGGACAATCCCCTCGGGACTATTATCTCAATCATTTCACTTTTTTTTCCCCCCCCCTTATTATTATTTCTTATTTATTTCTCATTTCACGGTTTAAATCACGCAAGTTGGAGCGCGTGATTTTGGTAATTTCGCTGTTTCCTCGGCCGCGGGCCGGCCCCGAGCTGCCCAGCTCCGCGCTTCCCACCGCACAAACTTTCCCAGCGGGAAGTTGCGCTGGGAGCGGGGGGCGGCGGCCCCGGCCCCGCTCTCGGGGGGCTCGGCCGGGTCCCCGCAGCTCGCCAAGCTCCGCATTTCAATTTTATTGTTGGAAGGCGCCTTCATTGCCAACGAGCTGGGTTACACCGGGCGTAATTTATGCCCGGTGTAACCGAAGCAAATCTCTACAAACTCCCGTGCTGCAGGAGGGAGAAATGGTGTTTTCGGGTAAATTGGTGTTTCGGTGCGTTTTCAGGTACGGCAGCGCTTCGGCCGCCGCGCCAGGCCGTTCCTGGCCGGGCAGGCGCTGCTAACGCGGGGGCGCAGCGCCGCGGGGCCCGGCCCGGCCCTTGCGCGGAGGGTCGCGCATCCTTGGCCCGGGCCAGGGCCGAACGCGGCCCAGCAGCGGAGCGGGGCCGAGGCCGGGCGGTGCCGCCGCTGCTTTGGGGCTCCCCGGCCCCGCCACCGGCCCGGGCCCCCAGCGCCCCGTCACGGGCAGGGGGTGCGGGAAGGGCCGGGAGCCCCGCGCCGCCCGGCCGCTCTCCTTTCGGGACGGATTCACCGGGCTCGTTTCAGAGCTTGGCTCCGCATTCCTGCGCATCCCGGGCCCGCTGCGCAGCGCAGGGAGCCGGCGCTGCCGTCCGGCCGCCCCGGGGGCGCAGCCGAGCCCGGCCATGGCCGGGGGGCCGAGCAGCTCTGCGCCCCGCGCAGGCTCCGCAGGGCGGGCAGGGCTCCGCGGGCTCGGGGCAGGGTGCGGGGAGGCTGTCCCTGTCTATGCCTGTCCCTGTCTATGCCTGTCCCTGTCCCTGCTCCTGTCCCTGCTCCTGTCCCTGTCCCTGTCCCTGCCCCTGTCCCTGCCCCTGCCCCTGTCCCTGTCCCTGTCCCTGCCCCTGTGCCTGCCCCTGTCCCTGTCCCTGTCCCTGTGCCTGCCCCTGTCCCTGTCCCTGTCCCTGCCCCTGCCCCTGTCCCTGTCCCTGCCCCTGTCCCTGTCCCTGTCCCTGTCCCTGCCCCTGTGCCTGCCCCTGTCCCTGTCCCTGGCGGTGCCTGCTGGCGCTGGGTGCCCTCGGCCGGCCCACCGCGCACCTCCCGCGCCCCTGCGCGGCTCACGGCCAGGCTGCGCGGCCGCCTGGCGGCTCGGGCTCGGGCTCACGGAACTCCCTGAGGGTGCAGGGCTGCTTTACCCAAACTGGCTCTCGGCCCTGCGCCGCCCCCGGCGCGCTCCCGCGGCCCTGCGCCCCGATATTGTTACATCAAAATTAGTTATTAAAAAAAAAAAAAAAGAAAGAAAAAAGGAAAAAATAAAAGGAAAAAAAGGCTTAAACTTCCGCCGTGCCCGAGCGCCAGCCCTGTTAGCCGTGCGCACAACGGGAGCTGCTCCCCGGTAAATCTCCCCGCGGGCGCTGCCCGGCTCCCGGCGGCCCCAGGGCGCGGAGCTGCGCTGCCCTCCCGGTCCCGCGGGATGCGGGGCCGCGGCCGGGGGTGCTGCGGGGCCGCCGGGGCTCTGCCCCCCGGGACCCCGGCAAGGGGCTGGGGCGGCCCGAGCCGCGCGGGACGAGCAGCGGCCGCCCCCGCGGAAGAGCGCGGGCGCGCAGCCGGGGCCGCGGGGAGCTGGCGGCCGGTCGGGTCCCACCGTGCGGCGGAACAATATCAACCGACTCCAACTGAACAAACAAGGATCGATCAGATAATTTCAGATATTATAATTGGCTTTAATTAAACACACTTCGTTCTAATTAACTCTGAAATTTTAGCATGCTTTGGGACGTTGGTGTCTGATTTGATATTGTCAGTCCAGATGTCCTAATAAAATTCAATCCTCCACTCAAGACTTCAATATTCACTAAGAACAAAATGCAAATTAAATGTAAAACCTAAAGTATCGCCAAAGGTATAATCAAGAAAGGTGTCTCAAAACTTCTCACTTTTTATTACGCAGTAGTTAGAAAATGCAGATTACATCCTAACAAGACCTCGACTGAATAATAGAAGCCTTAACCCTTTCGTGGTCAGGGCTCGCTCTGCCCTGCAGGGATGCGGGCACATCCCCCGCCGGCGCTCGGGAAACACCCGCGCTGCGGGGCTCCCGCGCGGAGCGGCCGCGGGAACGGGCGCAGTCCCGCGCTACGGGCCGCTCGCCCCGCCGCACCGGCGGAGCAAAACTTGCGGCTGTCACGGGCACTTTTATCCCCGAGGCGAGCGGCGGCGGAGCCCGGGCCGGGCGCTGAGCGCAGCCCGTTCCCGCCCGGCCGAGCTGCGGGAGAGCCGCGGGCCGGCGGGGGCTCCGCATCCCGGCAGCGCAGCGCTCCGGGACAGGGCGGCCCGAGGGGACACGCACCGGGCCGGGTCCCCGTCCCCTCGGGCCGAGCTGCCCGGCCGTTTCCCCGGCAGCCGCCCCGCTCCTGTCGGGAATTAAAGCTGCGGAGCCGCGGGAGCCCCCGGCGCCTGCCCCGGTGCCGCTCCCGGGGTGCCGCGCTCAGGGACCCCCGGGCCGGGCTCGGCGCCAGCCCCGCGCCTCGCCGCGCTCCGCAGCTCCGAAAGCCGCGCTATTCCCACATTAAACATTTGTATGTTTTCCATGCTAATGGAGTCACTTAAAGCTGTTGCTAATTTAACTTTTTAAAAAGGCCGCAGCGCGGTGATTTGCATTTTCTTTAGGATATTGAAATGAAGGGAAAACTGCTGGGCGGCGAGGCTGCCCCGAGCGTAGCTGGGGGCCATGCCGGAATGAAAACAGGCAAAGAAAAGAAGAAAGAAGGAAACCGCCGCTTCTTCCCGACTGTTAATAAGCAATTTGTCCCGCCGCGATTTCCATTGCAAAGACAAACGTGTCGGGGCGCCCGGCCCGGCCGGGGCCCCCCGGGCCGCTCCCCCGCTCCCGCTGCCCCGACATCGCCCCCGCTCCGCGCTCCGCGCCCCGCCCGCCGCGCAAGTCCCGCGCCCGCGGGCGGCCCGAGCGACACCGGGGCGCTCCCCGCGCCCCTCGGGCGTGAATTTGCCATGAATTTCCGAGCGCCCCGGTCTGGGTAAACAACAAGTGCTGGGCTGGCCGTTTCCCTCGGCAGATCCCCTCTCGCCGCCGCCGCTGTGGCTCTGTAGCGTGGGGACCGTGTGCCATCTACAGGACACTGCGCGGGCGGCCGCGCTCCGCGCCCCGGCCCCGCCGCCTCCCGCTCCCCCCGCGCACCCGCCAGCAGCCATTGATTATTTCTTATTTCAACTTTTTAATTTTTTTTTTTAAAAGAACCTCACACTAAAAGTTTGAGGTGATAAAGACTGCGGCGCTGCCCGCGATTTTTAAACTTAATTAAATTTTTTATTCTTTTAGATTAAAAGATGTGAAATGTAAAGATAATGCGATTTGATTTGTTAGTCTAACTCCGCGATTTGAGAGTTGATGTCCCCAAAGACCGGGCGAGCTTTTTCCCTTTATTTATTTTTATTAAAACATCAATCTACTCTGGAGCTGGGTGAACTCAGTTTCACCTAGAGAACATAAAATTCTCCATACCAAGGAAATAAGCACCTTTCATAAATCAACAGTATTCCTGACAGATCGATCAATTTTTGGTTGTTAATCCGAAAGGAGGAGTTTTAATTGCTTTCTGCCTTTTAGCCCGGCCACCCCGGCGCGGCGGCTCCGGCGGCGCTCGGCTCTCCCCTCCCGCGCTCGGGAGGGGGCAAAAAAGCCCCGGAGACCCTTCCGCGCCGCGCGGCATCCCCGCGCGCAAGCGGCCGGGGCGCGCGGAGCCCCCGCGCGGCGGGACGGCCGCGGCAGCGCCGGGGCGCGCAGGCTGCGCGCGGCCCCGCGCCCTGCCCGTCCCAGGTAAGCGGCAGCTCCGCCGGGCGCGCCCCCGCCCGCGCCCCTTCCCGCAGCCCCGCGCGCAGGCGGCCGCTTACCTTGCGCGGGCGCGGCGGGGCGCGCGGAGGGCAGCGCGCACGGCGGAGCGGAGAGTGCGGAGCGCCCCGCGCTTTAATACACTGCTCGGCAGCGCGGCCCGGCCGCGGCGCGGGGGGGCCCGGCGGTGCGCGGGGCGCAGCAGTGCGCAAGCGCCCCCCCGCGCTCTCCGCTGCGCGGGGGCGGGCGGGAGGCGCGGGGCGCCCGCGGGGGCGGAATCGGCGGCGCGGCCCCGGGGGGAGCGCAGGGGGGCCAGCCCCGACCCCGGCCCCGGCCCCGGCCCGGCCCCGCCGCGCATCCCAGCGGCCGCCCCGCGCATCCCAGCGGCCGCCCCGCGCATCCCCGCGGCCGCCCCGCGCATCCCCGCGCTCCGTCCCGCGCATCCCCGCGCTCCGTCCCGAGCTTCCCCGCGCTCCGTCCCGGGCCGCCGCCGAGCCGCGGATCCCCCTCCCGCATCCCCCTCCCGCATCCCCGGCCCGCAGCGCCGCAGGAACGCAGCAGTTTGTCCCGAGGGGACGCGGCCCCGGGGGTGTCCCCCGCGCGAACTCACCGCTCCTGCTCCGCGGGACCGGCGCCGCTCACATCGTGCCCGCTCCCGGAATCCCCGCGGGCCGCGCCTCCTGCAGCATCCCGGGCCGGCCTGGGCTCCCCGAACTTCCCCGCCGCTCCGCGCTTTGCTCCGGAGAGATGCGCAAAGAACGCGACGGGCTGCGAGAGGTTTTATTTTGTTTATTTCTGCTCTTCCTTCCCCTCCCTCTCCCAGTTTAGCCCAGGAACTCCCGCAGCATTGGTTAATCCTCGAGGAGGGATAACTGCTGAGATCTCCAGCGAGCTCTCCGCTACCACGGATACTTCCTAGAGCTCCAGCAGCTCTGTGAGGGATGTGCGGCTACAAGATGTGAAGGTATTTAGAAAAAAAAAAAAAAAAAAAAAAAAAAAAAAAAAAAAAAAAAGTAGCGGTTTCCAAGTCAAGCAGATTCCTGCAGGGAAGTGAAGCCCGGGTTTAGGACTGGAGCTACATTTGTGAAAAATAAACCTATCAGTGCTGGCCTCGGCTATAAATTCAGGGAACATTCACCCCAGGTTTGTTCTGACGGCAGCGGCTCTCGGGTTTGGGTTTAATTTGTACAGGGAAGGGTTTTGGCAGTCGGGAGAGGAGGGAGGCAGCGGGGCAGGAGCCCGGCGCTGGTGTTTGGGGGTGTCACAGCCGGGGCTGGGCTGGGCAGTGACCGCGGGCAGGGCAGTGCCCAGTGACCGAGGCTGCCCCACGCACAGTGACCCCCCCAGAGCTGCCCCTGCTCAGGGCGGCCTCAGGGGTCATTCCTGCTCTGTTCACCCACGGACAGGCTCAGCTGCTCCCTAATCCCCTGGGAAACAGCTGCCCAGATGTGCTGCAGGTGGGGGAAGTTTGGGCGAGCCCTAGAAAAGCCAGCACAACTCTGCTCCTGCTCCCCGTTGTCCCGGGGCATCCCCGGCACAGGGATGGAGCAGCTGGAGCTGCTTCAGCTCAGGGCTTGCCAGGGGTTCCGTGCCTGGGAGGGCGGCCCCGAGGTCTGGGGACCCGGCAGGAACCACCCAGAGGAGCCTCAGAATGTCCCACGGGTACCTGAGGGATTCGGACTGTAATTGTTTTGCAATATCCTGAGTGCACGGGTTGGGCCGTTCCGTTTGTACAAATGCCTGGAAAACTGTGCTAGGTGCTCACACTTTGAAACGTGCTCCTGCCTGGAAAGGCTAAAAGGTCTCTGTGGGCTGTGTGGGGCCAGCAGGGATGGAGGCAGGAGGCACAGCCGGGTGCTCCAGGCCCGAGCAATGCGGATCCCGCCCGGCCCGACCCCTCCTCACAGGGCACGGAGCGTTCTGCTGGAAACCAGCGGGAATTCCTCCATTCGCAGCCACTCCCGCTCGCACGGGGGCCGAGCTGGTGGCTTTTGGGGACAAATCCGTGCCCACAAAATGTTTATCAAGCAGATTCCTCCACGTGATGCTCCTGAGGCTGCAGGGGATGCTCTCCCCAAAACCTTCACCCATCTGGTTTTGTTATCCTGAGCCTGCAGAGGATGCTCTCCCCAAAACCATCCCCTTCCAGTTTTTGTTATCCCGAGTCTGCAGGGGATGCTCTCCCCAAAACCTTCCCCTCCCTCTGTTTTTGTTATCCCGAGGCTGCAGGGGCTGCTCTCCCCAAAACCTTCATCCCCTCGGTTTTTGTTATCCCCAAAACCTTCACCCATCTGATTTTGTTATCCCGAGGCTGCAGGGGCTGCTCTCCCCAAAACCTTCATCCCCTCGGTTTTTGTTACACCCCTCAGAAGCGCTGTAGGGCTTGGAAATGAATCGTGCCCCTCTCCCTCTGCCACCAACCCACTTTTCAAACATCCCAAACCATCCTGTATTTTTCACGAGCTTGTGCTGCTCGGGTCGGTCCTGCTGCTGCCCTTTGAACGCCCGCGCTGGGTTAAAGGCTTTGGTGGCAGTGCCAGGGGTGAGAGGGGGCACGGAGCGAGCGCTGCCCCTTCCCCGGGCATCGGTGGCCGTGCAGGGGCCGCAGTGCCCGGCCCGGAGCCCCCCTGGCAGCGGGGCTGTGGGGCAGGAGGTCATTGGCTGTGTGACCACGAGTGCAGAGGAGGTGGCAGCATGCCCAGCAGGGAGGGAGGGAGCGGGGCAGCCCCAGTGCCAGCCGGGCTGCCAGGGATGCCAGGGATGCCGGCACACCCCAGCGGGCACAGGCGATGCTCCCCGCAGGCCTGAGCGCCCTGCGGGAGCCGCGACCTGCTGCTGCAGACAGGTGCGGCGCTCGGGAAAAATAAACAGCGGCCAGAAGAATATCGAATTGAAATGTTGCTAGCGGAGAACTCCGCCGGCAGACTCGGCTGGAAATTATCTGAGACAGCGCGGCACACAAAAACGCTTCCTTTTCACGAGGCAAATGATCTAATCAAGATGTATGTGCATGACAATGCGCTCGCAGGGAGTGGAAGTCGGAGTTATCTGCTTCAATTACGGCACTTCCCGTGTCCCTGTCCTGGCAAAGGATGAGAATAATAAATACAAACCGGTTTTTTCCGAACCTGTAACTGAGTTGAGTAACTCAGCTCCCATTGAGCCGCACGTGAAGTATGAAAAAAAAAAGAAGTTACCAGGTAAAATATTGTGAATATTCCTGAGGAATGAAATAGGAAATGAAATAGGAAATGAAATATTAAATATTATATGAAATGCTGGCTTGCAGCCAGCGGTGTCTCAATATCCAACAGGACACAGGGATGTGCCCATGAGGGAGAATTGATTGTGAGCTCTTGGCATGAGAATGGAAATCAGAGGAGGGGTTTGGGAAGTTCACATCCTAGAATCAATCCTGGAATCACAGACTGGTTTGGCTTGGGAATGACATTCAGGATCCTCCAGTTCCACATGGACAGGGAGGGGCACCTTTAGCTGGACCCAACCCATGGCCAGCAAAATGGGAGAAGGAGAAACCCTTTCCTTTCCTTTCCTTTCCTTTCCTTTCCTTTCCTTTCCTTTCCTTTCCTTTCCTTTCCTTTCCTTTCCTTTCCTTTCCTTTCCTCTCCTTTCCCCCCATCCCAAAGGCAGTTCCCTTCCATCCATGCTCTCTATCATTTCCCATCACTTATGGGCAGGGCTGGAATTCCTGCCTGAGCAGATTCCTGCAGAAATGAACTTTGGTTGGACACAAACAGCACATAAAGAGGGGAACCAGATGAAAACTGATGCAGGCCTTGGTTTCTTTGGAGGTAAACGGAGTGATCCCAGGTGTCAGCGCCCCAGGGACCTGCCCAGGTATGGTTTGAACTCACTAAATAATGGATTTTAGTTGGTCTGCTTTCTTTTGGGTGGAATTATATACACAATCTGTTTTTCTGTTGCGTTTCCAACAAGCAAAATCTGTGTTTTGCTGCTTGAATTTAGTTCACAGTCAGGTGCTCAGTTTTTATAAGGCTCAGATTTTTATCTGTTGGACTTCCAGAAATTAAGTGTGATGTTGGTAAGAGCTTATTTATTATTTATTGCTTTTATTGTAGTGTAATAGCTGTGAAATTTAAACATGAAATAAATTAAGAGAAGAAATCCTTACACTCAGTGCACCAGCACAGAAGTGAGGCTGGCCAGGCTGACTTCACGAACCCAAGAAAACAAGAATTTGGGGATATTTCCATTAATTCATGAGTGCATCCTGGTTATTAGCAGAGCCAAAAGGTGCTTGTGACCTGCAGTGCTCCGTGCCAGTGATCTGCTGGAAAGTAACACTGCAAACACACTTCACTTGTTTATTTACCTCTGAAGTGATAGATTTATCTCCTAATTTTGCTCTTGTTTCCCAGCCTTTTATAGGACTCTTGGACAGTTTATAGACAGCAGCTGACACCTGTAAAATTCACCTGGAGCTATTCAGCAGTTTAAAACACCTCCATGCAATTTATCCAGAACTCCTCATGCACAAAAAAAAAGGCAAAAATTGATTGGAGCGGCCGAGGAACTCCCCTGTCCTGTCTTTAAAAAGTGGACATAAAGCTGTCAGCTTTTACAGCCTCCCTCACACTGCTGCAACCAAGCAGAGCTCTGGAGGGGAGATTCCTTTGCAGCCTGGAGTCCTGATGGGCCTGGAGGCAGGTCCAGGGCAGGGATGGGTGGGAGGCAGCTCTGCAGCAGCAACTTCATCTGCATCACCTGCATCTGCATCACCTGCATCACCTGCATCACCTGCATCACCTGCATCTGCATCATCTGCATCTGCATCATCTGCATCACCTGCATCAGCTGCATCAGTTGCATCTGCATCATCTGCATCACCTGCATCAACTGCATCTGCATCACCTGCATCTGCATCATCTGCATCACCTGCATCTGCATCACCTGCATCATCATCACCTGCATCTGCATCATCTCCATGTGCCTCATCTCCATCTGCATCACCTGCATCCCTTCCCGAGGAAGGTACCGACCCCTCAGCTGTGCTGGGTTTCACTATAATTCATTAATAAATTCAAATTAGAAAAAGAATAGATATGGAAGAGGGGAAAAAAATTCTGATTTTATGGCTTTGAGAGCTTTGGCAGTGCCAGGCTGCCCTCTCAGGGCTCTGCCCAGCCCAGGTCCAGGTGATCCAGGCAGGGGGAGCTGGTGCCTTCCCAAGGCTCCTGCTCACATTCCTCAAGGCATTCCTGGGGTTTTGAGCATCCTAAAGCTTTTGGCACAATATTCAAAGGGACAAAAAACATGACTTGCAAGGTGCTCTTTATTTGTCCCTGGGCTCAACCTGGAGCAAAGGAGGCTCAGGGGCCCTTGTGGCTCTGCACAGCTCCTGCCAGGAGGGCACAGCCGGGGGGAACAGGGACAGGAGCAGAGGGAACAGCCTCAGGATGGGCCAGGGCAGCTCAGGGTGGGCACAGCAGGAATTTCCCCATGGAAAGGGGGCTCAGGAACTGCCCAGGGAGGGTTCAGTGCCCATCCCTGCAGGTGGCACCTGGAGGTGGCACTCAGAGCTGGCAACACAGGGCGGATGGGCACAGCTGGGACTCGGTGATCCTGGGGCTGTTTTCCAGCCTGAAGGATTCTGGGATTTCTCCTCAAAGTTGGTATTTCCAAACCTGGTACGACCAAACATTTCGAAATATTCAGCAAGGGCAGAAATGCTGCATTTGACTCCCTGGAAGCTGAGAGCTCCCGCACACCCCAGGCTGGTCCCACCCCTCCCATCATCCAGGTGTGATCACCTGCAGCCCCTGCCCTACGTGGGTGCTCATCACCCTCAGGTGGGAGCAGGCAGTGATCCTGTACCCCTCATGCCCCATTGCCACGGCCATTCTGGATTTCCCAGCCGTTTTCCTGTATGGATCTGGCAGGAATTGTGTGCAGTATTCCAGGATGGCTCCAGCAGTGGCTCACAGGGAACATTCCAGCATTAACACCTCTCACCTCACCCATTCCCTGCTCCTGCTCCTCACCAGCAGCAGCACAAGGAGCAGCTGATTTCCTGTTTAATGCCACATAATCACTTGTTACACACAGCAGCACGCTGCCTTCCAGTGCTCCAGTCCTGGAGCTGCCTTTCCACAGGTTTGGGATTGCTTCAGCCAGTCCCTATGAAACACTGAGCCCACCACTCCCAATCCCTGGAATAAAACAGCCTGAGGGCTCCACCAAACTCTCTCTGGGTGTGGACACAGCTTAGAACATTGATTTTTAAAAGGTGAGTTATGGAGAATGCACAACAATTCTGGGTAAGTGTTTCCAAGTGATTAATTATTCCTCCTGATGCAATTTTCTCCATATTTTCTATAGCAAACCTTCACTGTTCGGTGCTGGAGCTCATGCTCTGACTGCCCTGCCCAGTGGGATTTGCTGCTCAGGGAATTCCTCATGGATTTTGGATCCAAACACGAACCGGAGGAGCTGCTGAGTGCCCCAGCTTGGACAGATGAGACCCCAGCTTAGAGAGAGCAATACTTCAATCAAAAGCTGAAATCACTGTATTTATCCATTTCAGAGGACTCTGCAGGTGCCCCCTGGGTGCTCTGAGCACAAGGCTGGGAGCCAGGAGCCCCAGCCCACCTGGGACCCACCAAGGGGATCAGAAGGGACCTTCCTGCCCCCTCAAGGAGGGTCTGGGTGGGCTTTGGTCTCTTCTCCCCAGACAGGACAAGAAGAAATGGCCTCAAGTGGTACCAGGGCAAGTTTGAGTTAAATATTGGAGGAATTCCTCATTGTGCAGCCCAGGGACAGCTGCCCAGGGCAGTGCTGGCGTTCCCATCCCTGGGGGGATTTCACAGCCCCGTGGAGGTGGCACCTGGGGACATGGGCAGTGAGGCTCAATGACCTTGCTGGGCTTTCCCAGCCTGACCAGCTCTGGGATCCTGCGGCTCTCTGAGTCCCCAGCTGGGCAGCACCCACAGAACTCCCCCAAAATCCCCCCACCTGGGGGTGCAGGGGTCAGACACAACCAGGTTTGGGGTCCCTCAGTGGGGCAGGGCTGTGCCAGGTGCTGCTCATGGCTCTGGGGGTGCAGGGGTCAGACACAGCCAGGTTTGGGGTCCCTCAGTGGGGCAGGGCTGTGCCAGGTGCTGCTCATGGCTCTCAGCAGGAGCAGAGTTTGCCCAGCTGGGCACAACAATCCCATCCAGGACCCACCTGGGGGCTCCTGCCTCCCCAAGGCTCTCTGGGATTGCCCCAGCAGGGGCTGCTGCTGCTGGGGCTGTGCCCTGGTGCACAGGAGGGGCTGTGCATCACTCAGGTTTGATGGGAGGGGCAGTGACTGGTGGGGGGCTGTGCATCACTCAGGTTTGGTGAAACGGGCAGTGACTGGTGGGGGGCTGTGCATCACTCAGGTTTGATGGGAGGGGCAGTGACTGGTGGGGGGCTGTGCATCACTCAGGTTTGGTGAGAGGGGCAGTGACTGGTGGGGGGCTGTGCATCACTCAGGTTTGATGAAACGGGCAGTGACTGGTGGGGGGCTGTGCATCACTCAGGTTTGATGGGAGGGGCAGTGACTGGTGGGGGGCTGTGCATCACTCAGGTTTGATGGGAGGGGCAGTGACTGGTGGGGGGCTGTGCATCACTCAGGTTTGGTGAAACGGGCAGTGACTGGTGGGGGGCTGTGCATCACTCAGGTTTGGTGAAACGGGCAGTGACTGGCGGGGGGCTGTGCATCACTCAGGTTTGATGGGAGGGGCAGTGACTGGTGGGGGGCTGTGCATCACTCAGGTTTGGTGAGAGGGGCAGTGACTGGTGGGGGGCTGTGCATCACTCAGGTTTGGTGAAACGGGCAGTGACTGGTGGGTTAGCTGGTGTAAAGGTTTCTGGGTCACCTGGGAGCTTGGGGGAGAATAGGGCTAGTGAGACTAGTAGGGAAAGTATTAGTACGGACCCTAGAATGTCTTTGATGGTATAGTATAGTATAGTATGATGTATATATGACTATACCATCATACTATAGTATAGCATAGTATATAGTATAGTGTATAATATAAAGTATGGTATAGTATATAGTATAGTATATAGTATATAGTATATTGTATATGGTATATGGTATATAGTATATAGTATATAGTATCATATATAGTATATAGTATATAGTATAGTATATGGTATATAGTATATAGTATATGGTATATAGTATATGGTATATGGTATATAGTATATAGTATATAGTATATAGTATATAGTATATAGCATCGTATATAGTATATAGTATAGTATATAGTGTAGTGTAGTATAGTATAGTATAGTATGATGTATATATGACTATACCATCATACTATAGTATAGCATAGTATATAGTAGAGTGTATAGTATAAATATGGTATAGTATATAGTATAGTATACAGTATATGGTATATGGTATATGGTACATAGTATATAGTATATAGTATATAGTATATAGTATAGTATATAGTATGTAGTATGTAGTATGGAGTATGGAGTATGTAGTATAGTATATGGTATATAGTATATAGTATATGGTATGGTATATAGTATATAGTATATAGCATATAGTATATAGTATATAGTATATAGTATAGTATATAGTGAAGTGTAGTATAGTATAGTATAGTATAGTATAGTATAGTATAGTATAGCATAGCATAGCATAGCATAGCACAGTATAGTACAGTGCTGCTCATGGCTCTCAGCAGGAGCAGGCCTTGCCCAGCTGGGCACAACAATCCCACCAGGACCCACCTGAGGCTCCTGCCTCGCCAAGGCTCCTTGGGATTGTCCCCTCCTGCTGGGGGCTGTGCCCTGGTGCACAGGAGGGGCTGTGCAGGAGCTCCTGGGTGTGAGAACCCAGGGCTGGTGGCTCAGGAAGGGGTTCCCGTCCTGGGGGTGTCTGAGGGTCTGCTGGGCTCCTCCCAGTAAGTGAAACCCTGGAACATCACCTTGGCTGGTTTAAACTCCCTGCAGCCTCTAAGCTCTGTGCTGTGTGCAGGGATTCTGATTTTTGGGGTTATTTGAGGGGTGGCAGTTTGGGCAGGATGGGTTTATCCCTCCCATCCCTCCCCTGGAGCTGCTGGGAGCTCAGCCTGAACCTCTGGGTCCTCAGGGGTGGGGGAGGCCCTTTTGTGGGAGCAGTGGGGGGAGCACCTGCAAGTTCATGGCCCAGGTGATGTGGGCAGCTTGATGTAGCTTGATGTGAGGGTCTGAGAGCATGAAAATTCTCTTTAATTTGGATTTAATTTGAATATTGAGACCTTGTGTGAGCTGCCATTGCTGGCTCTGAGGAAAGCAGCCCATGGGTGAATAATATTGTGCCATCTTTTAGTTAAAATCTCTAAATTACTATTTTTGAGGCTGATGTGAAGCTGGGAGGGGGCTGCTGGTCCAGTGGGAAAGGGGGGGAAAGGAGCTCAATTCCACCCAGGAACGGGGAGCTGCAGAGTGAAATAAATCACCGTGCTGAGAGGAAATGGGTTGATGCAGAAATCAACTGTACGGGCTTAAAGCAGCATTAGAAATGCCTCTAAATTCAAGATAAGGTTCTCCTGAAGCTCTGTAAGTTGGGTAAATATAAAAGTACAATTGGTGGAGCTGCTGAGGGACATAAAGATGTCCTGAAGTCCTGGAGCTCTCGTGTGCCCTTAGCCACAGCTGGGGTGGGCTGGGTCCCTCCCCTGCCCTCAGCAGCATCACCTGGGGCTGCTCAGCTCAGGAATAACCTGGAGCAGCTCTGGTTATTCCTCCTCTGAGGGGAGATTTTAAATTCCTGCAATGGTTAAAAATGGTACTGTGGGCATTAATGGGGGAGCCACACCGTGAAGAAAAGTGCAGTGTGGGGGAAATTCTGGGTTTATTTTACTGAACACATGATGGAGGTAGGGAAGGGGATATTTAATTCTGTGGGATGGGGAGCAGGCACTGGCAGAGGATTTCTCCACCATTCCACATTGGTGTTGATGTAACATCCCTAAATTGTCTGGTGCCTGAAACGAGCCGGCTATCACTGCACAGAAATTATCTGCACTTTCAGAAACTCTGCTTGATTTGCTTTAGAAAATCAGCTTAGGCTGAGATCTGCCTGGCCCGGGTTGGTTGGGGTGCTGGGTGTCATCATTTGGGGTGCTGGGTGTCATCAGTTGGGGTGCTGAGTGTCATCCTCCAGGGTGAGGCTCCTGCAGTGTCCCAGCACAGCCTGCTAGGGCAGCTAAAGGGTGAAAACATCGGGGTTACAGGCTCTGTCTGTCTGTCTGTCTGTCTGTGCTGCTGGACCAGCCGGGGGTGAGCAGGGGTGGGATGTGATCGGGGCTGGGACGTTAGCAGGGATGTTATCAGCGATGGGATGCGATCAGGGATATTACCAGAGATGTTATCAGTGGTGTGACGTGATATGGGGTAGGATGTTATCAGGGATGTTATCAGCGATGTTATTGGGATGGGATGGGATGTTATCAGGGGTGTGATGTTATCAGCTAGGTGATCACGGATGTGACGTTATCAGCGATGTTATCAGGGATGGGATGTTATCAGGAATGAGATGCTATCAGCGATGTGCTGTGATCAGGGATGTTATCAGCGATGCTATTAGAGATGTTACACGTGATGTGATCAGGGATCTTATCAAGGGCCTGATCTTATCGGGTGCAATCTTATCAGGGGTGCGATGTTATCAGCGATGTTATCGGGGTGGGACGTTATCGGGGCTGTGATGCTATCAGCGATGCGATGCTATCAGGCTTTGCAGCCCTGCCATCTACCGGCTGCTTCCCTGAAAGCTCTCAGCTCTGCAAGCCCTCAGAGAGAGCGCTTTAACTTCTGAAACTTCCAGAGGGGAGATGTAGATCAGGTGTAAGGAGGAAATCCTTCCCTGGCACGGTGGGCAGCCCTGGCACAGGTGCCCAGAGCAGCTGTGGCTGCCCCTGGATCCCTGGCAGTGCCCAAGGCCAGGCTGGACACTGGGGCTGGAGCACCTGGGACAGTGGGAGGTGTCCCTGCCATGGCAGAGGGGAACTCTGAGGATGCTCTTCAAGGTCCTTTCCCATCCAAACCATTCTGGGTGATGTTCTCAGCCCTGGGTGAGCAGGAGCAGCTCTGACTCTCCCCCTGCCAGCACAGGGCCCAGCAGCTCCCCTGGCCCATTGTCCAGCCTGTGTGGGCTCAGCAAGGGCACAGGGACACCACAGGGGAGGGACACACAGCCTGAGAGGTTCTGCTGCAGCCTGACATGGGAGCCCCCAGCACCCTCAGCTCTGGATGTTCCCATTCCTGGAGCCCCCAGCACCCTCAGCTCTGGATGTTCCCATTCCTGGAGCCCCCGGCACCCTCAGCTCTGGATGGTTCCTTTCCTGGGAACTCACAGCTCCCCCTGCTCTGAAGGCTGCCGGTCCCTGCTGGGATGTCTCGGTGCTTTGAGAAGAGCCAGCCCAGCTCACCCTTGCTGAAGGAGGAAGCAATAATTCTTTATTTAAAAGAGATTACAGCTTGCTGATGCAAATGGCTGCAGCTCTTGATTTCTTGATTTGATCATGGAGCTGAGGGCTCTGGGAAGGCTCAGTGGAACCTTTGCTGCTCCAAGTGGAGTGGCCCTGGGCTGAGGGGCACCTTGGGCTGGGCTCAGGGGGCTTGTGCTCAAATTCAGCTTCACAGGGAGTCCCAGCTGTGCTCATGCCCACCCTGTCCCCAGCTCTGGGTGCCAGCTCCAGGTGCCACCTGCAGGGATGGGCACTGCAACCCTCCCTGGGCAGTGCCTGAGCCCCCTTTCCATGGGGAAATTCCTGCTGTGCCCACCCTGAGCCTCCTTTGCTCCAGGTGAGCCCTTCCCAGCTCCTCAGGGATTCTGCAGGCCCTGCCCAGCTCCCTCAGCCCCTTCCCAGCTCTATTCCCTGCCCTGGCCACTTTCCAGCCCCTCCATGTCCTTCCTGTCCTGAGGGGCCAGAGCTGGATGCAGAATTGAAGGTGTGCCCTCACCAGTGCCAAGTACAGAGGGACAATCCCTGCTGGTCCTGCTGCCGCATGATTTTTACAAGAAAATAATACAAAAATGTATTTTCCTTAGATCCTGCTTCCTCCTGAAGTTCCACATTGCTGTGCACTTTGTTTTCCTTCTTTTAAAACACAAATCAATGCAAGGCCTTTCCCCCAGCCTGGTGTTGAACTGGGCACTGGGGTGATCTCTGTGGCACCCGTGGGGATGCTGTGTCCCCATCCCTGCCACCCCTGCGGCCACAGAGCTCTCTCAGCAAACTGTGCAGGAGGATTCATCTGAAGCCCCAAAAATGTGACTGCTGCAGCCCAAAGCAGGGACAATTCCTGTGGGGTCAATGATGGGTTTGTGCCCAAAAAGGAGCAATGTTTCTGCCTGGTCCCTGCAGCTTTGGCACCCTGGCTCCCAGGGAACCCTCCCTGGGCGCTGCTGGCTCTGCGGTTCCTGGAGCTCTCCCCGTTCCCAGCCCTTCCTGGAACAGCTCAGTGCAGGGCAGTGCAGCCCTGGTGCCACCAAAATCGATGCTATCGACTGCCCAGCGCTGATGGATCCGTGCTGCTGGACTGCAGCTCAGCTCCACCCAGAGCTGCCCTGGGAGAAGCTGTCAGTGCCACCACAGCCTGAGCTGCTGCCCAGCCCGTTCTTGCTGTGCTGTGCCAGCCCAGAGCTGCCCTGGGAGAAGCTTTCAGTGCCACCACAGCCTGAGCTGCTGCCCAGCCCATCCCTGCTCTGCTGTGCCAGCCCCAGCCCAGTCAGCTGCTGCTGTGAGTGAGTGTGCGTGGCACAGAGGATCCAAACTGCTTAGGAAGATCAAGCCCTTGTTTGTAAAGGCTTAAAAATATCATCTCACCAAGCAGAGGCTGTAATTTCCTGGCCTTGTGGGTGAGGATGCTCAGCCCCAGCGCAGGGGGTGGTGCTGCTGCAGCTTGGGCTCTGTCTGACCTGGAGCATCCCAAAACTGCTCCCTGTGTGACCGTGTTCACAGGGGTCTGAGGGTGAGGGAAGAGACGAGGATCTGACTCCATGTTTCACAAGGCTCATTTATTATTTTATGATATATATTACATTTAAACTATACTAAAAGAATAGAAGAAAGGCCAGCTAAGAATAGAATAGGGAGGAATGATAACAAAGATTTGTGGCTCGGCTCTGTGTCTGAGCCAGCTGACTGTGATTGGCCATTAATTAGAAACAACCACACGAGACCAATCCCAGATGCACCTGTTGCATTCCACAGCAGCAGATAACCATTGTTTGCATTTTGTTCCTGAGGCCTCCCAGCTTCTCAGGAGGAAAAACCCTAAGGAAAGGATTTTCATAAAGGATGTCTGCGACATTGGACTGCAACAGTCACATTTTGGGGCTTCAGGAACACAAATCTTCCTGCATGGTTTGCTGTGGCTGGAGGGGTGGCAGAGAGGGTGCAGGGGTGGGGACACAGCATCTCCTGTGGTGGGACATCTCTGGACATGGTGAGACACCTCTGGACACTGGGGCTGGTGGTGGTGGCACCTGAGTTTGTGCCACCCTCATCTCAGGGCACAGCAGTGCCCTCCTTGCCCTGTGCTCTGTGGGGCAGAGGGGTCTGGCTGCCCCCAAAAGGGTGGGCAGTGGGCACAGGGTGGGCTCAGGGCAATGGGCACAGGGTGGGCAGTGCCTGTGGGAGCTGCCAGACCTCCCACAGCCATTCCTGTAAACATCTGTCAGTATTAGTCCCATATTCAGGGTTTTTAATTGATCACGCCGCCTCCCCTGTCTGTGGTGTTTTTTCCAGGGTTTTCCCATAATAATGACTCCTAATGAAGCTGATTATGGCTCCCATAAGGAACATTAATAGAGGAATGCATTGTTCTTGAGGTACAGCTCTGCCTCGAGCGAGCTGAGCGAGCAGGGGATGCCGAGAGCTCAGCACAGCCCTGCTGCACCAGATCCCACAATCCCAGGTGCCTTGGGTGGGAAGGGACCCAAAAACCCACTCAGTGCCACCCCAGCCATGGCAGGGACACCTCCCACTGTCCCAGGTGCTCCAACCTGGCCTTGGGCACTGCCAGGGATCAGGGGCAGCCACAGCTGCTCTGGGCACCTGTGCCAGGGCTGCCCGCCCTCCCTGGTGTGCTTCACTACTCCCAGGTGCAAACGGAGGCACAGAGGAGGAGTGAGGGATACGGAACATGTGGTGGTTGTTCCTACTCATCCCACAGGTCGGGAGGCTCAGGGAGAGCATCCCCTCCCTTCCCTGGCGGGTCCTGAACACTTCTGTCCCTGAATGCATCTCCTGGTGCGTTCCCAGTGCCAATCCTGGTGCGTTCCCAGTGCCAATCCTGGTGCATTCCCAGTGCCAATCCTGGTGCGTTCCTGGTGCTGCTCCCGGTGTGTTCCCAGTGTGTTCCCGGTGTGTTCTCGGTGTGTTCCCGGTGCTG
Organism: Melozone crissalis; assembly: GCF_028551555.1. Taxonomy (NCBI): domain Eukaryota; kingdom Metazoa; phylum Chordata; class Aves; order Passeriformes; family Passerellidae; genus Melozone; species Melozone crissalis. The sequence goes on along the minus strand of NW_026535797.1, from coordinate 1,165,573 downwards.
TTCCCAGTGCATTCCCGGTGCATTCCCAGTGTATTCCCAGTGTGCTTTCGGTGTATTCCCGGTGTGTTCCCAGTGCTGTTCCCAGTGTATTCCCGGTGTGTTCCCGGTGTATTCCCAGTGTGTTCCCGGTGTATTCCCGGTGTATTCCCAGTGTGTTTCAGGAGAGTTCCATCGAAGCCGCTGTGAAATGCAAATCACCACTCTCTGATAGCGGCTCATTAACATGGGCTCATTAAAACGCGTCACCCCAAAAGTCTCTCCCCCATCCCGGCCCCGCTGTATCACTGCAGCTGGAATCTGCTGCGGGCCGGCTCTGTGATATCGGACACCCCATTGTCATTAACCTCTCTGTGACAATGCTCCTGTCTGGGATTCGGCCTTTCAGGGAGGAGGCTGTAAGGATGAGAATGTTTTGCAAAATGCAAAGTGGAAGGGGAATGGAAAGCAGGCAGCAGGCGATGAGGAGAGTTGGAGTATTCATTAGTGTCCTCAGGAACAGTGGTGCTGCTGGACACCGCTAAATGCTTGTGCTTTGTCAGGGATCTCTCACAAGTGGGAAAGGTGGAAAATGTAGGTTTTGCCCCAAAACGTTGTGTTGCTGTTGATAAATAACCTGAGTTGTAGGAGACACGAGGTGTCGCATTGGGAAATTCTGAGGTGCTATCCCCACTTAGATCATTCTCCCCTGAACTTGTTCTTGTTTGTTGTACACTCCATCCTGAACAAACGACCCCTGAACACAGTAATTCTTCTAATCATGAAAGTTATTTCCGTTTCTACAGGGTTTTTACCTTTTCTCTTTGCTTTTTCATCTTCACTTTGAGACTGAGAGGAGCTGGAGCTGCAGGTGGTGTCCAACGGGCAGCCACACCTTGGACCTGCACAACTGCAATGTTTGCTTTCTTTCACTGCAATCCTTAATGCTCCAGTCTGTACTGGGCTGGGCCCTTCATGGAAACCTAATTTTGGGCTTGGGCTTTTGTTTCCATCTCTCAGGACAAGACGGAAAAGGAACAGCTGGAGAGGGTTCAGTGGAGGGCTGGCACAGAGGTTGTGCGGTCTCCTTCCCAGCTGGGGATGACCAGAACCCACCTGGGTTTGGTCCTGTGCCCCTGCTCGTGGTGACCCTGCTTTGGCAGGACCTGGAGCAGATGATTCCACAGTCCCTTCCAGCCAAACCCTCAGGGATTCTGTGCAGGGCAGCAGAGCTGGGGCAGCGCTGCCTCCTCCCTCCTCTGCATGGCCTCAGGATGGGCCAGGGCAGCTCAGGGTGGGCACAGCAGGAATTTCCCCATGGAAAGGGGGCTCAGGCACTGCCCAGGGAGGGTTGCAGTGCCCATCCCTGCAGGTGGCACCTGGAGGTGGCACCCAGAGCTGGGGACAGGGTGGGCATGGGCACAGCTGGGACTCAATCCTGGAGTTCTCTCCCAAGGTCAGTGGTGTTTCTGCCTCCCTTCACCAGCTTTTATCACCAGTTAAACCTGACAAGTTCCAACCCAGGGCAGGATTCAGAGCCAGGATCTTCCCTGGCACCACATCCCATGTGTGGGCAGGGCTGAGCTTTCACCCTCAGGGTGATGATGGGGGCAGCAAACCCCACCCGAGCCCTGCCCTGTCCTTCCAGCCCCTTCCCAAACTTGGGGGCTGCTTTGTTTGCACTGCACAAGGGATGCTCCATCTGCATGTCTGATTGGGAATGCCTCTTTCCATCCGAGCGCACTGCAGCTTGGCTGCCTCCTCTCTGGGGTGAGGAACAAAGAGCACGCCAGTTGTCTGCAGGAGCAGAGGCTTTCCGAATCACAAAAGAGCCCATTTTATCACTAAATCTAATAATGTGCAACACTTTTGTGAACCAAACCCTGTGTGACCAGCTGGAACTTGGAAAAAAATTTCACAAGAGGCCGTGGGGAGGGTTAATCACCACAGAGGCGACTTCTCTGCAATTTCTGAGGCAGCGTGCAGTTCCACGATGTGTCCAAGGGTGAGGAGGGCTGGGGGAGGCTTTGGGGAGGAGGTTTTGTGCGCAGGCTGTTTGCAGCTCAGGAAGGGAGAGCCAGGGTGCAGAGCTCCCATGAGCTGCCCCAGCTCACATCAGACGCTGAATTTCTCATTCCCATGGTTCTGTCCCTTCCTCAGGGGTTTGGAGCACACGTGCAGGGCTTGCTGGCTGGAGCTGCTCTGCACAGCAGTGAGAGATCAGCCATCAAGCAGCGATTTAAAAACTGCTAAACTTGGGAGTTAATGCAGCTCCAAGTGCTCCTCTGATGACAGCTCTGCCAAACATCCCAAAAACTTCCTGCCTGTGCTGGGTTGGACATCACGTCTGTAACCGTGCAGTACAGCAGAGCCCCAGGAGCACAGCCATGGTGCAGAAAGGCAGCTGTGGAGAATCCCAGGGCTTGGAAAAGCCTCCCAGGCCATGGAGTGCAACCTGTGCCAATCCCCACCTTGTCACCAAGTGCCACCTCCAGGGATGGGCACTCCAAACCTCCCTGGGCAGCCCCTGCCAACACCTGACCTCCCCTTCCATGGGGAAATTCTTCCTGATGTCCAGCACTATGTAATCATTAATTATTTGGGGACTTGTAGGAGAAATTGTTGCAGACATCTTTTATGGAAATCCTTTCCTTAGGATGTTTCCTCCTGAGAAGCTGGGAGGCCTCAGGAACAAAATGCAAACAATGGTTATCTGCTGCTGTGGAATGCAACAGATGCAGCTGGGATTGGTCTCATGTGGTTGTTTCTAATTAATGGCCAATCACAGTCAGCTGGCTCGGACACAAAGCTGAGCCACAAACCTTTGATATCATTCCTTCCTATTCTATTCTTAGCCAGCCTTCTGATGAAATCCTTTCTTCTATTCCTTTAGTATAGTTTAAATGTAATATATATCATAAAATAATAAATCAGCCTTGTGAAACACGGAGTCAGATCCTCGTCTCTTCCCTCATCCTGGGACCCCTGTGAACGCTGTCACAGAGAAACCTTTCCTTTTAATTTTTAATTTCATGTTGAATTGTGGGGCTGGTGGGCAGGAGAGGCCTGAGGGTGGAGGAAGTTGAGGTGCTCAGCCCTTGGACTGCCCCATCCCTCCTGATCTCCCTGAGAAACACAACTTGGGGCTAATTCTGCCCCAATGGGGTCTGGACAAGCTGGTGTGGCAGGCAGTGTCCCTGTTTGTGGCAGGGGTTGGTTGGGGCAGGGTGGTCCCAGAGGTCCCTTCCAGCCCAAACCAGGCTGTGACCCAAGAGCCATCCGGCTCTTCCATGGCTGTGGGTTATCCATGCAAATTTCATAAATGAGCCACGGACCTCACAAGGTACCCAAACCCACGCCCTTTATTAATTATTCTGCTCCAAAATCACTTATTTGCACAAGGCAGGCTCAGTCCTGGCTCCTCCAGAGTGCTCCTGCTGCTGGGGAGGGGTGGCTGTGCTGCTGGTGTCCCTGCAAACATCCTTTCATTCCCTACATGAAGGTTCAAATCCTGCATTTCCACTCTGCCTTTCTCCCCTCTTCCCTTTTTGGCAGAATGTGCTGAAGTTCTGAGGCAGGTTCCTGAGCAGCTCCCAGTCCCTCCCTGGTGGGCTGCTCACCATTAAAGCTGTTCTTTGTGGGCATTTCCCTGGTGGGCTGCTCACCATCAAGGCTGCTCTTTGTGGGTGTTTCCTGCTCATTTTGAGGGAATGGAATGGCAGTTCTGTCTGCACACCTTGGGTAAAAGCTGCAGCAAACTGGAACTGAAGCAGAGGTACAATCCCCAGGGGAAGCACTGCCACAGGTTTCAGGTATTTTCCCCCAGAAATCACTGAAGCCTTCCAGGGTCTCGCCAGGGTGTTTGTGGTTAGGGGTGGGCACTGCCTGGCTGAAGGCACCTGCGTGTGGCACATTTTGGTGTTTACAGGGGGTTACAGCCGGGGCTGCAGCTGCAGGAGCCTCTTTGCCTTCACCAGCCCTGAGCTGGAGCACAGAGACCTTTCCCAAGGCTTGGTGTTGGTTTTTGGGATGCTGGGCAGGGAGGGTTTGTTCTTTTTGGGAGTGCAAGGGATGCTCAAGCAGCCCGTGCCATGGTGCAGGCTGTTATTTCATGGAATCCTGTTGTTATTTCCTTTCTCCTGCTGCTATTTTATATAAATCCAAGCTGTTATTTCATGGAATCACAGAGTATCCTGGGCTGGGAGGGACCCACAAGGATGCAGTCCAGCTGCTGGCCCTGCACTGACACCTCAAAAACCCCACTGAGACCATTGTCCAAATGCTCCTGAGCTCTGGCAGCCTCGGGGCTGTGCCCATTCCCTGGGCAGTGCCAGCCCCCTCTGGGGATGAACCTTCCCTGAAATCCACCCTAACCCTCCCCTGGCACCGCTTCCTGCTGCTCCCTCAGGTCCTGTCAGCAGAGCCCTCATGCAAGCTCATCGCACAGAACAATTCTTTATTCCAATCCACGTTTTGCTGGGAATGTTCAGGCAGTGAGTGAAGCACGAGCTGTGATTGCAGCCAGCTCTGGGTGCAGCTGTGACAGCAGCAGCAGGACACACTCCCCAAAATGCCTCCTGCCCTGTTTTGGGATGCAATTAGAAGTGCTTGTGCTGGGAGCCCAAGTTTTCCGATTGCTGAGCAGTTTTCCTTTATTCGATATCTTTTCCCCTTCCTTCAGCCCTAGAGGATCTTTATAAAACAGCTGAACTTTGCTATGGATCTTTATAAAGTGCTGAACTTTGACCAGGGAGGCAGGAGAAATGTGTGTGTGAAAGCCAGGAGGTGGAAACTCAGTTTTAGGATTAAATGAGGATTACAAAATGCCCAAAAAAGAGGAAATATGGCCAGAATTACCTGGTGAGCAGGGCAGGGTGGGCTGATTCCTCCAGCAAAGCCCAGGCAGGAGCTGGGCTGTGGCATCCCCAGCCCTTCATGCTGGTGCTGCTGCCTCTCCAGCCTCTCTGTTGTCTTGCACTGAAAATTTGTCACCGAGTCTGCAATGGAAATACTTCTGTAATTGCCAGCATTATATGGATCATTGACCTTCAACAGGGAAGCTGCTGAAGCAACTGGCCATTTATCTGGAAAATTACCACATGGCAAGAGCACACCAGGCTGCTCCCCTCTGTCTCCTCCAGCAAGGGCTTTCAGCTGCTGGACCTCAAACCCTGCCCCTGGCTCCAGCTGCAGCTCTGGGGCTGGGACACAGAAAAGGGAAAAGGGAAAGGGAAAAGGGGAAAGGGAAAAGGGAAAAGGGAAAAGGGGGAAAGGGAAAAGGGAAAAGGGAAAAGGGAAAAAGGGAAAAGGGAAAAAGGGAAAAGGAAAAGGGAAAAGGAAAAAGGGGGAAAGGGAAAAGGGAAAGGGAAAAGGGGAAAGGGAAAAGGGGAAAAGGGAAAAGGGAAAAGGGAAAAGGGGAAAAGGAAAAAGGGGGAAAGGGAAAAGGGAAAAGGGAAAAGGGAAAAGGGAAAAAGGGGGAAAGGGAAAAGGGAAAAGGAAAAAGGGGAAAGGGGAAAAGGAAAAAGGGGGAAAGGGAAAAGGGAAAAGGGAAAAGGGAAAAGGAAAAGGGAAAAGGAAAAAGGGGGAAAGGGAAAAGGGAAAGGGAAAAGGGGAAAGGGAAAAGGGAAAAGGGGAAAGGGAAAAGGGGAAAAGGGAAAAGGGGAAAAGGAAAAAGGGGGAAAGGGAAAAGGGAAAAAGGGAAAAGGAAAAGGGAAAAGGAAAAAGGGGAAAGGGAAAAGGGAAAGGGAAAAGGGAAAGGGAAAAGGGGAAAGGGAAAAGGAAAAAGGGGGAAAGGGAAAAGGGCTTTTCCCACTGCAGCACCCTGGTGGGGTTTGGCATCCTCAGAGGGACAGCAAACCCCTGGGTTTGGGTAAATTCCAGGTTGAAAATAGAGATGTGAAAGGTGCAGGTCAAGGAAAAAGTGTCAGAGATGACAGGAAGTCTGCAGGGCCTGAAATAAAGGATAAATACAGTGATAATATGGGGAAAAATTATAAATACAGTGATAATATTGGAACAAAGGATAAACACAGTGATAATAACTCAATAAATGATAAACACAGTGATAATAGTGGAATAAAGGAGAAATACAGTGATAATACCGGAATAAAGGATAAATACAGTGATAATAACTCAATAAATGATAAACAGTGATAATGTCTTAATAAATAATAAACACTGATAATATGGGAATAAATGATAAATAAAGTGATAATATTGGAATAAATGATAAATACAGTGAATATTGGAATAAAGGATAAATACAGTGATCATAACTCCATAAATGATAAACACAGTGATAATATGGGAATAAATGATAATTGCAGTGATAGTATCTTAACAAATTATAAATATAGTTATAATACTATTATAAATTACAAATACAGTGATAATATTGGAATAAATGAGAAATACAGTGATATAATCTTAACAAATTAGAAATACGGTGATAATATTATTAGAAATGAGAAATAGAGTGATAATATAATAATAAATGATAAATACAGGGATAATACCATAATAAAAGATAGATACAATGCTGGGGCATTGGAATGTGCTTGTCTGTGCCCGTGCTCCAGCCTGGAGCATTCCCAAAGTTGGGCACACCAAATTCCAGCAGTGCTGCTTTGCAGGAGCTGCTGGAGGGTTTGAGGGGGTGAAGGTTCAGCGTTTTTAGAGAATCCCAGCCTGGTTTGGGTTGGAAGTGACCCCGAATCCCACCCAGTGCCACCCCTGCCATGGCAGGGACACCTCCCACTGTCCCAGGCTGCTCCAACCTGGCCTTGGGATGGGCAGTGCCCAATTTTCCCCAATTTTCCCCAAATTCTGCCTCGTGCAGTCACAGGAGGTTTTATCACATCCCAGAGTCCACGAGTAAAATTCTCATGCAGAACTTTCTTCATTCCCATCACTTTTGTGGCATTGAAATTCCCATTCCAGGCAGAGTGTTTGTGTCAATCCTGTGTGTGCCCAGCCCTGCCTCCATGGAGGGGCGGCTGCTCTGGGCTCTTGTGTCCAAATGAGTTTTGGGGTGAGAATAAACCTCGTTTAGTGTTTGTTCAGCACAAGGTGTTTATGGAAATTTATTTAGCTAAACAGCTTCAGGTGAAGCGGGGGAACGAAGCCAAACCTTTCAGCTACCGTTCTGTGCAAAATGACTAAAATAGGATTATTTACTATAAATACACCGTGTTATTTCCTTCCCAAGCGTGGCCGCAGTTTTCAGCTCCGACTTTGCGAGCTGATGTTTATCGGGCAAAACAAAGGATAAAATTAGCTGCTCGTTAAGTTCAGTTCCACTTCTCTTATCTCGGAACTCTGCCCGAGGGTTTAAAAAAAGCCGAATAAAAAAGCAGCTCCCCGGAGGCCAAGGCCACGAGCTGTCCTTGCTGGGCTCCCAGGGCGCGGCATCCTCCTGCCACTAATCCTGGAACAAATTCCTGGTATCAGATATCCCAAACCCGCGCCTCCATTGACCCTTCCCGGAGCGTGGCAACACCTGGAGCTTTATTCTGTGTGTATTCATAATCCATTTAAAGGAAGCATTTCCCATTTTCCTCGAGGCTCTCGCACAGTCCTGGAGCAGTTTTTGTTGGGATTCTCCAGCTGGATTATTCCTTTGCCTTGTCCCATAATCTGCAGCACTCTCCCATGAGTACAGCACCTCAAAATAAATCCTCCGAGTTTATAAATACCAATACTTATCTCCCACATCGATAAATCTCCAATACCAATAAATACCAATATTTATCTCCAACACCGATAAATACCAATATTTATCTCTAATACCATTATTTATCTCCAATACCATTATTTGTCTCCAATACCAATAAATGCCAATATTTATCTCCAATACCAATAAATACCAATATTTATCTCCAATACCATTATTTATCTCCAATACCAATAAATGCCAATATTTATCTCCAATACCAATAAATGCCAATATTTATCTCCAACAGCGATAAATACCAATATTTATCTCCAATACCCATAAATACCAATATTTATCTCCAATACTGATTAATACCAATATTTATCTCTAATGCTGATAAATACCAATATTTATCTCCAACACCGATAAATACCAATATTTATCTCCAATGCCAATAAATACCAATATTTATCTCCAATATCGATAAATCTCCAATACCAATAAATACCAACATTTATCTCCCATACCTGTAAATATCAAATTTTTCTCTAATACCAATAAATAGCAATATTTATCTCCAATACTGATAAATACCAATATTTATCTCCCACACCTGTAAATACCAATATTTATCTCCAATACCAATAAATATCAATATTTATCTCCAATGCCAATAAATGCCAATATTTATCTCCAACACTGATAAATATCAATATTTATCTTCAATACTGACAAATACCATTATTTATCTCCAACACTGATAAATACCAATAATTATCTCCAATACTGATAAATACCAATATTTATCTCCAACACCGATAAATACCAATATTTATCTCCCATACCAATAACTACCAATATTTATCTCCCATAAATATTGGTATTTTTACCCACATCACTGGTGGGGAAGGTGCTGGAGGAATATAGAGCTGGTGGATGAGATCCCTTCCTCACTTAATTTCTTCCTTAGAAAAACTTTTACTGCTTTTTTTTTTTTCCTGATTTTTCCTTCCCACATGAAATTTTACCTAGAAATGGAGAAATTTCAGTTAAAACACTTTAATCGAAGATTTCCTCCAGAGCAGGTTAAGGCATCTCTTAACCCTGGTGGATGGAGGGGTTGTTTTGGGAGAAGGAGCTGGAGTTTGCCATGTCTGATCCATGAAATCCCAGAGAGAAGAGCACTGAATCTTCTGCATGGCTATTTTCTCTCTTAATCCCATATTTAACTTTGGGCTCAGTTTCCAGGAGAAGTTCAGCAGTGGACAAAATAAAATCTATTTTTTAAAAGCTGAATGCTTTTCAAATATAGTTTATAGCTAAAAGTTTTCAACGAGCTCATTCAGGACTTGCATGGAAAGTTTGGAGATTTTAAAGACTGTAATTAATTGTAATTTAATCTGGCCCCTCAGCAAATGCCTTGAAACACATCTCTTATTTATCTTCTAACAATTTATGTTATCCTGGGCTGTGCCAGGATCAGGATTGGAGCAGCCCCATCTGCATCAGGCTCACATCACACTCTGCTGTGGCTTTGGATGCTGCCATAAATCAAAATATTCGTAATTTTGCTATTCTCCTTAGTGCTCTCCTGTGCCTTTTCCAGCTCAGGCTGTGCCTCCACGGTGCTGTTCCATTTATTCCCGAATCCCACGGTGGGGGCAGGACAGGGGAAGCCTCAGGAGAGGAATCCAAAGGAATTCCTGTAGGGCAGCAGCCCCAGGAGCGACCCCAAGGTCCTGTGGAGGCTGGAACTGGGACCAGCACAGCCAGGATGAGTTACTGGTGAAAGGGGGATGTGACAAAGCGTTTGTGCGGGGTTCTGTGCAGCACTTGGGGCAAAAGGAAAGTTCTTAACCACAGGATAGACTTTGGGGTGAGGGTGGTGAAGGGGAGTGAAGTTCCAGGCCAGGCTGGACATTGGGATCAGGGGAAGGTGTCCCTGCCATGGCAGGGGGCACTGGGGGAATTTGGGGTCCCTCCCAGCCAGCCCAGTGAGGGTTCCATGCTGGGATAATGGGATGGAGCTCCCATCTGGCTGCAGGGATTCTCCAGGCCACGGGAGAGGGGCCACGCAGCAAACAGGGGCTGAGCCTGGTTTAGTGGCAAAGCAAAGCAGCTTTTGGGGAAATCTGGGATTTTCAGAGATGTCCTGGCCATCGGCTGGGCTGGGGCTGGAGCAGGGCACAGGGAGGCTTGGCCAAACCCTGCAGGGAGCCTGGAGTCCAGCTCTGCTCCATCCTGTGCCCCAATGTGGCACCCACCTGTTCCTACCTGGGCTGGCACAGGTGCCCTCAGCACCCTGCACTGGGCACAGGTGCCCTGTCACCCTGTACCTGGGCTCAGGTGTTCTCAGCACCCTGCACTGGGCACCTCAGCACCCTGCACTGGGCACAGGTGCCCTGTCACCCTGTACCTGAGCTCAGGTGTTCTCAGCACCCTGCACTGGGCACCTCAGCACCCTGCACTGGGCACAGGTGCCCTGTCACCCTGTACCTGAGCTCAGGTGTTCTCAGCACCCTGCACTGGGCACCTCAGCACCCTGCACTGGGCACAGGTGCCCTGTCACCCTGTACCTGGGCTCAGGTGTTCTCAGCACCCTGCACTGGGCACCTCAGCACCCTGCACTGGGCACAGGTGCCCTGTCACCCTGTACCTGGGCTCAGGTGTTCTCAGCACCCTGCACTGGGCACCTCAGCACCCTGCACTGGGCACAGGTGCCCTGTCACCCTGTACCTGGGCTCAGGTGTTCTCAGCACCCTGCACTGGGCACCTCAGCACCCTGCACTGGGCTGGCACAGGTGTTCTCAGCACCTTGTACCTGCGCTCAGGTACCCTCAGCACCCTGTACTTGGGCTCAGGTGCCCTCTCACCCTGCACTGGGCTGGCACAGGTGCCTCCAATACCCTGTACCTGGGCACAGGTGCAGCCCCTCTCTCCAGGCAGCCCCAGGACATTTTCCTTGCGCTCAGAGCTGCCCTGGCACTGAGAGCAGGATGAGGCCCCGGGCTGCCTTCGTTGTGTTTTGTTTTGTTGCATTTTGTTTTGTTGTGTTTTGTTAGCGAGAGGAGCTTGTGGCAGGCTCCATTTTCACTCCCTAAGCCTCCCTGTGATCTGCCTGGTGCATCTGCTTCCCCTTGATCTCGCTGCCTGACTGACTGACAGCTACTTTGCACCAGCATTATCTGTCAAAACATTACTTAATGGAATCCCTTCTAGAAGGAGTTTTTGTTATTATTGGAAATCAAAATGCGGTGATAATTGAATCCCTTTGTATTCCCTGTGTAAGGCAGGGAGTAAGACACATTCACACCTGAGGGGAAAACACATCTGGGTTTCCTCTTTGCCCCAAGTCCAGGAGCTCTCCCTCTGCCTGGCTTTGATTCTGCAGCCTCAGAGGGAGAGGAAATTTGCAGTGTGTGCATCTCATCTCAGGGAAACAACGCCATACATACACTGATATATTTTATTTTTTAATTTTTTTTTTTTTTTTTTTTTTTTTTTTTTTTTTTTTTGCTGTAGGGATGGCATTAAATAAATACATAGCAGGCTGCAGTGTCACAACAAGGAGATGTACAATTACGAAGAAAAAATACCCCAAGGAAATCAACACGAGGCTTATTAATATCCAGGCCTGAGAAGACAACTGTCAGACAATTGGTCAACAAGGTACATGGTATCTGTTAGATACTGACTAACCCATTATGATCTTTATGAAGTGTCCTTTTGGGGGTCTAGATCTTCAAATATGAGTTGGAAGACCCTTTTCTTTTATTAGTTGCTAAGCTCTTTATACTTTTACCATATTGCGGCAGGTTAGGAGTCTGAGCTTTATTGTCTTATGTTATTGAAAATCCAGATTCCCGCAGCCTTCTCCCTCAGGTCAAGATTTGTCTGAGAATACATTCTCATTTCTCCATGTACAAAGGCTGTCTGGAGAGAGGCAGAAAAAGATTATGACTGTAATATACTTAAATCCAATTTATTTGCCTGACTAGAAACTTCCACACTTCACAATTGCTTCCTACAGAAGATTTTGTATTTAATTCCTTCATCGCGGCGAGGAGCAGGAGAGAGCTGAGTCCTCCAACAGGTCTGTGCTCCACACACCTGAGCCAGAGGAGAGGGAGGCAGGCAGCAAATGGACACTTTGCAGGGCTGCATTTATTTCTGCTGCAGAAATTAACAGAAATGGGAAAGAATTTTTAAACCCCCTTTGCAGAGCTGGGGTTTGGGGCACCGGGGGCTCTGAGCACCCTGGGGGTGCTGTGGGATGGAGACATCATTTGGCTCAGTGGCTGTCGCAGACGTCTTTTATGGAAAATCCTTTCCTTAGGATGTTTCCTCCTGAGAAGCTGGGAGGCCTCAGGAACAAAATGCAAACAATGGTTATCTGCTGCTGTGGAATGCAACAGGTGCATCTGGGATTGGTCTCATGTGCTTGTTTCTAATTAATGGCCAATCACAGTCAGCTGGCTCAGACAGAGAGCCGAGCCACAAACCTTTGTTATCATTCCTTCCTATTCTATTCTTAGCCGGCCTTCTGATGAAATCCTTTCTTCTATTCTTTTAGTATAGTTTCAATGTAATATATATCATAAAATAATAAATCAGCCTTGTGAAACATGGAGTCAGATCCTTGTCTCTTCCCTCATCGGTCACACAGTGGCTCCATCCTCGTGCTGCTCTCCCAGCTCTGTTCTGACAGGAGCATCTCAGCTGCTCTGCTCCCAGGGTTATTTTAACCTTCACTTGAGAAGGCTTGAAAAGGCCAGGCTCGGGTTTCCTCACCCTTTCCCTAAGCAGAGGTGGCACCAAAGCCTTCCTGCCAGGCTCCAAAACAAACACAGCCAGGCCAGAATGCTCTGGGCCAGCTTGGGCCTCACCAGCACCTTCATTTGGGAGAAAAAATGTAAAATGGGGTGAAAATGATGCTTTGCAAAGTGCAGCACCTGCCTTTGGGCTGTGCCTGGGAGCCCTGGCTGTCCTTAGCACTGCCCTGGGCTTGGGACACCCCTAAAGGATGGGGAAAGGATGGGGAAAGGATGGGTAAAGGATGGAATAAGGATGGCTAAAGGTTGGCTAACTCCTCACAAAGGGGCCAGGAGCTGGTGCAGCAGCAGCCTTGCCTCTTGCACCTGGATTTGGGACCCCTTCTTGGGGAGGGCAGTGCCCAGAAGTGTCAGAAAGGAGAATTTCTTTAGTTTTGAGAGCAAAGATGCACAAAAGCAGGGCACAGAATGATTCAGTGAGCAGCTCAGATGCCCTGAGGTGATGAGGGTGATGGCACCATGGACAGCAGGTAATTCCATGTCCCTCTGTAATTCCCTGTCCAGCTTTCCCAGCTCTGTAATTCCTGTCCAGCTTTCCCAGCTCTGTCCATTCTCCTGTGAGCTGAAACCCTGTCCAGGTTTCCCAGCCCTGTAATTCCTTGTCCAGGTTTCCCAGCTCTGTCCCTGGGCTGGTTTTTCACAGCCATGGCACTGGATTTTTTAATTTCCCTCCCAATCTTTTGAACAAATTCTCCTTTTCCAAGTCTGCACCCTGTGGGGCTCTAAAATCATAACAATTAATGCTGGCAAAGGCTCCTGAAGCCACCTAAGCCATCCCTCCCAGGGCAGGATTGCTGGAGCAGGCAGAGAAATGAATGGAGAGGGGAGGCACAGGAGCCAGGCAGGGACCTGCTCCCCTGCTGAAATTGGGGCAAAAAGTTGAAATCACCTAAAAAAGCTGCTGGGGGGGGAAATGGCAGAGCTACTCTGTCACCCAAGTGCTTGATAGTTAATATGGAAGGAGTTGTAACCACTAATTTATCCCAATTTTAACTCTTATTTCAACATTTGGTTGTTTTGTTTTTTCCCCCTTATTTTGAGTTTTCCCGGATTTCGTAGCAACAAGGGGCGATCAAACAGATTTACAATAGTCGGTGTTTATCACCCTTCCAGAGGCGTTAAGTGGCTATAAATGCATATGAAATATCTGCCGTGCATCCCTCGCCTGCTCAGCAATGTGTTCTTCCTACGTTCCTAATTGCTAGCAGGAAAAATAGGAGGAATTTGTTTACCAGCTTCCTGCATAATATTCAGACATCTGGAGCTGCGAGGTCTGGCTGGCGCTCCTGGGGGACGGCAAATCCATCAAGGACAATTAGACAAGCGGGGAGCTGCAGCCGGCAGGGAATTCCCCAGCCGTGGGGAACGGCTCCGAGGCAGCCCCGGCACCCCCAGCCTGCCTCCCGGGGCTCCCCTGCTCTTCCTCCTCTGCCTGACAGGCCCTTCCCTGCTCCTTTCATCATCCTGGCCCTGCTGGGAATGCCTGGGCTCCGTGATCTCAGAGGAGTTTCCCTAAATTGTTGCCTGACCTGCTGGTTGCCAAGCTCTGCAGGTGTATTGTCCCCATCCTGGGTGGGTTTTCCCAAAGCAGGGCTGGCACCCTCAGGAATTTTTGTGAAATTTTGTGTTGAAGATTGCCATGCAAGATGTTTTCAATCACCATCTGTATGGCAGATTGCCTTTGTCACGTGGGCAGTTTGCCTTATCTCTCTCTCTGAGTGACCACAATCGCACCTCCCTCGGGAGGGGACATTGCTGATAACAGCTATTGAATGTCCCTGCACGGCTGATAAGAACTACAGCATCCCATTGGGAGATGTGAGCCCAGGGGGAGGAGCCAAGCATTGCTGCCCAGATATAATCCAGAGGGAGGAGCCAAGCATTGCTGCCCAGATATAATCCAGAGGGAGGAGCCAAGCATTGCTGCCCAGATATAATCCAGACGGAGGAGCCAAGCATTGCTGCCCAGATATAATCCAGACGGAGGAGCCAAGCATTGCTACCCAGATATAATCCAGGGGGAGGAGCCAAGCATTCCTACCCAGATACAATCCAGAGGGAGGAGCCAAGCATTCCTACCCAGATATAATCCAGAGGGAGGAGCCAAGCATTCCTACCCAGATATAATCCAGAGGGAGGAGCCAAGCATTGCTGCCCAGATATAATCCAGACGGAGGAGCCAAGCATTGCTGCCCAGATATAATCCAGAGGGAGGAGCCAAGCATTCCTACCCAGATGTAATCTGGAGATTCTGGAACACCAGCACGGCTTCTCTGCTGGATTCCCCAGAGGAACAGCAGCTGCCTCTCCTTCCACTGGATCTTCAGAGGAAGAATCCATCCTTCTCTACAGACCCCTGCTCCAGCAGAACCACACTGACACTGCAGGAGGGCTGAGCCACAATTCCAATGGGACTGCCACCACCAGCCTGACCCACAGGGTGTCAGGCTGTGTTGTGACTCTGGCAGTGTTGTTCTAGTGTACTGCATTGTTTATTTTATTCTTTATTTTTTTTTCCTTTCCCTATTAAAGAACTGTTATTTCCTGCTCCCATATTTTTGCCTGAAAGCCCCTTAATTTAAAATTTATAGCAGTTGGGAGGGGTGGGGAGGGTTCACATTCTCCATTTCAGGGGAGGCTCCTGCCTTCCTTAGCAGACTCCTGTCTTTCCAAACCAAGATATTTTGTGAAACCCTACACTTCTAACTATCCTGGCCATACTCTCAGCAGCCCTGGGAGGATGAATAGGACTCAACCAAACACAAATCTGAAAAATCCTAGCTTTTTCTTCCATCTCCCACCTAGGCTGAACAGCAATCATGATCATCTACAACCCTAAACTCACCCTCCTCAGCTTCTACCTATAATCTATAATAACTGCAACAATTTTCCTCACCCTAAACACAATTGAAGTCCTAAAGCTTTCTGCCCTAATAACTGCATGGACTAAAATCCCATCACTGAACACAATAATACTCCTAACCCTGCTCTCCCCTACACCCACCCTCAATTTTTATGCAATGGAATTGCTAACTGTGCCTCTTAAGGGTGATTTGGGCTCTTTTTAGTGAGTGGAAATACCTGCTCAGCACCCTGTCCTCCCTTCTGGCTCCTGGCACACACCTGGGGGGACAAACTGCATTTTAGGGTTTCCTCTGGGTTCCTCATCCCTCAGAACCCAGGGATTGCTACATGAGAGCCAGGGAGCTCCTGCCCCGTGGGGCTGTGACACAGATGGGTTATTGATGATTTTCTGTTTCTTATTTAACAGCTTTAGAGCAGCAGAGAGAGACTGGGTGGTTTGATTGAAATCAGCCAAGGAGCTGCTTTTAATCATGATTTAAGTAGAAAAAAAAGAAGTGAGAAACGTTGGTTTAAGTAATTGGTTTTTAAATTTGCTTTGCATTTGGGCATTTTGAGTTGCCTAAATAAAGGTCTGTCCCCTTTGGGGACGTCCTGGAACCAAAATTCTCTTTGCAACACATTAGGGCCAAAGACCATGTGGTTTCCACTTGTGTATTTTGTGAATGTACTTTAATTTAATTTAATTTAATTTTTGTACAAAGCCCACTTATCTTCTGTATTTTTGCTCTTTTCCTGTTGCCTGTGCTCTGTAACTCCTGGTATCAGGCAGGAGGTGACTGGGAGGCAGCCAGGGACACTTTTTCCTGGAGATAATACTTTTCCTTCAACACAGACATAAGAAAAGATGCTTAAATAACTTTGGCAGCAGGGCATGAGGCTGGGGCAGCCTCTGGGAGCACTCAGGTGTGCCCAGGGTGGGCGATCTGGGAAGGGATGGGGGTCCCTGAGCCATTGCCAGGCCCAGGAGCCCCCCAGGAGCTCCCCTGACCTTCTGCTTTGTAAATCAGCAGATCTCACCCTCTCACACCTGTGGGCAAAGGCAGTGTCTAAATCCAGCTGGGACACGGCTGGGAGCACCTGGGACAGGGAAGGTGCCCTGGGCATGGCAGGGGTGGCTCTGGGTGGGATTTAAGGTCCCTTCCAGCCCTGGGGATCCCTGTGCCAGCCTGGACATCCTCTCAAGGGGTGACAATGTTCTGGAATGCTCTGCCCAGGGAGGTGGTGGGGTCACCATCCCTAGGTGTGTTTACCAAAGCCTGGATGTGGCACTGGGTGCCAGGGTTTGGTTGGGGTGTTGGGCTGGGCTGGACCCGATGATCCTGGAGGTCTCTCCCAGCCTGGTGATTCTGTGAACCAGAGTTCATGCACCTGGCACACCCCAGGTGAGGATGGAGCTGTGTCAGGAGCACCCCCAGCCTTCTGAAGGGTCGATCAATACCTGAGCCGATCTGCTGCTGCTGCAAAGGTTATGCTGGGAGCTCTCCCTGCTGATAAAACAGAACTTTATGTCTTCTTCAGGCTGGCTCAGAATTGCAAACCCTGCAGTGAGGCAGGCTGGGGCACTCGCAGGCAGCCTGGGAGTGAAGCTTGGAGCAGGCAAGGTTCTGCAGCCCTGAGCTGCATCCTGTCCATCTTGTTCATCCTGTCCATCCCATCCATCCCGTCCATCCCATCCATCCTGTCCATCTCCTCTCTGTGGGGACAGGAGGGAGCCCAGCTCCCTGCAGGACCTCGGCACTGTGGGAATGGGATGCTCAGGAGAAGGTGATACCTGAGAGCTCCCTGGAGCAGAGGCTGTACAGAGTTAAAGAACAAAGCAGGGATTTATTAAAAGAAAACAATTCCCTCACAGGAATTATTGGGCAGTCGCTCCAGCCCAGCTGGGCCCCGGCTCAGGATCTCTCACACTTTGGTCAGTTCTGCTCCATTTCCATGCTGGGTTCAGTGCCCCATCCCAGCTCCAGGGATGCAGTCCCACCCTCCCAGGCTGCTCTCGGCACTTTTGGGGCTGAAGCTGCAGCGCTGTCCTTGGTTCTGGGGCTAGAAATGATTGTTGTGTGTGCTGGGCTGTGGGCAGAGCTGCTGGCACTGGGTGTGGGGTGCAGGGTCACCCTGGGGCAGGGCAGAACCTGGAATAGCAGAGCTGGAACTGAAGGTGTCAGAGAGGAAGGAGCGCAGGGAGCAGCACGGGCAGATGCGAGCCCAGGCAGCCACAGGGCTGAGCGATGCTCCACGAGCAGTGCTGGAGCTCCTTCCTGTGGTGGCAGTGATGAGTTACTGCCTGTGGAGCACCGGCTGGGAACCAGCCTGGAATCAGCTGAGAACCAGCCTGGAACCAGAATAGGAACCAGAATGGGAACCAGCCCAGAAACCAGCCTGGGAACGAGCCCGGGAGCCAGCCTGGAACCAGCCTGGGAAACAGCCAGGAGCCAACCAGAAACCAGCCAGGAACCAGCCAGGAACCAGAGTAGGAACAGCCAGGAACCAGAATGGGAACTACAATGGGAACCAGCCTGGAATCACCCTGGGAACCAGCCTGGAACCAGCCGGGAATAAGCCTGGAACCAGCCCAGGAATCAGAATGGGAAGCAGCCTGGGAAGCAGCCTGGAACTAGCCTGGAACCATCCCAGGAACCATCCCAGGAACCAGCCCTGGAACCAGCCTGGAACCAGCCTGGGAACCAGTCTGGAACCAGTTGGAAACCAAAATAACAGACTCTGGCCCTCAATGTTCTTTCGATGAGTTTTCAGTATGCAAATAGGGCTTAATTTGCCAACTTTGAGCAGTTTGCAGATGAGTTTATCAGGGCTGTGTTATTCAGTTTGTACTCCTGGGGTCAGCTCCAGGCATTGGGAAAGCACAGGGAACATTATTTATACTGTTAAACAAAGTCAAGGAATTCAGGCATCTGCTACTGGCCAGGAAAACAGACAATCAAAACAAAGCCACGTTTGTAATCATGCTCAGCGGTCTTTTTAGGAGAGGTAATTAGTGAAATAATCGACAGGCATGGATGGGATTATTGATGACAGTGATAGCCTGCAATATCCATCCCTCCCTTGCACAGAGCAGCTCTGGGGCTGAGGAATGAGCAGCTCTGGGGCTGTGGAATGGGCAGCTCTGGGGCTGTGGAATGGGCAGCTCTGGGGCTGAGGAATGGGCAGCTCTGGGGCTGAGGAATGCCAAGCTCTGGGGCTGTGGAATGGGCAGCTCTGGGGCTGAGGAATGAGCAGATCTGGGGCTGTGGAATGGGCAGCTCTGGGGCTGTGGCATGCCAAGCTCTGGGGCTGAGGAATGGGCAGCTCTGGGGCTGAGGAATGGGCAGCTCTGGGGCTGTGGAATGGGCAGCTCTGGGGCTGAGGAATGCCAAGCTCTGGGGCTGTGGAATGGGCAGCTCTGGGGCTGTGGAATGGGCAGCTCTGGGGCTGAGGAATGCCAAGCTCTGGGGCTGTGGAATGGGCAGCTCTGGGGCTGAGGAATGGGCAGCTCTGGGGCTGTGGAATGGGCAGCTCTGGGGCTGTGGAATGGGCAGCTCTGGGGCTGAGGAATGGGCAGCTCTGGGGCTGTGGAATGGGCAGCTCTGGGGCTGTGGAATGAGCAGCTCTGGGGCTGAGGAATGGGCAGCTCTGGGGCTGTGGAATGGGCAGTTCTGGGGCTGTGAAATGAGCAGCTCTGGGGCTGAGGAATGCCAAGCTCACACCTGGATTTTGTGTCTCAGCTGAGGAGCTCTGGAGCAGCAGAACCAGCCCTGCTGCTGCCTGGGCCGGGTGGGGATTCTGAACCCAGCTCTCTCCTATCCCGTGCACTGATGTTGCTCTTGCTGCTCTCAAGAAACTAAATGTAAGTTATTAATGAATTCCTTTTAATATGAGCATTTATATGCATGGAGCTGGGTGAAACTCAAACGAAGGTGGAAAACAGGCAGGCTGCATTACCACGGGGACGGGACACTGAGGGGGGCTGCACAGGCTTCCCTGGGCCCAGGCCAGGGCCTGGGGGACAGGGCTTGGACAGCCTGGGACAGTGAGAGGTGTCCCTGCCATGGCAGGGGTGGCACTGGGTGGGATTTGAGGTCCTTTTCCAGTCAAACCACCCTGGGATTGTGTGACATGGTTGGTGATGCTCACGCTGCTCCGCAGAGCTTACCCAGCCCCACCTGCCAAAGGGATGAGGTGCAAAGCTGCTTTGGAGGGAAAACAGAGCTACAGAGACACACCAGGTCCAGCTGCAGCTCCCTGAGCCTGCTGGGTCTTCGTTCAGGGCCAGGCTCTGTGCTGGGAGCCAAGGGAGGAGAGCAGGACTGGGAGGAGGTGGGAGCAAACCCCTTCCCTGCTTCTGGAACAGGAGCAGCGGGAATAAAGTGCCACTTTTCTGGCACTAATGAACGTGTGGCAGTGCAGGAATAGCTCTGTGCCCATAGGAAGTCTGGATTTTCAGCTACTGTGTAAGTTCCTTTTCTTCCAAAAGGGCTGGTGAGGCTCAGTCCTGTCATCCACTTCCTCTTACAACCGCCGCCGACTTCAAAGGAAATCCTGCTGGCAAAATAGCTACAGAATTGTGTCAGGAGTTTATTTGCTCCCAAGATTAGATAATTAATGAAGATAGAATATTAAAGTTACATTTACATAAAGCTAAGGGTAATCTTAAAGCGTTCTATTATTTTGTGAATGACCCGGAGTTTGTAACGCATTTATAATGACGGATCGGGAGACGAGGCCTTTCAAATGAGGAAGTACAATTTATAATCTCACTTTCCTTCATTATTTATTCATCCTGCTGTTGAATCCTCTGCTCTTCAGAACCTGAAAAGCCACGGAGCTCCCTTTACCTGCCACTGTTACTGTAGAAGGAACCCAAGTTTTGTGTTTGAGTCAGTCCCAAGCACAGGGTGAGGGGAGCTCCACACAGATCCTTTCCTTGGGCCCAGTGAGTCTGAAATTCCTGCAATTCCAGCCTGGTTTGGGCTGGAAGGGACCTCAAAGCTCATCTTTTTCCACCCTGCCATGGCAGGGACACCTCCCACTGTCCCAGGTGCTCCCAGCCCCAGTGTCCAGCCTGGCCTTGGGCACTGCCAGGGATCCAGGGGCAGCCACAGCTGCTCTGGGCACCTGTGCCAGGGCTGCCCACCCTGCAGGAAACAATTCTGAATTCCCAATATCCCATCCATCCCTGCCCTCCTTGAGCTGAAGGCCACAAATTCCCCAGAACTTCTGCTATCTGGCTTTCCCTTCAGGCTCAGACTTTGCTGCACCTGAATTGCTGAGGATGTAGTGATGGTAAAACCAGACAATTTTATTTTCAGCATAAACCCATGGAAACAGTGATTCCTTTCCACTCTGGTACTGTGTTTGTGGCACTGCCCTGAACGATTGCCCCTGTATGAGCTCATTGCTCTGCTGCTTCCAGGCCAGCCTCTCACCCAGCAGAGCTTTATTGAGCCCCACTGCCCATTCCTGGGTGCAGCAATTTCCCAGTGCTGAGTTTTCACAAACTGGGCTGCAGGGGTGGCACTGGGTGGGCTTTGGGGTCCCTGCAACCCAAACCAATTTGGGGTTCCATGTAATTAAGAGGTAAACATTAATGGTGTGAGGGGAAAGGCTTCCCAAGGAGCTGGATGGAGCTGGAGCATTGCTGGGCTTGGAGCAAGTGGAAAGGGAAGGAACTGGGGGGTCCAATCCTGGCAGAATTTCATCCATCAGTGTCACAGAAATCTTTTATGGAAAATCCTTTCCTTAGGATGTTTCCTCCTGAGAAGCTGGGAGGCCTCAGGAACAAAATGCAAACAATGGTTATCTGCTGCTGTGGAATGCAACAGGTGCATCTGGGATTGGTCTCATGTGGTCGTTTCTAATCAATGGCCAATCACTGTCCAGCTGGCTCGGACTCTCTGTCCCAGACACAAACCTTTGTTATCATTCTTTCTTTTTCTATTCTTAGCCAGCCTTCTGATGAAATCCTTTCTTCTATTCTTTTAGTAGAGTTTTAATGTAATATATATCATAAAATAATAAATCAGCCTTGTGAAACATGGAGTGAGATCCTCCTCTCTTCCCTCATCCTGGGACCCCTGTGAACGCTGTCACAAATCAGTGACCACGGTGCCTGCTCAGAGCCATCAGTGGCCAGCACAGGTGACAGCACAGCTGCTGGGGAGAGGTCCCAGGTGGGATCTGCACCTGGGGACCCCTCAGGCTGATGCCACAGGCCTGGAATCCTCCAGAGATGAGGAAAGCCCTCGGTGCTGCTGTAGGTCTGTGCTGCATCTGAGCCTTCCCCAAACTTCAGAGCCCTCTCACTGTGCAATTACAGGAGGATTTTAGTCTGATTATACATTAAAAACTCCTCTCTCCAAAGAAACTCAAAGATCAGAGACATTTCCTTTCAAGTATTACACCGAAATTTGAACACTCCTGCTGCTTATTACAAAATGTTTCTGCAAGGCTCCGTGGAACTCTTCCACTTGATACTTTTATTGTCAGGATTGTTTTGTTTTCTCTGTAAATCCCAGCATTTCGCTTCCATACCCTTCTTTTTTACGGAAATGTTGTCAGGGAAGTTTTAGTCACAGCTTGAGCAGGATGCACAGTCACAAGCCACTGCTGTGGGTACATTAGCAGGACCATGAGAATCACAAGCAAACACAAAATAAATGACATGTTTGTCCTTCAGCTGGGTGAAAATGGGAATGCAAAGTCTAGAGTCTTATTTTTCCTGATCCCCACGATTCTCTAATCTTATCAAATATACATTCCCATATTCCAAGGCAGCCTGATAAAGCAGCTTGCTAGAAATAAGTTGCATTAGATTGTGTAGAGCACATTTTCCTGGGAAATCCAATTTCACAATTGTGTTCTGGTGACGTTTAGCCATTGCTTAGTACAGCAAGGGTTCCTTGGGTATTTGAAACACTGAGTCCTGTGGCAGCAGGGCCAGGGCAGGGATTGTCCCCCTGTGCCACCATAGGGACCTCGAGGGCTCAGTCCAGCTCTGGCAGGAGAGCCATGGAGGGGCTGGAGGGTGACCAGGGCAGGGAATGGAGCTGGGAAGGGGCTGCAGAATCCCTGAGGAGCTGGGCAGGGGCTGGAGAATCCCTGAGGAGCTGGGCAGGGGCTGCAGAATCCCTGAGGAGCTGGGCAGGGGCTGGAGAATCCCTGAGGAGCTGGGAAGGGGCTGCAGAATCTCTGAGGGAGCTGGGCAGGGGCTGCAGAATCCCTGAGGAGCTGGGCAGGGGCTCAGCCTGGAGCAAAGGAGGCTCTGGGTGGGCACAGCAGGAATTTCCCCATGGAAAGGGGGCTCAGGCACTGCCCAGGGAGGGTTGCAGTGCCCACCCCTGCAGGTGGCACCTGGAGCTGGCACTCAGAGCTGGGGACAGAGTGGGGATTGAACAGTGACAGCGTGGGCCCAGGGGTCTGGGAGGTCCTGTCCTGTTGGGGAAGATGAAACAGGAAAGCCTTATCAATATGATTGCCTGGCAAAAGATGTTGAGAATATGGAAACTATAAGTGAGATTGAAATGAAAGCAAGCTGTGAGATAGCTCAGTTGCTGAACAACAGGAAAACAATGGTGTGGCCAGCTGAAGGTGATCCCCTATTGATGGAACAACACCCTCTGCTTGCAGACAGGCCCAAGGCTCAGAGCAGACCCTACAGCTTGGCAGAAGGGGCCCAAAGAGGAGTTTTTAGGGTTTAAAATGTAACACAGTGTGGTAATGTTGTGATTCTTATAGGCTGTATGGAAATATTATAGGATTTGTGTATTGTACTGGATTGGTTAGTGAGAATCAGAATACTCAGCATAGAAGAAGATTCATGGTATTGGAATGGTAACCTTGCTCTCTTACCCTTTTACTCTCTCACCCTCTCACCCTCTCTGCCCCTCTCTTTTCTCTCGGGGCTGTTCTGAGCTGTGGCTGCAGCTCCCAGCAGGGCCCTGCACCCAGGCCCTCTGCAATAAACCCCAAATCCCAGCAGGGCCCTGCGCCCAGGCCCTGTGCAATAAACCCCAAATCCCAGCAGGGCCCTGCACCCAGGCCCTGTGCAATGAACCCCAAATCCCAGCAGGGCCCTGCACCCAGGCCCTGTGCAATAAACCCCAAATCCCAGCAGGGCCCTGCACCCAGGCCCTGTGCAATAAACCCCAAATCCCAGCAGGGCCCTGCACCCAGGCCCTGTGCAATAAACCCCAAATCCCAGCAGGGCCCTGCACCCAGGCCCTGTGCAATAAACCCCAAATCCCAGCAGGGCCCTGCACCCAGGCCCTTTGCAATGAACCCCAAATCCCAGCAGGGCCCTGCACCCAGGCCCTGTGCAATGAACCCCAAATCCCAGCAGGGCCCTGCACCCAGGCCCTTTGCAATAAACCCCAAATCCCAGCAGGGCCCTTTGCAATGAACCCCAAATCCCAGCAGGGCCCTGCACCCAGGCCCTTTGCAATGAACCCCAAATCCCAGCAGGCCCCTGCACCCAGGCCCATTGCAATAAACCCCAAATCCCAAAAGGCCCCTGAAGCACCCAGTCCCTCTGCAATGAAACCCAAGTTCCAGCCCTGGCCTCAGGGATCTCTCGTGACCGTCCTACCCCCGATGCTCCCACACTGTCCCACCTCAGGGGTGCTGTCCCCTCCTTCCCCAGCCCCTGCTCTCCCCTGGCTTTATCCCCCCTGCATTCAGGGAAGGCTCTCTGCCCCTCAATCCCAGATTCCCAGCAAATGCCAGGTTCCAGGGGCTGCCTGGGCACGGCACAGCTGCAGAGGGAGCGGGGCTGTCCCTGTTTGTCTGGCACTGGAGGTGCCTCCAGGTTCATAAATCTGTATGCAGTAGTAGGGGTTCTCCACCAGCAATTCATTTTAATTATGTGAGACATAAAAAGACCACCTACAGATGAGACAATACAGCTGTAAGATTCTCAAGGTTACTGTGGGGAATACTTCATAACTGAAGTATGTTTTCCCCGAGGAATTTGACTACCATTTGATTTAATTTTTAATTTTTACATTTTAATCAAAAATAGATCAAATGGTGGTGTTCTCCCCTGGGAACCATACTTCAGATATGAAGCAGTCCATGTTCCTTTTAAATATGTAAAGCTGCCATTTATGTATAACTCATGAATGACACCCTGTGTTGCAAGCAAATATCACGCGGCGATTTCGGGATCGTGGCAGTAACAACACCATAATCACACCAAAACACCCAAATATCCCCCAGCACAGGGCCTGCAGCACCCAGGGAGGCCCTGGCAGCCCATCCTGCCCATCCTCAGGGGAGGGAAGAGCCCCAGGGATGGAGGATGTGCCCATGGAGGTTGTGGTGGTACCCGTGGGGTGGAGAAGCAGGGCAGGAGCTGCTCTGGAGGGTCAGGAGCAGAGTTTGGGACATCAGAGCCAGGCATGGCTGCTCCAGGCTTGGGACAGGCTGGACAGGGGCTGGAGACAGAAATGGAGGGACAGGACCCATGGAATGGCTTCAAGCTAACAATGGGTACATTCAGATGGGAGATTGGGAATTGTTCCCTGGCAGGGATGGATGGGATATTGGGAATTGGGAATTGTTCCCTGGCAGGGCTGGATGGGATATTGGGAATTGGGAATTGTTCCCTGGCAGGGTGGGATGGGATATTGGGAATTGGGAATTGTTCCCTGGCAGGGCTGGATGGGAGATTGGGAATTGTTCCCTGGCAGGGCGGGATGGGATATTGGGAATTGGGAATTGTTCCCTGGCAGGGATGGATGGGAGATTGGGAATTGGGAATTGTTCCCTGCAGGGTGGGCAGCCCTGGCACAGGTGCCCAGAGCAGCTGTGGTTGCCCCTGGATCCCTGGCAGTGCCCAAGGCCAGGCTGGACATTGGGGCTGGAGCACCTGGGACAGTGGGAGGTGTCCCTGCCATGGCAGGGGTGGAAAAAGATGAACTGTGAGGTCCTTCCAACCCAAACCAGGCTGGAATTCTGTGACAAGAAACGGCCTCAAGCTGTGCCAGGGGAGGTTCAGGATGGATCTTGGGAAAATTCCTTCTGGAAAGGGCTGGAGTGCCCATCCCTGGAGGGTTTAACAGCCCTGTGCAGGTGGCACCTGGGGACATGGACAGTGGTGGCCTGGGCAGGGCTGGGAAGGGTTGGATTTGATGGGCTCAGAGCTTTTCCAACCTGAGCAATTCTGCGACTCTGTTGCATCTTCTTGGCATTTTTTGTTTTTCTGTGTTTTTAAACATTGCGGCCACTGCTTCATTTGCTTCCTTGAGGAGAGCTGGGAACAGCTCAGGAGGGGAGAGGAATGGCTGAGCCCTGCTGTCCCCAGGCTGGGGGAGCTGCTGGAGCCCTGGCCAAGCCCCTGGGCACCCCTGGGAATGACAATTCCTGCCCCTGCAGGAATCCCCAGGAAAATTCCTCTGCCCAAAGCCCCAGCCCTGGTCCTGCTCAGAGCCCCAGAATGGACACACAGGGACCTGGGAGCAAGTTGGGTGTGGGAGGAAACGCCCAGTGGGAGTGTTAATTGATAATTACCTGCAGCAATCAAGGCAAAGGCAGAGTTATTTATGTGGGACTCTGAATCAGGTATCACACCACGCTCCCAGGAGAGGGCTGAGGATTTAAGCAACTAATTTAGACATAAACACCATGGATTTGAAATCTAGTCAATAAATTATAGCACCTAAAATAAACAAAAATAAATATATTAACTGTGTATATGTATATATATATATATGTATAGACACAGTTAACTATATATACATATATACAGTTAACTATATATATATCTAAAACTCTCTCTCTATATATATTTAAATATATTAACTGTATTTATTTCAAGTCTTGGCTTGTCAGATCCAGGTTGCCTTTAAACCCCACTTATCCCAATATTTTGATTTTCCATCTTCTTTTGGCAGTCAAGATGCCAAGTGGACCTGTAATTACCATCAAATTAATGAAGTCAGCACCTAAACCTACTACAAAGATTTTACATGACACAAATAATATATTTTTTCTCCTCATTCTTATTATTCTCATGATAATATATTTATTCTCCTCATCAGAGGTTTTATTTACCTTTATTCCTCAGAAATCACTCATGGAATGACACAACCAGACAATTTTATGCTGCAGCCAAAGTGGTGTTTAATGCTTCTGCTTTTGTAAGGAACAATTTACAAAATACAAAGTTAAAAATAAGAATTAGATCCTTTAAAACTGAATTAAAAACAGGCCAGGGGCCTTTCTCTCTATATACAGGTAAATAAAGCATCACTGGTTATGCTTTGTACAAACCACAGCAGCAGGAAATAGAAAATTTTTTTTTTTTTTCATCAAGAAAACAAAATTTCAGAGTTCTACAAGGCATACAAAAATAACTCTGTGGTTCCACTGCAGATTTGACACAAATCTGCTTTACAGGAATATTCACTGCCCCAGCCTGTGCCAGCTTAATGATCCTGGAAAATCCCAAAATAAATTACAAACACATCTTTTTAAAAAAATATCACTATTAAAAGCCTTCAGTGGAGCAGACAATTAAACTCCAATTTGCTGACTGATTAAAAAAAAGCACTCCTTGCCCTGTTGGAAAACAGGGAGCCAGGAATCACATCTGAGAGGAAATGTAAAGGGCTGAAAGGGTTTAGCTCCTGCCAAATCACTCAAGTGTGACAAATAATGATTAGGACTGCTCGAAAATTGGGTAAATATAGTCAAAATTTCAGGCGTGAAATGTTGACTATATTTAGTCAAAATTTTGAAATTTTTGCCACAAACATTGGCATTTTAAATGCCAAACAAGGATTTTAAATTCTTGCCACAAACAATGGGCAATCCTCATTAAATAAATGAGCAGCACACAAATACCGAGTTGCTCATGTAACACGTGAGGAAATAAATCTAAAAGCAGACCTGCACTAAATATGCATCCATATTCTGGTTATAAAATAAAAGTTCCAAAAGACTCCATTAAAATTCTGCTGCAGCCAGCCCTGGGATTCACCATGACACTTCCAACAAACGCTGGAAAAGCAGGAGAATGTAAAAGGATTTTAAATTCTTGCCACAAACCCCAGCAGGAGCAGAGGGAAAACCAGGAAGGAACCAGCTGGCTCCTGGTTTCACCCCAGATCCAGGTGTAAAGCAAACAGAGGAAATGTTGACACAGGTATCTGTGAACTCCTGAACACGATAAAATGGGAGTTATTTCAGGCAAAACCACTTTTTGCTTTGATAATCCACGTTCTCCCTGTGTTTTAAACCTGAGCCCATACTTTTGCCTGATGTATTCTGGCAGGAAACTCTTCCATCACAGACTCTGAGTCCAGTTTTGGTATTTCCTTCTTTGAACACCTGAAATTTTGACCATATTTGACCAAATTTTGACCAGTCCTAATCATGACTTGTCACACTCGAGGTTTTGAGTGATTTTGCAGGATCTAAACCTTCTAGCCCTTTACATTTAATCACATATTTCAGCTTTTGCTGCATAGAAACTGCTGTTTATCCACTTTGTTTTTTAAAATACTGCTTTGATTACCAGGATTTTTAAAAGACAAGGGTGGGGGATGTAAAAATGAATTCCCCACAAATTCTGACCCCCAGATCAAGTATGCAAATAACTTGAAATTATTTATTCTTAATTTAACTAAAATTTTTATTGGCTTGGAGAAAACTTATTTTTTAAACCATAATCTGAATGCTAATTAAGTGCAGGTCTGCTTTTAGATTTATAACCTCGTGTATTACTTAATTAAACTCAGTATTTATGTGATATTAATTTATTTAATGAGAATATCTCAACTCAGTGCTGACTCCAACTCCACACACAACATGGGAAGGATTCAAGGACTGCAAAAAACATTTGCCTGAGGATTTTGCAACCTGATAACCCCAAAATTAACCTTTCAGAGGTTAATTAACCTGTCCTTAGATTTGTGCCAGTAAAAGCCTGCTGGGTGGCGAGGTCAAGCCTTTTTAAACAGATTTTTTTGGGATTTAAAGGTAAGCTTCAATGGGATTTTTCCTGGACTTCACAGCTGCAAAGCCACTGAAAAATGAAAATTTGTGTCCTCCCATTGCTGCCTGTGGCCCTGCACAAGGAGGATTTTCCAAAAGAGCTTTTCCAAGGGGGTCAGGGCTGTTGGGAAAACCTTTGGAATCAACACAAGCTCTGGCCCAGCCCCAGGGGAAGCCTGGGCCCACAGCCAGCTCAACTTAATCAATGTAAAACATTAAATTAGCCCTTTCTTGTCCTTCTAAAACAAATTCCAAGCTACCTAAACATGAAATCAGCCTTTTCTTGTCTTTTTAAAACAAATTCTGAGCTAAACATGAAATTTGCCTTTTTTTTAATCCTTTTAAAATGAATTCTGAGCCAAACATGAAATCTGCCTTTCCTTTTCCTTTTAAAACAAATTCTGAGCTAAACATGAAATCAGCCTTTCCTTTTCCTTTCAAAACAAATTCTGCACTACCTAAACATGAAATCAGCCTTTTCTTGTCCTTTTTAGACAATTCTAAACCACCTAAACATGAAATCTTCCATTCCTTGTCCTTTTAAAACAAATTCTGAGCTAAACATGAAATTTGCCTTTTTTTATCCTTTTAAAATGAATTCTGAGCGAAACATGAAATCAGCCTTTTCCTGTCTTTTTAAAACAAATTCTGAGCTAAATATGAAATCTGCCTTTTTTTGTCCTTTTAAAACAAATTCTGAGGCTAAACATGAAATCTGCCTTTTTTTGTCCTTTTAAAATGAATTCTGAGCTACCTAAACATGAAATCAGCTTTTCCTTGTCCTTTATGAACAAATACTGAGCTAAACCTGAAATCTGCCTTTCCTTGTCCTTTTTAGACAAATTCCAAAAACATGAAACCTGCCTTTCCTTTTAAAGCAAATTCTGAGCTAAATATGAAATCAGCCATTTTTTGTTCCTTTAAAACAAATTCTGAACTACCTAAACATGAAATCAGCTTTTCATTGTCCTTTTTAGACAAAGTCTGAGTTACCAAAACATGAAATAATCCTTTCCTTGTCCTTTTTGGACAATTCTGAGTTACCTAAACATGAAATCAGCTTTCCTTGTCCTTTATGGACAAATTCTGAGTTACCTAAACGTGAAATAATCCTTTCCTTGTCCTTTATGGACAATTCTGAGTTACCTAAACATGAAATCAGCTTTCCTTGTCCTTTTTAGACAAATTCTGAGTTACCTAAACATGAAATAATCCTTTCCTTGTCCTTTATGGACAATTCTGAGTTACCAAAACATGAAATAATCCTTTCCTTGTCCTTTATGGACAATTCTGAGTTACCAAAACATGAAATAATCCTTTCCTTGTCCTTTTTGGACAATTCTGAGTTACCAAAACATGAAATCAGCTTTCCTTGTCCTTTATGGACAATTCTGAGTTACCAAAACATGAAATAATCCTTTCCTTGTCCTTTTTGGACAATCCTGAGTTACCAAAACATGAAATAATCCTTTCCTTGTCCTTTATGGACAATCCTGAGTTCCCTGAGGAGCAGAGGCTTTTGGGCAGGGGTGCAGGTGCAGGGATGGTGCCCAGGGCGGGGTGCTGAGGCAGGCGGGACCCAGCAGCAGCTGCACCCTGGGGATCCCAGCAGAAACCAGAGCTGCTCCTCTCCTGTTCTAGGAGCCCAGGATGTGACTGAAGTGGCCCTGCAATGAGAAAACCTCAGGTCACGACACAGGAGCTTGGCAGAAAGGCTTTTCCTCGCTCTTCGTTTTCAAATTTTATTTGAAATCGCTGAGCACCACCACAAATATTCCCTTTTTTTCCTCTAGAAATGAATGGAAATGAACTAACACGATCAGTGTCTGCTCAGTCACAGCTCCTGATGGAAACTTTGATGGAAACTTTGCCTTTAATTCCATAAATCAGAGATTTTGCTATGAACATCCAGCATTTCCTCATTTTGGCTCTGGAAGGAGCAATATTTTCAATACTTTATCTATTCCTCAGAAAGGAAATATCCAATTACAAAAAACAAAAAAGGAGATAGAATGAGATTCCTGAGTATTTTGTTATGATCCAGTAAATCAAGGACAAGTAAAACTGGGTAGGGGAAGTGCTATGTTATTGTTTCTTTCAGTTACTGCCCAAATTCTGCTTTTCAGAGAGAATTTGAAAAATGTGTTGAGAATTTCCAGATTTTCCAACTGCTGCTGGAAATATTAATTTGTGCTCTGCTGAAATGCTAAACCCATCTCCTTTATTTTTAACTTCCACACTTTATTCCCAAGCAATGCAATTGTGGAGGTTATTAACTTCATGTTTTAATGGGGAACAAGCCCCAGTCATTTTTGCCCCAAAAAAGCAGATTCCCACACTTACAGATTCTCCAGCCACACATCTTGGGCAGGGCTGGGAAATGCCTTTGCTCCCATGGTTTTCCAAAACCTGAGGAACAGAAACAGACACAAATTCATCAAAATGAAGGGAGGGGAAAAGGGGAAAGGGGAAAGGGGAAAGGGAAAAAGGAAAGGGAAAAAGGAAAGGGAAAAAGGAAAGGGAAAAAGGAAAGGGAAAAGGGAAAAAGAGGGCAATTACTTGCAGCTTTATGATAAAATGTACCTGAGAAATTATTTTGTAGCCAACCCATGGGCAGTGGGTACTCACCACGGAATTCTGCTTCGCCTTTGCAGCCCAGGGAGCAGAGTCAGGGAGGAGTTTCTGCCTGGGCTCCAGGTCCATGGCACAGTCCCCGAGCTGGGCAGCAGCCTGCCCTGGGACGGTGTCCAGCAGCCTGCACCGCCGCTTCTGCAACAGCAAAGGCAGCACTGACAGCTCTGAGCAGCACAGGCTGCACGTCCCGGGGATGTTCCTGCCTGCGCCTCCCTGGGGTCACACAAACACTGGGGAGAGCACCCGGAGAACAACGGGGCATTGTCCCTACAGGACATGAAAGAACACAAGCGCGCACTGCTGCTCTCACGGTGAAGAAAAGGGAAGTTTATTTTCTGACTCCGACATTTATAGATGCCCAAAAGTGACCCTGGATTGGAGGGTGACAGTGCCACCTCTCCAGTGACGCTGGACAAACCAACGGGCCATCAGATTTCTCCTCCATAAAAGAATGCAGAACAATGAGTTATCTACAGAAAGTGTGTGAGAAAGTTCACTACAAGAATGTCACCATCAGAAAGCTGAGAAAATCTTAAAAAACCAGGGTGACAGGGCATTAGGGCAGAACCGCAAGGTTTGGGTGCAGGGAGAGCAGGAATTCCGTGTCCCTATGACCAGGAATTCTGTCTCACACCTCTCTGTGCCCCTGGGAGCAGGAATTCTGTACCTGGCAGGAATTCTGTGTCTCACACCTCAGTGTGCCCCACAAAGAGCAGGAATTCTGTACCTCACACCCCTCTGTGCCCCTGAGAGCAGGAATTCTGTGTCTCACACCTCTGTGTGCCCCAAAAAGAGCAGGAACTCTGTACCTCACACCTCTCTGTGTGCCCCACAAAGAGCAGATATTCTGTACCTGGCAGGAATTCTGCACCTCACACCTCTCTGTGCCCCAGTCCCATGCAATCCCTGGCAAAGGCATCCCTGAGCCTCCACCCCAGCAGGACTTGGCATGGTGCTGATCCAAGGAATTGTGTTAAAGGAGTGATTACACCCAGGAAGCAGAAGGAGAAGTGATCCCAGTGACGGGAACACCCCTGGAGAGGGGATTTGCTCTTCCCCAAACTTTGTTTAAGGAATCCCAATCTCTTCCTCCAGGAAGATGGTGTGCTGGTACAGAACTAACAGACTGCTGAAGCACAGAAACAGAATTTAAAGCTGGAGTAAGTTAGGGAAAACCAAAATAGGATCAGAAAAAAAGGAAAAAAAAGGAAAAGTACTGGGAAGATAAAAAGGAAAAAAACCCAAAACCCAAAGGGGGGGAAAGGAAAAAAAATGGGAAGGAAAGAGAGGGAAAATAAGTGAAAAGAAAAAAGGAAAAATAAAAAAGGGAAAGGAAAAGGAGAAACAGTAATTAAAAAGGAATAAAGGAAAAGGAAGAAAGGGAAAAACGAGAAATTCAAAAGGAAAAAAGGAAAAACCAAGAAATTCAACAGGAAAAAAAGGAAAAGGAAGAAAGGGGAAAAGACA
Source organism: Melozone crissalis (assembly GCF_028551555.1). Lineage (NCBI taxonomy): Eukaryota > Metazoa > Chordata > Aves > Passeriformes > Passerellidae > Melozone > Melozone crissalis. The sequence continues at coordinate 1,133,158 of NW_026535797.1, read as the reverse complement.
TTTAAAAAAAAGGAGGGGGGAATAAAAAGGGAAAGAGAAAACGCGGCAAAAGAAAGAACGGAAAATCAGGAGAAAAAGCAAAACCCCGAAGCCTGTTGAGCTCAGTCCCCGGCCCGGCCGTGCCCGCTCCCGAGCCGGCACCGCCCGCGACAGTCGCGACACGGCCCGGACGGCGACGGGACCAGGACCGGCACCGGGCCCTGCCCCAGCCTCTGCCCGATACCCGGTCCCGGTTCCGTTCCCGATTCCCATCCCCGTTCCCGACTCACACATTCCGGCTCCCCGGCTGCCCCCGGCCCGAGCGCCGCACGCCGGCCCCGCACGGGCACCGCGGCCATGGCGGCACCGGCACCGCCCCGGGATCCACCCCCGGAACCTCCCCCTGGCACCGGCACCGCCCCGGGATCCGCTCCCCGGTACCGCCCCGGGATCCACCCCCGGAACCTCCCCCTGGCACCGGCACCGCCCCGGGATCCGCCCCCCGGTACCGCCCCGGGATCCACCCCCGGAACCTCCCCCTGGCACCGGCACCGCCCCGGGATCCGCCCCCCGGTACCGCCCCGGGATCCACCCCCGGAACCTCCCCCTGGCACCGGCACCGCCCCGGGATCCGCCCCGGGATCCGGGATCCGCCCCTGGAACCGGGATCCGCCCCGGGATCCATTCCCGGATCCACCCCCGGCCCGGCCGGGGTTGCGGTGCCGGTTCCGACACGAGCCGGGCCGATGGCGGCCGCTGCCCGTCCATGGCGCAGCGCTGAGCCCGGCCCCGTCCGGATCTCGGCACGGGCACACCTGACCCCTGCCTGTTGGCACACACATCTCCTATGGAAAATCCTTTCCTTAGGGTGCTTCCTCCTGAGAGGCCTCGGGAACAAAATGCAAACAATGGTTATCTGCTGCTGTGGGATGCAACAGGTGCAGCTGGGATTGGTCTCATGTGCTTGTTTCTAATTAATGGCCAATCACAGCCAGCTGGCTCGGACTCACTGGTCACAAGATTTTATCATCATTCCATTCTTTCCTTTGCTTTCAAGCCTTCTGATGAAATCCTTCTATTCTTTTAGTATAGTTTTGTGAAATATTATTATTATAGTTCTATATATTATTTATTATATGTATTTATTCTATATATTAATTATTATATTTATATATTATTACAGTTTCATATATATATTTTATATAAAAATATGATATATTTTTATTTCTATACAATATATTGATATTTCATTATTTTAATATTATTAGTATAGTTTTTAATATTATATATAATAAAATATATAATAATAAATACATATTATGAAAAGTTAAATAATAAATACATTAAATATTTAATGTAATGATATTAAATTATAACATTAAAAATACATTATTTTATATATTGTTTATTGTGTTTATTTATATATTATAATATTATTATAGTTTTATATATGGTACATAATTTTATATAAATATATAATAATGTGTTTATATTATTAGTATAGGGTTTTTTTAATATTATGTATCATAAATTAATAAACCAGCCGTCTGAAACGTGGGGTCAGATCCTCATCTCCTCCCTCACCCTGGACCCTGTGAGCACCACCCAGGCTGCCCCACGCCGAGTCCTTGCAGCTTCCCTGCGATGTTCCTGCCAGGCTCCATCTGGGCTCCCAGAATTACAGCTGGATCAGAGGCAGCTTTAGCTCTCCCCTGGCTCCCTGGGTCTATCCCGATCCATCTGGAGCAGCGTTCCCGCCTCTCCCTTCCCAAGGAGCCTGCAGAGGTCTCGGGGAGCTCTCTCAGGGCTCAGCTCTGATTTACACAGAGGGAACAGATTTCTTGCCAGGGGTTCCATCTGTCCCACTCGGAGCGGAACCGTGGCACGGAGCGTGGGCATCCACCCCGTAATGCCTGCCCCAGAGCCTGGGGATTCCCTCTGCTGAGTTCCCTCACAGCCCAAACCCACCCTGCTTGTTGGGAACTCACCGGGAACTCGCCTGTCCTTTTGTGGGACAGGAACACCAAAGAAGAGCCCCAAACCCAGGAGCCAGTGCAGCAGCAGGGATTCCATGGAATTGTCCATGGAAAGCTGGGACACAGAGGGAATGGCCACAGCAAAACTCTGTGGGGTGGAGAACTCCAGGGGCAAAAGGGTTTCCCGCTGGAAAATAGGATTGTTTGTGGAATTCCCGGGATTAGCCTCAGGGATGGATGGGATATTGGGAATTAGGAACTGTTCCCTGGCAGGGTGGGGAGGGGCTGTGTAATTAGAGTAAGAAACATTTTGGACAATTAGGATTAGGATAATATGAGACAATAGAAACAAAGAGTTATGGACGTACAGGTACCTTTTCTGGGCAGCACGAGCCCGAAAAAGGCCCTACGTTAACAGAGGATTAACCCTTAAAAACCACAGCCTGTTGCATATTCATACACCTCATCCATGATGCATGAATTCCATCCAAACACAGGATTCTGGCTGGGCAGTGTCAGCTCCTTCCTCTGAATCCTGACAGCGCCTTCGAGGCAGGAAGAAGTTCATTTCTTCTGATAGGGAGCAATAAATTCTCTTTCTCTGAAAGATTCAGGTGTCCTGTGGCTGCTAGCTCACTGCGAGTCCTTTCTTTAAAAAAGTATCTTACGTAGCATAGTTCCTATTTTAACATTTTGTTATAACCTAAAACTATATTTAACACAGTACTTAAGGAAATTAACACAGCATCACTTCCTAACACAACACATACAATATTCATTTGAATATCTGCCAAAAGCCAATCATAACATACGCATTTTTCACAATTACCAACTATTTCACAACAGTTTTTAACCCGTTTTTAACAATCGGAACGGCACTGCCGGCACGGGGGACACGTGACACGCGGAGAGCACGTGACACAGGCGGGACACGTGACACGGGAAAGCTACGTGAGGCGGGAAGGACACGTGACACGGGCGGGCCACGTGAGGCAGGCGGAAGCGCGTGCCCAGGGCGGGCGCACGTGACCCGCGGTTGCCGCCACGTGACCGGCGCTGACCCCACGTGTCCCTGGCTGGGCCCGGCCATGGCGGGCGCGGTGGCGGCCGCGGGCTCCGTGGAGCAGTTCCAGAAGCTGCTGCAGCGCCCGGACCGGTGAGGGGACACCGCGGGAGAGGGGGGGATGGGCCCGTGCCTGTGTCTGTGTCCCTTACCGGGGCTGCCGTCCCGCCGTGCCGTCCCTCGGTCTCCTCCATGGGGCCATCTCCGCCTGCCGGCCCTCGGTGCCGTCCGTTGGGGCCGTGCCGGTGTCACCTCTGTGGGTGCCGGCCCGGGTTCCCCATCCTGGTGTTCCCTCTTTGTGTCCCATCCCCGTGTCCCCTCCCTCGGTGCCATCCCGGTGTCCCCTCCCTCGGTCCCATCCCTTTGTCCCGTCCCTCGGTGCCATCCCGGTGTCCCCTCCCGGTCCCCGCGGGGCACAGCTCGGGAGGGGCCGGTGCTGCCGCAGAGCCCGGTAAAACCTGCGAGGAGAAGATAGAAACCCCAAAATGGGGACGAACCGAGCCCCAAACCGCGCAAAGGCCGGGCTTTGGCTCGGTTTAGGCCGGGCTTAGGCCGGGCTTTGGCCAGGCTTAGGCTCGGCTCTCGGAGGTGCCACCCTACAGCAGCTCCTGCCGCAGGGAATTTGGGGCCAAATCGGGCGAATCGGCTGGAAAATCCCATAAACCAGAGCTGCCCTGAGAGCTGGGATTGTCCTCCAGGCGCGGGAGTGTCACCAAAACCAGCGGTGAAATTTCAGTGGGAACAGCAGTGACATTGCAGTGGGAACAGCAGTGACATTTCAATGGGATCAGCAGTGACATTGCAGTGGGAACAGCAGTGCCATTTCAATGGGAACACCATTGTTTGGATGTTCATTGACACAGAAGTGGCCCTGAATTATTCTTCTCCTGCCCAGGGTCTCATTAATCTGGTTTTGTGCTCTGTGATTAATGACAGGGCTCTGCTTTCCCGACAACCCCAGGCTGGTCTGGGACCTGCAGGCCCATCCAGGGACTCCTTGCAGTGTCCCAGGCTGCTCCCAGCCCTGTCCTGAGCAATCCCAGCAGGGATCTTGTGCTGCTACAATTTACAATGAATTTCCATTATTTAGGGATAAAAGACATGAAGTGGCTGCTGTGGGATGGGTGACTTGATTTCTCTGTTTTTCTAAGTAAATTCATATCAGTACATTGAATCTTTAATTCCTTATTCCCTCTCTCTGGTGGGTTTGACCTCTGCGAAGATGGAGAATGGAGTTGAGAATTTCAATATCTTGTCACTGCTGTCAGCCCATAGGAGCTGGTACCCAGTGGGATGGGATTTCTGTCACACCTTTAAATGCTGTGTGGAGCCAATCCCAAACATCCCAGCAAACCTGCAATAAGGAGTTGGAGCTAATGCCAGCAGAAAAATAACATTGCAGTGTGACAGGCTTTGTGCTGCATGGCCTCAGAATGTTCCTGGGAAAGGAAAACTCCTGGTGTGCTTTAAAGGGTTTTTAATCTCAGGTGATGCCTCAGGTTTAGCTTTTCCATTTTCCCATTCTGTGCTGCTTTAGTGTGTGGGGCTGGGCTCACATCAGGGATGCTGAGCTCTGTGCACAGAGCAGGGACACAAAACAATTCCTGCTCCAGCTGGGCACCAAGGACAAATGACCCAAATCTCAGCCCAGGAGCACAAACCCCGTGGGCTGGAGAGAGAAAAACAAGCAGGGTGGGACTGCCTGGGCTGAAGCTGGAATGGGACAATGAACTGCAAGGTGCAAATGGAGCAGAACTGATCCCAGGGACAGACCCCGTGCCCGGCCGTGCATTTTGGGGCCATTTTGGTTCATCTTGGGTGCAGCCCTGGCTGGGCTCTGGTGCTGCCCAAGGTGGATCCATGGAGGAGATCCTTTGAATCAATCCCTGCTGTATTCTGGAGCTCTGCCCACCCTGTGTTCTAGGGCAGCAGGTGGTGAGGATTTGTGGGTTTTTATGGAGAGCCCATCCCTGGAGTGTCCAAGGAACTCCTGAGGTGGCACTCGGGGCTCTGGGGACAAGGTGGCTGTCGGGCCCCTGGATGGTGATGCTGGAGGCCTCTCCCAGGCCCAGGGGTTCCCTGATCCAGGTGTTTTTGGCAGCTGTCCCCAGGAGTGCTGTTTCTCCCCAGGTCCCTGGTGGTGGTGCACTTCTGGGCGCCATGGGCTCCGCAGTGCGCGCAGATGAACGAGGTGATGGCAGCGCTGGCACGGGAGCACAGCCAGGTCACCTTCGTGCAGGTGAGCAGGGACAGCCCCGGGGGAGGGAATGTTCCAGAACAGGGGCAGGTTCCCCTTGGGGTCCCTCTGGGGCCTCACATTTCTAATGCCCCTCTCACATCTGGTATCCCAGAGGTGCTGCTGTCATCAGGGATGGCACAAACAGGAAATCCTGGAATGCTGTGGGTGGAAAGGACCTCAAAGCCCATCCAGGGTTATCCCAGAGGTGCTACCATGGCAGGAAATCCTGGAATGCTGTGGGTGGAAAGGACCTCAAAGCCCATCCAGGGTTATCCCAGAGGTGCTGCTCCCATCAGGGATGGGCTCAGACTGGGAATCCTGGAATGTCTTGGGTGAGAAAGGACCTCAGAGCCCATCCAGGGTTATCCCAGAGATGCTGCTCCCATCAGGGATGGGCTCAGACTGGGAATCCTGGAATGCTGTGGGTGGAAAGGACCTCAAAGCCCATCCAGTGTTATCCCAAAGTGCTGCTGCACTCAGGGATCCTCAGACTGGGAATCCTGGAATGATTTGGGTGGGAGGGACCCCAAAGCCCACCCAGTGCCAGCCCTGCCATGGCAGGGGCACCTCCCACTGCCCCAGCGTGCCCAGCCTTGGGGATGTTTTCTCAGGATTCCCAGAGGGTTCCTGTGGCCAAAATGACCCTTGAGGAAGGTGAGCTCAGCCCCTGCAGGATTGTCACTCTGCTTTGTGAGACCCTCTGCACATCCCACTGGGATCCAGGGGAAGGAAGAAGCAATTCCCTTCATCCACGTGCTGTTGGTTTTAAACCAAATTTCTCTGGTTAATGAGGCACCTGTGGCACGATGAGGGCAGGGAGCAGCCGGCTGTGTGTGAGTATTGTAATGGGATTTTTACAGCCTTTAGGATGTGTGTGTGGGTTTCTTTAATGATTCCTCTCAGTTGGTATTTGTAAAACAGGTCAGAATTATTTTAATGGTGCTTTATGACTTAGAGCTTCAAAAGACTAATTTTCAACATATTGCAAATTCAAGCTGCTTACATTTATCTAGAGTTTAGTAGCTTTTGCTCAGCCCAACAAAGTCTGGAATCTCTCAGTTGCCTTTTTGTTATTCCTATATCATTTATTTGTGACCTTTATTATTCAGCTGTAATTTATATTTTAATAACGAGGTTCCAAAGTCATCCAGGGCTGTGAAACCAAGGTGGTGGCACATCCTTTCCCAACTCCCTCCTCCCAGCAATTTTAATATTACTGGTGTTCTTGCTCAGAGAAAATGAGCTGATGGAAATTCTTGGGTGAATTTTACTGATACATTTTGGAGGGAGGAGCTCCTCCAGAGGAATAGATTTGATTTTGGCAGTTCTTGGTGGGATTTTTGTGTTCCAGGATATCCAGCCTGCCTTTGAATTGGCAAGCACCTGTTACCTCCTTGGATGTTTGGTTGAAATGAATGTGTTCATATCCCAAAGCACTCATAAACAACATTTTGGGAAGCTGTGCCAATGAGAGCAAGTTCCTGAAATATGAAATGAAATCTGTTCAGTGTTATGTGGAACATAAATATCCAAGCAGGAAATTTTGCTGGGAAGAAAATGATTATTAGTGGTGGAAGTCATCATTTGCCCCTGGAAAAAGAATCAATAGTTGGAATTACGTATTCTCTTTCAATTATGTATAAGCTTTCAGTTCAGTTTCAGTTGGGTGTAAGCTTTCATTTTCTAGCTGCAGGTTTGCAGTTGATTCTGTTGGAGTGGTGATGGGCAGGAGAAGGCTGGGGCTCACTTGTGATGCTCCTGCTTTGCCTCTCTAATTAGTGGGTTCATTAGGAGCCTATGTAGCTGGAGCTGCTCGAAATCTGAGGCAGTGAAGATAAATGTTCATAACAAACCCCTCTGTGATGAAAGTGGGAGCAGCAATCCCAGGCTGGGCACTCAGCAGCCTTGCAGGAGTTAAAAATCAAGTTAAAAATCAAGTTAAAAATCCCCCTCAGCTGAAGGAGCAGCTCCTTTCCCCTCCTGATTTGCAGGGGCTGCAGTGTCAGGGGCGGTGCAGAGCCCCCCAAAGGGGCACAAGGGCACCTCTGTGCTGGGGACATCACTGGGCAGTGATTTATGGCTTCCAATATAGCAGGAGCTGCACAGCACTGAGAATTTACTGGGTCAGGAGTGCACCAAAAATTTTATTCGCAGCCTCCGGGCGTCTTTTGAAATGGGCAACAAAATAAAAACCTCTGAGGCTGTTGTGACACCGTGGAGTTCAGCGGGGCCGTGCAGCCCAGAGAGTCTCATTTAAATGCAAATGGCTCCCAGACTTCAGCAGCAGATCCTGCTTAAATGGATCAAATGCCAGGGAGAACAGTCCAGGATTGACGCTCGCAGTGAAACTTGAAAGAAGATTATGAAAATAATCCAGGGTTTTTTTTTTTTTGTTTGGTTTTTAGCTGGAAGCTGAGGCTGTGCCTGAAGTGTCTGAAAAATATGGAATTAGTTCTGTTCCAACGTTCTTGTTCTTTAAGGTAAGAGGAAATGGATTTAAGAGGAAATGAATTTAAGAAAAGTGGATTTAAGAGAAAATAGAATCCATGTGGACTCTTAATACTTGTGTAATACTCTACCAGAACCTGAGGAGCTTTCTCAGTGAGGAAACACCTCTGTAACTGATTGAGTTCTATCCAGTGGAACCTAAAAATGGAAATGCACATGGTTTTTGCACTTTATGTGGAATTGTTCAGGGCTTCCTTAAGTGCTTTGGGATTCATACATAGCTTTTATTTCACTTGTTGTACTTGGGTCAAAAAATTTACAGCAGCATTTCTTTGTATTGAGGTTGGGGAAAAGACCCAAGTAAATAAATGTAATAACAAGTAAATATGGTAATAACAGAAATAAGAGTTCTGTTTGGGTGCTGTTTGCCTGTGATGGTAAAATGGATAATATTTTATGAAATAAGTATTTCTAGAGGCAAACTTGGTGCTGTTACTGATGCCTTGCAGTGGCTGCCCAGAACAGAGGCTAGACAAGGTTGAGAGGATAAAGTGGGTGTTTGTTAAAGGCCTTCAGTAAGTGCACCTTGGGCACTCAGAGCCTCAGAGGCTACACCAGGATGGCCCATGGTCACGGGTTTGTCAGGCAGATATGGGTTTGGTCTATTTGCATATCAGGGGTTAATGCTCCAGTTCAGCTTCAGGTGATGAAGTGATTTACCCCCAGTTTGCTCCTCCCAATTCACTCCTGTTTATACTTTTCAGGGCCTGAGGCTGTAGGGTGTCCTTGAGTTTGAGGCCTGGGGGAATTGTTTAGTTTGATCAAAATGTGAGGACAGTTAAGTACACTTTGTATGGAGTTCAGAATTAGGCACTAATGCAGCACAGGGCCTGAAAACCTGAAAAGCTAAAATCCCTCAGGCATCATTTCCACCAGAAAGGCACGAGCCTGGCAGCACAGCCCCTGCCTGGAAGGCAGGCTTGGCTGGCTGTGAGTGCTGTGCTTGAGCCCAGCCTGACTGAAGGCTCTGAGTGCTGTGTGACCGTGTTCGCAGGGGTCTTATGTTGAGGGAAGAGACGAGGATCTGACTCCATGTTTCACAAGGCTGATTTATTATTTTATTATATATATTACATTAAAACTATACTAAAAAGAATAGAAGGAAAAGTTTCATCTCAGAAGGCTGGCTAAGCTAAGAATAGAAAAAGCAAGAATGCTAACAAAGGCAGCTGCCTCAGGCTCTGTGTCCGAGCCAGCTGACTGTGATTGGCCGTTAATTAGAAACAACCCCATGAGACCAATCCCAGCTGCACCTGTTGCATTCCACAGCAGCAGATAACCATTGTTTGCATTTTGTTCCTGAGGCCTCCCAGCTTCTCAGCAGGAAAAAATCTTAAGGAAAGGATTTTCATAAAAAGATATCTGTGACAGTGCTGTGCTTTAGCCCAGGCTGGACTTAAAGCTGTGTTTAGCCCACCCTGCCCTGTGTGCTGTGTTTCTCCCCCTGCCCTGCAGGCAGTGTGTGCTGTGTTCATGCCTGTTCTGCAGGCTGTGTGTGCTGTGTTCATCCCCCTGCCCTGTGTTCTGTATTTCTCCCTGCCCTGCAGTCTCTGTGCTGTGTTTACCCCTGCCCTGCAGTCTGTGTGTTGTTCTGTGCCCTGCAGGCTGTGTTTATCCCCCTGCCCTGTGTGCTGTGTTTCTCCCTGCCCTGCAGTCTATGTGTGCTGTGTTTATCCTCCTGCCCTGTGTGCTGTGTTTCTCCCTGCTCTGAAGGCAGTCTGTGCTGTGTTTCTCCCTGCTCCGAAGGCAGTCTCTGTGTGTGCTGTTCCCTGCCCTGCAGTCTGTGTGTGCAGTTCCCTGCCCTGTGTGCTGTGTTTCTCCCTGCTCAAGGCAGTCTCTCCGTGTGTGCTGTTTCCTGCAGAACTCACAGAACGTGGACCGCCTGGACGGCGCGCACGCCCCGGAGCTGACGCAGAAGGTGCAGCGGCACGCGGCGGGCACGGCGGGCACGGCCGGCCCCGGGGGCGCCGCCCCTGCCCAGGAGCAGCTGCACGCCCGCCTCAGGGGGCTCATCAACGCCGCCCCCTGCATGCTCTTCATGAAGGGCTCTCCCAAGGAGCCCCGCTGCGGTGAGACAGCCTGCCTGCCTGCTGGCCCTGCCTGGCACCGGGGGCTGGGCTGTGCCCCGCTGTGCCAGGCTGGGCAAAGCACGGCTGGGAGCCAGGGTGGGCACGGCTGGGAGCCAGGCTGAGCCCAGCTGTGAGCCCAGCTGTGAGACAGAGTGGGCACAGCTGTGAGCACAGCCATGAGCTAGGGTGGGCACAGCTGTGAGCCCAGCTGTGAGCCCAGCTGTGAGCCCAGCTGTGAGCCCAGCTGTGTCCCAAGCTGAGCCCAGCTGTGAGCCCAGCTGTGAGCCCAGCTGTGAGCCCAGCTGTGTCCCAAGCTGAGCCCAGCTGTGAGCCCAGCTGTTTGCCCAGCTGTTTCCCAAGCTGAGCCCAGCTGTGAGCCCAGCTGTGTCCCAAGCTGAGCCCAGCTGTTTGCCCAGCTGTTTCCCAAGCTGAGCCCAGCTGTGAGCCCAGCTGTGTCCCAGGCTGAGCCCAGCTGTTTGCCCAGCTGTGTCCCAGGCTGAGCCCAGCTGTGTCCCAAGCTGAGCCCAGCTGTGAGCCCAGCTGTGTCCCAGGCTGAGCCCAGCTGTTTGCCCAGCTGTGTCCCAGGCTGAGCCCAGCTGTGTCCCAAGCTGAGCCCAGCTGTGAGCCCAGCTGTGTCCCAAGCTGAGCCCAGCTGTTTGCCCAGCTGTGTCCCAGGCTGAGCCCAGCTGTGAGCCCAGCTGTGTCCCAGGCTGAGCCCAGCCTGCTGAGAGCCCGTGGCATCCCCCTGCAGGCTTCAGCAGGCAGATGGTGGAGATCCTGCAGAAGCACGGCGTGGCCTTCAGCAGCTTTGACATCTTCTGTGACGAGGAGGTGCGCCAGGGGCTGAAAGCCTTCTCCAACTGGCCCACCTACCCCCAGCTCTACGTCAGGGGGGAGCTCATCGGGGGCCTGGACATCGTCAAGGTGACACAGCTCAGTCTCCCTCCTCTTTGGCCTGCCAGAAATGGCCTTGCCTGGCTTTTTCCACCCCAGTTTTGCTTTTTCTCCCAATTTCCCCAGGAGCTCGAGGCATCAGGAGAGCTGGACACAATCTGCCCAAAGGGCCAGAAGCTGGAGGACAGGTGGGGGAATTAGAACAAATTTTGGCTTTTTTTCTATGCTCATAAGGGGAAACCCTCTGTGAATTCCTGCTTTATCAGAAATGCCTCAAGAATTTATTTACTTACAGAATTCTTGCAGTTTTTCAATGTCTTTTGGGGTTTGTATATTTAAGTCCAAGAATTTTTACTTATATTTGTGGTGTAATTTCTGCTTATAGCAAGAATCTATTCATATATTTATATATATATCTATATGTATATCTATTGATGCATTTATATATCTATATCTGTTTATATATCTATATGTATCTATATATTTATAAATATGCCTTTCTATATTTCTACATCTATATTTCTATATTTCCATATTTCTATTTATACATCTACATATATCTACTTGTATATTTATATATCTATACACATCTACTTATATATTTATATATCTGTATCTGTAAGTGGATATATAGATAAAGATTCATTCTTGTCTCTCTTTAGCAATTTATTCTTTAAAAATAACTGGGGAAATCATCTTTTTAAGTCTTTTCCAGCTTTATTTGCCACAGATTTCCCAACTCTGGTGTCACTGGAGGGAATCCCTGCCTGGTTCTTCTCCTTGCTCAGTGCAGTGCAGAAATAATTTAATAAATCCCATGTAAAAGTGGAGATAAATAATAATCCCACTGTTCTAATTCTAGGGATTTATTCATTCCTTCCAAATTTGTCCCAAGCCTTGGGTACTTTACGTTGAGATTGTTTCACTGAGGCCTCAAACCCCAATTAATGCTTTTAGCAGAGATTAAATTGGAGATTAAGATGAGGTGGGCTCATCTTTAAAAACTTACTTTTGGTGGCCTTTAAAGACTTATTTTTTAAAGCCTTGTAGCCGCTTCCTGTGCTTTTTAAGGAGTTTGTTAAGAAATTAAACATTTTTTGGTCAGTTCTTGGCGAAGTTTGCACATTGCACAGGCAGTAACCCCACTTACACAGAATTGTTTTGTTTGGCACAAACTTTTGAGGGGAAGAAGGGAATGGGAAACATCCTGTGCTTCCCAAAGGGTTTTCAAGTTCCCTTAAAGTTTTATTTTTAGGTTAAAGTTGCCCATGAGGTGTGTTTTCAGGAGCAGCAGCACCTTTGGGGAGGGTTTAGTGCCATTTTCCCCAGCCTGCTCCATGTGAGATGGATCCCTGCTGGCAGTGCATTCCCATCCCAGGGTGGAGTTCTTGGAGATTTATCAGTTTGAGTTTTCATTCCCAATTCTGCGTTTTCTTTGGGGTGATAACCAAGGGATTTTATGTCTTTTTCCAGGCTTAAATCCTTGATAAACAAAGCTCCTGTGATGCTCTTCATGAAGGGAAACAAACAGGTAACGTGGAATGTTAAAATAAAAAGAAATATTTTTATTTATTTATTATTTTATTTATTTATTTCTTATTTTATTTTATATTTATTTTCAGAAAATAAAAACTGAATTTTTACCTTGTTCTTCCTTAATTCAAATCAATGCTGCTGCAAAAGTTATTTACCTTTTTATTTGGTGCTTCTGTAAACCACAGAACAACCCCTAGTTTTTATTATTACTGAATATTATTTAACTATTAGATATTTCTATTAATATCAATATAAATATTATTAGAAATATCTAATGCTTAGGAAATGTAATAGATATATCTGATATCTTACATATCTTATATAATAGATATTTATAATGCCTATTAAAATATAAAAATTGTTGTCTGTTTATTGTCTTCATGTGAAAAGTTTGCAGTGGATATGAATTATTAATTCATTACAATTCTAATTTTAATGAATTTAATTGCAGTTAAATTAATTATAATTAAATTAATTCTAATGATAATAAATATAACAAGTTGCTGTTCTTGTTTATTATGGTGAATCGAGGGCATGGATGCCTCAAAATGCAGCAGATTTATTCCATAAATCCATAAAAATCAGGAGATAAATGATGGAAAAGGGATTAGGGACTGGCTCATCCAGCAAAAAATTGGGAATTGCTGCAGTGCAGCTGGAATTCCATGGATTTAAAAAGCAGAGACATTTAATATCTGTGTTTTATATTTTAGATGGCAAAATGTGGCTTCAGCAAGCAAATCCTAGAAATCATGAATAGCACGGGGTAGGTAATGGGGTTTGAGTTTGGGGGGCAGGTTTGGGGCAAAAACTGCATTTTATGGAAAATATAGCAGAAAATACGAGTGGAATTATTCCCCAAATAGAAGTATTTTATTTTCAAGAGCATTTAAAGCAGCTGAAGGGTTTTCTGAGAATTTTAATGGGGCTTTTTGAGATAATTGAGGAATTTTTTGAGAGTTTTGAGGGTTTTTTGAAGATTTTGAGTATTTTTTCAGGATTTTGAGGTTTCTCTGAGAGAATTTTGAGGACTTTTGGTGAGAATTTTGAGGGGGTTTGAAAGTTTTTGGGGTTTTTTTAAAGATCTTGAGGTTTTGAGACTTTTGAGGGGGCTTTTTGCGAATTGAGGGGTTTTTTTGATAATTCTGAGGTTTTTTTGAGAACGTCGAGGATTTTTCTAACATTCTATGGGTTTTTAAAAAATCCTGAGGTTTTAGAACTTTAAGGATTTTTTTTTTAATTCTGAGGGCTTTTTGAGAACATGGAGGAACATTTGATAATTTTGAGGGCTTTTTGAGAACATTGAGGAGCTTTTGATAATTTTGAGGATTTTTTGGAGAACTTTGAGGGGTTTTTCCAGCATTATATGGATTTTTTAAAAAAACCTTGAGATTTTAGCTATTTTGGGGGGTAATTTTTGCCATTTTTGTGAGAATTTTGAGTTTCTTTACAAATTTTGCAGGGCTGTGTTGCTTTTTGAGCATTTCTTCCCAGCTGCAGTGTGAATAACGTGAATATCCCATTTTTTCCATGAATATCCCATTTTTCTGATGAATATCCCATTTTTTCCCCTCTCTCCAGCGTGGATTACGAGACCTTTGACATCCTGGAGGACGAGGAGGTAACAGCAGCTGCCCTTCCCTGGGGATCCCTTCCCTGCTGCCTTTTCCAGGGCCAGCATCCCCAATAATTCCTGTTTGATTTGGCCAGCATTCCCCAATAATTCCTGTTTGATTTGGCCAGAATTCCCAATAATTCCTGTTTGATTTGGCCAGCATCCCCAATAATTCCTGTTTGATTTGGCCAGCATTCCCAATAATTCCTGTTTGATTTGACCAGAATTCCCAATAATTCCTGTTTGATTTGGCCAGCATCCCCAATAATTCCTGTTTGATTTGGCCAGCATTCCCAATAATTCCTGTTTGATTTGGCCAGAATTCCCAATAATTCCTGTTTGATTTGACCAGAATTCCCAATAATTCCTGTTTGATTTGGCCAGCATTCCCAATAATTCCTGTTTGATTTGGCCAGCATCCCCAATAATTCCTGTTTGATTTGGCCAGAATTCCCCAATAATTCCTGTTTGATTTGGCCAGCATTCCCAATAATTCCTGTTTCATTTCCCAGATTTGATTTGGCCAGAATTCCCAATAATTCCTGATTGGTTCCCCAGATTTGATTTGGCCAGAATGAATTCCTGTTTGATTTGCCAGATTTGATTTGGCCAGCATTCCCAATAATTCCTGCTTGATTCCCAGATTTGATTTGGCCAGAATTCCCAATAACTCTTGTTTGATTCCCCAGATTTGGTTTGGCCAGAATTCCCCAATAATTCCTGTTTGATTTCCCAGCTTTGATTTGGCCAGCATTCCCAATAATTCCTGTTTGATTTCCCAGATTTGATTTGGCCAGAATTAATTTGTATTCGATTTCCCAGCTTTGATTTGGCCAGCATTAATTCCTGTTTGATTTCCCAGATTTGGTTTGGCCAGCATTAATTCCTGTTTGATTTCCCAGATTTGGTTTGGCCAGCATTAATTCCTGTTTGATTTCCCAGCTTTGATTTGGCCAGCATTAATTCCTGTTTGATTTCCCAGCTTTGATTTGGCCAGCATTAATTCCTGTTTGATTTCCCAGATTTGGTTTGGCCAGCATTAATTCCTGTTTGATTTCCCAGCTTTGATTTGGCCAGAATTAATTCCTGTTTGATTTCCCAGATTTGGTTTGGCCAGAATTAATTCCTGTTTGATTTCCCAGATTTGGTTTGGCCAGCATTAATTCCTGTTTGATTTCCCAGATTTGGTTTGGCCAGCATTAATTCCTGTTTGATTTCCCAGATTTGGTTTGGCCAGCATTAATTCCTGTTTGATTTCCCAGATTTGGTTTGGCCAGCATTAATTCCTGTTTGATTTCCCAGATTTGGTTTGGCCAGCATTAATTCCTGTTTGATTTCCCAGATTTGGTTTGGCCAGCATTAATTCCTGTTTGATTTCCCAGCTTTGATTTGGCCAGAATTAATTCCTGTTTGATTTCCCAGATTTGGTTTGGCCAGCATTAATTCCTGTTTGATTTCCCAGATTTGGTTTGGCCAGCATTAATTCCTGTTTGGTTCCCAGGTTTGATTTGGCCAGCACTAATTAATGAATCAGTTAATGAATTCATTCCTGCTTGGTTGCCAGGTGCGCCAGGGGCTGAAATCCTTCTCCAACTGGCCCACGTACCCCCAGCTCTACGTCAAGGGGGAGCTGGTGGGGGGCCTGGACATTGTCAAGGTAGGAGCTGCTTTTATGTGCAATAAAAACTCCATTTATTGCATTTAAAATTTCCATTTATTGGAATTTTCCTGCCTGTCCCCCACTGAATCCCTGCAGCCACCCCAGGATGCTTTTCCAGGGAAAGGAGCTTTAATTCTCCAATGAATGACTGGAAAAAGCTCATTTTCGCCTCTTTTTTTGCATTTTTCTCATCCTTAATTTTGCTCCTGGTGTTGGTTTTTTCCCAGGAAACATTCCTGGGGAAAAGGGAATTTTCTGGGAGTTGTTGGAGCAGCCCCAGAGTTCCCAAATCCTCCTGAGCCCATTCCTGGATGCTTCAGAGCCAATTCCTCAGACTCTGGGACTCCTGGGGATGCCCAATCAATAAATCCCATTTAATTCTAAAAATCCTGGGACTACTGAAATTACAGAGATTTGTTTGATTTATTTAAGAAGTGTGAGGATTGCCTCAATTACACAGATTAATATTATTTACAAAGATTAATTTTACTTCAATTACATAGATTAATTTTATTTATATAGATTAATGTTACTTAAAGTATATGGATTAATTTTATTTACAAAGATTAATTTTACTTCAATTGTATAGCTTTATTTTATTTTTACAAATTAACTTCAATTATGTAGATTAATTTTACTTAGAGTATATACATTTTTATTTATTTAACCAATGTAGAGATTCCTTCAATTCTTATATAAATTTATTATTGACATTATTATATAAAATTATTATATAAATAATAATTTTATTTATAGATACTATTTTTACCTAAATTCTGTAGATTAATTTTATTTATGTAGATTAGCTGTACTTAAATTATATGGATTAATTCTATTTATATTGATTAATTTTACGTACGGTATATCATTAATTCTGTTTATTTAACAAGTGTAGGGATTGCTTTGATTATATAGATTAATTTTGCTTATATTATATAGATTAACTTAATTTAGAGTTTAATTTTATTTGTTTATTTAGCAAGTGTAGGGATTAAATCAATAAAATTAATAATGGAGAACTTAGGAAGTGTGGAGGCTTTTTCAGTGCTCAGGAAGAGGAGTCTTGGGCATTGTGGGATGCTATAAAATCCTTTTTTTTTGGTATTTCAATGTAATTTCTCTCTATGCATCCTTGGGCTGTTTGAATTCATGACTTGTGTGGTGGGTGAGCGCTGTCAGTGCTTTAAATCCCATTTTTTAATGCAGCACAGCATGGAATATTGAAGCAGAGCTGTTGATTCCCAGGTGTGCTACAAGAAGAGCATTCCCCGTTGTTTCCCACCTGTGTCCTGTGCTCCTGAGGCAGCTGCCAGCCCTGCAATGGGAATTTCAGTCCCCAGCATGAGCAGGGCAGGCTCAGAGTCCTGAGGAGTTTCAGTTTCTTGTTGGGGTTTATGGGTGGGAAAACAAAACCCATCCGTGGGGGCTGAATTCCTCCTTTGGGGTGTTGGAGAGTTCTGTGCCTGCAATGTCTGCAATTCCCCCTGGCAGGAGATCAGGGACACCAGGCAGAGCTTTCAAGGTGTGATTGTCCACTTATTTGGCTTTTTCACTGAATTTAGTGAAGAAAGGATTTATAAATCCTGTGTAAATCTCCGAGTGTTGCCCAGGAGGGAGCTCTCTGAGGCATGCCCTGCTGCCAGGGAATATTTCCTGCTGGAATCCCCTTGGATCATCCCAACAAACCCTTTGTGTCTCTCAGGAGCTGAAGGAAAGTGGCGAGCTGCTGCCTGTGCTGAAGGGGGAGAATTGATGGGGAGGACATCAGCGGGAAGAGAAATCCCTGGAGCAGCCTGGAACACTTAGAGATTCTCCTGGAGCCATAGACAACTGCACCCTGAGGAGCATCAGGAGGGGAAGCAGACAGGAAATAAACACAAATATTCTCTCTGTGAAAATGGTTTCACTAGGGACACAAAAAGGTCAATTAAAATTCAGTGCTCCAGGATTTGTGGTGTTGGGGTTTCTTTATTTGCACCCCTGTCCATCCCAGAATTATTTAAGGTGAAATTGGAACTCGCTTTTTTTTGGGCTCAGCTCTCATTAGGGGAATATTAATGGAGCACCATCTTTTCCTGCCCCTATTAATTGTTTCCATGTCTAATGAACAAGAAAAACACTTTGGGAGCCTTGAGCCAGCACAGCTTTAGGGAGTTATTAATGAGCTGCAGCTCTGTCCTCTGCAAGCTCGTTAAGTGGGCACACTAATTGCTAATTTGGGGTGCTCAGTCATGAATGTGGGGTTTTTGGGAAGGTTTCAGTGGTTTTGGAAGTGCTGGTGAATCCTCAGGTCTCAGGTTTCTGTGGTTGAGATGACCCCAAGGTATTAGAAAGTTATTTCTCCCAGCCCCACGGCCGAAGAAGAAGCTGAGATTCCTCAGTTCTGCTTTTCAGGGTTGTTTAATTTCTCTTATCTATTTCATTATTTTTCTGACCTGCTGAGATCTGTCCAGCAGGTTGGTTTGAGGCACAGTCCCTGCCCATGGGGTGGTGTTGGCTTTTTATACTGAGAACTACGTGTGCTTTATTTACAATAATTTCCCAATACCCATCACCTATGTTAGCCAGTCTGTCTCTACTCTAAACCAATCCAGAAGTGTCACCATCCCAGCAGAAGATGGAGGACAAGAAGAAGAAGAAGGAGGACAGGACATGCCCAGATGTCTCCATCTTGCCTCCTGAACCCCCATTCTAAATCCCCAAAATTCTACATTTTCACCCTGTGACAAATTCACTGTCATTCCACTCAAACCCCTGTGGCCTGTACCTCCTCACACAAAGCTGGGAATTGTTTCCATGGGCTCAAATCCAAGGCACAGGTGTCTGTGACTCTGTGCCAAGGTCTGTGAGCCCCTGGCAGGGTCTGGAGCCACCCAGAGCGATGTCCTGGGTGCCACACTCAGGGATCCTGCAGGGACACGAGAGCTTTCCTGGGCTGCTCCAGGGCTCCTGCACTGCTGCATCAGGGCATTTCATTTGGGATCAGCCCTTTCGGCACCCGAGCCTGGTAAATTCCAAATCCCCAAACCCTGGCAGAAATCTCTCCTTGCTGGAGGAGCAGGACTGGCATTGCCAGGTGTGCCTGGAAAAGCTGCAGGTGAGGGGCAGCCTTGGCACAGCTTGGGAATGTGTCTTGGCAATGGGAACCAGCTCCTGTGGTTCAGGAAATGTTTCCCAGTTCCTGAGCTCAAACTCCATTTGAAAACCTCAAGCTTGGGAGGCTTGGGGAGCAGCTTTGGGGCTTTTTCCCTAAATCCTAAATATGATCCAAGTCTCAGAACTAAACCTAATCCGGTGTTAAGCTCATCCCAGCCTGGAGAAGGTTGGCTGCAGGGAAGCAGGTCCTTCCACGTGTTAGAGGATTCCTAGGGATGGATATTTAATTTCCTAGGATTAGTTTTAATAATTGCTATCAAATATGTGTTATAACTTTAAACCCGATTTTAATTGCTTTAAAAAAATCCTTGTCATGAAAACAAGCCTTAATTAATCCTCTTAAGTGAATTGCAAATGCATTCAGGTAGTTGTCAGTAGGAAGAAAATAATTTATTACAGCAAAACGTAGCACCCCTGTGGTGAAATAAGGAGTTAGAAGCTTTAATTAAATACTAAATACCAAATGCTATTTAGTTTTCCTTGAGAATTCAGTGTAGTGGAATTTATTTGGGGTTTATGGAGTCCTGTTAATGGATTTATAGACATGCAGCAGAGCAGCAGCGAATAGCAGTTGATTCCTGACAATTTGTATTTTTATTTATTCCAGTACGGGATATTGGGAAGGAGTTGTTCCCTGGCACAGGGTGCCCAGGGAAGCTGTGGGTGCCTTGTCTGTATTTCCCTCCTCATTTTGCAATATTTCCCTTGTTTGTCCCAACATTTCAGCTGGATTATTTTTTCCCTGCAATTTAATGTTGGGATATTAGGAAAAAAACCCCAAATATTCCTAAGGAAGAGGGGAACAGCCAGTGATTAAACCCTCTGTGCTACTAAATAGATGAAATAACTTTTTCTGGCAGATAATTGTCACCTCTGTCACCTCCTCAGTGCTGGGATAAGAAATTCCTTCCAACTTCCATGAAATATTCCAGGTTTGAGAGGGAAGTATCAATACCTGGGATTTAAATTAAAAATTAACCTTGCTGCATGTGAACGTTGATTGAGGGCTTCTGCCTGGCCGAGGAGAAATTGGGGTTAGTTAAGGATTTTAATTAGGGAGTATTTAATGGGTAGATTGGGGTTAGTTCATGATTTTAATGAGGGGGTATTTAATGGGGAAATTTGGGTTAGGTAATTATTTTAATGAGGGATATTTCATGGGGAAAACCAATCGCGGGGATTTTCCTGGCGGCGGCAGCACCGGGCACGGCCACGGGGCGGTGCTGGCACCGCGGAGCGGGACCGAGGGATGGAGGGATAACGGGATAACGGGACCGAGGGATGGAGGGATAACGGGACAGGGGGATAATGGGATAACGGGACAGAGGGATAATGGGACCGAGGGATGGAGGGATAACGGGATAACGGGACCGAGGGATGGAGGGATAACGGGACAGGGGGATAATGGGACCGAGGGATGGAGGGATAACGGGACAGGGGGATAATGGGATAACGGGATAACGGGACCGAGGGATGGAGGGATAACGGGATAACGGGACCGAGGGATGGAGGGATAACGGGACAGGGGGATAATGGGATAACGGGATAACGGGACAGAGGGATAATGGGATAACGGGATAACGGGACCGAGGGATGGAGGGATAACGGGACAGAGGGATAATGGGACCGAGGGATGGAGGGATAACGGGACAGGGGGATAATGGGATAACGGGATAACGGGACCGAGGGATGGAGGGATAACGGGATAACGGGACCGAGGGATGGAGGGATAACGGGACAGAGGGATAATGGGACCGAGGGATGGAGGGATAACGGGATAATGGGACCGAGGGATGGAGGGATGACGGGACAGGGGGATAATGGGATAACAGGATAACGGGACAGAGGGATGGAGGGATAACGGGATAACGGGACCGAGGGATAATGGGATAACGGGACAGGGGGATAACGGGACCGAGGGATAATGGGATAACGGGACAGGGGGATAATGGGATAACGGTGTAGCGGGATAGAGGGACCGAGGGATAACGGGATAATGGGATAACGGGACCGAGGGATGGAGGGATAATGGGACCAAGGGATAATGGTGTAGCGGGATAGAGGGACCGAGGGATAACGGGACAGGGGGATAATGGGATAACGGTGTAGCGGGATAGAGGGACAGAGGGATAACAGGATAATGGGATAATGAGGTAGAGGGATAACGGGACAGAGAGTAAATAGGAGAGCAGGAGAGAGGGATAGAGGGAGAGAAGGACAGAGGGACAATGGGACAGAGGGATAACAGGAGAGTGGGATAGAGGGACAGTGGGATAGAAGGATAGAAAGATAACGGGTGAGTGGGATAATGGGATAGCGGGAGAATGGGATAGAGAGTGGGACAGAGGGATAGCAGAGCTGGGGATGCTGCCCTGGGATAACGGGGATAATGAGGCTGGGGATGATGCCATGGGATAATGGGATAACGAGACTGGGAATGCTGCTCCGGGATAATGGGACTAGGGATGCTGCCCTGGAATAATGATAGAGTGGGATAACGGGACTGGGGATGCTGCTCCAAATAATGGGATAGCAGGATAGCGGGATCACAGGACTGGGAATGCTGCCCTGAGATAATGGGATAACACAGCTGGGCATGCTGCCTCAGGATAACAGGATATTGGGATAACACAGCTGGGCATGCTGCCTCAGAATAACGGGATAGTGGGATAACAGGGCTGGGAATGCTGTGTCAGGATAACGGGATAGTGGGGTAAGGGGACTGGGAATGAAGGCCCCAGGATAATGGGACAACGGGATAACAGGGCTGGGGATGCTGCCCGATGATAATGGGATAGTGGCAGGGCACAGGAGCAGAGCTGGGGATGCCACAGGACAGGATGGTGGGACACAGGGCTGGGGATGCCACAGCAGGGATGGCCCTGGGATAATGGGAATAACAGGACACTGGGGCTGGGGAGGATGAGGGGGAGCTTGGGGGGATAACGGGGAGGACGAGGTGGGATAAGGAGGGAAATCAGGCTGGGAATGCTGCAGGGTGGGATAACAGGGAATAACGGGGCAGGGAATGCAGTGGGGTGGGAGGGAAACGAGGACAAGACGAGGGGCCACAGGGCTGGGGCTCCTTAGCTCAGCACCCCTCGGTCTCACGGGGAGCTGTTGTCCAACGTGGCTTTGTTGGGGATTCATTTAAACTTTCAATTCAAATACATTAGTTGCTGTTCCCAAGGCAAACCTGGACTTTTCAGCCATTTCTCAGATCAAAAGCTTGGGAAAAATAGTAATAATAATCATAGTAATAATCATAATAATAGTAATCATAATAGTAATAATAATAATAGTAGGATAATGATGATGATGATGGCAATAGCAGCTGTGGTTGCTGTTCAGTGTGAGTGCCCCAGGGAGCAGCTCTGAACCCCAGGGGTGCCACGGGTGCCTCTGAAGGAAGTGCAGAGCCGAGGCTTTCCTGCCACTGGGAAGGTTTGGGTTAAACTGGGAATGCTCCCCCTGGGCAGGCTGGAGCTGTCAGGAAGATTTAAATTCTCAGGGATTTCGGGCTCTGGCAGAACCAGGCTGGCACTTCTGCCCTCGGTGTCTGGGCTGAGCCCTCACTGACAGCCTGAGCCTGGCAGTGCCAGCTCTGCCCCCGAGGGCTGCTCAGATCCCTCCTGGATGTGGGGCCAGTGCCCGTCACAGTGCAGGTCCCGGGGTGGTTAATGATGGCAGCAGAATCCATGGATCAGGGTGAGCCATCAGAGAATCCCAGAATGGTTTGGGTGGGAAAGGACCCCAAATCCCCCCAGTGCCACCCCAGCCATGGCAGGGACACCTCCCACTGTCCCAGGTGCTCCAATGTCCAGCCTGGCCTTGGGCACTGCCAGGGATCCAGGGGCAGCCACAGCTGCTCTGGGCACCTGTGCCAGGGCTGCCCACCCTGCCAGGGAACAATTCCCAATTCCCAATATCCCATCCCACCCTGCCAGGGAACAATTCCCAATTCCCAATATCCCATCCCGCCCTGCCAGGGAACAATTCCCAATTCCCAATCTCCCATCCAGCCCTGCCAGGGAACAATTCCCAATTCCCAATCTCCCATCCCACCCTGCCAGGGAACAATTCCCAATCTCCCATCCAGCCCTGCCAGGGAACAATTCCCAATTCCCAATATCCCATCCCGCCCTGCCAGGGAACAATTCCCAATTCCCAATCTCCCATCCAGCCCTGCCAGGGAACAATTCCCAATTCCCAATCTCCCATCCCACCCTGCCAGGGAACAATTCCCAATATCCCATCCAGCCCTGCCAGGGAACAATTCCCAATTCCCAATCTCCCATCCAGCCCTGCCCTCTGGCACTGGGAGCCATTCCTTGTGTCCTGTCCCTCCCTTTTCCAAAGCCACCATGGAAGATCTGGTGTTCAGCGTCTGAGGACAGCAAAGCACGATACGAAAAGACCTTTTTTTTTTTTTTTTTTTTTTTTTGCCAGGACAGCTTACAAACCCCCAGCAATTATTACCAAGTGCCTTTCCCCCCGCCTTTCCTTCTGTTTCCCCTCTTTTTTCCCCGGGAATACGCCCGTGTGACACTAGATGGAGCCTTCTGTGCACGGGAGGAGTTTTCGGGGAGTTGGGAGCAGCTCTCCCGGCTGTGCTCTCTGTAATTCCTGTCAATGCCATCGCTGCTGGAAACAGGGATCGTGTTCAGTGGGAAAACACGGTGGGAAGGATTTCCTACACCTGCAGAGGGCAAAACTCGCCTGGATTGAGGGACTCAAAATCCCTTTTATATCTGAACCCGGAGGTAGGGCTGCACACAGCATTTTTAAAGTGGATTTTCAGGGATTTCTAGGGCTGCAATGAGGTGAGCTGGGAGGTCCCTTCCAAGCCAAACCAGTCTGGCACTCTATGGCTCTGAAGGATGTGGAGAGGCAGAGCTGTGCTCGTGGCTTTGGCAGCACCCAGGGATGCGCAGAACCTCCTGTCCTGCCTGTTTGTAGCTGTGTTCCTTGGGAAAATCCTCCCAAATGAG
The DNA here is from genome assembly GCF_028551555.1 of Melozone crissalis. Classification (NCBI taxonomy): domain Eukaryota; kingdom Metazoa; phylum Chordata; class Aves; order Passeriformes; family Passerellidae; genus Melozone; species Melozone crissalis. The sequence continues at coordinate 1,109,472 of NW_026535797.1, read as the reverse complement.
AGAATTATTTAATGATATGGCCTTGGCAGCACCCAGGGATGTGCAGAGCCTCCTGTCCTGCAGGTACCTGGCTGTTTGTAGCTGTCTTCCTTGGGAAAATCCTTCCAAATGGGAGAATTATTTGATGTTGTGGCTTTGGTGACTGTGCTGTGGTGGGGAGCATTCCCAGGGCTGTCCTTGCGTCACCAGAGCGGTGTCACCAGAGCGGTGTCACCAGAGCAATGTCACCAGAGCAATGTCACCAGAGCGGTGTCACCATCCTGAGCACAGCCTGAGCCCCTGGGAGCACCCAGAAAAGCAGATTTTGGGATGGATGCCAGGGTCAGGTCAGGAGGAGGAGCTGTGCTATCTCCATTATCCTCTGCCAGTTTCACAGTGGGTGTGAACACCCTGGACACTGCTGGCCCCCAGGATGATGGGAGGGTAATGAGAAAATGCAATTATCAAACAAATTTGGGGCACGGCATCTCTGTCTGTACTGAGGATGGGAACTGAGAGTTCGTGTAGGAAGCTCTGGGAGAGGATGCAGGGGCTGATGGAGGGGAGATCCTTTGCCCCAAGGTTTCCAAACTGCAGGAATGGATCTGCCCCATCCCTGGGAGTGTCCCAGGCCAGGCTGGAGGGGCTGGGAACAAGCTGGGATAATGGGAGCCGGGAGAGGGTGGATTTGACAGAACCACTTCACCTGGTCTGTTCAGTGGGAGAACAGAGAGTGAATTCAGCCCTTGAGGTGAAGAGACCTCCAGGATCATTGAGCCCAACCCAGCCAAAGACCCCAACTAAACCCTGGCCCCCAGTGCCACATCCAGGCTCTGTTAAACACACCCGGGATGGGGACTGCACCACCTCCCTGGGCAGAACATTCCAGAACTTTGTCATCCTTTGAGAGGATGTCCAGGCTGGCACAGGAATCTTCTGTGCCCCAAACATCTCCTGGTGCCACCCCAGCCCAGCCCGGGGGCGGCACAGCCAGCTCAGGAATTCATCCTTGGTAAATTCCTTGTTAAATTCCTTGATAAATCCCTCCAGGAACTTATCCTTGTTCCAAAAGCTCTGTCCCTGGTTCAGGGTGTGTGCCCAGCCCCGGGAGTGTCTGTGCCCAGGGAACAGGGGATGGGAGCTCCTCCAGCCACCCCCGTTGGCATTTTTGGGCTCTTTCCCTGCTGCTCAGTCTGTGTTTGCAGCCCTTTGTGCCCAGGGAGGGTTCAGTGCCCATCCCTGGGGGTGCCCAGGGAATTCCTGGAGGTGGCACCCGGAGCTCAGGGCTGGGACAAGGAGAGATCAGGCACAGCTGATCTGGAGCTGTTTTCCAGCCTGAATGATCCTGGGACTCCACGGCTCTGTGGCAGCTGGGTACCTGAGCAGACCTCATTAACTCCAGATCAAATGCAACACAGATTCATGCCCTGAAATGGTAATTTTCAAAACATGTTTTGTGTTAAAAGGGGTCTTTTTTCTCCTCCCGCTTCACTTTCATCCGGAATTCATTTCCAGTCTCTCTGCAACCAGCTCCTGTGTTTCAGGAAACGTTTCCGAACTCCTGAGCTCAAACGCCATTTGAAAACCTCATTTGAATCTTTAAACAGCTTTGCCTGCCCCAAATGGTTTGTGCCAGATGCAAGAGCTGCACCTGAGAAGTTTTTCCCAGCTCCGGGGAAGAGCTGGGTGTGCGTGGGGAAGCAGCTGGGATGCTGAGGGACAGCAGGGGGAGGAACAGCACAAAGGGAGGGCAGGATGTGGCTTCCCATCACTGAAACCTCCACCTTCATCTTCAGAGCACAAATAAACCACAACAGCCCTTTGGGGACAGCAAAGAGTGCAGCAGGAACACGGGGCTGGAGCACAGGATCCTGCCCTGCTCAGCTCTGGGGTAAATCAGGGTTTGTGCCAGAGCTCAGTGCCACGGTGGGACCTGGGTTACCTTGGGCTTTCCAGGATGGAAAGGGGAAGGGCTTCAAATGAGCAGGTTTAGGTGGGATTTTGGGAATTGGGAATTGCCCCTGGATCCCTGGCAGTGCCCAAGGCCATGCTGGAGACTGGGGCTGGAGCACCTGGGACAGTGGGAGGTGTCCCTGGGATGGGATGGGATGAATTTTTAGGTCCCTCCCCAACCAAAGCAGGCTGGCGTTCTATGAAAGCTGCTTTAATATCTCAGGGCAAAAGGAGTTAGAACCATGGAATCTTTAAGGCTGGAAATATCAAATTAAAACAATCAAATCCCTCCAGCAAATGCTGCTCTGCATTGTTTGTCATTCCCCTCTGAGGAATGGGGAGCTGGATGTCACCAACCCAACCCTTGGCTGAAATCCTGTGGGGTGAGGTGACCCTGCACAGCCAGGAGAGCTCCCAGCTGGGGCAGAGGGTTTAATTCAGGGTTTAGATGATTTAAAATGCCTAAAAGAGTTTGGTGCACTGTCGGGATCATTAGCTTGTTAGAGTGAACCCGAGAAAAGTTGGAAAGTCTCTTTTCCCAGCCTGGTGCTCAAAGAAGGAGTCAGGGCTCTTCATTTCTTGGTCTCAAGGTTGTTTATTGCTTCTTATCTATAAAATTCTTTCTCCTGCCCTGCCGAGGTCCATCCAGCAGGACAGTTCCAGGCACTCTGCCTGCCCCAGGGCAGTGTTATGTCTTTATACTAAAAAATACGTGTACAATGTTTACAGTTACTGCCCAATACCTATCACCTATGTTAGACAGTGAGCTTCTACTCTAAAACAATCCCAAAGTGCCAACATCACAGCAGAAGATGGAGGCCAAGAAGAAGAAGGAGAAAGGCTGGACATGCCCAAATCCCTACATCTTGCCTCCTGAACCCCCATTCTAAAAAAACCCCAAAATCTACTTTTCCACCCCGTGATAACTTCACTATTAACTGCTGTGGCTTGCTGATCTTCATACAAGGTTGGTAATTTTTTCCATGGGTCCTAATCAAACCCACAGGCGTTCTGGGCTCCGTGCCAGGGTCCCTGAGCCCCCTGGCAGGGTCTGGGCCGTCCAGGACAGCAGAGGGATGCTCTGGGTGCTGACAGGGCAGCAGAGCAGAGGGAAGCGATTCCAGCATGGGGCAGCAGCAGGGCCGAGCCCGCCTGGGTGGGAGATGCCAGGCCTTTGGCCAAGCGCAGCAGAAAGTGGCAGAAAATGACAAAAATGCCCTCGTGGCCCGTGTTCGGGAGGCTCAGGAAATGAGTGGCTGAAGGAAACCCAATTTCAGTCCTCAGAGCTGGCTGCTGGCCCTGAGCTTTTCCTGTAAATGGGATTTTTCTGCTGGGGGCAGAGGAGTGCTGGGTTTGGTGCTGAAAGCTCGTTAGGGTCTGATGTTAAACAATTAATGCTCCGAGGGACAAACTGGTTCATGGCGCAGGCCTGGCTGTAGCCAGAGGAAAATCCAATATCCTGGGAAATCACAGGGCCTGCAATCAGCCTGGGGCCTGCAGGGGCTCGGGGCTGTGGATTCCAGGATCCTGCCAGAACCCAGGGCATTTCTGGGGCATTTCTGGGGCATTTCCTCCTGGAAAGGCTCCTCCAGCCCTGGCACAGCATTTCCCTGCTTCCCTCAGCAAGCCAAGCTGGCTTTAGGGTGTCTCTGATTTATTTCTCCCCTTTTATGGGCAGCATTCTAAGTTCCAGCATTTTAAGTTCCAGCATCTCCCAACATTTCCCTCCCGGGAGCTCTGCAAAACCCCAATTTCTATCTCTGGACAAGATTTCCAGCTGGAATGGGCTCTGGTCAGGCTGGGCTGGGTGCTGAGAGGGAAATCTCATTTTTCCATCCAGGGAGGGTTTCTCTGTGTTCTCCCAGATGAGGACACAGGATTTCCCAATGGATGGAGTGCAGGGCTCCACTGCCAGAGGATTTGGGGAGGGATTGTCCCCCGGGAGGCTGGGGAGCCTGGCACAGGGTGCTGTCACCCTGATTTTTTAATATTTTCTAATATTCTGATGCCTTCTGATGTTGACATTCTTGTAGTGAACTTTCTCATACACTTTATGTAAATAATTCATTGTTTTGCATTCTTTTATGGAGGAAATTTGGTGGGCTGTTGGTTTGTCCAGTGTCATTGGAGAGGTGGCACTGTCACCCTCCAATCCACTGCCACTCTTGGAAATCTATAAATGTTGGAGTCAGAAATTAAAAAGTCTCTTTTTACCTTTAAAAAAGCAGCGTGTCCACATCGTGTTATTCGTGTCCTACAGAGGCAGGTGCCCACAAATAAAGATTTTCCTGGGCACCCCTCTCTCCCCTGGCTCCTGGCAGTTCCCTGCCCCTCTCCGGGGTGCCCAGCCCAAATTCAATTTGTGAATTTGTGGATTTCTGGATTTGTGAATTTGTGAATTTATGAATTTATGAGTTTGTGAATTTGTGAATTTGTGTTCATGGCTCAGCAGAGCCTGGCTCTGAGCTCTCCCAGCTGCTGGCACCTCCAGCTGCAGCCCAGGGATGCATTTCTGGCTTCCATTCCTCACACCACAGGCTGAAGGGAAGGCACACTGAAACTGTCATCCCTGGTTTTAATTCCTTTTTTTATTTTTTCCCCTCCACAAAGCTCATTTATGGGATCAGCCTGATTTGGGAGAGTCTGCTTTAAATATTTCAGTTTCCATTTTATCACCTGCAGCTCCAATCAGGCTTTGCACGATGCCGAGTCTGATCACAAATAATTTTTTTTGCTACCAGACGTCTCTAGTCCCCGAAAAAATGACTTTGAGAAAATGAGCAGTGATGCATTAAAATGCATTTTACAGAGAAATTATCTTTATATGCTTTGTCTTCTTTTTTATTTTATTTTTGGTAAAAAATATAGCTGCAAAACCACAAAAATACAGAAAAAATAATTCTGCTACATTTGGAAAAAGGATTTGCAAAATATCCCCGTGAATGTCTTGGAATCATGAATGGATTTAATAACCACACATTGATGAGGGCACGCTGCAGATACTGATTAATTATTAACGTGTTTACAACAATTTTGCAAATAATGGGCTAATGACTGCAATTATGTGTTTTCCAAGGGGGCAGGGCCGTGCTCCCAGGCAATCCTGGAAAACTCCCTGGCCAGGGCTCTGCTTCCCAGGCTGCTGTTTATTTGTGTGGGCCATTGATTTCCTGCCAGGATGGAGTGGATTTAATTTTAACTGATGGTGCAGTGCTTCATTCTGGCTGTAAATTACGGGCGAGCCTCCTGTTCGCAGCATTGCATGGCAAGGGAGGGGATTCCCTGCAAACACCTGGGCAGGTGAGCAGGGAAGGGGAAACACTTCCCTGAGGGGCTCCTGCAGAGCTGGGCTGCTGCAGGGCAAAGGCATCAAGTGATGGATAAATAGAGACACAAATCCTGCTGTAAACAAGGAAGGAGCACGGGGAGAGCTGGATTCCTTGCCTTTTAAACTCCTTTTTTTGGTCCTGCAGGCCACAATCAGCACAGAGCCCAAGGAGGGTTTGGGATGGAAGGAACCTCCAAGAGCATCTCATCCCAAAAAGGGCTGAGGGCTTTGCTCCATGGGGAATATTCCAGAGCATCTGGGCACATCCTCTGCCAGTCTGGGCACACTGACCCAACCTGACCCAGTCTGGGATCTGCTGGTTCTGGTCTGGGTATGGAAAATGCTGAGGGAATGGTGATTTTCTGTTCTGTCCTGGGTACGGAAGTGCTGAGGGAATGGTGATTTTCTGTCCTGGGTATGAAAGTGCTGAGAGAATGGCGATTTTCTGTCCTGTGTATGAAGCTCTAAGGGAATGGTGATTTTCTCTCCTGGGTATAAAAATTCTGAGGGAATGGTGATTTTCTGTCCTGTCCATGGAAATGCTGAGGAAATGGTGATTTTCTGTCCTGTCCTGGGTATGAAGTGCTGAGTGAAGGGTGATTTTCTGTCCTGGGTATGGCAAATGCTGAGGGAATGGTGATTTTCTCTCCTGTGTATGAAGTGCTGAGGCAATGGTGATTTTATGTCCTGGCTATGCAAAATGCTGAGGGATTGGTGATTTTCTGTCCTGGATGTGGAAGTATTGAGGGAATGGTGATTTTCTGTCCTGTCCTGGGTATGAAGTGCTGAGGAAATGGTGATTTTATGTCCTGGATGTGGAATGATGAGTGAATGGTGATTTTCTGTCCTGGACATGGAAAATGCTGAGGGATTGGTGATTTTCTGTCCTCTGTGCATGTGCTGTATGAAGTTTGTTGGGATTTTTTGGGAGGTGTTACATCCTGAGCAGCCTTTTCCATTAAACACCCAGTGCTGACCCCAAACCCCTCTGCCCGCCCCTGAAATGTGCAGAAATCCCACAAAGCCCCGATGCCGACGCCCCGATCCCTCAATAACAGGATTATTGCCAAGCGCACACAATGAGCTGTGTGTTGTAATGCCTGATTAGAGGCTGGATTTAGGGCTGGAGCGGCATTAATGCACAGCTACAATGTAACTGGGTTAATAACAATCAACTGATTAATGTCGTACATCTCCGGCAGCCCGAGGAGAGCAGGCTGGGCTGATTAGCAGGGATGCAAATGAGCACAGGGGGCTGAGACAGGGCTGCAGAGAGCTGGGTGCTCAGGGAGCCAAAACAGGGCTAAGAGCCTGAGGGAGGGATGTGGGACTCCGGGCTGCTCTTCAAAATGCAGTTTATTGTGTACAAAATGCAGATTATTGTATAAAAAATGCAGTTTATTGTGTACAAAATGCAGTTTATTGTATACAACCTGCAGTTTATTGTATACAAAATGCAGTTTATTGTATAGAGAATGCAGTTTATTGTATACAAAATACAGTTTATTGTATACAAAATGCAGATTATTGTGCACAGAATGCAGTCTATTGTATACGGAATGCAGTTTATTCCATCCAAGGTGTTACATCAGCCCAGGGTGGTGGGTGACAGAGCTGTGCCCACAGCTGTCAGCTCCAGCTGCAGGCAGGCCTGGACACCCTTAGTTTAGGTTACAGTATTTTGTAGTGCATATAATTGTAAATATATATAAATATATTATATATTTTCTTTGTTTAGCATCTTAATACAGCAGAACCAATCTATACCTTAACTATTATCTATAGCCTAACTGCTACAACTACCATATTCATGTTACTGTTCTCCACTCACAAAAAGTCAGTACATTACAGTTTAAGCTAGAAGTTGTTTTTCAGGTTTCTTGCAGTGGAAAATTCTGAGACCTTTTTTCTACTTGCAGCTTTGCTGCCTTCTTTGCCTGTGCTCTCTTTCGGCTTGGTAAAATCTTCTTGTTTGGGGTGGGTTTATCCTTTGCTCTAAGCCATAAAACCCCTTGTAACCAACACACCCTTTGCCTCCTTGGTTATCCAGCAAGACTGGCTCAGCAATTCTTTTCTTCTATACCAAAACTTGCTTTTATCTCTATTCCTTCATCAGACTCTACATTTAAAAATCTTTCTGCCAAGCGTCTGTGAGACATTTTGTCAAACTTCCATCCTTCCCAAGGGAGGGGTGTGCAGGTGGGAAGGGAGCCAGAGACCCTCAGGGTGTTTGTGGGGGCTGCTCTGGGGCAATGTGCCCAAGGGAGGGACCCAGGAGGTGTCAGAGCCACAGAACTGGAATTCCTGCAGGCCTGGAATGCTGCAGGGTGAAGGAAGCCTGGGAAGGAACTCAAGTGATGGATTAAGAGAGACACAAATCCTGCTGTAAGTAAGGAAAGAGCACAGGCAGAGCTGGATTGCTCACCTTTTAAACTCCTTTATTTTGGTCCTGCAGGCCAAAATCAACACAGAGCACCAGAAAGGTTTAGGATGGAAGGAACCTCCAAGAGCATCTCATCCCACACCCTGGGACACCTTCCAGGAGGGGCTGGAAAAGTCCCACAGTGAGGTGGGAAAAGCCCTCCAGGACCATCCAGTCCCAGCTGTGCCCATCCCTGTCACTGCAGGACACCAAAGAACACAAGCTCACACTGCTGCACTCAAAATGAAGAAAGGGAAGTTTATTTTCTGACTCCAATATTTATAGATTTCCAAGAGTGGCAGTGGATTGGAGGGTGACAGTGCCACCTCTCCAGTGACACTGGACAAACCAACAGTCCATCAAATTTCTCCTCCTCCATAAAAGAATGCAAAACAATGAGTTATTTACAGAAAGTGTGTGAGAAAGTTCGTTACAAGAATGTCAACATCAGAATATTAGAAAATCTTAAAAAACCAGGGTGACACATCCCCACCTTGTCCCCAGCCCAGAGCCCTGAGTGCCACCTCCAGGGATTCCCTGGACACCTCCAGCACCAACCTGGGCAGCTCCTTCCAGTGTTTAATGGTCCTTTCCATGAAGAAATCATTCAGATTTCCATGAAGAAAACCATCAGAGCAGGTTTAAGTTGGATTTTAGGGCAGATCCTTCATGGGAAGTGCTGGATGTCCCTGTCCCTGTGGGTATTCCCAAGCCATGTAAATGTGGCACGTGGGACACAGGTTGGTGGTGGCCCTGGCAGGAATGGTTCTATCATATCCCACACTGAATAAACTCCTGAAACGCAGCTTTCCAAAGCACGAGGGAGGAAAAGTTCTCAGCTACAACGGCACAATCAGAACTTTATGAGACAGAGGAATAAAAGGTGGATGTGACAAGGCTGAACCTGCAATAATAAACGAGCAACAAAGCAGAGGGAATAAAAGGAAGGAGAGACTTAAAAGGAGTGCACGGGGTTTAAAACTCTAAATAGAGCAGCAAAAGTGAAATTGCCGCAGCAAACAGAGCTCCCAGCACCCCTGGGGAGCATGCAGAAAGAGCCAGCTTGTGCCTGGATGGGGATTGAGGAGGGGAATAACCAGTTTGAGGTTGCTATCCAAACTGGAGGTGTTATATGAGGGAAGGAATAACCACCTGTGCAGCTGAGGTGTGGCAGGAGATATTGCTGTGTGCTGGTTTGTTTGGGGCGATCTCCGTGCTCCCCTCGACCTCCCAGGCTGTGCTTTGAGCACAGCCAGGCTGATTTCTCATTTCTCCTGTCACTCCCTATCTTTGAAGGCATTACAGAAAAATTTGAGCGAGCTATTTTTAGTCAGGCTTGAAAGCACCTATTTTATTTTATTTTATTTTATTTTTTTTTTTTCCCAGGCCTGATTCTTGAGGGGCAGCTTTGATTCAGTTTCCCTTTGTTTCTGCTCTCAGTTCTGGCTGCCTTGAAGTGCAGCTTTGCTCTGCCCCTGCCCTGCTGCAGGTCCCAGTCCCTGCACCCCTGGCAGCCCAAGGTGAGATCCAAAGGCGTTTCTCACCTTGCAGGAGCAGCCACAGGCAAGAATTTGGTTTCAGCTGCAGGGAAAACGCCAGAACAAAGGACAGGCTGTGTCTGAAAGGGGAAACATCAGGCAATAATCCCCATCTCATCAGTTCTGATCCCAACAAGAGTGCTGGAATTGTCACTGACCTGAGCAGTTTCACCTCTGGATTTTGGAGGCCTGAGTTCATCTTCTCTGCTTGAATTCACCCTTTTTCTAATGGAAAAGGGGAATAAATCTGGAGAAGTCAGTGCCAGCCTTGCCCTGTGCTGTGAATGGCACCACTGGTGGGACTGGTGTTCCAAAGGGATCTCCCTGACCCCACCCTGCTGGGATTTCAGCTCTTTCTCTTTTCCATTTCCTTCCCATCCTTTGTCCTTAGCTGGAAGGACCCCCACCAAAGGCTCTGTAGGTATTGCCAATCACTAGAAGACAGGAAAATTAAATTAAATTAAATTTCTCTAAATTAAATTTCTCTAAATTAATTAAAATTAATTTAATTCATTTAGAGAAGTTAAATTTCTCTAAATTAATTAAATTAATTTTCTCTAAGAATTCTCTAAATGTGGCTTTGTTTCACGGCTTAAACTCCCTCCTCCTCAACACTCATCAATCCTGGTCTCTGTAATTGTCTCCTCCTCAGTGCACCCCTCCAGTGCTCTTTGGTTTCTCATCTCTCCATCATTTCCCCTCTCCAGGGCTCCTGTAACTGGATGCAGGGCCCCATCAGCAGTGATCTGTCTCCCTCCCTGGCCCCGGGAGCAGCAGATCTGATTTTGGAGCTGGGCTGATGAGCAGTTTCTCATCTGGAGGGAAGATGGATGGTGGCACAAACCAGATTGTCCCGGGGAGCTCTGATCAGAGAGCTCAGAAAGGGGAAATTTCTCATTTTGGGAGGGGAACATTGACCAGGCCTGGTGGAGGAGTGTGGAAACCCCAGAATATTGCAGATTAGAGCTGCCCATGGCTTTCCCTGCAGGGTTTGCTTGGAGCAGGAGGGATTCACTCAGGGAATGCTGCTGGGCAGGGAGAGGAGCCTCATTTGCCTCAAAGTCCCAGAGATTCAATTCCAGCTCTATTTACTTCCCATTCCTGCTCAGAAGGACTGAGCTCTCTCCTTCCCAGGGCGCACAAACCCCTCCTGCTCTGCTGGGCCTTCATTGCTTTTAATTTCTAGGGGAGAGCAAGGCTGCCCCTGTGCTGAGGGGAGCTGCAGCTCCTGAGATCCATGCACATCCCTGGGACAAAACTTCTGGGATCCCTGAGACAAAAACCCCTGGGACAAAAACCCTGACATCTCTGGGACAAAAACCCTGAGACAAAAACCCTTGAACACCTGAGACAAAAACCTTGAGACAAAACCCCCTGGGATCCCTGAGAGAAAAACCCTGGGACAAAAACCTTGAGATCCTTGAGACAAAAACCCTGGAACCCCTGAGATAAAAACCCTGGAATCTCTGAGGCAAAAACCCTGGGATCCCTGAGACAGAATCGCTGAGAGAAAAACCCTGAAATTCCTGAGACAAAAACCCTGGGACAAAAACCCTGGGATCCCTGAGAGAGAAACCGTGGAGTACCTGAGACAAAAACCTTGGAACCACTGAGACAAAAACCCTGGGAATACCTGGGACAAAAACCCTGAGACAAAAACCTGGAATCCCTGAGACAGAAACCCTGGGATCCCTGAGACAAAAGCTTTGGAACCCCTGGGACAAAATCCCTGAGACAAAGCCAGAATGAGAACATTAATTTCCAGAGGAGCTCCTTACTGATGTCCGAGCCATCCTGGAGCACTGAAAATCTCATTTCTTTCCCTCTGCTTTGGAAGGTTGGGGTGCAAATTAAGAATAGTTGAGGGCGGAATTTGCAGCTGGGGTGGCAGCAATGATGCCACATGTCCTGCCCTGTGCTGAATGTAATGCTGGGACATGTGGGGCTCACCAGGGCAGCTCAGGACAAATCCCTCCATTCCCACCTGCAATGACTGCAGGCATCATTTGATTAGAGAAGTACATGAGGGACAATTACTGCTTGGGAAAACCAAGGGAAATCGGAGAAATGCATCAATATTCCAAACCGCAGCTTCTTTAAATGCAAAACCCAAATTCCCAGGTGTGGCATTTAAATCCATTGCCTGTGGTGGAATTACAGCCTGGAGAAACGTTGGCTCCAATTCTGGCTTGCAGACTTGGTGATGGAATAGTAAATTCAGGAAATTCAGGAAATTCCTTTGCCACCAGGAGGAAATTTGAATTTTTCCTGTGCTTAACTCCTGCTGCTCTGTGCCTGCAATGGAGCTGGGAATAGGTGGGATGGTACCAAACTCTTGGATGTAAACAAAATTAACAATAATTGGATATTCTTTCATCTTAAAGTGGATAAAAGCTGCAGGGAGAACTCTGAGGACATTTCTGTGGCACAACCAACTGAGACATTCCAAATTTCCCTTTTCGAGTTTTCCTCCTCCCTCCAGCCTGGGTGCTGGGAAGGAGGAGGAATAAGGGCTGAACTTGCTGTCAACCCTCTTAAAAGCTTTTTACTGCAGCTGGAATGTGTGATAATGGCCCCCAGAACCATCATTACAGTTAATTAAAGGTCTGCTTCTTTTTTCTAATGTGAGGGGTTTATTTTCTGCCGTTGATAACACAGCAATAAAACCTTGCTTTAGGCAAAATCTTGGTAGGCAAGGTCACAATTTAGAAGTAATTTGGAAATTGAAAGGAAAACCAGAAAGCAGCATCTGGTTCCTGTTATTTCTGAGTTGTGGGAGTCCAGAGGGAATGATTTAGAGTTAAAAGGGGAGGGAAAGAGGAACATCAGAGTCTGTGCACTGAGGGGATGGTCGTGGGGAGGAGGTGAAAGGAGGACAGGGAATTTGGGGTAAACATCTACTCAAACATGAGAATTTGTCAGATCCTGGTTTAATTTGGGTTGGAAAGGCAGAGCCTGCTTCCAGGGGTGGGAAAAAGAGAGGATGGAGGCACAGAAATGTCAGGATTTTATTACTTTTGTGTGTTTGATGTAAATTGGAGATTTGCATCTGCTGGGCGTGGGGCTGGGGTGTTTTGGGGAGCTGCCACGTCCCCGAATTTGCTGTTGAGGGCGAGTCCATGCAGTGCTGGGATTCTCTAGGGATCTTTGGCTCAGAAATCCAGGGGTGCACATGGGGAATGTGTGAAATCTCCATCCCTGGGGATGCTCCAGCCCCTGGAACACCCTGAGCTGGGGAACTCAACCTCTCCCTGAATATTCAACCCAGATTGTGGCTTTCAGCTTTGTGAGTCAAACAACATTGCTGCACTTTCATTCCAGGGCCAGCTGAGAAGCAGCAGGAGCTCAACTGGTCAAAAAAAAGTCATTTCCTGAGATAAGAAATGTAAAATAAGTGCCAGTGGTGGAAATTTAATTGCTGCAAATCTGTTGAGGGGGAGCTGAGCTTTCTGTTCTCCAAAATAATCACGTCCAGCTCCCAGCCAGCACAGCTGCGCTTCACATGCCTTCGAGTTCTGCAGTAAATTTGTTGTGGATATGTTAATTAAAAGGTTAATTACGGTCGAGATGTTCTGGTGCTCAGGTTTGCTGCTGCTGCTGCGGGGTGTAAATGCTCCTCACCCCAAACCAGGGGAAAATGGGGAGGCCCTGGCAGATTATCCAGAGCAGCTGTGGCTGCCCCTGGATCCGTGGCAGTGCCCAGGGCCAGGCCGGACACTGGGAGCACCTGGGACAGTGGGAGGTGTCCCTGCCATGGCTGGGTGGCACTGGGGGGATTTGGGGTCCCTCCAACCCAAACCAGGCTGAAATTCTCTGATTTCATGACAGGACATCAGATTTTATGAGGAGGACTCTCGGGTTTTGGTTGTTCATTGCTGCCCTCAGATGTGCAGGGTGTCTCTGTTTTGGCCCTCACAACTGAAGAACGAGTCTGGACTCTTCACTTTTCGCTCTTGACGTTGTTTATTAATTCTTATCTATAAAATTTTATTCCTGCCCAGCCCAGATCTGCTCAGCAGGGCAGCCACAGGCACTCTGTGTTGTCCTTTTATACTGCAAACTACGTATAACATATTTACACTTAATTCCCAATGCCCATCACCTGTGTTAGACAGTGCACTGCTACTCTAAACCAATCCCAAAGTGCCAACATCACTGCAGAAATGGAGAGCAAGAAGAAGATGAAGAAAGACTGGACACACTCAGATTCCCCCATCTTTTCCCAATAACCCCCATACCAAAAATCCCAAAATCTACATTTTCACCCTGTGATCACTTTGTTATTACACCATTCAAACCTGTGTGACTTTCAGGTCCCCATACAAAGCTGGCAGCTTGCTCCAGGGGTCACAATCACATCCCCAGGTGCTCTGGGCTGTGTGCCAGGGTCTCTGAGCCCCCCAACGGGTCCTTGGCATCCAGAGGATGCACTGAGTTCTGACAGAGGACAATCAGTGGTTCCCAATAGAGAACACCCCAAAAGGATGGAAGGAAAATGACAATGATAAAGGATTTAGGGTCCTTTCCAACGCACGGATTTTGGGGATCTGTGATTTGGGGCTGGACAGGGATGAGGTGGGAAGGGTGAACAAGGATGAGGTGGGAAGGGTTTGTCTGTGTGTGCTGCCAGGGCCACCCCTGGTGCTCCCACAAATGTGTGATGTGACCCTGCCACTGCAAACTCCATGAGAAACCAGTCCTGGAAACACACACACACACAAAAATAAATTAAAAAAGGAGGAAAAGGTGTCATCTGGTGATAAGGAATTTCCCAGCTGGTGGCAGAAAAGCTTCAGTGGTGATTAACAGTGAACCGTGTTGAGATTTCAAACAACTTTTTGGAATTGATAAAGCAAGAGTAAACAAAACAGAGTCCAATCCCCAGAATTTAATCCTCAGAACTGCAGCTCTGCATCTCTGAGGCGGTGCCAGCGAGCTTGGACCCTGGGAAGGACTGGAAAATAAATTCCCCAGCCTCCTTCAGCAGCAGCAGGTGCTGGAAAACCTCCTTGGTGCCACTAATGAATCTCTGGGGACCCTGCTGCAGCTGGGGATGAAAAGCAAGATTAAGCTCTGGAGCTCTTTGAGGAAAAGCAGAGTCTGTAAACAAGATGCACTTCTGGGATGCTGGTTGGTAAAGGTGGATGAAAATCTGGGTTCCTGCAGAATCCGAGGAGTTCTGAGTGGTAACCTCAGCGCAGCGTGATGTTTAAAGGGGAGAAACTCTTTTTAGGGCCCCTGAGGTGCCTCATGGCCCCAAATCTCCTGAAATCTGCACCACGAACAGCATTCCATCCTGTTTCCAGCAGGGAGCAGAGCAGGAGCCAGGATCCAGTGAGGCCATGGAGAGGCTGCAGGGCCTGGGCTGCTGCTCATCCCCAATTCCCCAGTTCCCCCAATTCCCCCAATTCCCCCAGTTCCCCCAATTCCCCCAATTTCCCCAATTCCCCCAATTTCCCCAGTTCCCCCAATTCCCCCAGTTCCCCCAGTTCCCCCAGTTTCCCCAATTCCCCCAGTTCCCCCAATTCCCCCAATTCCCCCAGTTCCCCCAGTTCCCCCAATTTCCCCAGTTCCCCCAGTTCCCCCAGTTCCCCCAATTTCCCCAGTTCCCCCAATTTCCCCAGTTCCCAGGTACCAGGGAGCAGAGGAACCGCCAGCAGAAGGGTGGGAGAGCCTGGGTGCCTGCACTGCCCAAGGTTAGGGACAGTCCTAACACTTCAGTGCCATTAATAAAGGGATAAAAGGGCTCTGTGCTGCCTACAGTGCATGGATAATTAATGAAATGCAGGGAAATTTAATGAAGATATTTTCAGGAGTGCAGGCTTTGATGGTTTGGGAATTTATTTGTCACAGACATCTTTTATGGAAAATCCTTTCCTTGGGATTTGTCCTCCTGAGAAGCTGGGAGGCCTCAGGAACAAAATGCAAACAATGGTTATCTGCTGCTGTGGAATGCAACAGGTGCAGCTGGGATTGGTCTGGTGTGGTTGTTTCTAATTAATGGCCAATCACAGTCAGCTGGCTCGGACACAGAGCTGAGACACAAACCTTTGTGATCATTCTTTGCTATTCTATTCTTAGCCAGCCTGCTGCTCCTTTCTTCTATTCTTTTAGTATAGTTTTAATGTAATATATATAATAAAATAATCAATCAGCCTTGTGAAACATGGAGTCAGATCCTCGTCTCTTCCTCATCCTCAGACCCCTGTGAACACGGTCACAAACATGAAACTACAGCAGGATTCACATGAACAGATCCAATGTTCCCTCTCTGCAGCAAACCCCCACCCCCATCCCTCAGAATTTGCCTTTTCTGCCAAAATTTGGAGCCTGTCTTGAAGCCACAACAAGCCTGACTAGAAAGGCTGTTCCTGTTTGAGACAGAGCTTCAGAAGAGAGCAGAAGTTGCAGAGAGAACTGTGCAAGTTGTGGCCTCCAGGGTGCTTTTAAAATGCAGCAGTTCTGGGAGGTAGGGCTGCTTTAATGGGAAATTTATCTCCCTTGGAGAAGTTCCTGCTGCAAACCTTGAAGTTGTAACAGGCTGCAGTAATAAGACTTCTCTATTCATTAAGAGATAACTTCCATTTTTCCTTCTTTTTTTCTATCAGACATTTGTTTCCTACGGCAGAGTCTTTTTTTTTTTTTTTTTTTCCTCTTAATTTCCTAAATTTTCTCAGCTGGAAACAAATCTGCCTCTGGAATCAGGGAATGCTGGGGCCCTTCAGGGGGGAAAAGCCCTTTGTGAGCACCAGGCCTTGCCACCAGCAGCACCACGGTGCCCTCAGCTGCCTCTGGCTGCTCTGATCCCACCACTGAAACTCCCCGTCTGGAATCTGGACTTTTCCATGATTAGCAATCGTTTTGTTGTGGTTCATGGAGGGCCTGAAATGGGGAGGGGACATGTTTGTGTGTAAAACATGACTGCGTGTCCCTGATCCTGTGCTGGGGGTTGTGGGTCCCAGGGCGAGGTGAGAGATGAGAATCTGACGCTGAGGTCTCAGAAGGCTGATATATTATATTATATTATATTATATTATATTATATTATATTATATTATATTATATTATATTATATTATATTATATTATATTTTACATAATTATATATAATTATATATATATAATTATATATATAATTATATATATATAATATAAATATTATATATTCTATTCTATTATTGTCATATCATATTATATTATTATATTATTATCATATCATATGAAAATTATATACTAAAACTATACTAAAGAAAGAGAAAGGATACATCAGAAGGCTGGAAAAGAATGAATAATAAAAAGCCATGACTGACCAGAGTCCTCACACAGCTGGACTCGGATTGGTGATTAATTAAAAGCAATTCACATGGAACCAATCAAAGCTGCACCTGCTGGTAAGCAACCTCCAGACCACATTCCAAGCAATCAGATAATTATTGTTTGCATTTGTTTTCTGAGACCTCTCAGCTTCCCAGGAGAAAATCCTGGCGAAGGGATTTTTCAGGAAATACCACGGTGACAATGCTGGGGCTCCAGTGGGTAAGGACATCTCCCAGAGGAGTGAATTCCCTATAAATTCATTAATTCAGGAGTGCCCAGCCCCGAAGGTGCCCAGGGAGTTCCTGGAGGTGGCACTGAGTGCCCTGGGCTGGGGACAGGGTGGGGATCCAAGGCTGGGCCTGCTCCTGGAGGGCTTTCCCAACCCCAATAATTCTGTGATTCCTAAGGAAAAGCTCATTTCCAGCAGGCAGCACTCATCCATCAGGCACGTGCAGGCCCCCAAAACGCAGTGTGATAGATGAACACCCCCATAAATAGGAAATTGTGTAGGTGCCACTGGATGTGACATCCCCCACCCACTGCAATCGCTTGTAAATCACACAGTTCTCGCTGCAGCCACAACTCCATAATAACAAAATGATTAGAAAGCCATAAAAAACAAAGTTGTTTTGTCAGGATCATTTCCTCCCTGATCACAGGGCTGCTGCAAAGTGGCTCTGGGCTTAAGTGATAGATGGGAGCCATTAATGGAGCCAGCGACCTTCCCAGGCTGCTTGCAGCCAAAATTAAAAGGGAACTTGAACAGTCCTGGGTGGTTTGGAAGCCTGGAGAGTGCTTGGGTGTTGTGGTGGGGTTGGTATAAAATGCAGCCTCCCACAGCCATAAATCACATTGTTATTCATGAATAATTCCATTAGATGTATTATTTAATGGTGTAAGGTTAGGAAATCCCCTCTTACTCCTCTGGTCTGTGGCTCCCTGAGACCCTCCTGCCATGAAATTATAGGATCAGAATGACTGGGGTTGGAAGGAACCCTAAAGTTTTGTGTGAAATGCTTTTTTTGTGTCTCACAGATGCAGTTTGACTTCTCTCTCTCTGTATTAATCGCTCCAACATGAAAACAAATGTCACAATAGTGTGACGGTCTTCACAGGGGTCCCAGGATGAGGGAAGGGATGAGGATCTGACTCCATGTTTCACAAGGCTGATTGATTATTTTATTATATATATTATATTAAAACTATACTAAAAGAATAGAAGAAAGCATTTCATCAGAAGGCTGGCTAAGAATAGAATAGGAAATAATGATAACAAAGGTTTGTGTCTGGGAGTCTGAGCCAGCTGACTGTGATTGGCCATTAATTAGAAACAACCCCATGAGCCCAATCCCAGCTGCACCTGTTGCATCCCACAGCAGCAGATAACCATTGTTTGCATTTTGTTCCACCCATTTTCCTTTATGCCATTTTTTCTCTGACTCCTGCTGGATTTCCCCCAGCTCTGGGGGAGGCTCGGAACCCTCCCTGTGCCTGTTTAGCTCCCAAATCCCCCTCCCCAAAAGCCCAGGGTGATTTCCGCTCCATATTCCTGTGGTTTCCTGAGCGTTCCTGAGGTGCTTCTCTAACTCTCCATTCCCCCTTTCCCTGCAGATGCCTGGGGAGGTAATGATGGCCCAGGCTCCAATTTCCCTGATTCATCATGCGAAATCCACTCACAAAATCTTCCGCTCTCAAATCCCATAATACTGTGGAGAAAATTTGTTTTCTAGCCAGGATGCATTATGGCTTTTAGGACTTGGAAACTGCATCCTCAATAGCATTACATTTATTGTTTTTTTGTTATTGGGTCAGATTATTCTTTTGCTCTGTAGGAACAAAAGTCCAAGGAATGTTTTTTTATTTATTTATTTCCTTTTTTTTTTTTTCCCTCCCCTTTTATTTCCCAGTATTAAGACCTTTCAGTCTCAAAGTCTTTATTTCAGTGAGCAGCATTCCTACCCCCTCTGCATCTCCATGTTTTTCCCCCACGGGCTTCAGCATCAATCAAACCCCTTTAAATGTCAGTTGTGTTTCTTCCTGGGGTTTTATTGTTATTTTTACCATTTCAGATGCTGCAGACTGACCTTGCATTGTGGAGAACAGCGCAAAACTGCATCACTACACCCTTGCTTGGCAGGTTTTTTTCCATGGAACAGGCTGGGAATGTTTGGGGTGGTTTAAGGGGAGTGGGGCAGAATTTTGGGGCTGTTCCAATGTGGCCTTTCTGCTTAGGCTTGGAATTACCAGGCAAACCTGGGCCTGCAGTCACAGCTGAATGCTGCTTGTGGGGCTTAGGAAAGGATAGAAAAATGGAAAACTTGGTCAAAAATGGAGAAGTTCTTCTCTCAGTGGTGCAAAGGGTGAAGGGCTGTGCTCATGGCAAGGCAGAGGAGGGCCCTGGGTGGGTTCAGGAGGGATTTGGCTGGGTTCCTTCTGCTCACACAGAGCTTTTCCAGAGCACCTTTGGGTTAAGAGGAGCCTTGTTCTGGAACAGCCCTGCCCAGCACAGCCTCACTTTGCCCTCTGAAACTCTGATTTCTTGATGCTTTCCCCCAGTGCTTGGTCTAGATTGTCTCATTCCTGGAGCAAATCTCCTCCTCCCTCATTTTCACTGTTTAAATTAAGGTTTCAGCTGTTTTCCTAAAGTAAGAATCTGTTAAGCTCTAATTCCAACAGTGGCATTAGACTTTTTTTTTTTAATTTTTCCCAACATTTTTTTTAAATTCCAAGAAAGGGCCACAATGACTGTGAACCTTCTGCTCAACTCCTGGTCCTGGGTCAGGAGGGGAAACTGAACCCATTGCTCACTCACTTTTACAGTTTTCACTCAGGATTACAGTTTTTAAAGGGCAAAGGAAACAGAGTTATTTAAGTGTGATGGTTCTCACAGGGATTCCAGGATGAGGGAAGAGACGAGGATCTCACTCCATGTTTCACAAGGCTGATTGATTATTTTATGATATATACTATATTAAAACTATACTAAAAGAATAGAAGAAAGGATTTCATCAGAAGGCTGGCTAAGAATAGAATAGAAATGAATGAATAACAAAGGCAGCTGTCTCAGACTCTCTGTCCGAGCCAGCTGACTGTGATTGGCCATTAATTAGAAACAACCCCATGAGACCAATCCCAGCTGCACCTGTTGCATCCCACAGCAGCAGATAACCATTGTTTGCATTTTGTTCCTGAGGCCTCCCAGCTTCTCAGGAGGAACAATCCTAAGGAAAGGATTTTCTATAAAAGGTGTGTGTGACATTTAAGACAATTAAAGAACCACTTCTTACCCCTGTGCTGCAAAAATCAGGATGCTGAGGAGCTCCCCAGGGAATCCCTGTGCTCATTCCCCCTGTTCTCACTCCCCAGTTGTCCAGGAGGCTGTGGGGGTGAACCTGCCCTTGGTTATTGCTGCTCCATGAGGAGATCCTGGCCCTGCTGCTGGTGTGGGGATTCTCTGGAATACCCTGGGAAATAAATTCCGAACAAATCTTCACTGCTTTGCTCTCCCTTTGAACGGCGTGAGAGGGTCAGAACATCCTTTATTTCCAGATATTTCCATTGATAACAACATGATTTACAGCTCCTTGGGCTCCTCTCTCTGCAGGAAGCTTTCAATAAAGGATGAAGCTTTCAGGATCTTTTATAAACAACGTGTCAGGTGCGCAGCTAATAGAGTTCAGCTCTTTGGGCTTCGCAGGTAGCTCCAAAAACCCAAGAATGTGACTTCCAAGCAAAGGAATGCTTGGAAGCATTCTTCCAATGCTGGGAAATTCTGGGATCTCTCACATTTTTGGAGGATGCAGCCTCCTTTTATCCCCATTTCCCAGCCACATTTCCCTTCTCTCTTTCCCCATTTCTGAGGCACTTGAGAGGTTCAGACTTCCCAGAACACCTGATACCAGAGATTCCCCTTTAATGTGTAACCCTCCATTTTAATTTTTAATTCTCATGGAATTTAGGGGGTTTTCCCCATTTCTCAGTACTTGAGAGGTTCAGACTTCCCAAAAACACCCCATACCAAACATTTCCCTCTAATATACAACCCTCCCTTTCAATTTTTAATTCTTATGGAATTTAGGGAGTTTCCCTCATTGTTTCTTTCATCTTTCAATGTCCAATTTCATTTATCAGCAAACCCAAAGTTTATTTGTAAAAAGTAATAAAAAGTAAATATCTTTTTCCATTCATCAATCAGTGGAATCCTTCCCATTGTTTCTTTTATCTCCCAGTGCTGGTTTTATCTGCCAGCAGACCCAGAGCTGGTTTGGAAAGACAAATCCACCATTCCTTTCATGGAGGTTCAGAGGAGGGGTCTGACACTAAATTGGGCACCTGGAGGTGCTTCAGAGGCTGCCCCAAGTGCTGGGGATGGTTCAGAGCTGCTCTGCTCTCAGTGCTGTGGCACCACTCCAGGGCTCTGCTCTGTGCTCTGCAGGCCTGAGGATACCAAATTCAAGGTACAATCTAAAATATTTATATATTTATAAATTTAATAGTTATATATAAATATATATTTATATATTAATATCTTTAATATTTATATAACTATATAATTTATATTTATATTTACATTTCTGTAGCTTTAAGAGTTACAAACTCCCCCATTGATTCTCTGATTTGATGAACTTATGTGGTAATTTTGCCCCTGTCTGGGAATGTGTGGTGTATGAAACCCCTCTTTGGGCAAAAGCTGCTTTGGAATTCTGACCAAATCCACATCCAAGCATTTGCTCCTCTTGGACAACCATTTTCTTATGGCTGCTGTGGCTTTTCTGGTGTGTGATGCCAACATTTTGCTGGTTTTCTCCTTGCTGGTTTTGCCTCGTGCCATCAATAACAGCCCTTGGCAGAGCTTTAGAAACCTGACAAATCGTTGGCTATAAAACAGATTTGCCCACGGATGAAATATCTTTGTGGCCAAACCCTCCCTCCTATAAATCAGCAGCACCAGTGCTTGTTTAAGTGACAAATTTTAGAGCTCAGCGGGGGAAAATGAAGTCACTGACTGATGGCAAAGCTCTTATTCCTCTGCTTTTCATCCCAGGAGTTCCAGGTGGGTACCCAGCACCCCAAAGAGCCCAGCAAGCCCTGATGGGAGGGATTGAGAGGCTCTCTGGGAGGGAATAGGCTCAGAATAATTTGCTGCTGTTTGTAAGGAGCCCGGAGATGACAGCTGTGATTGCCTTAATGAGCCAATTAAGGGCCAGGCAATTTGGGTGGGCTGGGGCTGCAAATTGTGCAGCCCCCACTGGGAAAGGGCATCCTAAACCTGTAAGAATGGGCTCCCAGACCAGTAAAGAAAAGGCTCCTAAACCAGTAAGATAGGGCATCCCAAACCAGTAAGGAAAGGACTCCCAAACCAGTAAGATAGGGCATCCCAAACCAGTAAGGAAAGGACTCCCAAACCAGTCAGGGCCTGGCTGGGCTGCTGGGGCAGCAGAGGAGCTCTGGGAGCTGGAAAAGGAGAAAATTCATCAACCTGAGTGTTCTGATCATGGTAATTATCGTTGTTACTTTGGTTAATTATCGTTGTTACTTTGGTTAATTACCTTTGTTATTTAGGACCGGCTCTGGTCCCCAGCCCTCTGGAAAGGGCAGAGGTGGAGTTGGAGGAGTGGGAATTTATTTTAAAAAAAATAGTATATGGCTCCTGTGGCAGCAGCACTGACGTTCCCAGGCTGTTGGCACCACCAGCCATGACATTTTTAAATGGAAATAGGCTCCACCTGGGATGTTTCTTTGTGCTTTCCAATAGCATTGAAAACAAATCAGTAGAAATTTGGGTTTTGTTTGGAGCTGAGGCCCGTCCCAGTCAGGATTTGGTCAGTGCCCAGCACTGGGGTTCCCCTGCGCTGATTCCAGTCCAGCAGCTGTGGCTGAACTGGAACATTTCTTGTGGAAAAACCAAACACTCAGCCTTGTGTTAAAGACCTCTGGCAGCGGAGCAGCCCCGAGAACCTTTGGTAATTTCCTTCAGTCATTAATTATTCACAGCTTTGCTTCAAGAGCTGCTTTCCCCTCGGTGGCTCTGGCACTTTTCCCCTCGTAACCCCTGGAAGTGGATGTGTGTTGCTGGCTGGATGGAGTGCTTGCTCGGGCAGGTTCTGTTATCCTTGCTGGCTCCTTAAACTGTGATCAAAGCGCCCCTGGCACCCTCTTTGATGAACCAAGTGCTGTGACCCCTGCAGATCTGTGCTGCTGCTTTCCCATCCCTCACTCTGGCTTTGCAGCTTTTCCCTCAACTCTCTGCATTGGAATCAGGGAAATCCTGTAAAGGGCTGGGGTTTAAGGGCTGAGGACTGTCCAGACCCTTCACCTGTGGGAGGTGAAGAATTGCCCATTCTGGCTTTCTCTCACTCATTTGCTGGAGGACTTTTCACCAAAATTTAAATCCTTTTCACCTTTTTACTGAGGACAGCGATTTTCCCGTAGCTCTGGCCCATGTCAGGGCTAATTTCACTTTCACTTTCAAGAGTTTTGACACAAATACTTTCAATGTTCAGAACAAATGTTTTTGTCTTTTGTCTCAGCTGAAATCACTCGCACATTTTGAATTTGTGGATAATTTGCACGTGAGATGGAAAAATTTCTGGGAGGGCACGTTCCAGTCTGAGGTGAGCGACTCCAAAGGGTGGGAAGGGACCCCAAAACCCACCCAGTGCCGCCTCTGCCATGGGATTTTCCTGTCATGATCCAGGAGTTTTCCACTTTACCCAGAGTCTGAAGGTGCCCATGGTCTCCCAGGTGCAGCAGGGTTTTTATTCACCTGGGAAATGGAGGAAGATCCCATAAGAAAGGGGAATTCCCTTGGGATGTCTGTGGCTTGGCTCTGCACTTTTCCTTATTTCCTGCTGGCTCTTTCCTTATTTCCTTTTCCAGCTCTTTCCTTATTTCCTTTTCCAGCTGTCTCCCCTCAGAGTCTCGGATCAGGTGCCCAATCCCTCCTGTTCTTGTTTTTCACTAAAATAACTCTGTGTTCCCAGGGGGGAAATCCTGGAGTGCTGCAATTCAAGCCTCGTTCCAGGCAAGTTCTTTGGTCTGCTGTGCAAAAATTGAGCATCTTGTGTAAAACTTAATTTGAGGGACTCTACAAACTGTACAGGAGATGGAAAAATGCAGGATGGATGGGCTGCTAGCTCAGGCTAAACACTGCTGCTACTGCTGTTGTGTGCAGAGGCAGAATCTGCCTGGGTGGTGCTTGATTTGGGCATAAAATGGGGTAATTGACCCCAAACTGGGGTAAATTAAATGGGATAATTTACCCCAAACTGGGGTAAACTCCTTCTGGGAAAGGGGAGATTTAAATGGGCTATGGAGCAGGGGCTGGGCTGGAATTCCCGGAGCAGCTGTGGCTGTAATTTACCCCAAACTGGGGTAAATGTGGGGTAAATTAAATGGGGTGATTTACCCCAAAGCTGGACAAACAGGCAGCATTCTTCTCAGGCACTTCATCCTTAAATCAGGGAATGGGATCCATTGCACAGCGCAGGGCTGCAGATGGGCTCAGAACAAGTGAGAACCATCAAAATACAATAAAGAGGCAAAACAATCCTGGTTGCGTTTCCTGCTCTTACACTTATGAAGAATCAGCTGAAGGCCACTGGATGCAATTCTGAGAAACTTGAGATCTATCAAAAGCCGTTTCCAGAGAGCTTTTCCATTAAATGAAGCCTCTCTTTACCTCCGTGATTTGTTTGGCCTCAATCACTGGGGGTGTCAATTGTCTGAAGGAGCGTGGACTCGGGGAGTTAATTTTGTGTTTAAGAAGGGAATTTCTGCCAGGACATGAATATTTAAGATTTATTTGTCATAAGAAGCACAAATTCTGTGTTTTCAGTGGCTGCAGCAGGATTGATGAAGATCATTCCCGCGTTGATGCAGAAATTGTGTTTTTGTCACGTTTGAATGAGGCTTGCTGCGGTGGCACTGGGATTTCTGGGAGCTGTAGGGACAGAT
This sequence comes from Melozone crissalis, assembly GCF_028551555.1. NCBI lineage: Eukaryota > Metazoa > Chordata > Aves > Passeriformes > Passerellidae > Melozone > Melozone crissalis. The sequence goes on along the minus strand of NW_026535797.1, from coordinate 1,084,981 downwards.
ACGAGAGCAATACACCATTTTTTGCTTGTTTTTCATTAAATAACTACTAGGAGGCACAGAAGGAGATTTACAGTAGTCAAATGAGATGTGCTGTAATGTAGCATGGAATTAATTTCGCTGTAATGATGCTTTGCTGTGCCATTTGCTCTGTGACATTCCCACAAAGCTGCTGCTCTTAACAAGAAACCCGAGTGCCCTTCAGCTAATTCCTGCAAATCCTCTCATTTCCTCATTAAGGCTTTTTTTTTTTAAATTTTGCCTTCAACGTGACAAGCTGCTCTGAGGGCTGGAGCATCTCTGCTGTGAGGGAAAGGTGGGAGAGCTGGGATGGTGCAGCTGCAGAGGGGAAGCTCTGTGTCCTTTCAGCACCTGGAGGAGCCAACAAGGAATGTGGAGAGGGATCAGGGACAGAGGGACAGGACACAGGGAATGGCTTACACTGGGAAAGGGGAGATTTCAATGGGATATTGGGCTGGAATTCCCAGAGCAGCTGTGGCTGCCCCTGCATCCCTGGCAGTGCCCAAGGCCAGGCGGGGGTTTGGAGCAGCCTTGGAAGGGTCAGTGTAGCCAGGATATTTTATGGAAAATCCTTTCCTGAGGAGTTTTCCTCTTGAGAAGCTGGGAGGCCTCAGGAACAAAATGCAAACAATGGTTATCTGCTGCTGTGGGATGCAACAGGTGCAGCTGGGATTGGTCTCATGTGCTTGTTTCTAATTAATGGCCAATCACAGTCAGCTGGCTCGGACAGAGAGCCGAGACACAAACCTTTGTTATCATTCCTTTTTTATTGTTAGCCAGCCTTCTGATGAAATCCTTTCTTCTATTCTTTTAGTATAGTTTTAATATAATATATATCATAAAATAATAAATCAGCCTTGTGAAACATGGAGTCAGATCCTCGTCTCTTCCCTCATCCTGGGTCCCTGTGAGCACGGTCACAGGTCAGGGCTGGATCAAGGTGGATTTCAGGTCCCTCTGCACCCAAAGCAGGCTGTGGTTCCAGGCTAAAGCAGCTGGGAGGGTCATGCCTGCTGTTCCAGCCTGGGATTCCCATTTCTCTCCCCGGGATGCAGAGGTGGGAGCTGGATCTCTGTGCAGCATTTCCCGCCAGTGCTTTAATTGCTGCGGCCAATTATCTCCAGCACTCATCAGTCAGTGCCCAGGGCCCCTCAGAGACACCAGACTCTCCCTTTTCCTCACCTGTGTGTCTTTCTAACTCAGCTTTTTCCTCAGGGAGAAGGAGGATCTTCAGTGACAGTGTTCACAGGGGTCCCAGGATGAGGGAAGAGATGAGGATCTGACTCCGTGTTTCACAAGGCTGATTTATTATTTTATGATATATATTACATTAAAACTATACTAAAAGAATAGAAGAAAGGATTTCATCAGAAGGCTGGCTAAGAATAGAATAGCAAAGAATGATAACAAAGGTTTGTGGCTCGGCTCTGTGTCCGAGCCAGCTGACTGTGATTGGCCATTGATTAGAAACAACCACATGAGACCAATCCCAGCTGCACCTGTTGCATTCCACAGCAGCAGATAACCATTGTTTGCATTTTGTTCCTGAGGCCTCCCAGCTTCTCAGGAGGAAAAATCCCAAGGAAAGGATTTTCCATAAAACATGTCTGTGACAGTCTTCAAATTAGAGGAGATGAATTACACACACAAAGATATTTATTTATCTGTGCTTGGAATGGGATCATTTACACCTGGGGCAGGTGTGGGAGGTTTCACTCTGCTCACACAGGGAGGGTTGGGAAGGTGCCAGGCACGGGGCCATTCAGGTTGGAAAAGACCTCCAAGAACACCGAGGCACATCCAAATCCCCTTCCCAGCCCAAACTTCATTAAAAACCTGCTGGGATTTCCCCATGGGTGCTTCAGGAGCAGCTTTTGGATGCTCAGGGGCAGGAGCTGTGCCCTGGAGGGTGGCACTGGGCTGGGGGTGCCAGGACAGGGCAGGGAGGAGCACACACAGGGATTTGGGCTGGGAAAAGCCCCCACAGAACAAACTCTGGTTCCTGCTGCTCCACATTTCCAGTGCTTGCAGGAAAGGTGGCCCAGCAATGTAGTGGAGAAAGCCCAGGGGTAGAGCCTCACCCCCTATTTAGAGAAGCAATTAGGCACCTGCCAGAGCAATTAGTGGCTAATGTGATTTCTGGATAATTGCAGAATAATTGCCCGTGTGCCAACGGTGGGTTGGGTTTCTTGTTGTTAAAGCTGTTGTAAGTTAATATGCCACTGATGTTTGGGCTGCAGCCACAAAACACACTTTAATATCCAATTAAAATGGATAAACAGGCTTTCATCCCAGTGAAGGTGCTCGTGGCAGTTAATGGAGGGTGAGCACAAAATCCAACATTTGTTTTGGACACGAGTCTGTGACCAGGCGCGTTCTGGCGAGGGGAGCAGCCTGGTGAGGTGCCTGCTGCACCCCCACTCCTTGGGAAATGAGTTCATTTGAGTCTTCTAAACTCACATTTCAGAGCTTAAAATTATTGAAATTGTCCAAAGCCAGGCTGGAGCCTGGTGGAAGGTGTCCCTGCCATGGCAGGGGTGGAATGGGATGAATTTTAAGGTCCCTTCCCACCCAAACCATTTTGTCATATATCCAAATATGAGGGAATGATGGGAGTTCTGGGGATGGAAATCTGCCTCCCTAATGGCTGGAATTCTGTGCTGACTCCTCAGGGAGGGCTGCACCAAACCCCTTGTACTCCATCCTCTTTTGGCAAGTGCCTTTGGCAATCAAGGTAAATCACATCTCAGATTTCCCTCTGCATTTTGTCCTGTCAGGTTTTTGCAGGCTTTGCTGTTAGGGGAAGTGTTTGATTTGATTTAAGCACGAGACAAGATAAGCACGTTGGAAATGGAGCTATCCATGGCGGGGCTATAATTTACAAAATTGCAGCATTTTCTTTATTGAAGCTCTGCAAAATAAAGCAGCTCACAGCTGGTTGTTTAAGGTAAGTAGGCACAGAGTGATCAACCCAAATCACATAAACCCGACAGGAATTCTCTCCCATCCTCCTGTGCTGGGAGGGAAGAGCTGAACTTTCGTTGCCATTAAGATTACTTTTGGTTTGAGTTGAACTCAAATGGTTCCAAATCACCAGAACTCTGCATCTGGAGGAAGAAAAGGCTTTTGTGTCCTGGTGGCTGTGGTGTGACCGCGGGAGATGTGAAACGAGAACATTTGTGGGGTTTTCTGCTTTGTCTTGCAGGGAATTGTCTGAGCTTTGATCTTCTGCCTGCAGGACTTGGGGACCATTGCTGTTCATTTTGTGAAGGAGCTCAGGGTGTTTGTAGCTCTTCTTCATCTTCCTCCACCGTGGAATCATGGAGCTGTTTGGGTTGGAGGGACCCCAAACCCACCCAGTGCCACCCTGCCATGGCAGGGACACTTCCCTCTGTCCCAGGTGCTCCAATGTCCAGCCTGGCCTTGGGCACTGCCAGGGATCCAGGGGCAGCCACAGCTGCTCTGGGCACCTGTGCCAGGGCTGCCCACCCTGCCAGGGAGCAATTCCCAATTCCCAATCTCCCATCCAGCCCTGCCAGGGAACAATTCCCAATTCCCAATATCCCATCCCACCCTGCCAGGGAACAATTCCCAATTCCCAGTCTCCCATCCAGCCCTGCCAGGGAACAATTCCCAATAATATCCAGCTAAATCTCCCCTCTCTCCCTTTGTGCCCATTGCTCCTTGTCCCCTCGGCTCCTGCTGAAGTCCCTGTGATCCCCTCAACCCTGGAAGGTTCTGGAAGGGCTCCCCACACCCTTCTCTTCTCCAGGTGAGCACCCCCAGCTCCACTGGGGAGGTTTTCCAGTCCTCCTACCAACCTCATGGCCTCCTCTGGCCTTGCTCCATGAACTCCTCATCCTGGCATCCACCAGGGAAGGACAAATCCACGATCCCTTGGTGGCAGCAAGGACTCCTCACCTTTGCTGTCCCCCAAACCATCAGCAGGTCACAGGTTCTGCTCCTTCACAGGTTCTGCTCCTCCCTCCTCCATTGTGACAGTGTTCACAGGGGTCTGATGATGAGGGAAGAGACGAGGATCCGGCTCCATGTTTCAGAAGGCTGATTTATTATTTTATGATATATATTACATTAAAATTATACTAAAAGAATAGAAGGAAAGATTTCATCAGAAGGCTGGCTAAGAATAGAAAAAGAAAGAATGATAACAAAGGTTTGTGACTGACCAAGACAGTCCGAGCCAGCTGTGATTGGCCATTAATTAGAAACAACCCCATGAGCCCAATCCCAGATGCCCCTGTTGCATCCCACAGCAGCAGATAACCATTGTTTGCATTTTGTTCCTGAGGCCTCCCAGCTTCTCAGGAGGAGAAATCCTAAGGAAAGGATCTTTCATAAAAGATGTCTGCGACACTCTATGGGAGGCTCAGGTTGGATGTTGGGGAGAATTTTGTCACTGGCAGTGTGGTCAAGCCCTGGCTGGAGTGCCCATCCCTGGGGGTTTCACAGCCCTGTGGAGGTGGCACTTGGGGACATCGGGAATGATGCTGGCAATGGTTGGACTCTGTGAGATCTTCTCCAGCCTTAGCAACTCCATGACTCATAAGGAATCCCCAATGTGCCACCTGCTCTCTGCCAGTTTCTGTGGGAAGCGCTCAGATTTCCTCAGCCGGTCTCCAAACAGAGCCATCAAACTCCTCGGGTTCCCGGGCAAAGCAGTAACCCCAGATTTTGACAATGTATTTTTCTGCAGGCAGGAAATTATTTTTCAATGAATTTTCACATAACTCGGAGTAATTGGGGGCTTAATATTTGCAATATTTTTACATTTGCTTTCTACGAGTATTTAAATATTTGCACATAAAATAAATTCTTTCACCACACTAATGAAAATCTAAGGACCCAATAGTCACATTCATTATTAGAGGCAGTAAATCACCTCTGGTGAGTTCAGTTTTACTTCCAATATAAATGCAGATTTATGAGCTTTCCTGTTGCATGATTTATTTGCATGATTTTTTTCTTTCCCAGGAAGACTATTTCCCTCTTCCTAAACATCCAATATACATGAAAAGGGATTTAAGTGCCGAGGAATTATTTAAAAAAAAAAAGTAAAAATTAAAAAACAAGTTGCTGCTTCTTCAACTGGACAGCTCAGGTAAGAATTCGAAGCTGATGTTTTGATGGGAATTTTGTGTGGGAGGAAATGGTGGCTTGTGGAATAAGATGAGACATTTGTGTGTGTGCTGCTGCTTTTACTGCTGGGTTATTGACTTCAGAGTGTGTTTCGAGCAGTATTGAATTTGCAGCAGTAAAACACTTCACATTGCCGAACATTTGTGTTTAATAAATTGCTTTTTATGGAGGCAGGAGCCTGTATTTACCAATTGCTTTCTGGAACCTGTGGGATATTTCATCATTCCGCAGAGAACTACCTGAAAACTTTCAGTTTCTGAGTGAGACCAGCCAGTCTCATTTGTTCTGAGGCTGAGGAAAGACGTGCAAGGGAAAATCTGTGCCACAGGAGCCTCTTAGGAAATATTAGAGGAGAGAAATACATTTATGGGGATGGAAGGAGGGAGAGAACAGCGTTAACATCCAGCTGCTAATGGACTGTGTGGCATCCGCCACTTCCCGGAGTTCTTAATGGCCTCTGTGACTGAGAAAAGCAACATTCACCGAGGTTTAATAAATTTTTTAGCTTTCTAAGCGAGGCTGGCAGCTCCAAAGAGCGACATTTTCACCAGCCCATTAATGCCTCCTGAATTTTCTGCCTTGCCACCTTCTGCCTGCCAGTTCGTGCCTCTTTATCTGCACTAATTAAGCAGCATTTCCATCCAGAGTCTTTGATTTGCACCCGAGGATCTCTCCACTCCCATTTTAGTGCCGTTTTGTTCCCCTGAATGCCTCTGATGTCACCAGCCGAGGCCGCCTATTCCAGGACATGAATTTTTCACCAAGTCCTACACCTTCATTTTTGGGAGGGGGGAGAGGGAAAAAGGGGGCATGAATACAGAATGACTCCTCTATTTTCACTTCAAAGGCTATTTGGGCCGCTTCAAAGGGTTCCTTTGCCACAGAGAAATCGTGTTTTTTGAAAACACTTTGAAAAAAATGAAAGGCAGCAAGCGACTTTGTGCTGAGAGAATTCCTCCTCGGACGACTGGAGCGGTGCTGGGCAGTGGTGATTTCGGTGTGCTCAGAGGACTTAATCATCCTGTGGGCTTTGATTGGTGCCTCCAGGCTCCCCATCTCTGTAACTACATTTAAATTAAAAATGAGGCAAAACGCTTTGCTGCGCCGCGTCGCTTGGATCCCTGCTTAGCATTCTCCCGCTGTCCCCGGGATTGCAGCGGGAAACCTCAATTTGTCTGCTTGCCCTTGTGGGATGTCTGCTTAAACATCCTTCAGTGGGATCTAAGAGGCCTGATGTGCCCGTGATTCCAGCCCTGGTAATTCTGTTTAATGTTGTTTAGTTCTTGCAGGAGAGTTACGGGTGAAGTACTGTGACAGTGTTCACTGGGGTCCCAGGGTGAGGGAAGAGACGAGGATCTGACTCCGTGTTCCACAAGGCTGATTTATTGTTTTATGATATATATTACATTAAAACTATACTAAAAGAGTAGAAGAAAGGATTTCATCAGAAGGCCAGCTAAGAATAGAATAGCAAAGAATGATAACAAAGGTTTGTGTCTTAGACAGAGAGTCCGAGCCAGCTGACTGTGATTGGCCATTAATTAGAAACAACCCCATGAGACCAATCCCAGATGCCCCTGTTGCATCCCACAGCAGCAGATAACCATTGTTTGCATTTTGTTCCTGAGGCTTCTCAGGAGGAAAAATCCTAAAGAAAGTATTTTCCATAAAAGATGTCTGTGACAAAGTGCGGCGCCACCCGCTCGTGTGCCTTGGTGACGCCGGGGTTGTGAGAGGAGGGAAAAGGCTCCACATGGCACTGCCTGGAACAGCTGCTTGATATTGCTGGGATGTAACGAGCCTGCAGTGAGCAAGGAGGGAGCTGTTAACAAGAATCCCACTTTTCTCCTCCCGGCTGTCTCCAGAGCTGGCGGCTGACGGAATTCCCAGGAGCAATGAGCGGCTCTGGGGGCTGTGGGTGCACAGAGCTGCTCTGGGCTCCCTGAGGAGAAACCCAGGGGAAATCTGCCCGTGATTGACAGGAAAGAGATGGAGATTTCGGTTGGGAAAAGTTCTGGGGTTTTCAATTTTTTGTTTTCTTACTTTTTCCTCCCTCGGGAGTTGCGCTCCCATGCTTTGCCTCTCACTCTGAGAAGCTGAGTTGTTGAACACAAACTGAATTTTGTTCCTCACTAGCAATCCACATTGCAAAAATGGCTGTAAATTTTTTATTTCTTTTCTGTGTGTGTTTCCAAATATAGGTAATTCTGGATTATTTCAGGAGAGATGATGGTGCCTGGAAGTAAAATTTGGATCTCCTGGCTTCCAGAACAGGGTGGTTTTCTTGAGAAGGGTAAGTCCCTGAAATGCTGAAATATGGCTAAATTGAAAAAAGGTAAATTTAGATTGGATATTGGGCAGGAATGGTTCCCTGCAGGGTGGGCAGCCCTGGCACAGGTGCCCAGAGCAGCTGTGGCTGCCCCTGGATCCCTGGCAGTGCCCAAGGCCAGGCTGGACACTGGGGCACCCTGGGGCAGTGGGAGGTGTCCCTGCCATGGCTGGGGTGGCACTGGGGGGGTTTGGGGTCCCTTATCAACCAAACCATTCCATGAGTCTCTGCTTCTGCACTTCAGCAGATCAGAGTGGAAATTGCAAATATATTTATTTTTAGATGCCGCTCTCTGGTTGATTTCCAGCTGAGTGTTCTTTCTAGGAGGAGGATCCTGAGCTCTGGGGATGCTGAGCCTTTCTGGGAGGGGGATCCTGGGCTCTGGGCAGGCTCTGGGGGTGATGAGGGACGCCTGGCTCTGCTTTCCCAGCCCTTCTCCCAGAGAACCAGCAGCAGCTTGGCTGTAATTGCTCACTGCTCTCCATCAGCGCCTCTCCCTCCTGGCAGCTCTTTAATAGTTTACATCTCCCGGGGTTGGAAATTACTGGTTTAATTAAAACAATTTGTTTCAAATGGGGCTCCCAAATCCCCGTACGATGTTTTAGGAGCCTTGGGCGAAGAGCTGGAAATGGAGAGGAGCAATTGTTGGGAGGGTTTAGAGTGAGGGTGGAAGGAGGAGTTGGGATTTTTGCTTGATTTTTGAGGCCTGGACTGGCAGTGGGGGAGACAAAATAGTGTAGGACCGAGATTTTGTCTCCCAAATATTGATTTAATTCACCATGGGCAAGCCTTTGCTGGGGTTGGACAGTGCTGTCAGCACAGGGTGGGATTTTGGGGTGTCCTGTGCAGGGTCAGGAGCTGGACTGGGTGATCCCTCAGGATTTCCACAATTCTGTGAGGTTTAGCTGGACCTTGTTTGTTTTGTGATTGAGAGAAGATGTTATTTTCTGGTGAAGGAAAGGAGAGAGCCCAAAAAAGGGACCTTGGACGCCTGAATGGCACAAAAATGCACTTTGGAATTGGGACTGGAGGGGCAAGAGCCACGAGTGGTGTGCACAGGGTGGGAGGGGAAGGTGGCAGTGCCAGGCAGGAGAACTGGAATATCCTGAGCTGGAAGGGACCCACAGAGTCCAGCTCCTGTGTGGATCAAGCCCGGATTTACTCTAGGATGCTCTCCCTCTGCACTCATGGAGAACCTCAAGGCTTTGGGGCTTGGCTTTGCTCTTAGCTGGCAGGAATTTTATTTAAAATAATATATGAAAACATTTTCCTTCAACTTTGCTACTTTGGGTCTTTCACCCTGTTCTGTGTCACTGGCACAGGTGCCCAGAGCAGCTGTGGCTGCCCCTGGATCCCTGGCAGTGCCCAAGGGATGTGGGACAGGGACAGGGGGTGGGATTTAGGGGTGGATTTCCATGTCCCTTCCCACCCAAACCAGTCTGGGATTCTGGGATCTGCTTCTCTTAGAGCCACAGGGCACAAACCTCTGCTATCATCTTTCTGAATAAATACAATGCTACTTCCAGAGGGCACAAACCTCACAAGCCATGAGCCTTTCCCCTCCTTGACACTGAATTATTTTCCCAACAAATAATCAGTTTATTCCTTGGATTCCAAGGAAAACACACAGCGGGGCTCAGAGCTCCTGTTGGTGCTGCCCCTGCTTTTCCAGGTTTTCCCTGCTCTCCCACTCCCTGCAGCCCTGAACGAGTTTCCCTTTCCTTCCACCTGCAGATGGGAGCTCATTATGGGGATCTGTCAGACACCTCCAGCATTTTTAGCAGGAGCACAACAAACGCACTGCATTTACATGGTTTCCTTGTTAGCTCTTTTTTTTTTTTTTTTTTTTTCTCCCTGACAAGCGAATCTCAAATTCCAGTTGTTTTAAATGCAGCCTGGCTTCAGAACATCTTGTAAATTATGATTTCCTTCATGTACTCGTTCTTCATTTTCCTCCCAGACAGGTTCCGGAGGCAGCCTGGGAAAACACAACCTGGAGAATGAGTTGTTTTGGGTGGAGAATGGCTTTTGCCAGGATTTATGTTGCCTTTATGGAGACACAAGGAATTCTTCTGACAATTTAAGTCCCTGCACTGAAGCAAGCTGTTTTTTGGTTGGTTTTTTTGTTTTTTTTTTTCCAATGCTGACGGTAATTTAGACAGAAAGCACAGAGATTTTCAAGTCTGCTTGGCTGAACTTGTTGTGTGATGGGTTTTGTGTGGATTTTGTGCCAATAGGGAGAATAATATCCAAGGAAAATTGTGGATACCCATCCCTGGAGGTGCCCGAGGCCAGGCTGGACATTGGGAGCACCTGGACAGTGGAAGGTGTCCCTCCCATGGCACTGAATGGGATTTAGGTCCTTTCCAGCCCAAACCATTCCTTGTTTTTAGGCTTCTAAGCTTTCAATCCCAGTCCTGAGCAGCTTCATGGAATATTTGTCAAACTACAAATCCATTTTTCCCTGAGGATGTTTTAATTGGCTTTGAGTTCTTGAGTGCTGGTAAAGATTGAGATAAAATCGAACATCAGAGGTGGAAGAGTTGCTGCAAAAAATCAAATCAATAATGACCGGAAAATTAGGAAATTTGGCCTGGAAGCCACAATGACAGATGGAAATTCTTCCAATAATCTTAGATAGTAGGTAATGGATCAGGATCCTTTGGAATGACACTGAGCATGAGGAAACATGTAGATTTTCCCAGTGGACCAGTAATAAAATAAATAATTTTTCCATGGTGTTACACAAACAAGAAAACCAAACCAAGCTTTCTATGCAGCAGAAAACGTTTTGTGTTTCTCAGTGCTGGTTTCAGTGCTGGTTGTTATAAAACCTTACTTTGAAGTTCTTGGAATTTAATTTCCATAGAAAAAAAGCTGCTTTCTTCAGAGCAACAATCCAGCAACAAACAAGCAGCAATCCTGTAAAATTAATGGGCTTAATTAAAATGTACATGGATTGGGGAAGGATCCACAAGCATAACAGAGATTTACTCTCTCATACCAGACTGAATAAATTTCCATGAATTTCCTGGGAGATTTTTAAGGCATTTTATGACCTTGTTTATAAAAGGAAACTTGGGATTTCGAACTTGATTAGTTTTAAGAAAATACTGGAAAGACCATCTCCAAGTGTTTGGTAAAGCATTTCTTATTATCTTTAGGAGATTATTATCTTTCTAAATAAATATAAATCAGAACTCACAGATTTTTCATTTGTGATTCAAAACAGAGATAATTTTTTCAGTAATTTTTAATAATCGGAAACCAGGGAATAACTCCTGTGGGAATAATAATTCCTTTGGGAATAACTCCGTCGGGAATAATTCCATCAGCGATAATTCCATTGGGAATAATTCCATTGAGAATAGTTCCTGTGGGAATAATAATTCCATCGGCAATAATTCCTGTGTGAATAATAATTCCTGTGGCAATAATCCCTGTGGGATTAATTTCATTGGTAATAATTCCATCGGGAATAATTCCTGTGGGAATAGTTCCATTGGCAATAATTCCTGTGGGAATAATAATTCCATTGGCAATAATTCCATTGGCAATAATTCCTGTGGGAATAATTCCATCAGCAATAATTCCTGTGGGAATAATAATTCCTGTGGGAATAATTCCATCGGCAATAATTCCTGTGGGAATAATTCCATCAGCAATAATTCCTGTGGGAATAATAATTCCTGTGGGAATAATTCCATCGGCAATAATTCCATTGGCAATAATTCCTGTGGGAATAATAATTCCTGTGGGAATAATTCCATCGGCAATAATTCCATCGGCAATAATTCCATTGGGAATAAAATTCTTGTGGCAATAATTCCATTGGCAATACTTCCATTGGGAATAATTCCTGTGGGAATAATTCCATTGGCAATAATTTCATTGGCAATAATTCCTGTGGGAATAATTCCATTGGCAATAATTCCATTGGCAATAATTCCTGTGGGAATAACTAAATTGGCAATAATTCCTGTGGGAATAATTCCTGTGGGAATAATTACATTGGCAATAATTCCATTGGCAATACTTCCACTGGGAATAATTCCTGTGGGAATAATTAAATTGGCAACAATTCCATTGGCAATAATTCCTGTGGGAATAATTCCATCCCCTGGAGTGAGGCAGGGCTGGTGGGAGGGCACCTGGCCCTGGCTTTTCTCAGCTGATGGAGCCCATGGGAGCAGGAGCAGGGAGAGGGCCCCCACTCTCCTCCCACCAGGCTCAGGGTGGTGACAAGAACCCTTTTCTGGAGGGGTCAGGGTGCTCAATCCTCACCATCCCTGTGTTTGCTGGAAATCCCATCCCCTGCCCAGGCTGCTGGGGAAGCTGCAGCTCCTCAGCCCATGTTTCAATTCAACAAGAAAACCAACAAAAAGCCCCATTCTGGGTAATTTCAAACTATTTACTTTTCCAATTTGGCTACTGAACTGGAAAATCAATTGTTTCTACAGCTCTGCTGGAGATCCTGGGCTGAGCTCCCCATTTGTCTGCCAGGCTTGGAGTGAAAACATTTCTGAGGCTGTGGAGTAAATCAGCTGCTGTTGTATTTTCCATGCTGCATCCCCAGGCTTTGGACCAAATTGCCTTGTTTAGCTGGCCCTTGCTGGGATCAAATACCCCCAGAAAATGAGATTTGAATTCTGGGAACTGGAGTCCCTTCCAACCCAGCCATGCCATGGATTTTACAGCGTGCAGCTCATGCTGAAATCCTTCACTGGAGCCATCAGCCGTAGGGGCTGTCAGCATAGAACAGACCTTTTCCACTAGATGCTTCATAATGATTGTTTAAATAACAAGGAGCTCCTCTGATGGGCGTTTCTGAGCCCAGTTTCTCCTGGGGCAGTTCAGGGAGAGCACCTTCCTGCCAAGGAACAGACAGCAAACTGTGTGGGGGGAAATATCAGCCTGGGAGAGGAGAAACAGCAGGAATTCTGACTGCTGAGGGGCTCTCAGAAACCCTCAGGGAAGGGGAGATTGCCCCTGGGATTTTTTGGGGTTATTTTATTTTTGGGGGCTTTTTTTTGTTTTATTTTGATTTTTTGGTTTTTTGGTTTGTTTTCTGGTGTTCCTGTGTATTTGAAGCGTGGAAGTGGCAGGTTCTGAGCACTTCAGAGCTTGCATTTACAGTCTGATGGTATCCAAGGGCAGCCCTAGAACAGCCTGGCTCGTTCCCATGGATAATTGCAAATGGAGTTTTCTCTGCTCAGGAGAAAGCAGAGGTCGGTGGTGAAACGAAGAAAATGAAGTTTGGGTGTTTATGGCTGGAATTGGTCTGGAAGGGGCTCCAGGTGAGCTCTCCCAGCCTGGCTGCAGAGCAGGGCACTCTGGACTCTCTGCACCAGATTTTTCTTGTGCTGGGATGGGTGCAGAAACATTGCATTGGGAGTGGCAGTTGTGGGTTGGGAATGACAATTGTGCATTGGGAATGGCAGTTGTGCTTTGGGAATGACCATTGTGCATTGGGAATGGCAGTTGTGGATTGAAAATGACAGTTGTGGGTTGGGAATGGTAGTTGTGGATTAGGAATGACAATTGCGGACTAGGAATGACAATTGTGGGTTGGGAATGACAATGTGGATTGGGAATGGCAGTTGTGGATTGGGAATGGCAATTGTGGATTGGGAATGACAATTGTCTCTGTCTCAGAGCAGGAGCCCTGCAGGGATGCTGTGCTTTGTACAGTGGAATTCCTGGGAGGAGCAGAACACCCAGCACCCCCAGAAGAGAAACAATGTGAGGGTTTAATTAACTGTAGAGCTGCAGGAGGATATCTCAAGGGTGTGAAGAGGTGATTAATGAATAAAATCACGGAGAACCAGCTCCTCCCTGGCTGTCGGAGCACAGGGAGGTGCAGATGTCCCAGCTCCATCCCAGTGCCCCGGCAGGCTGTGGGGTTTGGGGGAAGGTTCTGTGCTCTGGGGTTCCCTGGATCACCATTTCTGGCCTGGGTGAACCTCAGGAGCAGCCTTTGCTGGGGCTGTGAGGAACCAGACTGGGTCAGTTCAGGAGGGGCTTGTGGGGGATCCCTGACTCCAGCTGGGCTGGTGCTTTAACCCCTCCTCTCCCATTTCCCTTCTCCAAATCCTCCCCAAATCCTCCCAGGCTGACCCTGACCTCCCAGTGCTCAGGGCATGGGGTGATGTCCTTTAACACCCACCCCTTCACAGAGGCTGCTGCTGGAAACCTCCCCAAAACCACAGCCTCATCCTTTGCCTCATTCTCTGTGAGCAGAATAACCCTGGTGGTGTCCTACAACTGAATAACCCTGGTGATGTCCCATCACAGAACAATCCATTTCCCACTGCACTCCTCCCTGCAGCCCCTCAGGAGCAGCTCCAGCCCAGCCCTGGCTCCACACGGGGCTCTGTGCCCAGGGTCCCCAAGAAAACAAATGAAAGGAAACCAAAATTGCTGGGAAAACCATGGGTCCAACGCTTCTGGCTCTGCCACTGTACAGACAACAACATTTGTCTCTCTTTCATCACCATTTTCATTATTGATGGGGGCTAATGCCAGCTGGGATGATCAATTAACACACCTTAATCAAAATTCACCACAATTCACCATTTCTCAGGTGTTTGCAACAAGGACACTCCTTCCATCTTCCCTTCACTCACCCTTTGTGTGAGGGGAACAAAGAGCAGCTCGGGACGAGCTGTGTGCATCAATCCCTGGGGCTGAGGATCAGCTGTGCAATCCTCATGGAAAACCCTTCCCTGACAAGTCCCTCATTCCCCCAAACCTCCCTTTCATCCCTCATTCCCCACACCTCCTTTTCATCCCTCATTCCCCACACCTCCCTTTCATCCCTCATTCCCCACACCTCCCTTTCATCCCTCATTCCCCACACCTCCTTTTCATCCCTCATTCCCCACACCTCCTTTTCATCCCTCATTCCCCACACCTCCTTTTCATCCCTCATTCCCCACACCTCCCTTTCATCCCTCATTCCCCACACCTCCCTTTCATCCCTCATTCCCCTCACCTCCTTTTCATCCCTCATTCCCCACACCTCCTTTTCATCCCTCATTCCCCACACCTCCCTTTCATCCCTCATTCCCCACACCTCCCTTTCATCCCAGGCTGCCATGACAGCCCCTGCTTTATCTGCCACCAGGGGCTGTTTTTCATGGCCAAATTGATGCACTCCTTTGTTTTTCCCTTTTTCTTCTTTTTGTCTTCCCCTTTTCCACAATTCATCCCGTAAAGATAACACCAGTGGCAGTGAAGAAGTGCAGCTGAACTCTGACAAACTCCCCAAAAGCTCCTCAGCCACTGGCAGCAGTCTGCAATAAATCAGGTGCTTCACCCAGCCCGAGCAGACAGGCTGGGAAGCAGGCAGAAATAACTGCAAATGAAGTGACTTTGTTTTAAATGCAGCCAAGTCAGGGCCTGCTGATGCTGCAGAAATATTGTTCTCTGCATTTCCTTCCTCTCCACGAGTTTCCTCCTCATCACACTCCTGACTCGGTTGGGATTATCTCAGAAAATGTACATGTCTGCCTCATTTGCTCTGGCTGCAGCTCTGCTGGGAGCTCACCTGGTGAATTTTAGGGGAACATTGGGTTATTCTGCTCAGAGAGAGTGAGGCAAAGGATGAGGATGTGGTTTGGGGAGAGGAGGTTTTCAGCAGCAGGCTCTGTGAAGGGGTGGGTGTTAAAGGACATCACCAGGGTTATTCTGTTTATTCTGTTAAAGGACATCACCAGGGTTATTCTGTTAAAGGACATCACCAGGGTTATCTGGTAAAGGACATCACCAGGGTTATTCTGTTATTCTGTTAAAGGACATCACCAGGGTTATTCTGTTTATTCTGTTAAAGGACTTCAACACATTGCCAAGCCTTCCCCAGGAGGGACTCCAACCTTCTTTCCCCAGGCTCCTGGGATTCCTGGGGTCACTTTCACCATTTCTATCTGGATTGTGCTTGAGGCTGAGCCTGGAGTCTGATTTTCCAAGTGAAAATCTGGGATGTGGCCCCAGTGCCTGGGAATGGGGAGAGAGAGCACGAAGGGAACAACGTTTGTGCAAGAAGAGAAATGGGACAAACAAAGATTCTCTCTGGAATTTGGGTGGCAAAACATGCATTTATCCTTTTCCTCCCTGCTGGAGCTCCCCACAGAGCCTCCTGTGATGGAAAAGGAGCAAACAGCATTTTAGTTCAGCTGGAAAATGCACTCCCAGCACAGGGAATGGAGGCTGGGGAGCTGCAGGGGGGTTTGGAGGGGTCCCTGCCCCAGCCAGCCCAGCCTGGTGCCAGCAGATCCCTGCGCTGCTGGAGCATCCCCCCATCCCATCAGAACTGGCCCAATTGCCAGCAAAACCAACACAAATTTCCGCATGGCAGGCTGGAATGGTGCTTCCCACAGCTAAGCAATATTAAAAAAGAGAAAAAAAGCCCAGCAAAGAGAGAAGTGATTCTGCCTGAAGGCACCTCGGAACAATAGACTTGGTAAATGACTTCAGACCTCAAGCTGTCCCATCTTCCCAGCCCACGGGGAATTGCTTCCCTTAAAAGCAATTAAAAGCTCCACACCAGCTGTGGTTGGGCTCTGATTTGTATTCTGCAAAGTTTTCTCGGGTTTAGTTTTTTAAGGCTGCCTTCATTCCCATCTTTCCCCTGTTCCCCTGCTCTCCAGGGGCTCAGCAGTGGTTGGGATTGCAGGTGGCAGCCGTGGCAGTGATGGATTCTCACCTCATTCCTGCACCAGGGCCTCTCAGTCACTCAGGGCCTGAATGTTGGTGCAGTTCCCAAGCTGAGGCTCAAAATCGATCCCTGGAGTGGGAACTTCTGCACAGCCTTGGAAATGTGGGACCCAGGGAGGAAACTGTGGCCAAGGAGAGATCTTGGTGTCCAGGTATCCCTGTGTGTGACCGTGTTCATGGGGGTTTTGGTTGAGGGAAGAGATGAAGATCTGACTCCATGTTCCACAAGGCTGATTTATTATTTTATGATATATATTACATTAAAACTATACTAAAAGAATAGAAGAAAGGATTTCATCAGAAGGCTGGCTAAGAATAGAATAGCAAAGAATGATAACAAAGGTTTGTGGCTCGGCTCTCTGTCCGAGCCAGCTGACTGTGATTGGCCATTGATTAGAAACAACCCCATGAGACCAATCCCAGATGCACCTGTTGCATCCCACAGCAGCAGATAACCATTGTTTGCATTTTGTTCCTGAGGCCTCCCAGCTTCTCAGGAGGAAACATCCTAAGGAAAGGATTTTCCATAAAACATGTCTGTGACACCTGTGGGCAGCAGGAAAGGGGAATTGTGTGCCCAGGTGAGCCCCACCTGCAGAGCCCAGCCCAGGAGGGACCCGGAGCTGCTGGGGAATCCAGAGGAGGCCCCAAATGCTCAGGGGATGGAGCAGCTCTGCTGGGACACCTGGGGGGCTCACCTGGGCAGGAGCAGCTCCAGGGAGAGCTCAGAGCCCCTGGCAGGGCCTGGAGGGGCTCCAGGAGAGCTGCAGAGGGACTGGGGACAGGGATGGAGGGACAGGACACAGGGAATGGCTCCCAGTGCCAGAGGGCAGGGATGGGTGGGATATTGGGAACTGGGAATTGTTCCCTGGCAGGGCTGGATAGGATATTGGGAATTGGGAATTGTTCCCTGGCAGGGTGGGATGGGATATTGGGAATTGGGAATTGTTCCCTGCAGGGTGGGCAGCCCTGGCACAGGTGCCCAGAGCAGCTGTGGCTGCCCCTGGATCCCTGGCAGTGCCCAAGGCCAGGCCGGACATTGGGGCACCCTGGGACAGTGGGAGGTGTCCCTGCCATGGCAGGGGTGGCACTGGGGGGGATTTGGGGTCCCTCCAACCCAAACTCCACCACATCCATCCCTGTCCCCAGGTGCCACAGCCGCCCATTCCTTGGACACCTCTGGGACGTGACTTCCCTGTGCCTGAACCCTTTCCATGCAGAAATGAGGAAATTTCCCATTATCCAGCCTCACCCCCCAGTGCAGCTCGAGGCCTTTTACCATAATCACATTTTGACACAGATCTGTGAGGAGAAATCCTCTCCTGGCTCCCAGAGCTGTGGTCAAGTGGCTTCATTAAAACCTGCACCATCATCCCAGGCAGGAAATTTCCCTCTCGAGAGGGAGCTCCAGTGTTTGCAGAGCGTCAAATAAACCTCGAGGACACTCCTAATTTTTCTGCTGGGGATATATTTTAGCTAATTAAATCCCTGAAAAGGAACATCTTAAGCCTTGTCAAATTAAAGAAGGCACAAGCAGAGCTTTTCCCTTCTCAGCAAGATAGAGGGGAACAAAAACCTCTGTAATTTTATTGTTTCTCTTTTTTTCAGGTTGAAGGTGTTGGAAGCTGCCAGAGCCACTGATTCCAATTTGTGTTTCTCCATCTGCATGGAAAATCCATCTGCTTGCAGAAATTGTATTTACACAGCCCATAATCCTGAGCAGTCTCAGATATTGGGGATTGAGGCTCTAACGACATTGGAAACCATTTTTATTAAGAGGCAGAAATTGAATTAGGTAATTATATTTATTGATGGGAAATTAAATTTAACAACTGCGAATTGCCTTAAGTCAGTGTAGCCAGATTTTCATTAGTCCAAATGTGAGGAGTTGCTGCTTTAGTGGATTCTGCTCAGTTCGGGAGGGGCAGCCTGGGGTTGGGGCTGGAAAAAGGGATTTTGGATCGGAAAGCTCCCACCCCCTGCCTGGGTGTTCCTTCCTGGGTGAAACAAATCTGGTTTGTGTTTTAACAGCCTTTCAGAGACTGTGGAGTGCCCAGCATCCCCAGCCAGGGCACTCTGCAGGGGAGAAAATGTCCTCAGCTTCCTTCAAAAATGAGGTAAAAAAGGGAATTTTCCTGCTGTGGTGGAGCCAAGGTCCTACATGCACATTGAGGTAAATAAGGGAATTTTCCTGCTGTGGTGGAGCCAAGGTCCTCCCTGCACATCTGAGCTGTCTCCCTCTAGTTCCTGATTAAAATTCAAAGTTGGAGTGAATTTTGTGGGCCTGAGATCCCATGTTTTATGTTTGTGCTCCCAGCTCTGAGGTTGACTTTTCCTATTCCTGATAAAACTGAATTTTGCATCACTGTCCAACAGCTCCATCACTGCCCTGGAGCTGTGACCTGCAAACATAATTCCATAACAAAATCCACCCCAGCAGTGGGGCAGGGAGATTCTTGGAATACAAAACCCACAGGGAGGAACAGGAAACACTGAAGACAACCTGGAAACCAGGGAATGCCAGATTTGCACCAAAAACCATCCAATCAACACCCAGGGAGAAGGAATTTCATGTCCTCTGTAAAAATCTTCAATTTTCTGTGCCTGTAAGTTTTCAGAATTTTGTTACCTCAAAAGATAAACAGCTTTCCTTCTCTTAATTCCCATTAATTCCCAATATGACTTTTAACTTCACCTGTCCTTTCCCTTTTCATGCTCCAAGCTGCTTCCCACAGGGCACATCTCCCATTCACTTGTCACCAAAATTCCTTTTAAATCCATCCTAACCTCCCTGGTACTCCACTGCTTTTCTCCTTCTTGCACTTTTTATTCCTTTTATTCCTGCCCAGATCCAGTGGCTGAGGCCCAGGGAACTCATTCACAAGCTGCTCACTTCTCCCCCTGTAATTACTTCTCACTGCTGTTGTCTTTATTGAGCTGCCTGTCTTTGGGGTTATTTCAGATTTATCTATTTTAATATTTCAGCCCCTGTTTTTATAGCCTTTGGATTGTTCAGTGATCTTTGATTGCATAATTGAAATGTATTTTCCTGCCTCCTTTAAACTCCTGAATTGGCAGGCAAACTCACTTGGCTTTTCTGTTAGTCTCTTCAAGGCTTTTTGATTGATTCCAGCAAGGATCTATCTTTTCTTTTTCCTGATAGTTCCTTTTATTATCTCCATAAAACCTCCCGTGTCAGCTCAATTGAGCAAACTCTTTTTGTACCTGTGCAAACTCAGCCAGGGTTATGGTAAAGCGCACTTGGTGTGAGGAATATCATTAACTTCTTCCCTGGACAACAGCATCCCAACCCCTGCCTCCAGGCCTGTCCTGCTTCTGGCCTGTGTACAGCTGCCTGGCAGGGCTTTGCTTTTGGCTTTTGCAGCTCATTTGTACTCTGGATAGTTTTCTGGGGGATCTCTTTCGCCTTTTTTTTCCCTTTCCTTTCCTTTTCCCCTTCCCCGTTTTCCCCTTCCCCCTTTTCCCTTTCCTTTCCTTTCCTTTCCTTTCCTTTCCTTTCCTTTCCTTTCCTTTCCTTTCCTTCCCTTCCCTTCCCTTCCCTTTCCTTCCCTTTCCTTTCCTTTCCTTTCCTTTCCTTTCCTTTCCTTTCCTTTCCTTTCCTTTCCTTTCCTTTCCTTTCCTTTCCTTTCCTTTCCTTTCCTTTTTCCTTCCCCTTATCCCTTCCCTTATCCTTTCCCTTTTCCCCTTTTCCCTTTCCCGAGTAATGGCCCAAATCCAGTTAAAAACCTGCAGTGTTTGGAGTCACGACCAGGGTAACCTCCAGCAGAAATAAAGTCGGGTAGCCAAGGTGATTTTTTAACCAAAGGCTTAAAAAAGGAACCAAAAATGGAAATTAAATTTTAATTAGTTATTCATTCCCGTGGTTTAATTATGCAGTGTTCCTCCAGCAATGAGTGTTTGACTCTGGAGTGATTGTTAATTTATGAATGTATTCTGTATTGATTTGGGAGCACCACCACCTTTCTCTCAGCATTTCTCCTCAGCAGGCTCAGGGTGTTTGAATTTCTTGTCTGAATTCCTGGTTCAGGCATTTATTAGAGCAAAGGCCGAGTGTAATTAAATTAAAATATGAAATAAAGTCAATAATTGCAATGGAGTTCGATAATGCAGCAGATGAAACGGGGCCATTGGGGTGCCTGGGACGGGTCAGCCTTCCCGAAATGTTTGTTCTTTTTTTTTGGAGTAAATTGATATCAGAGCCTGGATCAGAAGTGAGAGATTTGGGTAGAGAAAGCTGGGGTTTAACTGGTGGAAGAACAAAAGGGTTTGGAAATTAATTGGGGGTTTTGGGGGTGTTTAAAAATTATTATTATTATTATTATTATTAGTAGTAGTAGTAGTAGTAGTAATAATAATAATAATAATAATAATAATAATAAATTAATAATAATAATATCTCAGCATGCCCCACAGGCTCCCTTACTCACAGCCATGGAAATATTCACCAAGACCCTGGAAAATTCCTGGTTCTTGGATTTTCCTGCTCTGGAATTGCTCCAATGTCCAGGCTCTGCTTAATCCAGCTTAAAGTGGCTTCTCTCCACAAATTTTACAAAAAAAACGAGAGAAAATTCACATAATTCCAGGGTGTGAATGTGATGAAGGCACATAACAGGGGAGAAGAATTCCTGGTGTTGGAGAAGCAGTAACGGGATAACTGTGGGGTGGTTTGTGGAGAAGGTGACAATGTGAAGAGGCAGTGTTTTGGTTTCAGCATCAGCTCATTCCAAGATTCCCTGACATATGGACAAGGCTTTGCCCCAGTATCTGCAGGAAATGAAATGCAGCACAGAAACCAGGTCCCTCAGAGGGAAACAAAACAACCCACCCTGGTTTCTTCTTGTTTCCCAAGCAGACAGAACGCCCTGGCTGGGTGGGGTTGCACGCTGAGATCCAGGTGTGATCCTGGATGAACCATCTGCAGAACCCTGGAGCAGCTGCCCCTGTCCCTGTGCTGTCTGCAGGACACTCAGGGTCCATTTTGGGGGCATTTTCATTTCCCAAATCCTTGGTGCTGTTTGTTCCCTTGGATTTAAGAGGATGTCTGGAAAGCAGCTCGGGCTGATTGCCGCGCAGCAATAAACAGGATAAGTAATTAACTCCAGGCAATTTCCTCCACCATTTATTTGCTGCAGCCATCCGTCCTCTCCAAAGAGGGGAAAAAGAAAAGTCTTGTTTTCCAGGCCATTTGGAGCACTTTTGCAGAGGGAATTTTCTCTCCTGTCCATTCTCTTTTCCCAGCCCCTGTGCCTTAAGAAGCAGGTGGAGAATTGCCAGCCCACACCAGCTTTGTGGTGCCCTCACCCACCTTTATTTAATCCCCTGGATCCTCGTGATTTCCATAGGAACTTGAGATTTATGGAGACCAGCAGCCAAGTCGGAGCTGGAAGCAGAGAGAGGTTTGTGGGCAGATGGCAAAACTTGCTTCATTTTCCAGGGTGGGAATAATTCCAGGGAAGAGTGTAAAAAACCCTGCAGTCATTTCAGCTCCTCACTGTCATTGCCACCCCCTCACCCAAGGCTGGGTTTTATGGCACCAAGCAAAGCACAGGACCTGGCTGGGAGTCCTGTGCTGTCTCAGACATCTTTTATTTTATGGAAAATCCTTTCCTTAGGATTTTTCCTCCTGAGAAGCTGGGGGGCCTCAGGAACAAAATGCAAACAATTATTATCTGCTGCTGTGGGATGCAACAGGTGCATCTGGGATTGGTCTCATGTGGTTGTTTCTAATTAATGGCCAATCACAGTCAGCTGGCTCGGACACAGAGCCTGAGCCACAAACCTTTGATATCATTCTTTGCTATTCTATTCTTAGCCAGCCTTCTGATGAAACCTTTCTTCTATTCTTTTAGTATAGTTTTAATGCAATAACCCCCAAAACACTTCAAAATCCCAAAACACCTCAAAATCCCCAAACAAACTCCAGCCCCCAAAACAAACTCAAAAATGCCCAGAGCAAACCCAACTGGAGAGAATGTTTGGAGAAAACTGAGAATCCTAAAGCACGTGTGAGTGCTTTAGGGCAGGACTGGGTTCCACAGGTACCCATAAATTATTCATTTCATTGGATTCACACAAATCCCGCAGGAAAACCAAACCCTGTGTGTTCCAAAGGGGAGATTCCAGCAGTTCTTTTCTGTGATCCTGATTTACCCTCAGAAATGAACTCTGCAGCTGCAGATTCCTGCAGATTCCTGCAGATTCCTGCAGAATTTTCCCTTCTCCCACCCCACATTTCAGTGATGCTTTTCCCACCACCTTCTTTTCTCTTCCCTCTTTTTTCCAGCAGCTTCATTTTGGCACTGCTGTGTTCCCACCGGGGAGAAGCTCTGTGGATGGGGAATTCTGCTCTCTCCCCTGGGAATGCTGGGCCTCCATCCCACAGGAATTCAGGAATTCTTTGCTGAGAATGCTGGATTTCCATTCCACAGCAATTCTCCCCTGGGAATTCTGGGTTTCCATCCCACAGGAATTCTCCTCTGGGAATGCTGGATCTCCATCCCACAGGAATTCAGGAATTCTCCCCTGGGAACACAGGAATTCAGGAATTCTCCCCTGGGAATGCTGGATTTCCACCCCACAGGAATTCAGGAATTCTCCCCTGGGAATGCTGGATCTCCACCCCACAGGAATTCAGGAATTCTCCCCTGGGAATGCTGGCCCCTCTGTCCATCCCCGGCCCCTTTCTGGCTGCCTGAAGCTGGTGATAATTCCTCCAGCCCCACAATTTACTTTGTTCTGCTTTCCTGGGCAATTACATTCCCAGCAAATGCCGTTTTTCCTGCTGACCCCTCCCCGGACTGCTGGGAGAAGCATTGCTACAAATAAAGCTCCACTGAGCAGATAATGAAGCTGCTCTAAAATGCATTTAAAATTCAGATGATGAAAGATCATCCATTAAGCACTAATCCTTTTCATTTTTGCATGCTCAATGAAAAAAATGAATATTTCTGCTGTGAAATTCGTGCCCAGCCAGACCTGGAGAGGGGCTGGATGGGGCTGGGAGCACCTGGGACAGTGGGAGGTGTCCCTGCCATGGCTGGGGCGGCACTGGATGGGATTTAAGGTCCTTTCCAACCCAAACCAGGCTGGGATTCTCTGAAATCTGAGTGTTTAATTTTATTTTTTTTTTAATTTTCAGTGTTTTTCCAGAGCAGCTGGATGTGTTCACACCTGAAGGATCAGCTAAAGAAACCAGGACATGGAAATAATTCAGGTTTTTAACAGCGTGGAGCACCTGAGGTGGTGGAAGGTGTTGCTGCCCATGGAAGGGCTGGGATGGGATGGGCTTTTCTCTTTTCTGAGGTGATGTTTGAGGGTCACACCCCTCCATTTAGGTGGAATCCAGTTATTTTCTGCAGTAATCTACACATAACTCTTCATTCCTGGTGGTTTTTCCTCCTCCCACTGCAGGACCCAGCACGAGCAGGCGGCTCCTCATGGAGGTGGCTCCTCATGGTGGCATTGTCAGCCCAGGGATTTTCACCTCCTTCCCCTCCCTTTCCAAGGACCACACCTGTGGGCACCTCTGGGACAGAGTTCCCACCCCTGGAATTCTCTCTGGGCAGATGAGAACCTTCCTTTGGGTCTGGGTGTGCTTCTCCTCAGGTAACGGAGATTTATCACAGAATTCCATGCCAGGGAGATGCTCAGGGGGGTTTGGGCACATCACCCCCACTCCAGCCCTTATCCCAAAACTCAGCTCCTTTCTTTGGCTGGAAGCTCACCAGAACCACAGACCCTGCAGGTGCTGTGTCCTTCCAGTTGGATTTTAGGGAATTCTCCTCCATGGCATTTTCCATCATGCATGAGGGCTGGAGGGAATTTTCCTCCAGCCCTTATCCCAAAACTCAGCTCCTTTTTTTTTGGCTGTTCTTGCTGGAAGCTCACCAGAACCACAGACCCTGCAGGTGAGGTGTCCTGCCTGATGGATTTTAGGGAATTTTCCTCCATGGAAAAAGGGCTGGCCAGGGGTGGAGTCCCCATCCCCGCGGATGTGGCACTTGGGGACACGGGGCAGGGCTGGGGGGGTGTTCCCAGAGGGATTTCCCAGCCTCCCTGACTCCACAATTCCCAGATTCCTGCTGAGGAGCTGTCCCTGCCCCACCTCCTGCAGCTCCCTCCAGATGTGCCAGCAGCTGCGCCCACATCTGGCAGTGTCCCCTCCAGGGCAGAGGGACACCCCTCCTGCCTGCCTGGGCACCAGCACACCCAGCCGGAGCCTGGACAACATTCCCGAGTGGAACAAACACAGATTTTCACCTTCCCAGAGGCAGAACATCGTGGTTCCTGCAGGAATTTGGGAATGGGTTCAGGGAGATTTGGGAGAGCCCTGCAGGGACATCCCAGCTCCTGGGGCTGGCCTTGGAGTCAGGCAGGAAAATGGCAAATCCTGATCTGAACCTGG
Organism: Melozone crissalis; assembly: GCF_028551555.1. NCBI lineage: Eukaryota > Metazoa > Chordata > Aves > Passeriformes > Passerellidae > Melozone > Melozone crissalis. The sequence continues at coordinate 1,060,334 of NW_026535797.1, read as the reverse complement.
GAAATGGCAAATCCTGACCTGAACCTGGGAAATCGATAAATCCTGCTCTGAACCTGGGTCTGCTCCTGGATTCAGGCAGGAAAATGGCAAATCCCTGCTCTGAACCTAGGCCTGGCCTTGGATTCAGGTAAGAAAATGGTAAATCCTTGGTCTCAACCTGGATTTGTCGTTGGATTCAGGCAGGAAAATGGTAAATCCTGACCTGAACCTGGGAAAATGGTAAATCCCTGATCTGAACCTGGGAAAATGGCAAATCCCTGCTCTGAACCTGGGTCTGGCCTTGGATTCAGGCAGGAAAATGGTAAATCCTTGCTCTGAACCTGGATTTGGCCTTGAATTCAGGTAAGGAAATGGCAAATCCCTGCTCTGAACCTGGGTTTGGATTTGGGTTCAGGTAAGGAAATGGTAAATCCTTGGTCTACACCTGGGTTTGGCCTTGGATTCGGGCAGGAAAATGGTAAATCCTGCTCTGAACCTGGGAAAATGTCAAATCCCTGCTTTGAACCTGGTTCTGGCCTGGGATTCAGGTAAGGGAATAGGCAAATCCCTGCTCTGAACCTGGGTTTTGGGGATCCAGGAGCTTTGTTTGCTCCCACCAACCCCAGAGCTGAAGATAACCCCCAGTTTGCTGAGAGCTTTGTGCCACGTTCCACCTGGAGTTGGATATTGGATAAACTGGATTTTTTTTCTCTTGGGAGTGGTTCCCAAGCTGCTCCTAGGCCTTTCCCCACAGCTTTTCCTTCCTAAACACCCAGTTCCAGGTGGTTCCTCGGGCATGAGGAGCCTCAGGCATTCCAAAGGTGCTGCTGGGAGAGCCAGGCCCACCCTCCTCGGGGCTCAGCACAATTCTGGTTTTACCCTTAGCAAAATTCTGGTTTTGCCCTTAGCACAACTCTGGTTTTAACCTTAACACAACTCTGGTTTTACCCTCAGCACAATTCTGGTTTTGCCCTTAGCACAACTCTGGTTTTACCTTTAGCACAATTCTGGTTTTACCCTCAACACAATTCTGGTTTTGCCCTTAGCACAACTCTGGTTTTACCCTCAGCACAATTCTGGTTTTACCCTCAGCACAACTCTGGTTTTACCCTCAGCACAACTCTGGTTTTACCCTCAGCACAATTCTGGTTTTACCCTCCTGTCCAACCCAGAGGGGCCAAACACCTCCAGAGCTTTATCAGCATTAATCTGATGTGCAGGGGCTAACAGAATTCTTGTTTTAAATTTAAATCCAAAGTTAATCCATCTCCCCTGATGCTCCAAATCAGTAACCTGCAGTAATTGCTTCTCATAATGGTTTTCTGGACTGGTGCTGATATTTCAAAGTGTGGCTCTTCTCCTGCTCAATGAAATAATGCAAATATTATCACAAAAACAATTACAGCAGGGCAGAAGCTTCCACATCTCTTCAAGGCAGAAAAGGACGAATTGGGGCTTTATGCTCTGGTTCAGATGATACAAATTCTTTGCATAACCCTGGAAGTTTCGTTTTCCTCTTTTACTCAAATTTAACTCTTCAGTGAAGCTGCACAGCCATGTTTGCCTTGCCCATGAGCTGAAACATTTGCTTAATGGTTACAAATTGCTTTGAAAATTCAGCATTAAAAGCTTTGATCAGGCAACTCCCTAATTGCTGCTTGCTTTTAAAATGTGTGGCAGGGAGTTCTGGTAGCCCTGAGTCTTCAGGAGTGGCTTTCTCCTTGATTGCTCAGCCATGAGTGAGTTTAAAACCCTTATTATTTATCTATTATAGATGTATCAAGTTAAGTCACAGGCTATTTATATGTGGTTTCAAGAGTGGCTTTATGGGTGCTGTTTCTATATTCTCAGCACACCTTTGTCTGGTTCTCAGGGCTCCTTGTTTTATTTGTTTGCATTTTTAGTGGCCCCTGTTTGAACGAACTGTTTGTGTTGGTTGCTACGTGGGGTTGTCCAAGGTAAGAAATGAATCCTCACATTGGGATGTCAAAATCCATCATTTCCAAGGGACATCAACAAGGCCATGTCCACATTCTGACCTTGTTTCTCAAGTCAAGTTTGGGAAATATTTGGTTTGCTCTGGGGCAGTTTTTGTTCGCCCTGGGATTTATGTGTTTGTCAAATTCATTAAGTCACACAGGATATGGAAATAATTCAGGTTTTTAACAGCTTGGAGCACCCTGAGGTAGTGGAAGGTGTTGCTGTCCATGGGATGGCTGGGATGGAGTGGGCTTTACAGTCCCTCTCAAGCATTCTGGGATAAACAAATGCAGATTTAAGAGAATATAAAAGAATATTTGTATATAAAAATATTTATATAAGATATATTCTTATATTTGTATACGATAATTTTATAATATTATAACATTTTTATTTATATAATATTATAAATTAAATAAAATTTTAATATAATATAATATAAATGCATTTATATAATATTATAATTTTATAATATGATAACATATAAATATTTATATATTACAATTTTAATATTTTTATATAAAGAATACAAAAATTATAAAATAAAAAAACTGTGCCTGTTTTTTCAGCACCTAGCCCTCACTGCTGTTGCTGGGTGACCGTGGCAGGAGATCTCCCCTCAGATGAGGCCAAGGAACAAATATCAAAGACTTCCAAGCAAAAAGCCCTTCCTGACTTTACATTTCCTTCAGAGATGGACAAGGAGCTGGTTGGTGCCAGGCTGGCTGTGCAGGGCTGGAATTAAAACCATGGCACACTTTTATTTCCTTTTAAACTCTGCCTAATCCAGGAATCAGGCTCATGTTGGTGGGTGCTGGAACCAGTTCCTTCATGGGAAGGGCTGCAAAGGGTTGGAAGTGCCCAGGGAGGGTTGGAGTGCCCATCCTGGAGGTGTCCCAGGAATCCCTGTGTCACAGACATCTTTTATGAAAAATCCTTTCCTTAGGATTTTTCCTGCTGAGAAGCTGGGAGGCCTCAGGAACAAAATGCAAACAATGGTTATCTGCTGCTGTGGGATGCAACAGGTGCATCTGGGATTGGTCTCGTGTGGTTGTTTCTAATTAATGGCCAATCACAGTCAGCTGGCTTGGACACAGAGCTGAGCCACAAACCTTTGTGATCATTCTTTCTTTTTCAATTCTTAGCCAGCCTTCTGATTAAACCTTTCTTCTATTCTTTTAGTAGAGTTTTAATGTAATATATATAATAAAATAATCAATGAGCCTTCTGACACATGGAGTCAGATCCTCGTCTCTTCCCCCATCCTCAGACCCCTGTGACCACGGTCACATCCCTGGAGGTGGCACCCAGAGCTGGGCACACGGTGGGCATGGGCACAGCTGGGACTGGATGATCCTTGAGGCCTTTTCCAGCCCCAGGGATTTTGGGATTTGTCCCACACCCCCTGGCTGGCACGATCAGCGTGGCTGGGCTGTGGCAGGCAGGAGGGCCCTGGCAGAGGCTGTCACAGCCCAGGGACTCAGGGTGACTCAGGGTGACATCTGCCTGCCTGGCTGACACCCCTGTCAGCTGGCATCCTGCTGCAGGACCCCGTTGAGTCAGGAATGATCAGCGCTCAGCACTGCACAGGGCGACTGCTGATCTCAGAAATGCCCTGTGCCCTTGGGGAAAAGGGAAAAGCTGCCTCAGCAGCTCCTGCCCGCCCCAGGCCCCTCAGGGGTCACCCACACATCCCCCATGTCTGGTGCCACGGGAATGACAGGGCTGGGTGCCTGGGGGCGGCCTGCACGGGTGGGAGCAGCCTGGCACAGGGGCAGGGGCCCTGCCATGGCACTGCCTGGCAGCCCAGCTGTCCCTGCCATCCATGGCACTGCCTGGCACCCCAGGTGCCTCCCCAGCCACCCCCTGCCCTGGCTGTGGGGTGTCTGCACTGTTATCTGTGTCTGTGGGGTGTCTGTGGGGTGTGTGCACTGTTATCTGTGTCTGTGGGGTGTCTGTGGAGTGTGTACACTGTTATCAGTGTCTGTGGGGTGTGTGCACTGTTATCAGTGTCTGTGGAGTGTGTGCACTGTTATCAGTGTCTGTGGGATGTGTGCACTGTTATCTGTGTCTGTGGGGTGTATGTGGGGTGTGTGCACTGTTATCAGTGTCTGTGGAGTGTGTGCACTGTTATCAGTGTCTGTGGGGTGTATGTGGGGTGTGTGCACTGTTATCTGTGTCTGTGGGATGTGTGCACTGTTATCTGTGTCTGTGGGGTGTATGTGGGGTGTGTGCACTGTTATCTGTGTCTGTGGGGTGTCTGCACTGTTATCTGTGTCTGTGGGGTGTATGTGGGGTGTGTGCACTGTTATCTGTGTCTCTGGGGTGTCTGTGGAGTGTGTGCAGTGTTATCAGTGTCTGTGGGATGTGTGCACTGTTATCTGTGTCTGTGGAGTGTGTACACTGTTATCAGTGTCTGTGGGATGTGTGCACTGTTATCTGTGTCTGTGGGGTGTCTGTGGGGTGTCTGCACTGTTACCTGTGTCTGTGGGGTGTATGTGGGATGTGTGCACTGTTATCTCTGGCTGTGGGGTGTCTGTGGGGTATTTGCACTGTTATCTGTCTGTGGGGTGTCTCTGGGGTGTGTGCACTGTTATCTGTGTCTCTGGGGTGTATGTGGGGTGTCTGCACTCTTATGTGTCTGTGGGGTGTCTGTGGGGTGTCTGTGGGGTGTGTGCACTGTTACCTGTGTCTCTGGGGTGTCTGTGGAGTGTGTGCAGTGTTATCAGTGTCTGTGGGATGTGTGCACTGTTATCAGTGTCTGTGGGATGTGTGCACTGTTATCTGTGCCTGTGGGGGTGTGTAGAAGGTTTTGTTTGTGTACATGTTAAGACTTTATCTGCAGGTGTTTACATATCTTCTTTGTGGATTCTCATGGGACAGATCTGTTATTACAGATTTCTGTTATTATCTTTCTTTACAAGAATATTTTGTTGTGTTAATTGACTTCCTATTTTTCTGATTTTTTTTGTTTATGGGAACTTGCAGGCTTAGCTGGTAATTCAGTAGAGCAAGACCTGATTTTATACGGCTTTTTAAAAATAATATCTTCACTTGTATGCCATAGAATTGCTCTGAGGTGCATTTCCCACCCAGGAGCTCCAGCCCTGTCTCCCTCCTGCTCTTGCAGCCTGTCCTGCTCTGTTCCAGGCTCTTTTTCCAGAGAAATCCCACTGAATCAGGGCAGTTCAGGGTTTTTCCTGGGGTTCTCCCTGTGGGAAGCAGCAGCCTGGCACTGCAGGACCCCCCTGCACGGAAGCTTTGCCTGAATCTGAATTTAATGCAGGAATTCCTCAGCTCATTAATAAACCTTCATGAGGATTCAATTCAGCATTAAAGCCACTTAAATGGCTTTTTATTTCCCATTTATTACTCGGCGCTTCCTCTTATAACTCTGGCATTTTGTGGGTTTTTTCTTCACCTACTTCATGCAGTTTTAATATTCATATTCTCTCAGGTCAAGTGTGAATGGATTCCTGAGGAGCTGAAAACCAACACAAACGCTCTCTTTGCCCTCCTTTTCTTCCTCCTCTTCCTCAGCTGTGCAACCCTCCAGTTTATTTGGGATATTTCTCATCCCTGATGGAAGGGATTTCATTGATCCCAGGGTGAGAGGGTACATCCTGTGTTAGTTTAACTGAGGGGAAAACCCTTCATAATCCCACTGGTGGGAAATGAAAATACCTGACATTACAGGACTGCATTTTGAACAACCCAAATTTTACCCTCACTTTTAACTGTCAGAGAAATCTGAATTAAGTTATTACACAGTGGAAATGAAGATGGGGTTTGTTGTTTTGATATTCATTTTGGCATTTAATTTCGATATTTAATTTCTCCATATTTTTTTAATTAAAAGATGTATCTTCGGTCTCAACAAACCCAATTGTCGTGTAAAGCTAACACTGCACTTGGCATTTGGAAACTCCTTTAGAAACCTCGTGTTAGAACACAGGGATCAAACGGACTTTTATCCTTTATTCCATTATATAACTGGAATAACATGGTTCCATAAATTCAACAGAGCCCTGTTTGCCTCCCAAAGCTTGCAGGGAAATTTATGGGGTAATGAAAATGTGTTCAGAAGGATAAATTTCTGTTTCATTCTCTGGATTTTTGTCACAGTTTCCAATCCCTGTATTAAATAATCAGTTTCTTTTAAAGAGGGTTATATAACGTCAGGGCTGACAGCTGAGCTTGCAGGATGCTGTAATTAAGCTGAATGGTAAATAACTGCACAAAAGGGCTGCTGGAAACACCAATCTCAGGCCTGAAAAAACCCCTAATTCATCAAAATTACAAAAGATATTCCACAGGTGGCATCAATTCCATGTTCTTGAAATAACTTCATTAAAATGATACCAAATAATTGAATCATTGAATTTTTGGCCACGGCCCTGAGAGTCCCTTTCAGCAGAGAGATTCTTTCATGAGAGATTAGTGGCTGAGATGGTTTAGAGGCAGCACATGACAGTTTAAGAGGCTGTGTTAGTTAGAAAAGCTTTTAGGGTGTGGGGAAATGGTGGGGTTTGGATCATGTGGAGCCAAATTGCCCTGCCTCCAAATGAACATTTATGCTGTCTTGATTAATGCCGCGGAGATTTGCCAGGGAAGGTTTCTTTAGGCTGCTTTTGCAGGTCAGATTTTGCTCCTTCCCTCCCCGCAGCCCTGGCAGAGTGGCTGGAGAGGTCCTGGCAGGGCCACCTTGGTCAGGGCTCAGTTAAAGCTGGGCTTGGTTGGTCCAGGCTGGGTCACCCTGCTGATCACAGCCTGGCTGTGTTTCGGGAGCTGTTGTGTGGAGCAGAGATGGGCTGAGCTCCTTCCTCCAGGCTCCCCCAGTGATCCCATTTCCTTCCTCCAGGCTCCCCCAATGATCCCATTTCCTTCCTCCAGGCTCCCCCAGTGATCCCATTTCCTTCCTCCAGGCTCCCCCAATGATCCCATTTCCTTCCTCCAGGCTCCCCCAGTGATCCCATTTCCTTCCTCCAGGCTCTCCCAATGATCCCATTTCCTTCCTCCAGGCTCTCCCAATGATCCCATTTCCTTCCTCCAGGCTCCCCCAGTGATCCCATTTCCTTCCTCCAGGCTCCCCCAGTGATCCCATTTCCTTCCTCCAGGCTCTCCCAATGATCCCATTTCCTTCCTCCAGGCTCCCCCAGTGATCCCATTTCCTTCCTCCAGGCTCCCCCAGTGATCCCATTTCCTTCCTCCAGGCTCCCCCAATGATCCCATTTCCTTCCTCCAGGCTCCCCCAGTGATCCCATTCCCAGGGGAAGGTGAGGCCAGTCAGGCTCTGCTCCCAGGGAACAGGGACAGCCTCAGGGGAAATACAGGTTGGATATCAGGAAAAAGTGTTTAACTGAACGTTTTTTTAAAGTTCTGGAATGGCTGCCCAGGGAGGTGGTGCAGAAACCCATCCCTGGGTGTGTTTAACAAAGCCTGGATGTGGCACTGGGGGCCAGGGGTGAGTTGGGGTGCTGGGGTGTCACAGGCATGTTTTATGGAAAATCCTTTCCTTAGGATGTTTCCTCCTGAGAAGCTGGGAGGCCTCAGGAACAAAATGCAAACAATGGTTATCTGCTGCTGTGGGATGCAACAGGTGCAGCTGGGATTGGTCTCATGGGGTTGTTTCTAATTAATGGTCAATCACAGTCAGCTGGCTCGGATAGAGAGCTGAGACACAAACCTTTTTTATCATTCCTTTCTACTCTTAGCTTAGCCAGCATTCTGAGGAGAACCTTTTCTTCTATTCTTTTAGTATAGTTTTAATATAATATATATCATAAGGTAATAAATCAGCCTTGTGGAACATGGAGTCAGATCCTCGTCTCTTCCCTCATCCTGGGTCCCCTGGGAACACTGTCACATTGGGGCTGGGCTGGACTCAATGATCTTGAAGGTCCCTTCCAACCCAGTGATTCTGTGATTCAGTGAATTCCAGCCCATTTCCTGCCAATATAATAAAACCATGGACTAACTGCAGCCCTGAGAGGTGTCAGGCTCCCTGACCCTCATCCCAATTTCCAGCGTTCCTTTGCCAGCCCCAGGGCAGCATTCCCTGCAGCCTGTGCATCATTCACCAGGGTGCATCCCAGATTATTCCTGACATTCCCCAGTGCCGGGACAGGGCAGTCTTGGCTCCCTGAGCCCCAGGGCTGGCTGCATTTCCTGGCAAGGAAATTTCCTGCTTTTCCTGGGGGCCCGGGGAGCAGATGGCTCTTCCTGCAGAGCTCCTTTTCTGGGAGCTTTTATTTATTCCTCTTTTTCCTGCCTGCACTTCAGATGTTTGAATGGGCACGAGGCAAATGCTTTTTGTTCCTGTGCTGTTCCAGGGAGTGATCCTGCCGTCCTGCAGCTTTTCTGAGCAGAGAGGGCTTTAATTAACCTCTTCAGGGGGAATTTGCTTGATTGTATCACAATGGCAGAAGTGAAGAGGAAGATGTGCTGAGGATAATGAGTGCTGAGAAATATGGAAATAGGAGTGGTGGAAATATGAGGGTTTGTGAGTGATTTTCTAGTAGCTATTTGATAAAAGGGGCTCTGGGATGTGTTCAGGCCCCTGGTCAAGGCTGGGTAAAATGCTGGTGGTAGGGTTTGATGCAAAAATGGATTTTCAAGGCCACTTCTCAGTTTGAATGGGTAAGAACAACAAGCACTGCAGCTCTGGGCTCCAGCTGCAACTCTAGAGGGAGAGCACATCCCACTCTCTGAGCCAAGGAACTCAGCTGAGATTTAAAGAGATCATTTCTAGGAGCTGGCCTGGGCTGGGTTTGCTGTTTTAATGCTTGGAGTTTCCTCGTGCCTTAGGACTTGAATTCAGAGATGTTTAGAATTTAGAAAACAACCCTGCTGAGCTCTAAATTCTCAGGTTACACAGCTTCACCCCTCACGTTAAAATTTCCTCTTTAAACAGGAAGGGTTTGAGCCTCAGGGAATAAATCAATGAGGAAAATTATCTAGAACAATCCTTTTCCACGGAAAGGCAGCTGCAAATCTGGTTTTGCTTGCAGCTTGGGAAGGGTGCAGAGCTGGCTGCTGTATGATTTATTTGGGAAAGTGGGAATAACTGTGGATTTTGGCAGGGAAGCTCTGCCAGTAGCCCAGATATTTGGGATGCTCTGGCCTCAAGGATGTGTGTCTGTGATGTAGTGCATAAAACAAACCCAACAATGGATTTTATCCTGCATCTGAGATCTGGGAGAGATGCTGTTCAGTAAAAATGAAATCTGAGGGAAAAAATCCACTTGGACAAGAAACAAATGGAGCACTGATTTCTCACAGGGCACAGCTGGCACTGCTGCTGGGGATGCTCTGCTGGGCCACCCCTGACAGCTCCAGATCCTGTCTGCAGATTTAACCATTCACAGAGTGATTGAGATCCTGTTTACAGGCTGATTTAACTATTGACAGTGTGACTGAGATCCTGTTTGCAGGCAGATTTCAATAGTTAATGTGATTCTGTGATCCTGTGTCCAGTAGGATTTAAACATTTACACTGTGTGATTCTGTGATCCTGTTTGCAGGCAGATTTAACCATTCATGGAGTGATTCTGTGATCTTGTTTACAGTTAGTTAGATTTAAACATTCCCACTGTGGTTGAGATCCTGTTTGCAGGCAGATTTAAATATTTACAGTCATTCTGTGATCCTGTGTCCAGTAAGATTTAAACATTTACACTGTGTGATTCTGTGATCCTGTTTGCAGGCAGATTTCAACATTTCCACTGTGACTGAGATCCTGTTTGCAGTTAGATTTAAACATTCACACAGTGATTCTGTGATCCTGTGTCCAGTAGGATTTAAATATTTACAGTGTGATTCTGTGATCCTGTTTGCAGGTAGATTTAAATATTTAGTGTGATTCTGTGATCCTGTTTGCAGGCAGATTTGAATATTTAGTGTGATTCTTTGATCCTGTTTGTAGGCAGATTTAACCATTTGCAGAGTGATTCTGTGATCCTGTTTGCAGGACAGATTTCAACAGTTGCAGTGTGGTTCTTTGATCCTGTGTCCAGTAAGATTTAAACAGTGATTCTGTGATCCTGTTTGCAGTCAGATTTAAATATTTACACAGTGATTCTGTGATCCTGTTTGCAGTCAGATTTAAATATTTACAGTGATTCTGTGATCCTGTTTGCTGTCAGATTTAAATATTTACACAGTGATTCTGTGATCCTGTTTGCAGTCAGATTTAAATATTTACAGTGATTCTGTGATCCTGTTTGCTGTCAGATTTAAATATTTACACAGTGATTCTGTGATCCTGTTTGCAATAACATTTAAATATTTACAGTGATTCTGTGATCCCTGGGAGGTGCAGGAGCCACAGGGTCACACCACTGAAATCACTGATAACAAAGGAAATATTCTGGCACAGCCCAGTTCCCAGGTGTTTCTGTATCACTGTGCTCCCAACAATCCATCTCAGAGCACACTCCTGCCTTGTACTTACAGGTTTGTAGGAAGAGACAACAATTCCCTGCCACAGGAGGTGGAGTTTGGGTGGTGAGAAGGGTTTGAAGTGAAATAAACCGAAAACATGAGCAGCAGAGATGAGAGCGCAGAGGAGAGGAAGAGTGGCTGTCCTGTTTTTAACCCCTGCGGGGCTGGGTGCTGTGGGACCGGCAGGGAAGCCGAGATCATTGATGGGTGATGGAGGTGCCGTCAGTCAGATGTGCTGTGGTGGAGGCTGAATGTTTCCTGCGAGTCTGAAGAAGTCCTTGCACAGCTTTTCTAGGAGAGCATCTTGGTGCGTGTGCTGCCCATCTGTAACAGCAAAGCGTCGTTCAGCTGATGTTTTCTAAATTAATTATAGATTTTATAGTTATGAGCAGCTCTCCAGCCCCACCGTCTCCCAGACATTAACAGTTTATCTGCACTCAGAACACTCGGAAGGAGTTTCCTCCACACCTTCTCCAAAGGCTTGGATGAGACTCGGGGCTGAAATGAATGTGCAGGAGCAGCGTGGGCCCTGTGCAGCCCCAGCTCATTTGGAGCACATTTCAGGACTGAATTACACCCGGGTATCTCATCATTTCCCTCACTTGTCACTAAAGGTCATGCAGAGCTGTAAACAATCAATGGTTCTCATGTCTGAGGGGGGAAGCTGGAGCAGTTTTTCACGAGCTGTGAAGGTTAAACGAGGCACTTGCCAAGATCTATTGAGCACCATCCAGGCTTTACATATTTTATGGAATGTCTAGTGCACGCTCATTACCACTGCTGTTAATGGCTGATGAGGAATCGCAAGGGTTGGGGCTGGAAATCATGCCATGCACCTCTTCTGCTGGGGATCGTCCCAAATAATCCCAAATGGGGGTCTCTGTGTGAGGGGCCGTGCCAAACAGCCCGAGCAGGAAAAAGATGCTTTTGGTATAGAACATGCCAACCCTTGGAATCCTGAGCCATTGTTATCAAAAATTATTGTTATCAAAAATATTATAAATAATAACAATAAAATTATTATCATTTCTGGCCCTTGTTACAGGCCTGCACTGGCTCCTCCCAGGGACAGGACAACAGGGAATGGCCTCAGGTGCCACCATGGGAGGTTTAGATGGGCCATGAAGGAGAATTTCCCCAGAGAAAAGGCTGGCAAGCATTGGAACAGTGCTGGAGTCACCTGGCAGGGGTCAGAACCTGCAGATGTGACACTTGAGGACAGGGACAGCGGTGACCATGGGGCTGCTGAATGGTGGCTGATGATCCTAAAGGTTTGTTCCAACCTTAGTAATTTCCAATCTTAATAACCAAGAGCCTTTGCTTTTTGTTTTGGTCGCTGCCACGCTGCTGGAGACACTTTGGGAATTGGGAATTAGGAAAATTCTGGCGTTTCCCTGGGGGCAGTCAATGGTGCAGGCACTGAACAGCCCCAGAATGGTCCCCAGAGCCACCTGAGGGGCTGGATGGGGACAAGGAAAGGGGATTTTAGAATCCCAGAATATCCTGGGCTGGAAGGGACCCACAGGGATCATCAGTGCAGCTGTGTCCCTGCACAGACACCCCAAAATCCACCCTGGGCACCCCTGGCAGTGCTGTCCAAGCTCTCCTGGAGCTCTGGCAGCCTCGGGGCTGTGCCCATTCCCTGGGCAGTGCCAGCACCCTCTGGGGTGGCCCTGTCCCTCAGGACTGGATCATTCCCACTCTTGCTGTCATAAGGAGCAGTCCCTGCCTGCCCTGTGACAGTGGCAGCTCCCACAGCGCGTGCCTGCCTCTCAAAGTGAGCCTTAGCTGTTGTCAGGAGTTAATCGTGAGCAGAGATAAACAGGGATTAGCAGCTAAAGCCGGCCCCAGGGCAGCCCAGGGCCTAATCCTGCCTGTCTCACTTTCACTCTGCAGAGATAAGGGACCAGGATCTGGGAACTGATCTGCTGGGGATCGGGGACTGAGTGTCCCCTGGGTCTGTGTGAGAGCTGCTGAGCCCTGGAGATGGGCAGGGAGGGAGGGAGGGAGGGATGGATGGATGGATGGATGGATGGATGGATGGATGGAAGGAGGGATGGTGGATGGATGGAAGGAGGGATGGTGGATGGATGGAGGGATGGATGGATGATGGATGGAGGGATGATGGATGGATGGATGATGGATGGATGGATGATGGAGGGATGGATGGATGATGGATGGATGGATGGATGGATGGATGGATGGATGGAGGGATGATGGATGGATGGATGATGGATTGATGGAGGGATGGATGGATGATGGATGGATGGATGGATGGATGGATGATGGATGGATGGATGGATGGATGGAGGGATGATGGATGGATGGATGGAAGGAGGGATGGTGGATGGATGGAAGGAGGGATGGTGGATGGATGGAAGGAGGGATGGTGGATGGATGGATGGATGGATGGATGGATGGATGATGGATGGATGGATGATGGATGGATGGATGGATGATTGATGGAGGGATGATTGATGGATGGATGATTGATGAATGGATGATTGATGGATGGATGGATGATGGATGGATGGATGATGGATGGATGGATGATGGATGGATGGATGGATGGAAGGATGGATGGATGATGGATGAATGGATGGATGGATGGATGATTGATGGATGGATGATAGATGGATGGATGGATGATGGATGGATGGATGGATGATGGATGGATGGATGGATGATGGATAGATGGATGGATGATGATGGATAGATGGACAGATGATTCTTGGGCAGGGAATTGGAGCCGTCTCAGCCCCTGCTCCTCATGTCCCTCCCTCTGCTGGCCTTGTGTGGAGCAATCCTGGCTCTGGTCCCTTCCCAGGGTGACAGAGATTGTCTGCAGTGCTCAATGATGCCTCAGAGCCAAGGACTGAGCAGGGTTTAAATGACCCTTAACACCCCAAGATCCCCTGTGAGGTGTGCTCAGGGCCATGGATTGAGCAGGTTTAAGTGACCTTTAACACCCCAAAATCCCAGACTCAGCTCTGCAGTGACAGGGGTGGGTGCCAGGGACCTGCTGCCAGGGCCTGTCACCGCCCATGTCCCCAGGGGATGGCAGAGGGGTCACAGAATCATTTTCTTTGGGAAATCCCTCTGGGCCCACTCAGTCCAGCCACTCCCAGCACTGCCAAGGCCACCATGTCCCCAGGTGCCACATCCACACAGCTTTAAACCCCTCCAGGGCTGGGACTCCACCTGGCTGTCACCGAATCCTTGCAATGGCAGTGGCTCAGGTTTGTCTCCCTGCATTATTCCCTCCCTGGAGGTGGTGGAGCCCCAGTGCTCCCCTGGTAATCATTTCAGGAATTATTCATGCTGTGTGCTTGGAAGGATTCTCTGAGGCTTCCTTGGGAGGCTGCTGCTCCTTGGGGACTCGGCTGCTTGATATTCACAGGGTTTGTTTTTCAGAAATATCCAATTTTCCAGCCATTCTTTAAAGAAAATGAAGATTTCTTCCCTCTCCCGAGCTGGGAACACATTTCTCATGCAGCAAACATGTTTTCTTTTGTCTGTTGGCAACTGCACCGTGAAGCAGAGCAGCAAGGTGCCAGGGCACTGTTCTTGGGTTGGGGGCACAGACAGGTTCCAGGGGAGCTGTGGGGGTTTGCACAGGCTCAAACCCCAACCCAAAACCTGTCCAGGGACTCCCTGGCATGTGGGGATGTTCCTTGGGAGGGTTTGTGTGGAGTCCCCATGAAGGGAAGGGTTAAACCCAGCAGTTTTGGGGTGCTGTGCAGTGAAGTTCAGTGGGGATGGTGGTGCTCACTCAGAGCCTGGATTGATGATCTTGGAAACCTTTTTCCCTCATCCCTCAGGGCAGGGGAGGGGACACCATCACTATTAAAACACTCTTGGGTTTTAATATTTGGAGCTGCACCCATAAAATGGAGAGAAGTGCTCACCATCAAACAGCCTTTGCTTTTTGTTTTGGTCACTGCCATGCTGCTGGAGACACTTTGGGAATTGGGAAAATTCTGGAGTTTCCCTGTGAGCAGTCAATGGTGGAGGCACTGAACAGCCCCAGAATGGTTTCCAGAGCCACCTGAGGGGCTGGACGGCTCTGTTCTCTGCCCTGCAGGGCAGGGGGGTTCAGCAGCTCGGTGTGAAGGGGATGATCCATGTGCTGGGCATGGGGAATGACCCAGCCGCAGTGCTCTGGGGGTCAGGATTTATGGAAGTGGTTCCAGCACCCTCTGGGGATGGACCTTGCCCAAAATCCATCCAAAACCACTTTCCCCAAATCCAAGCCTTACTGGGTAGGAGCCTGGCCAGAGGAGCTGGCCCCCCTGGATTCCCTGCATTTTGGGGGATTCCCTGTGTTTTGGGAGATTCCTTGTGTTCTGGGGGATTCTCTGCATTTTGAGGCACTCCCTGTGTTCTGGGGCATTCCCTGTGTTTTGGGGCATTCCCTGCATTTTGGAGTATTCCCTGCGTTTTGGGGGTTTTCTGGTGTTTTGGGACATTCCCTGTGTTTTGGGGCACTCCCTGCGTTTTGGGGCACTCCCTGTGTTCTGGGGCACTCCCTGCGTTTTGGGGCATTCCCTGTGTTTTGGGACATTCCCTGCGTTTTGGGGCATTCCCTGTGTTTCAGGGCACTCCCTGCATTTGGGGTTTTGCAGGCAGTGCTGCTCTGGGGCAGAGGGCTTCAGGCCCAGCTTCTCCTGGCAGTTTCTGCACTCTCCCTGCAGAGAGCAGGCTGCTCTCCAAGGCTCTCCAAGCCCCATCTGCCATCCCCAGTGACACAAACACGGCGTGTGACACAGTGTGGAGGGGGAGGACAGAGCTGGCACCCCGGGCCCTGCCACGTGCCACTCTCACCGGTGCCATTCCCGTCTGGATGAGCTGTGCCCGGGCAGATGTGGGTGATGCTGTGGGTTTGGAGCAGGAGCTGTGAAATGTCAAAGCGTTCAGCAGGTGGCTGTGGGAGCTGCAGCTCTGCTGGGCACTGGGAGGGCAGGGCGCCACCCATGGCTCAGCTGCTGTGCTGGGAAGGATGGGAGTTTGACAAGAAACTCTCACAGATATGTGTGCTGAGCATTAGATATCTTAGCATTAGATATGAGTTTTAAAGGTTGAGTCTGATGAAGGAATAGAGATGGATGCGAATTTTGGTCTAGAAGTGTCGCAGACATCTTGTATGGAAAATCCTTTCCTTAGGATTTTTCCTCCTGGGAAGCTGGGAGGCCTCAGGAACAAAATGCAAACAATAGTTATCTGCTGCTGTGGAATGCAACAGGTGCATCTGGGATTGGTCTGGTGTGGTTGTTTCTAATTAATGGCCAATCACAGCCCAGCTGGCTCGGACACAGAGCTGAGCCACAAACCTTTGTTATCATTCTTTCCTATTCTATTCTTAGCCAGCCTTCTGATGAAATCCTTTCTTCTATTCTTTTAGTACAGTTTTAATGTAATATATATCATAAAATAATGAATCAGCCTTGTGAAACATGGAGTCAACATTCTCATCTCTTCCCTCATCCTCGGACCCCTGTGAACACCAGCACATAGAAGAAAAGAATTGCTGAGCCAGTCTCGCTGGATAACCAAGGAGGCAAAGGGTGTGTTGGTTACAAGGGGTTTTATGGCTTAGAGCAAAGGATAAACCCACCCCAAACAAGAAGATTTTACCAAGCCAAAAGAGAGCACAGGCAAACAAGGCAGCAAAGCTGCAAGTAGAAAAAAGGTCTCAGAATTTTCCACTGCAAGAAAACTGAAAAACAACTTCTAGCTCAAACTGTAATGTACTGACTGTTAGTGACTGGAGAACAGTGACATGAATATGGTAATTATGGTAGTTATGATAGGCTAGGGGTAATAGTTAAAGTATAGATTGGTTCTACTGTATTAAGATGCTCAGCAAAGAAAAGTTTATTTAGTTAATATAGATCATACATTATTATTATTAATAATAATAACAATAATAAATTTCAATCACAGAAATTATATTATATTATATTATATTATATTATATTATATTATATTATATTTAATATATACTATGATATATATACTATAATATATATAATATGTATATATAATATATAATATTATATTTACTATTATTTAATTAAGATGGAATTGCATGGTTTGGGTGGGAAGGACCTTAAAGCTCATTCCATCCCACCCCTGCCATGGCACTATATTATATATATATATAATGCATATTATATTATATTATATTATATTATATTATATTATATTATATTTAATATATACTATGATATATATATATATACTATAATATATATAATATGTATATATAATATATCATATTATATTTACTATTATTTAATTAAGATGGAATTGCATGGTTTGGGTGGGAAGGACCTTAAAGCCTCATCCCATCCCACCCCTGCCAGGTTCAGGGGCACCTCCCATCATGCCAGGCTGCTCCCAGCCCCATCCAGCCCAGCCCTGGGCACTGCTGGGATGAGGAATCCACAATTCTCTGGGCACCAAGACTGGAGGGAGGATTTTGGAACAGCAGGGTCTGACCAGCTCCGGTGGAATTTATCAGGAATAAATAATTGCATTTGGCCCCTGCAGGAATAAATAATTGCATTTGGCCCCTGCTGAGTGTTGCACTTCACCCCCTGGTTCTGCAGTCCTGCTCTGAGGAATTAAAATAATCACATTGTGGTTCACAATAATTTTTATGTATTATTGATGGCCCCTTATAAAATGAAACTGCATCCCATTGCCCGCCACACAATTGAAAAGTTTCAGTCTATTAAGGTTTTATTGCTGGAGGGGACAGAGCAGCACAATCCATCCCAAAGGCACCAGAACTTGCTGAAAACGGGGGAAATTTAGCTTTCAATAATGGATTCAATTGTTACAACTTGTTCATGATAGTGCTGCGCTGGCACTGTGATGTTATTTCTGATTTTGTGGCTGCAGCGGTGCCTCCTGCGGTTCTGCCTGTGCTCAGAGACCCCACAACGGGAGGAACATTTTTATTTCAGCTTCCCAGGGCTCCTCAGCCAGCGGCAGAGAGGAGCTGCCCTTCCCTGAGCCCCTGCTCAGACAGCCCCGGGATGGGGAGAATCCTGGAACCGTCCCCTGGCAGCTCCTGGGAGCCCATCCCAGCCAGGCACAGAACCCACCCCTTCTGAACCTGAATCCCCTGAGGTTTGGGGGGTTCCCTGCATTTTGGGGGATTCCCTATGTTTTGGGGGACTCCCTGTGTTTTGGGGTTTTCCAGGCAATGTTGCTCTGGGGCTGCAGGAGGGCTGCAGGACCAGTTTTGGGGGGATTCCCTGTGTTTTGGGGTTTCCCTGTGTTTTGGGAAATTCCCTGTGTTTTGGGGCATTCCGTGTGCTTTGGGGGATTCCTTGTGTTCTGGGGGATACCCTGTGCTTTTGGGGATTCCCTGCATTTTGGAGTTTCCCTATGTTTGGGGGGATTCCCTGTGTTTTGGGGCATTCCCTGTGTTTTGGGGGGATTCCCTGTGTTTGGGGGTTCTCCAGGCAGTGCTGCTCTGGGGCAGGAGGGGTGCCAGAAGGAATCCCTAAAACACAGGGAAACACCCAAAATGCAGGGAATCCCCCCCAAACTGGTCCTGCAGCTGGCCTGGGACAATGCCAGGGGTCCCCACAGCTGCTCTGGGAATCCCAACCAAGATTCCCCCCCAATATCCCACCCCACCCTATGGATGGGGAAAAGGGCTGTGCAATGGAGAAGCAAGACTTGAACCCAGCCCTGGTGCCAATGCAGCTCCTTCCCCATTCCCAAAATTTCTCCTGCTTAAAAACCCCATAACTGAAAATCAACCCTCTTTGGTTTGAGGTAGATGGGAATTTTCCAGTTAAAATGAAAAAAAAAAAAGGAAATTTAAATCAAGTAAATGATGTTAAAAGAGGGATTTTCTCTTCCCAAATCACTGGGAAGCCACTGCAGAACTTTGGTTTCTCCAGCAGAGAATGGGTTAATGTTAAAAACGATGCTGCTCCACTACAAAACACGACCAGGAAAACGTTTATTTGTGCCAGTACAAATAAGAGGGGACACAGGGAAGGGCAGTTCCTGAGCAGGCTGCACACGGCAGAGCTGGGGATGTGCTGTGGGTCAGATCCCCCCTCATCCTGTGCCTGTCACCGGCCTTTGATGGCTGAATGAGGCACAAAGCTAAACTGGGGATAAAATAACCACTGACCTCTGACAAATATCTGTTATTGCTGCTGATGGAACATCTTCACAGCTGTCAGACAGCTGGGAAAAGCTGTTGTTGCACGGATGGAGCAGATTTCAGGGCCATATTTCAGATTCTGTTCTCTCTTTCTGGCTTTGTGAACTCCATTGTCTCTGCTCTGTGTGTTATAAAACCCTGATGAGCTCAGCCCCCACCGTTTGTGCTGCTCCCAAACATTTCTCCTTCTGCTTGTTCCTCACCCAGCACTGGAGTTATCTCGCTTAAGTGAAGATTTAGGTGTGAAATGGAAGGGGGATTTTCACATCTTTAATAAATAAAATCATTTCTCGGCTAAGAGCTCGCCAGGCATTGATTTACAGAGCGATTTCTCTTCACTCTCTGTTTTTTATCCTCTTTTCCAAGCAAACAAAGCAACAGAGAGCTCCAGAGTGAAAATGCCATGAGGAATCACAAATCAAGACTGCTCACTTGAACTCAGCCTAAAGTGAAGCTTCAAAAGGCCTGGAGGAGAGTGTGGATTACAAAGGAGTCCCAGCAGGTCTGGGCATTCAAAGGGGAAGTTTTCCCCTGCTGCTGCCTGACATGCAGAGTGCAGGGCTGGAGCAGAGCCTGGAAGTGTTCCAGGTAAATCCTTCCTGAGTTTGTGCAGGGCTGGGTTTGGTGCTGGCCTCCCACAGGAGCCAGTTTGCCTTGGTGAGTTTTCCTGCTGCAGGTGAATATCAAAGGGGTGGGATTTATCCGGGAATGGTTGGGCTGGGAGGGATCCCAAAGCTGTTTGGGGTGTTGCTCACACACAAGCTCCTTCTGGAGTTCTAAATATGATAAAGATGTACTTTAAATGTATGCAGATGTAAATCTGTGCTTTCCATCCCTTCAGGAGCAGTTCAGGAGTTTGGGAATGAATTCCATTTGCAGCCAGAGCCTTGGCTTTCCCCCAGAGCACCTGAGTCACCAGCAAGCAAAGGCTGGCAGAAACCAGGGAGCTTTGCTCTGCCCTAGAATCATAAAGCTATGGAAAGAAAACAAAAAGCAAACCAGAAAAGCAGCTGGGAACCAAAGTGCTGCTGCAAAGTGGGTGAAATCCAGCAAAGAACTTCAATTATAATTTTAATATTTAACAGCTATTTAATTTATAGAGTGGCATTTATAGTGGGGCAGTCTGGGTGTGGGGTCCCCATCCTGGTGGGGCCTGGCTTGGCCAGAAATCTGCTGGGAATCCTGCACAGAACCCTGGAATCCAGGATGGGTTGGAAAGGACCCAAATCCCCCCCAGTGCCACCCCAGCCATGGCAGGGACACCTCCCACTGTCCCAGGTGCTCCAATGCCCAGCCTGGCCTTGGGCACTCGGATGGGGCAGCCACAGCTGCTCTGGGCACCTGTGCCAGGGCTGCCCACCCTGCAGGGAACAATTCCCAATTCCCAATCTCCCATCCAGCCCTGCCAGGGAACAATTCCCAATATCCCATCCATCCAATATCCCACCCATCCCTGCCCTCTGGCACTGGGAGCCATTCCCTGGGTCCTGTCCCTCCATCCCTGTCCCCAGTCCCTCTGCAGCTCTCCTGGAGCCCCTTCAGGCCCTGCCAGGGCTCTGAGCTCTCCCTGGAGCTGCTCCTGTCCAGGTGAGCCCCCCAGGTGTCCCAGGCTGTTCCTGCCTTTGGCTTTCCCTGTTCCTGACGTACAGCCCCCCTGAGCTCCAGCGCCCCCAGCACGCCCTCCTGGGCTGGGGTCCCGTCCCCAGGGACAGAGATGCTCTGCTCAGCAGGAGCCAGGTTTGCAAACCAGGCAGGGATCAGCTGAGCAGCTTCATCATCCCTGGAAGCTCAGGGCAGCAGCTCCTCAGGTACCCCTGCCTGCCTCTGGCAGCGCCTGGGCTGCTCCAGGGCTCTGCTGGGAGCTGAGGGGGCCAGCAGCCGGCTTGGACTGGGCTGGATTGGGTTGGATTGGGCTGGATTGGGTTGGACTGGGTTGGACTGGGTTGGATTGGGCTGGACTGGGTTGGACTGGGTTGGACTGGGTTAGACTGGGTTGGATTGGGTTGGACTGGGTTGGACTGGGTTGGACTGGGTTGGACTGGGTTAGACTGGGTTGGATTGGGTTGGACTGGGTTGGACTGGGTTGGACTGGGTTGGACTGGGTTAGACTGGGTTGGATTGGGTTGGACTGGGTTGGACTGGGTTGGACTGGGTTGGATTGGGTTGGACTGGGTTGGACTGGGTTGGATTGGGCTGGACTGGGTTGGACTGGGTTGGACTGGGTTGGATTGGGTTGGACTGGGTAGGATTGGGTTGGATCAGGTTGGACTGGGTTGGACTGGGTTGGACTGGGTTGGACTGGGTTGGATTGGGTTCGACTGGGTTGGATTGGGTTGGATTGAGTTAGATTGGATTAGACTGGGTTGGATTGGGTTGGACTGGGTTGGATTGGGTTGGACTGGGTTGGACTGGGTTATATTGTGTTAGATTGGGTTAGTTTGGGCTAGTTTGAGTTAGATTGGGTTAGACTGGGTTAAATTGGGTTGGATTGAGTTAGACTGGGTTAGACTGAGTGAGATTGGGTTGGATTGTGTTAGACTGGGTTGGATTGGGTTAGATCGGGTTAGACTGGGTTGGACTGGGTTAGGTTGGGTTGGATTGGTTTATATTGGGTTGGATTGTGTTAGACTGGGTTAGATTGGGTTAGACTGGGTTGGACTGGGTTAGGTTGGGTTGGGTTAGGTTGGGTTGGATTGGTTTATATTGGGTTGGATTGGGTCGGTTTGGTTTAGAGTGCTGCAAACATCAGCTTGTGCAGAGCCCCCAGCTCTGAGAGAGCTCCCTGAGCACCCAGGGCAGGCACTCGGCCAGTGGCAATCAGGGAAGTTCCACAAGGCTTAGCAAAGCTGGATTATGGCACGGGGACGTGGCATCTGCTGCTCACAGGCTGCTGGGAAAACAGCTAAAGGGCTTTGCTGGGGCTTTTCTGTTTGCTTGGGTTGTTTGTTTTGTGTGGGTTTGTGCTTCTGAGCCTTGTGAACTCCCAGCAACACAGGCTGACCACAAAGAAAAATGCACAGAGAAAATGCAGAATGATCCAGAAGCTGAAGGAGGGGAGGTTTAGATGGGATTTTGGGCAGGAATTGTTCCCTGGGAGGGTGGGGATGGAATTCCCAGAGCAGCTGTGGCTGCCCCTGGGTCCCTGGCAATGCCCAAGGCCAGGCTGGACACTGGGGCTTGGCACAGACTAATTCAGTGTCCCTGAAGGTGTTGCTGCCATGGCAGGGGTGGGAATGGATGCGATTTGGGGTCCCTGCAACCCAAAGCATTTGGGATGTTATGGAAATAAATTCATCCTGGTGAGCCTAAGCTCTCCACAGCACTGTGATCAAACACATTTCCTCATTCCCATGAGATTCCAGCGGCCTTCACTCCTTCCACCTCAGGGCTGCCTGGAAATAATCCTGGGGCTGGTTTTCACAGAGAAGCGAAGCTGAAGCTCTGCTGGGTTGTGTTTGGAGGGAAGCTCTCCCTCCCTAAAGCTGATGCCAGTGTCTCACTTCAGTGGGAATGGGCCTGGTTCCTCCCTCTTGAGGCTTCAGCCCCTCACAGCTCAGAGTTTGCGACTGCAGGAAGGAGAAATGTAATTTATTCCATCGAGGAGAGCCCAATGGCACACTCCTGGCGCCATAAATAGAGATATTTGCTGCCCTGTGCCCGGGGTGCTGCCTGGGTGTGCTATGGGTGACTCCCTGCTGGTTCCTTCTGCCTGTTCCCAGTCCTGCCCTGCATCTGGTGGCTGTTCCAGGCACCTTTTCACCTGAATCAGGTGTGAGACACCTGACAGTGCTTCTGCAGGAGCACGCTGCCCTGGGCACTTGCACTGCTGAAGGACAGCCTTGTGAAATGTCCTCCTCTTCATTTCCCCAGCAATATTTCACATTTCCGTTGGTATCAAAGATGCTCTTTTGGCTCTGGGATCTTTGGGGTTTTTGGCTATTTGAAGGGTGGGGTTAGCTGCTAACTAGTTTGTTTTATAAAGGAACAGTGCCCCAGCAAAAGCTGTGTCCTAAAAACCCAGAATAATTCCTTTTGTAGCTGTCAGGCCCATGTGGCCAAACAAAGAGCTCATTCCTCTCCTGGAAGGCTCTTTAGGAACTCATTGTGATGGGTTAGCCAGCAAAGAGCTGTTATTGCTGAGGGTGATGCTTCATCCTTTGCTCAGCCAGCCTTCCTGGAAAGCAGAACAAATGAACTGCTCAAGGTGTGGGGTTTGCTCAGGGAAAAATAAAACAGCAGCAGCAGAAAATCCATAACAACAGCTCAAAGGCTGTGCTGCCTCGGAGGAGGGAGAGGCTGTGAACTCACCCCAAACACTGCGTGCATCAGCTGGGGCACAGCTTGGCTCTGGAACACAGGCAGGATGAAGGGGGTGAGGCAATAAGTGTAAAATATCAGTTCCCTCTCCTTTGGACAGACACTCAGAGACTGCCTTCAGCCAAACCAGAGCAGGAAAGGAGGGGAAAGGAGAAGTGGATTGTGTTCCCAGAGCTGTGGGTTTGTGTTCCAGAGCTGTGGGTTGTGTTTGTGTTCCAGAGCTGTGGGTTTGTGTTCCAGAGCTGTGGGTTGTGTTTGTGTTCCAGAGCTGTGGTTTGTGTTCCAGAGCTGTGGGTTGTGTTTGTGTTCCAGAGCTGTGGGCTGTGTTTCAGAGCTGTGGGTTGTGTTCCAGAGCTGTGGTTTGTGTTCCAGAGCTGTGGGTTGTGTTTCCAGAGCAGTGGGCTGTGTTCCAGAGCTGTGGGCTGTGTTTCAGAGCTGTGGGTTGTGTTCCAGAGCTGTGGGTTTGTGTTCCAGAGCTGTGGGTTGTGTTTGTGTTCCAGAGCTGTGGGTTGTGTTCCAGAGCTGTGGGTTGTGTTCCAGAGCTGTGGGTTGTGTTCCAGAGCTGTGGGCTGTGTTTCAGAGCTGTGGGTTGTGTTCCAGAGCTGTGGGCTGTGTTTCAGAGCTGTGGGCTGTGTTTCAGAGCTGTAGGTTCTGTGCCTCCTGTTCCACCCCAAGAGACAGAGCAGATGTCTGGGAAGGGCAGGAGGAGCTTGGAGGGCTCTCTCCCAGGCTTGGCAGCCCTGTCTGGGAGGTTTTGTGAGGAATTCATTCCTGTGGGAGTGAGGAACAAGGCAGATTCACCCCCTTGGCACAGCCTGCACCCTTGAGGAGGGCACTGCCAGGGCTGGGCAGGGCAGGATGGGGCTGATGCTCCCTTTAAACAGTTTTGTTTCTGCCAGAAAGCAGGAGTGAGCCATTGCTGCCCTGACAAGTGCAATAAGTGTAAAATATCAGCTCCCTCTCCTTTGGACAGACGCTCAGAGACTGCCTTCAGCCAAAGCAGAGCGGGAATGGCTTTTCCAAGAGACACGAGGTATTAAATCTCTCTGCTGAGTGACAAAGGCTTTGACGTGGCTGTGATTGCTCTTCAAGGGCTCCTGGAGTCCCACTGCTGCCTCTGATCCTGGGAATCAGCTCTGGGATAAAATCAGAGCCCTGATTTTACCCTGGCACTGCTGGGCTTTGGCCAGGGGGAGTTCACAGAGGGAGAACATCCCTGCAGAGGGAGAACATTGCCCAGCCCGGAGTTCTCTGAGGGAGAACATCCCTGCAGCTGCGCTGTCACAGACATGTTTAATGAAAAATCCTTTCCTTAGGATTTCTCCTCCTGAGAAGCTGGGAGGCCTCAGGAACAAAATGCAAACAATGGTTATCTGCTGCTGTGGGATGCAACAGGTGCATCTGGGATTGGTCTCATGGGGTTGTTTCTAATTAATGGCCAATCACAGTCAGCTGGCTCGGGCTCTCTGTCCAAAC
The DNA here is from genome assembly GCF_028551555.1 of Melozone crissalis. Taxonomy (NCBI): domain Eukaryota; kingdom Metazoa; phylum Chordata; class Aves; order Passeriformes; family Passerellidae; genus Melozone; species Melozone crissalis. The sequence goes on along the minus strand of NW_026535797.1, from coordinate 1,035,946 downwards.
CACAAACCTTTGACATCATTATTTTTCTACTCTTAGCTTAGCCAGCCTGCTGATGAAATCCTTTCTTCTATTCTTTTAGTATAGTTTTAATGTAATATATATCATAAAATAATAAATCAGCCTTCTGAAAAGGTGTGAGGGGTCCCAGAGGAGCATGAGGGATCCCATCAGAACCCACAACTGCGTTTTGATTTCTGAGTCAGCTTTGCCTCCCAGGTCTGCGCCCATGGAAGTGATAAATTCAAGGGATCAGGCTGACACAGGCATTTCTGTGCCATCATTAAATTGAATTTCAATTTTAATTACAGCAGCTCCAAGCAGGTGTAATAATATTAAAGAAAAATGTCTTGTCTTTCAGCTGAAAGGAAAAATGTTCCCTCAGCCCAGCCCCTTGGATTTCCTGCAGTTCCCCATCCCAGAACTGTTTCATTCTGTGGTTTATTTTGCCTCTGCAGGTGGGGTCTCCCTGTGCTGCTCTTTGGGGCTGGATGGGGAGCACAGGGCTGAGGAGCTGTGCCCAGAGCTGCTCATGTGCCAGCACTGCTGGGCAGGATAATTTCATTTACATTTTATTTTATGGGCTGCTGGCTGCACCTGCACGGCCTCTCTTTGGCAGGGCATTTCTGGGGCATTTCTGGGACATTTCTGGGCATTCCTGGCTGTGGAGTTCCTGCAGGAAAGCTGCCTGGGAGAGGCACTTTGGGATGTTTTGTGGCTCAGAGGTGTGAGCTCTTGGAATCCCCCACTGAAACTGGTGAATGAGCAAAGATCCAGCCTGGCCTTGGGCACTGCCAGGGATCCAGGGGCAGCCACAGCTGCTCTGGGCACCTGTGCCAGGGCTGCCCACCCTGCCAGGGAACAATTCCCAGTTCCCAATATCCCATCCATCCCTGCCCTCTGGCACTGGGAGCCATTCCCTGTGTCCTGTCCCTCCATCCCTGTCCCCAGTCCCTCTGCAGCTCTCTGGGATCCTCTTTATGCTCTGGAAATGGCTCTGAGCTCTCCCTGGATCCTTCTCCTCTCCAGGTGAGCCCTCCCAGGTGTCCCAGCCTGGCTCCAGGGCAGATTCCCATCCCTGTGTGCCCCTGGCATTGCAGTGATTCCCAAGCTCTGAGTTCCTGGAATTCTGAGGCTCTCCAGGGGCTCAAAGCAGTGAGTTCCCCCTCTGATTACAATGGTTTCCATCAGGAGCAAACTCTTCTGCAGGAGAGGAGCAGCAGCAGGTGATGGATGGAGCCTCTCCCTGCTCCAACTTCATCTCCCAGCATGCAGAGAATTCCAGGCACTTCCACATCAAGGTAGGAGAAAAATAATAAAATAAAATAAAATTTTAAAAAAACCCATCCCAATCTCCTTTCTCACCCAGCCCTGAATAACCAGGGAACACTAAAGCTAAAATGACTTTTTGCCAATAATTGTCTTTGGGTTCTTTAGAGCAATATCATCAAAGCTCTGTAGAGTTAACACCACTGGTTATGGGATTTGGAGCTCAGCTAAATGCAAAACTTAATTCTGTGTTCAGTTGTTTAAAATTTAAAATCCAAACTTGAGCGTGTCATAAAAAATCAGGCTGCTTCTCCTGCTTATTAGGGGAGGAAAAAATCAGCCTAATTCCATAGAACTCACAGGCACTGAGCCTACACTGGCGTTTATTAGAGGGAAAATGTTCCTTTAATACAGAAAGCAGGAAAGGGCTTCAGCACCAAGCAAATTATGCAGATTCAATTGTGTAACAAAAGGGACTGAATTTACATTCCATGAAAATTTCCAGTTTGTCCCTTCCAGGCTCTGCCTGTGAAGGTTACTGGGGCTTGTGCAGTGCCAGGGAATGTCAGAGGCACTGCCCTTCCTTCTGCTGGGCAGAAAACTGGGAATTCTGCACAGAACCACAGAACCTTGGATGGGTTTGGGTGGGAGGGACCCCAAACCCACCCAGTGCCACCCCTGCCATGGCAGGGACACCTCCCACTGTCCCAGGTGCTCCCAGCCCCAATGTCCAGCCTGGCCTTGGGCACTGCCAGGGATCCAGGGGCAGCCACAGCTGCTCTGGCAATTCCACAGGGAACAATTCCCAATTCCCAATACCCATCTAAATCTCCCCACTGTCAGCTTACAGCCATTCCCTGTGTCCTGTCCCTCCATGCCTTGTCCCCGGTCCCTCTGCAGCTCTCCTGGAGCCCCTTCAGGCCCTGGAAGCCTCAAACAGAGGCCTTTTTTGTGGTATGGAATATTCAATCCCAAATTTAATAGACGTTCCCTTAAAAAATTATTGAACCGTGAAAATTCTCTCTGTACATTTAATGCACTGAAATAGCACTGAAACTTTTTGAGAAACTTCCAGAGATTTCCATGAAAATATTCATAAAGGATTGAAGGAAGTGTTTTTAAAAGTGCCCATAATTCCAGGAATAGGCCAGTAATAAGAACATCCTCCTGACAGCATCGTGCAGGAGAAAAACATGACTTATATTTATCGCCTTATTGTGTTTCAAACAAGGCATTAAGACAGCTCAGAACTGAAAATAAAGTCTAAGTAAAGCATGAGAGTAAACTTCACTCACCTAAGGAAAGCCCCATTAAAAATGCAGTTTCTAAACTTCAAACCATGGACTGAATACTCCCATTTTTGTACCACTCCATAAAACCAAGGCTGGAATATTTCACTCGTGGCTGGAGAAAGGCTCCCTGAAATCCTAATGAAGTGCTCATAAAAGATTCATGGCAGATGTGCAGAGGAGTGAAAAGGGCAGGAATTGCGGATTGCAGTGGAAATCTCTCTTCTTTGGGAGAGCAAAGATCCCATTTGGCTGCTTAGGATTGTCTGGGTATCTCTGAGTCACAGGCAGCCCTGGCCCATGTTATAATATTGTATACTGTATACTGTATATTGTATACTGTATACTGTATATTGTGTATTGTATACTGTATATTGTATATTGTATACTGTATACTGTATACTGTATATTGTATACTGTATATTGTATATTGTATATTTTATACTGTATACTGTATATTGTATACTGTATATTGTATACTGTATATTGTATATTGTATATTGTATATTGTATACTGTATACTGTATATTGTATACTGTATATTGTATACTGTATATTGTATATTGTATATTGTATATTGTATACTGTATATTGTATACTGTATATTGTATATTGTATATTTTATACTGTATACTGTATATTGTATATTGTATATTGTATACTGTATATTGTATACTGTATATTGTATATTGTATACTGTATACTGTATATTGTATACTGTATACTGTATACTGTATATTGTATATTTTATACTGTATATTGTATATTGTATATTGTATATTGTATATTGCACAGGCCTGGGACAGCCTGGGGTAGGGGAAGGTGTCCCTGTCCCTGGCACTGGGGGGCTTTAGGCCCTTCCCACCCACCCCACTGCAGAGCTTGTCTCGGGGTCTCTGCTGCTCACAGCGATCCCAAGATAAATTAGAAAGTCTCTTTTCCCAGCCTGGTGCTCAAAGAAGGAGTCAGCACTCTTAATTTCTCGCTCTCAAGGTTGTTTATTGTTTCTTATCTATAAAACTCTTTCTCCTGTCCAGCCAAGGTCTGTTCAGCAGGACAGTCTAGGCATTCTGCCTGCCCCCAGGGCAGTGTTATCTTTTTATACTAAAAACGTATTTAATTATTTACAGTAACTTTCCAATACCTGTTAGCTGTGTTAGACGGTGAACTTCCACTCTAAACCGATCTAAAAGTGCCACCATCACAGCAGAAGATGGAGGCCAAGAAGAAGAAGAAGGAGAAAAACAGGACAGGTCCAGATTCCTCCATCTTGCCCCCTGAACCCCTATTCTAAAAAAAATGAAAAAATCTATTTTTCACCCTGTGACAAACTGATTATCATTCTGCTTGTACTTTAGTGGCTTGCAGATCTTCATATAAGGCTGGTAATTTTTTCCAAGGGTAAAAATCAAAGGCACAGGGGTCCTGGGCTCTGTGCCAGGGTATCTGAGCCCCCTGGCAGGGGTTTGGGCAATCCAGGACAGCCAGAGGGATGTCCTGAATTCCAACAGGTGTGTTATGTTATATGTTATGTTATATGTTATGTTATGTTATGTTATATGTTATGTTATGTTATGTTATGTTATGTTGTGTTTGTTATACTAAGACTATACTAAAGAATAGAGAAAGGATCCTTACAGAAGGCTTAACAAGGCACTAATGAAAAACTCATGACTCTCCAGAGCCTCGACACAGCTGGGCTGTGATTGGTCATTAAATTAAAACAATTCACATGAAACCAATCAAACAATGACCAATTGGTAACAATGTCAAAACCACATTCCAAAGAAGCCAAACACATGAGAAGCAATCAGATAATTATTGTTTTAATTTTTCTCCAAGTCTTCTCAGCTTCCCAGCAGAAGAAATCCTGGTGAAGGGATTTTTCCAGAAAATTTGAAGGTGACATGGAAGCTCTTCTGGATTTCTGCTGGCACCAGCTGAGCAGGTCTGTAGAGGAATAGTGAGACTTTTAAACCTTGGAACTGATCCTACAGCTGAGCCTAAAGTACCTCCACAAATCCCTGCCTGCAGTTTAAAATGTCCTTAGGAAGAGCAGTGCTAATCCTAACACTTTCTCCTTGCAAATTTAATGATTCACCCTTTTCTCCTTAAGATTCCCCTGGGATTCCTGGGTGTGGAGCTGCCCTGATTCTGGAGGTGTTTGGGATTTTATTGGTTCCCGTTTTCAGCAGTTTTTTCCCATGTAAATGTTGGATTTACAGGCTCCTGTCAGACTCGGCGTAAAGGGAATCATAATCACGGGCTAACATTTTTCTGCTTTACAGCTTCAAGTAAATCTCTATTAGAGGTTGCAAGGAGTGAAACAACCTTTGGCATGGGGCACTTAGGAGGTGATGAAAACCCTCCTGGAGCTCCCAGGGGAGGGATCCAGGAGAGGCTCAGCCAGGCTCCTCTCCATCCCAAACTCTCCCCCTGCACACCAAGCTCGTCCATCACTTCATTTAAATCCCTTCCTCTCTTTATGGACTTGCTGCTGCTTCATCCAGAAAAGAAACATGGAGGGAAAAGAAACTGGGGAAACTCCTGAGGGAGAGGTAAAGCTGGATAATTGTCCTTTAGCATGAAGAGCACAAGGTAAATGCAGTTCCAGATGCCTGCCTTTAATAAACAGGGTTCACCCCAGAATTCCAGAATGGTTTGGGTTGGGAGGGACCCCAAATCCCCCCCAGTGCCACCCCAGCCATGGCAGGGACACCTCCCACTGTCCCAGGTGCTCCAGCCTGGCCTTGGCACCGCCAGGGATCAGGGGCAGCCACAGCTGCTCTGGGAATTCCAGCCCAGCCCTTCACAGGGGGCAATTCCTTCCCAATATCCATTCAAATCTCCACTTTTCCAGTGGGAGCCCACTCCCTGTGTACCCCACAGTGTCCCCACATTCCAGCCTGGCCTTGGGCACTGCCAGGGATGCAGGGGCAGCCACAGCTGTGCCAGGGCCTCCTCACCATCACAGGGAACAATTCCCAATATCCCATCTAAATCTCCCCATTGTCAGCTTAAAGCCATTCCCTGTCCTGTCCCTCCATCCTTGTCCCCAGTCCCTCTCCATGTTTCCTGTGGCTCCCTCAGGCCCTGCAAGGCCTCAGCGAGGTCACCCTCGAACTTCTCCTCTCCAGGTTGAACAATCCCCATTGATCCCATGAATTTTGCTGTCAGGCTGCTTTGACAGTTGAGGAACGTTAATTGGCTTGGAGTTTCTGCTCTGTGTTGCTTCATTAAAAGCCAGGCAGCCCCCAGGAGATAATTCACTGTATTCCTGCCCTCAGCACTCCCAGCCCTTCCCCCTCCATCCAATGCCACACTCTGAAGTGTTTGCACAAAAGACTCGGCTTTGTTGTGCTGCTTTGTAGAATAACCATGTTCAACATCCCAATCAATGGGAAATGGATTTGTGTTCTCTCCTGGCCTCTGTCTCATCCTGGGCATCTCTGGAGCCCCCACCTGCAGAGCCCAGCCCAGGAGGGACCAGGAGCTGCTGGGGAATCCAGAGGAGGCACCAAATGCTCAGGGGATGGAGCAGCTCTGCTGGGACACCTGGGGGGGCTCACCTGGACAGGAGCAGCTCCAGGGAGAACTCAGAGCCCCTGGCAGGGCCTGAAGGGGCTCCAGCAGAGCTGCAGAGGGACTGGGGACAGGGATGGAGGGACAGGACACAGGGAATGGCTCCCAGTGCCAGAGGGCAGAGATGGGTGGGATATTGGGAATTGGGAATTGTTCCCTGGCAGGGCTGGATGGGAGATTGGGAATTGGGAATTGTTCCCTGCAGGGTGGGCAGCCCTGGCACAGGTGCCCAGAGCAGCTGTGGCTGCCCCTGGATCCCTGGCAGTGCCCAAGGCCAGGCTGGACACTGGGAGCACCTGGGACAGTGGGAGGTGTCCCTGCCATGGCTGGGGTGGCACTGGGGGGGATTTGGGGTCCCACCAACCCAAACCATCCTTTCAGTGCCACATTCCTGGTGCTGGCCCTGAGCAGCAGCTGCAGCCCCTGAAATTCCCCAGCCCCCAGGATGCCCAGGAATGTGAGAGGCTCCCTCCTGCTAAAGTCACCTGTGGCACATCCCCTGGAGCTGCCAGCTGCCTGTGCTGGCCGTGTGTGACAGTGACGAGGCTGGAAGTGACACCTGCAGGTGTTTGCTGCCTGGCACAGCCCCAGCCTGGCTGGCTCTGTGCTCGGGCTGGGATTTGATTTATTTCTCACAAACTCTCCCGGGTGCCAGGGCTGCTGTGGGGTGTGTGGTGTGGAAAGGGGGGAGGTTCCACCCTCAGGGAGCCTTTTCTGAAAAAAGGGGAGTTGGGGGGAAGGGAAGCAGCAAACACCCCAGGCAAAGCTGTGCCTGTGTGCCATCAGATTAACTTTAAGGCCCTGCTTAATTTTAGAGCTGCTCTCGTTCCAGGCAGAGAGCAAAACTGGGATAAACACAAGCAAATAACCGGGATAACTGGAAAGAGTCCTGGGTCTCATTACCAGACACATTTCCTGATGGAGAATAAGGTAATTAGTGGGATATTGAACTCAGCCCTCTCCTGTGGGAGTCACTCAGTTCTGTGACATTTCATCCTGATAACTTTGTACCAGATGTGACTCCAGGCTGTCCTGGGAGCCTCTGGAGGTGCAGGGGACACCTGAGACCCACCCCAGCCACAGCCCCAGTTACCCACGGCGAGGAGAAGGATTTGTGAAAGCTCCTTAGCCCAAAGGAACTGCAGAGCCATGGCCTGGGCTGCTCCTGGCTGGTGCTGGCTGGGCTGGCGGGATGAGGTGGGCAGGAGGATCCTCCAGCCCTGCTGGGCACACGAGGAGCAGCCCCAGCTGGCCTGGGCTGCACCAGGACCCATTTTAGCAGTTCAATATGATTTTTGTGGGGTATGGGAAGCCAAAGGACACAGGGAGTGGTTTCCCACTGGCAGAGGGTGAGGACAGGTGGGATTTTGGGATTCCCAGAGCAGCTGTGGCTGCCCTGCATCCCTGGCAGTGCCCAGGGCCAGGTGGGACACTGGGGCTGGGAGCACCTGGGACAGTGGGAAGGTGTCCTGGATAATATTTAGGTCTCTTCCCACCCAAACCTTCTGTGATCCTATGGATTTCTTTTAGAAAGAAATCTAAATCTGGTTAAAAGCCCAGCAATGTATATTGTGTATTTTACATTTTATATTTTACTTCTATATTTTACGTTCTCTCCAGCTATTGGCGATAGCACTGTGGAGATTTCCCTCCACCTCTTGGAGAAAAAGAAACTGCCAGGAAATATCCTGGCCCTCTGCCTCTCACTCCTCAGTGCCACTGTCACTGAGGATGTCCCTCCCTGCCACCTTCGGCCCTTCCAGGTGCTCCCAGCTCCCTGTGCTGCCACCTTCCAGGGGATTCTCCATTTCCAATCCAATGGGATTGCTCCACTTCCATTTCATTGAAAGAAAAGAAGAAAAACCACCACAATCGAGGATACTCCCTGGAAGATAACTGCAAACCTTGGTATTTATATCCAATATCTGGGCAGTGTGTGTGTCATTCTCTTTGGGGGGATATTGTCTCTTGGTCCTGCAGGAATTTTCTGTGTGAGAGCACAAAGCTGCAAAATCTGCTGCTAAAATCATTGGTTGCTTTACCATGGAATGAGTAGGAAAAAGTGAATTAATTTGGGTTAAAAGATTAATTTTTTGGAAAAAAAAAAGTAAATACCAGTAAAAGGATCTTGTAGAATTTTTAATTTTACAAAATACTGAATAATTTTTAATTTTAAATAAAATAGTAAATACCAGTAAAAGGATTTTGTAGAATTTTTAATTTTACAAAATACTGAATAATTTTTAATTTTAAATACAATAGTAAATACCAGTAAAAGCATTTTGTAGAATTTTTAATTTTACAAATACTGAATAATTTTTAATTTTAAATGAAATAGTAAATACCAGTAAAAGCATTTTGTAGAATTTTAGATTTTACAAAATACTGAACCCTAACCTGAAACAAACCCCAAAAATCAAGCTCCAAGTGCAAGCGGGGCTGCCTGAGTTAGGGAGCAGTGGTCGGGGAGGTGACAGAATTCATTGCAAATTGCTCTGTGCTCCAAGACACCGACAGTGAAAATAATGAAGGATTAATGGGCTTTGCTTTTGTCTCTCTGTTAAAAGGCTCCTTAAATCAGCCTGGGCCTGTCCTGCTGGTGGAGACACCACGGTTCTGGAAATCAGCCCCATCTGCTGCTTGGGGTGATTTAATTAAGATAGGGCTGAGAGGAGCAGCAGAGGGGCTGCAAGGGACCAACAGCCCTGGGAGGAGGAAAACCCTGGGAATAAAAGGGTGGGAAATGCCAGGGGAGAGCAGGTGGGGAGGAAACTGAGAGCTGATGGTACCAAATCTGTGAGAAAAACCTTTTATTTGGAAGACCCCAACCCTTGATGAGCTCTCCAGAGGTCTCTGACTCGCCTCGGAGTGAAATTCCAGGATATTTCCTGGCAGTTTCTTTTGCTGCAAGAGGTGGACGGAAATCTCCATAGCGCTATCGCCAATACCTGGAGAGAATGTAAAATATAAAATGGAAAATATGGAAGCAAAATATAAAATGTAAAATATAAAATATAAAATGTAAAATATAAAATATACACTGCTGGGCTTTAAACCAGAGCCTCTGGAATCTGAGATGTGTCCCTGGCTTCTCCTGCCGTGGATCAGGGAATGGTTTGGGTTGGAAGGGTCCTGCAGCTTGTCCATCCAGCCCTGCAGGGACAGGGACACATCTCATGATCCCAGGGTGCTCCAGGCCCTGCCCAGCTGCCCTGGGAGCCCTCTGTCCACTTTAGTTGATAATGGGAGGTTTTCAATGGGAAGTCTCAGAATCTCTGCTGCTCACAGTGACTCTGAGATGTGTTAGAAAGTCTCTTTTCCCAGCCCGGTGCTAGAAGGAGTCAGGACGCTTCATTTCTCATTCCCAAGTTTGTTTATTGTATCTTATCTATAAAATTCTTTCTCCTGTCCAGCCGAGGTCAGACAGAGGCACACTGGCCACTCTCAGAGCAGTGTTATCTTTTTATACTAAAAACTATGTATACAATATTTACCATAACTTCCCAATACCTATCACCTGTGTTAGACAGTGAGCTTCTACCTTAAACCAATCCAAAAGTGCCACCATCACCCAGAAGATGGAGGCTAGGAAGAAGAAGGAAAAAGGACAGGGCATGCCCAAATTCCTCCATCTTGGGACCCGAGCCCCCACTCTAAAAACCCAAAAAATCTATTCTTCACCCCGTGACAAACTATCATTCTACTGAAACTTTCATGGCTTGGAAATCCTCATATGAGGTTGGTAATTTTTTTCCACGGGTCAAGATCAAAGGCCAAGATCCAGGACAACCAGAGGGATGTCCTGAATTCCGACAGGAAGAAGTCAGTGGCCAGGCAAGTCTGAGCTGTTCTGAGCCCTTGTCCAGCTGTGGGAATCGCTGGGTGCACAAGGTTGGCAGGCTCTGGCACTGCCCAGGGAGGGTTGGGGTGCCCATCCCTGGAGGTGGCACCTGGAGGTGGCACTCAGAGCCCTGGGCTGGGGACTGGGCACAGCTTGGGCTGGGAGGGCTTTTCCCAACCTCAGTAATCCTGGGATTCTGTCATCCAGGGAGCACAGCCAAGCCTGGCATTTTTTAGTGTTTATTTTCTCACCTAATCAAATAATAATTGAATTTAAAATGTTCTCTTCCAGCACCTATTTTTTCCCGTTGAAATGCCCCCTTCTCGTTATCAATCCATGCCCTAATTAGTGGAGCTGCTCCAGTGTCTCAGATCCAGACTGAGGAGCTGGAAGATAATGAGTATTTCACCAATTAAGCTTGTTGCAAGTTCATGAATTCACCTCTTAGCTTTTTTCCCCGGCACATTCAGAGCGGCTCCAGTAATTTAACACATTTCCAGGAGCCAGCAGAGGAGCTGCTCAAAGAGTTTTTGGGGTTTGAAACATTCTTGTAACAGCAGCTCCAGGATTTCACCTTTCCCTGCCGGCTGTCCCCCAGCTCCCTCTGATCCCTCATTAGACCTCATTAAGGGATGGTTGTTAGATTATGGCTCTGACCCCAGCTGACCCCACAGAATTGCTTTTTCCATCTTTAATGTAAAAACAGAGCAAATACCAGGCTGGGAGTTGTGCTGGAGGATCAGAGTGGTTTCCTTCCCTTTTTCCAGCTGGGTCCCAGCCAGGCAGTTCCCAGAGGTGTTTTCTCCTGTCCAGGTGAGACAGCAGAGCTGCTCCATCCTCTGAGCATTTGGTGCCTCCTCTGGATTCTCTCCAGCAGCTCCAGGTCCCTCCTGGGCTGGGCTCTGCAGCCCCAAAGCCAAGAAATGAATGGGAACCTAGAATTAGGAGCTAAACAGAGCCATTGGTGCCTTGTGAAACCTGACCTAGTTAAGCTGGGCAGAGCTACAGAATAAAGCAGGGATTTATCAAAAGGATCTCCTCTGTGGACCCACCTTGGGCAGCACAAGAGCCCAAACAAAATTAACAAAAAAAAAAAACAAAAAAACCCCCAAATGAACAAAAAACAAACCCACAAAAAAACAACTGATGCCTTGTGAGGCTGACCCAGAGCAGAGGCTGGGCAGAGCTCCAGAACAAAGCAGGGATTTATTCAAAGCATCTCCTCCATGGATGCACCTTGGGCAGCACCAGAGCCCAGCCAGGGCTGCACCCAAGATGAACCAAAATGGCCCCAAAATGCACGGCCGGGCACGGGGTCTGTCCCTGGGATCAGCTCTGCCCCATTTGCACCTTGCAGTTCATTGTCCCATTGCAGCTTTAGCCCAGGCAGTCCCACCCTGCTTGTTTTTCTCTCTGCAGCCCACGGGGTTTGTGCTCCTGGACTGAGATTTGGGTCATTTGTCCTTGGTGCCCAGCTGGAGCAGGAATTGTTTTGTGTCCCTGCTCTGTGCACAGAGCTCAGCATCCCTGATGGGAGCCCAGCCCCACACACTAAAGCAGCACAGAATGGGAAACACAGAAAAGCCAAACCTGAGGCATCACCCTGGCCCATCAGGGAGCTGAGGGAAGCTCACCAGAGGTGTGCAGAACCCTGGTGGTTCCCGAATCCCATGGGAGAGCAGGGCTGGCTCCCTCAGTTGCTCCTGATGCTGGAGCTGGAAACAAACCCCTCGTGGTTCTGAAAACCATAAAAGCACAGAAAAGGTGCTCTGTTTATTGTCTTCCCCCCCCCCCAATTTTTAATGGGAAAAAAGCCTCCCAAAATGATATTCTGATTCCATCCACGGACACCTGCTGCTGGTAATGATGGAATTAAGCAAATGATCCTTTTATTGCTTTGTTCCCCAGCCTTTATAAAAACTCTCCTCATATTTTTCTTGTCACTGCAGTTGCTGAAGCTCTTCCATTGAAACAGGGAGATGATTCCCCTTGGAGGGAGTTCTTCCCTGCCTTTCAGAGGGAGACACAGCAGCTGTAATTGTCTTGCCAGGTTGATGTTTCCAGGGTTTATTTTCCCTTTTTTTCCTCTTGGCTGGGTCAGGAGTGGGACTTGGATGATCTTGGGGGTCCTTTCCAGCTCAGGATATTCTGTGATTCTATAATTCTAATTATTCCCCCTGCCACTCACTTCCTCAGCTTGGGCTGCTTATCCCAATTTGGGGTTTTGGTTCAGCTCAATGCTGCTTTTCTTGGTGAGTGACAGAAATCCCAGATTATGGAGGTATTTTTTTCCCCCAAAAATGACAATCCCTTAGGCTTCCTTTAATGGCTCTCAGAAGAAGAAACTGCAAAAAAACCCCACAACTGAATGATTTAAAAATCAAATATTTGCTCGTTTCTGCAGTTTCCTGAATTCCGTGGGAACTGGCAGTGCTGGAAATGATGTGCAAGGAAAGCTTTTTCCTTGGAGCCATCAGTTCTTGGAAGTGTGGCTGCCAAAACACATTATTGTGCTCTTAAATGGTTTGGGGCAAATCCAGCTCTGCCTGGGGTTGAGGATCCTTGATCTGGAGATCCTGAGGACCCAGAATATCCTGAGGTATTGGGGATGTTTGAAGAGCCCAGAATATCCTGAGGTATTAGAGATGATTGGAGAGCCCAAATATCCTGGGATATTGGGGATGTTGGAGATCCCAGAATATCCTGAGGTATTGGAGATGTTGGAGAGCCCAGAACATCCTGAGGTATTGGTTTGTGTATTGAGATGTGTTTGTGGGTGTGTGTGACATTCACATTCTCTTCCATCGCCCAGGGTTTTTCTCCTGGGAAGCCGAGATGCCTCAGAGAAAAAGGAAAACAATTCTCATCTCATTTGCTTCTCCTGTGTTGTGCTCATGTGCAATGTGTTTGGAGATTGTTACCCACAGGTGATTGTTCCGTTGGATTCTGCTGTGAGTTGTTTTCACTCTTTGGCCAATTGGGGCCAAGCTGTGTTGGGGCTCTGGAAAGAGTCGTGAGTTTTCATTATTATCTTTTCAACATTCTATAAGTATCCTTTCTGAATTCTTTAGTATAGTATAGTTTAGTATTCTTTTATATAATATAGTATCACAAAGTAATAAATGAGCCTTCTGAGAACATGGAGTCAGAATCATCATTCTCTCCCCTCATTGGTGGACTGGCATTTACAATAGGTGTGTGGATGTTTTTGAGGGTGTGCGGGTGTGTGGATGTGGTTTGTAGGTGTGTGGATGAGGTTTGGGGGTGCGTGGGTGTGGGTGTGTGGGTGTTTGGATGTGTTTGTGGGTGTGTTTGTGCTGTGTGGGTGTGTGGATAAGGTTTGTGGACGAGTGGAAGTGGTTTGGGGGTGTGGATATATTTGTGGGTGTGTGGATGTATTTGTGGTGTGTGGATGTGGTGTGTAGGTATGTGGATGAGGTTTGTGGATGAGTGGATGTGGTTTGTGGGGGTATGAATGTGTTTATGGGTGTGTGGGTGTGTGGATGTGGTTTATGGGTGTGTGAATGAGGTTTGTGGATGTATTTGTGGGTGTGTGGATGAGGCTTGGGAGTGTGTGGGTGTGGATGTGTGGATGAGGTTTTTGGATGAGTGGATATGCGGTGTGTGGATGTTTGGATGTGTTTGTGGGTGTGTTTGTGGTGTGTGGGTGTGTGGATGAGGTTTGTGGGTGTGTTTGTGGTGTGTGGATGTTTGGATTTGTTTGTGGCTGTGTGGATGAACACCCACTGTGGGATGGGAGTTCTGTGCATTTTCTCAGCTTTAACAAGACCCCCCTGAGGAACAATGAGAGCAGCAGGGGATGGGCCCTGGCAGCACAGAGCTCTCCTCCTTGGGCTAATTTCCATGCTGCTGAAGTCTGGATGGAACATTTGCCCTTCAGAAGGGGAACCCCTCAGGGGCCTGACTCACCCTGTGTGGGCACTGGAGATGTTGGTGCGCCCAGCAGGGTTTTGTGCAGGGTTTCCCCCTCACCTGGGGGATTTCTGTGCCCACTGAACTATTTTAATGGGGTTTTTTCCCTTTTCTGGGGGTGCCTGTGAGAGCAGCAGGTGACATCAGGGCTGTGAGCTTCCCTGCCACCAGGAGGGGTTCAGGACAATAATGCTTGAGGCAAATCTCAGATTTTTCTGAAGAAGTCTCTATGGAGACCCTGGTTTTCCTGCTATCCCTCTTCCCCACGTCACCCCTTGGGATATACTCAGAAACCTCAGCACTGATCAATGCCTTGCTCCTCCAGCTAAAGGGAACAAACCCAACTGCCCAGGATGGATTAACTTCTGGATTCTTCAGGAGTCACTGTGAGCGTGAACTCCAGTTCAGCAACGCTGTCAGAGACATAATTTATTGTCTAATTGATAAGAAATATTGCAGGGAGAGCCCAGACAATGAAAACAACTTTTGCAGGAAATATTTTACCAAGAAGAAGATACTTGGGGATGGAGCGGGGGCAGAAAATTGAGTTGCAAATTAAAAAGGATAAAAAATATGGAGTCGTATATAACAAAATTCTGCTTTTTAAAATGCAGCTGGTGAGGGCCATCATTTATTTGTGGAAGGGAAAAACCAGGGCAGAGACTTCAGCAGAGGAAAGGGAGGCTGGGAAGGGATGTGGGAGGTAAAGGGGAAGGGGAAGGAGCTGGGAGGGGTGAAATGGTGAAAGAGGGAACAGTTTTGGGGGTGCTGGGGTGGAACACTGGGGACACCTCCTGAGGGCTCACAGGGACACCCCTGGCCCAGCCCAGGCATGCAGGGGAGTTCTGTGTGACCGTGTTCGCAGGGGTACCAGGACGAGGGAAGAGATGGGAATCCTGACTCCATGTTTCAGAAGGCTGATTTATTATTTTATGATACATATCATATTAAAAGGAAAAGATATATTAAAACTATACTAAAAGAATAGAAGAAAGGATTTCATCAGAAGATGGACTCGGACTCTCTGGTCAGTCACAAGACTGTTATCATTCCATTCCATTCCTTTCCTTGCAAGGAAAGGAAAGGAATGGAATGATAATAAAATCTTGTGACTGACCAGAGAGTCTGAGCCAGCTGACTGATTGGCCATTAATTAGAAAAAACCTCATAAGACCAATCACAGATGCACCTGTTGCATTCCACAGCAGCAGATAATCTTTTTTTGTTTTGTTTTGTTTTTCTTTTCCTCTGAGGTCTCTCAGCTTCTCAGGAGAAGAAATCCTAGCACTCCCTT
The DNA here is from genome assembly GCF_028551555.1 of Melozone crissalis. Classification (NCBI taxonomy): domain Eukaryota; kingdom Metazoa; phylum Chordata; class Aves; order Passeriformes; family Passerellidae; genus Melozone; species Melozone crissalis. The sequence continues at coordinate 1,020,741 of NW_026535797.1, read as the reverse complement.
ACTCTATCCCTAATGCTACAAAACATGGAAGATACAACTTCCCCAATGGAGTTTTTAGCTCTGGGTTTTTGTTTTTTTTTTTCAGGGATGAGAGGATGGAAATCACTTGATGGGGATTGATCCAGCACTATCATCAAATGCTTTTTTATCAACCCCAAAATCCTGCAGTAGGTGAGGTCTGAATGCTCCTTATATCAAATCCTGCTGGCTTTGGGGTCCTTATGGATTTCATCCAGCTCCAGATATTTCTGGGATTATTTCTAACTGTGATCAACAAAAAGGTTGGAGGAATCCAGATGCAAACCTTGATTCTCCAATATTTATTACAACAACCTGACCCAGCAGCAGGCTGGGACTCACAGGGTGCAATGAAATCCTTGCTAAATCATCACCTCATGGAGAAAATTGCTTTTTTAATTTAATGTTTCTCTTTCAGCTGGTGCTGCAGAGACGTGCTAATTTAGCAGCTTAATTTGTTATCAGGAAGAACATTATCCCAGACACGAGTTCTCCCCAAGTCACTTCCAAGTGAGACTAAAGGCTCAGGCAGGCGAGGCAGGGGCACAAATTGGCTCCTTCACCAGGGACTGATGGCAGCCATGGCCCAGCAGCACAGCTGAGAACGATGCTGCTGGCTGCTGCTTTGGGCAAAAAAACCCAGAGATTGGGGAAAAGCAGCAGCTTTCTGCTGGAGATGGAGCACAGCAACAAGAACGGGGCTTTCTGAGGTAATGCTGGTCCCTTCTGGATGAAGATGGGAGCATTCCTGTGTGGATGGGTGAGTAAAACCCACGGAGATCTGGTCAGATATGGGATAAAACCCACAGGGAGCTCCAGAGAGTCCCTGTGGCTTTGTAACTGGGAATTCTGCAAGGCTCAAGATTCCAAACCTGAGTGTTCCAAACCAAACCTGAATGTTCCCCATCACACCTGAGTGTTCCCAACCAAACCTGAGTGTTCCCATCAAACCTGAGTGTATTCCCCATGAAACCTGAGTGTTCCCTGCCCTCCTTGAGTGTCCCCCAATCACACCTGAATGTTCCCAATCACACCTGAGTGTCCCCCAATCACTCCTGAGTGTTCCCCATCACACCTGAGTGTTCCCCATCACACCTGAGTGTTCCCAATGAAACCTGAATGTTCCCCATCACACCTGAGTGTTCCCAACCAAACCTGAGTGTTCCCTGCCCTGCCTGAATGTTCCCCATCACACCTGAGTGTTCCCCATCACACCTGAGTGTTCCCTGCCCTCCCTGAGTGCTCCTTCCTTCATTCCTCAGGATTGTTACTGTTGTGCCTTATCTGCAGAACTGGAGCATTTCACAGTACATCCTCTGGAACCTTCCAGTCTTCCAGGCCTGGTTTCATCCATCCCCACAGAGAAATCCAGGGCGTTTGGCTAAACCACAGCCAGAGCCAGGAGATGAGGGAACCATTCCCAGTTTCAGGTGGATGTGCATTCCCTGCCTGGCTTTCAGATTACAGGGCAGTGCTGCTGCTCTGCTCCTCTAAGATAAGCTGGGCAGTGAATTCACTGCTGCCAGCTCCAGCCTTGTTCCCTGGCAGGTGCTTGGATGCTCTTATTGGGAATAATTCCCTTATTTTCATAGGAGAGGGCTCAGAAAAAGAACAGGTTTCTTGTTTTCTGCCTGCTCAGAGGTGGGACGGGGCTGTGGCTGGGTAAATGCCCTGCAGCAGCACTGCTGGCTCTGCTGCTGCTCTCCACCAGCTGGTAGGGCAGGGATTGGCAGTTTTGTGAGGATCTGTTGTTGTTCAAAGGGCTCTGACTGATGGTGGAGCTTCATCACTGAAGGAGCTTCTGCTGAGCTGCACCAAAAACCTGCTGGAGTACAGTTTGGGTTGTATCTGGTACAGTTTGGGTTTATTGGGTACAATTTGGGATTTATTTGGCACAATTTGGGGCTTATTTGGGTACAAACTAGGTTATATTTGGGCACACTTTGGGTTGTATTTGAGTACAATTTGGGTTGTATTTGGGCACAATTTGTGTTGTATTTTGCACAATTTGGGCACAATCTGGTTTATATTTGGGTACAATTTGGGTTATATTTGGGCACAATTTGTGTTGTATTTGGGCACAAATTGTGTGATATTTGTGTTATATTTGGGCACAACTTGGGTACAATTTGGGCACAATCTGGATTATATTGGGCACAATTTGGTTTCTATTTGAGCACAATTTGGGTTACATTGGACATATTTTTTGTTTAATTTTCATTGTATTTGGGTTGTATTTGGGGCCCAACTGGGGTTGCATTTGTTTCTTTGTGAGGTTTCACTTGTTTTAAGACAGCCCCAAATCCCCTGACAGGCACTGCACCCTGCACCCCAGCCTTGGCAGGAGGGAACTCACGGAAAAGGCAGGGTTTGATTTTCCCCAAAAAGGCAAGGTTTTTATTTTCCCCGGGATTTTTGCACTGCTGTTCCCTGGAGAGGGAGGATCAGGAGGTGATAAATCAAAGGGAATGGCTGATTTAACGAGGGTGTTTCCATGGAATGCAGCCCAGCCCTGCCTGCCCAGGGTGGGTTTTCCACGGACCTGACTTAATTGAGAGCTGAGCACAGGGGGAGTGGAATTGATTTTCTGTTCCTGCAAATTCAGGGCACCGCTTGCAAAAGCCCAGGGAAGGATTGCTGGGATGAAAAACCACAATTACCCAGCATCAAACACCAGTTCAGCGCCCAGACTTTGTAATCACCACAACTTAAACAGCTTTTATGGTGTCCAGGAGTGGCTGTAGGACAAGACTAAAGATTCTGATCATTTACCAGTGATTTACCAACCATTTCCACCAGGTTTGTGTTGAAATGAAGATTTTTTTTCCCAGCATAGATTAGGTTTTTTCCAGGACAGGTGTCCCCCAACAGAGAGTTAATTAATTAGAGGTTGATTTCCTGAGGATCCTCCCCAAACTCGAGTCCTTGAGCATCTCCTCAGGCAAACTGAGAGCAGAGGGTGCAGCATCCCCAGCACTGTGAATGGATGTCCTGAGAGTGCCTCTGCAGTCAGGGACCTGGAGAAGCCCCACACAGGTGAGATGAAGTGGGAACAATCGGAATTTCAGGTCAGGTTTTGGTGCCAAGTGGTCCTGGAGCACATTTTGCTCCTCACCCACGCAAAGATGGTTTTGGATTTGCCATAAAGATTGAGAGGAATAGTGGATTTGTCTTTCCAAACCAGCTGTGGGTCTGCTGGCAGGTAAAACCAGCACTGGGAGATAAAAGAAACAATGGGAAGCATCCCACTGATTGATGAATGGAAAAAGAGATTTGTTTTTTACAAATGAACTTTGGGTTTGCTGAGAAATGAAATTAGACATTGAGAGATGAAAGAAACAATGGGGAAGAAAAACTCCTAAATTCCGTAAGAATTAGGAATTAAAAGGGAGGGTTATACATTAGACGGAAGTCTTTGGGATCAGGTGTATTGGGAAGTCTGAACCTGTCAAGTACTTCAGAAATGGGGAAAGAGAGAAGGGAAATGTGGCCGGGAAACTGGGATAAAAGGGAGGCTGGGTCCTCCAAAAATTGGAGAGACCCCAGGGGATGTCCCAAGGCCTCTCCCTTCATTGGAATAAAGCCAGAAAGGGACTCCTCTGTCTCCTTTTTGGACACAAACCTCTGGTGTTTGTGGGTTGATTTTCCTAACAAGACGGTTTTGCATTCCCCTTCACAGCAGGAAATCCTCACTCCCTCTATCCCCACCCTTTTGGTTCCAGGACATTGCTGGGTGTCAGGGGGATCTGAGTGTTTTTATTTCGTTTATTTTGACAGTCATTAGGGGGTGTCTGTGCCTGGGGAATGCAGGAGCAGCTGGGACACCCTGGCAATCCCCTGGGAATGAGGGAGAAGGGAGGGTTTGTCCCTGGCTCTGATCTGCACTCCCTGATCCAATGTTTTCCTTGGCAAAGGGGGGTTTGTCAGCACCAGGCATGGAACAGGCGGGAGGGAAAGCCTTGCTTTGGTTGTGCTGAGAGCGGCGCTGGGCCAGGGAATCCTGGAATCCTGGCTGGGGTGGGTGGGACAGGACCTGAAATCCCACCCAGACCCACCGGGACACCTCCCCTGCCCCAGGCACTGCCAGGGATGGGGAATCTCCCCAGCTCTGCTCCCTCCAGAGCGCTCCATTTAATGCCAGCCTTTGCTTTGGCTCCCAAAGGGCTGAACTGGGGTGAGTGGTGAGGTCTGAAGCCGTGGCTGCCATGGAGAGCTCTGAGCCCACCTGCATTTCCAGCATTTAATAGTGATTAATATAATTTCCAGCATTTAATAGTGATTAATATCATCGTTAACCCGTTCTTACATTATCACAAAATTTATCCCTTTTTTTATGGATAACCACTGAAAAAAGTACAAATATCGGGTACAAATATATAAATTACAAACATCTGGTACAAATATAAAAAGTACAAACATCTGGTACAAATATATAAAGTACAAGCATCTGGTACAAATATATAAATTAAAAATAGATATGCAAATATATAAGTTAAAATATATATTAAAAATATATATATATACAAATATATAAATTAAAAATATCTGGTGCAAATATATGAAGCACAAATGTCTCTATTAAGCAGGATGAGTTCCTTGTGACCGGTGACAGCAGGCTTCAAATTTAAACGTTTAAAATGATTCATTATAAAATTATTGTAATTATTGTAAAATTAAACAGCTTGGGTTTGGCTTCCATAAGGTCAGGGGAGTGTTGGGATATTAAGAATTGAATTGCTACAGGTCTGGGAAAAAAGAAACTGCTCCTGAGTGTGGGTGGGTGGTTGTGGAGGATTTCTAAAGGTATTTCTGAGGAAATGGGCTGAGAAAATTCACTGAAGCAGCTTTTCCAGAGGGGTTCACCTGCAGGGAGTGAGCCTTGGCTCTGGCATGGAAAGCTGAGGTGCAGGATGGAAAAGCACCAGGAGAAGCCCCTGGGATGTTCCCTGCACTGATGGTCCCTCATCAGGGGCTGCAGGGGGGGATTAACTTTGGGATAACATTTGGGATAACAGCCATTTCCCTGGGAAGGCTGCTGGTGCATAAGGATTTCTTCAGCCTCTTCCATTTGGGATGCAAGGCCAGGCTGGACATTGGGCTTGGGGCACTGGGACAGTGGGAGGTGTCCCTGCCATGGCAGGGGTGGCACTGGGTGGGCTTTGATATCCCTTGGTGTCCCAAACCATTCCAGGATTCTCTGATCTTGTAGATAAAACGAGCTTTTAATCAAAGCTGGCAAGGCAAACAACACACCCAGCTTTGTAATTAGTTAGCACCTTCCCTTGTCTGTGTGTGAGATCTGAGGTACCACGGTGCAGCCAGAAATGAATAACTCTGGGCAAGCAGCTGCATTTTGATAAAAAAAATAATAATTCTGAGCCATAAATAAATCAAAAATCGTGTCCACAGCTCCTGCTACTTCGAAATCACAGCTGACAAAGGAAATAAAAGCTTGATGGTGACAGATAAGTGTGAGAGAAAGCTCTTTTCACTTGATCTGCTCCAGCAGTCATTAAATAAGATGTGCTGACAGCTCAGCAGAAACAAGCACCAGCCTTTTATTCACCTGCTCCTGAGCCTTGAGCAGGATCAGGGCCAGGACAGGAGTGTAATCCCGTAATTCTGTGCTAAATCCTTCATTAATGTCCCTCCTATTGCAATATTTGGGTTTTGCTGGCCAGCTCACAAAACCTGACCCTCCCTGTCCATCTCCTCCATGCAGAGCCAATTCCCTTCCTAATGAAAATCGATCCAATTGATTTGAATCAGGAGCAGACCAGCACAGCTCTGATGCCCTTTCATGTCCAGCTGGTCGTTTCCAACCCAGAGATTCCGTGATTATGATTTTATTTTTTGAAAAGCTGAGTTTTCCAGCTCAGAGGGGTGAACCAAACCCAGCTCCCCTCTCACGGGCACCCATCCCCTCAGCTGTTGTGTGCTCACAAAGCAGCTCAAACACAGCAGCTGAGCCTGCAATGACAGCAGGGTCACAGCCTGTGCTTTCAGTGCTCAGCACTGGTTCCTGCTGTGTTCAGCACACCCCAAATCTCTGAGCTGCCTGCTGGGTCTCAGCCCCAGCCCCAGGGACCGTTTTTATGGAGGTTTCCTTTCAGGAGATCTGATTTCTCCAGGCAAACCGAATTCAGATGATGATAACATTATTGTTATCGTTACCTGAATTCAGGTAACGAACCAGGGACTGTTTTTATGGAGGTTTCCTTTCAGGAGATCTTATCTCTCCAGGCAAACCGAATTCAGGTGGTGATAACATTATTGTTATCGTGATGATAACATTATTGTTATCATACCTGCCCTGGGCAGGGCTGCCTCCCCAGCTGCTGGATTTTGGAACAGAGCAGGTGGGACTCACCTGTGGGCTCTGAGGGATCAGTGGGAGAGTTCCTGAAAATGACACCAAGGTTTATCAGAGAGCTGGAATGAGGGATGGAGAGGGGTCTGTGTGACCGTGTTCACAGGGGTTCTTGGATGAGGGAATAGATGAGGATCTGACTCTGTGTTTCACAAGGCTGATTTATTATTTTATGATATATATTGCATTTAAACTATACTAAAGGAATAGAAGAAAGGATTTCTTTAGAAGGCTGGCTAAGCTAAGAATAGAAAAGAATGATCACAAAGGTTTGTGGCTCAGCTCTCTGTCTGAGCCAGCTGACTGTGATTGGCCATTAATTAGAAACAACCCCATGAGACCAATCCCAGCTGCACCTGTTGCATCCCACAGCAGCAGATAACCATTGTTTGCATTTTGTTCCTGAGGCCTCCCAGCTTCTCAGGAGGAAACATCCTAAGGAAAGGATTTTCCATAAAAGATGTCTGTGACAGTCTGTGTCCCCAGGCTGGCACAGGTGCCCAGAGCAGCTGTGGCTGCCCCTGGATCCCTGGCAGTGCCCAAGGCCAGGCTGGACATTGGGACACCCTGGGACAGTGGGAGGTGTCCCTGCCATGGCAGGGGTGGCACTGGGGGGATTTGGGGTCCCTAAACCCAAATCCATCCAGAATTCCCTGGTTCCCTGTGCTGCTCCAGCTCTGAGGTTCCCTGGAGCAGAGTTTGTCCCCTCGGCCACCCCGCAGTCCCTGGTGAGCCTGGGCTGTGGGAAAGGGCTGATTGAAGATTGTTGCACACAACATAAAAGTCTGGTTTTCCTTGAAGGATCAAACCAGAAAATGTGTCTTATCTCCCACTTGTGCAGCCTCCTCCGGGTCAGGGCTCAGCTCAGAGCTTTTTGTGCAGATTTTCCTGTGATCCCAGGATCCTTCCGGTTTCTTTGCCCATCTCCAGCTTCAAACCCAGCAGCCTACACGTGTCCTCTCCACATGCCTTTGTTTTTTGGGTAATTCTGTTTATCTGCAGCCTGGAAACAGTGATGAGCACCAGTGTCCTGCTCCCCCATGGAACACCAGGAATCAAACCCCCTGATTTAAGGGCAAGGCAAAGGGGATTGCTGGGGAAAGGAAGTTTTTCAGTAGGTTAGGGGGAAAAAAGGCTGGGAAAGAATAAAGAGGATAAATCGTGGTAGATAAATTAAAATGAAAAAGATTGGCTATTATGCAAAATGCTCCTGGTGTACATCATAAACATTTGCTTTTTTATGGAGTCCCCACCACTGAAAATGTACTGCTGGCTATGAGAACATTTTAATAAAGGCCATTAAAACTCATTTCTCTGATATATATTCTAAAGGGGAAAAAAAATCCAGAAATCATTTATAATGCTTATTACCACTGCTGGAAAAATCCTCTTAAAGGCTCTTCTTTGGGAGGCTTTTATTGGGAAAAAAAACATTCCCTGGAGCCTTTTGTGGGGATTTGAGCTGGGCTGGGGGTTGGACAGCTGGGAATTGGGGATCTCAGGCTGGGCTTCAATGGGATATTCACCCCCAGGATGTCCTGGCTCTGCAAAGCCCCAGGGGCAGCCAGGGGAGCACAGAGAGGAGGAAAAGGGGAATAACCTAGAGAGTAAATCCCTGATTTCCCATAGCACTGAGTGCAGGCCATTTCACCCTGAGCCATTTCCAGGCACCCTGAGCTTTTCCAGACACCCTTTCCCCTCGTCCTTCTTAGCCCCATTCATTTGAGAGTTTTTGGGATGTTTTCCCCCAGCTCTCCTGTCCCAGCCAAAGCTGAAAGCTTTGATTCCAGCTGGGTTGCCTCCTGCTCTGAGTTCCTGGGACAGCTTCCACGGCCAAGGTCTACACCTGATTTTTATGTATGATTTTTCTTTGTGCCCATGGTGGAGCCCCACTGCTCTATTTGGAATTTCCATTTAGAATTTCCATGCAGGATTTCCATGCAGGATTTCCATGCAGACACCCTGATCTGTCCCAGGATGCCCCCTCAGCCCTTTCCTGGCTGCTCAGTGCTTTGCCAGAACTGAGAACTCCGATTTTTGGGGATTTTGGTGTTGTGCTCCATCCCATCCCATCCCTGCTGGGCTGCTCAGAACTCGAAGGTGCAAGTGGAAAAGCAGGAAATGCTGTTGTTGGAGCTGGTGGTGCTGAAATCCCCATTTTAATGCCATTATCTCTGGTTTTACTGCTCCAGGATTATCACAGCCACTCTCAGATTGTAATGGCCATGCAGGAAAAGAAACTGTGGGCACAAAAGCATGGAGAGCATGTTCAACAGGCTGGGCAGGTGCGGCCTCCTCTGCTCTGGCTGGGAGCCATAAATCACAGCCCAGATTACCCAAAAAAACCCTTTAAAAGTGGCACAAACAAGGCCAGGCTGGGTTTTATGGGGTTTATTTTGCTGAGGTGGAAGGAATGAAACCACGCTCTGAAAACTCTTAATGAGCCCCAGAATCAGCAGCAGATAACGAGGCTGGGTTTCACCTCCTCCCCAGCAGGCGCCCAGCAGCACCAGGACCCCAGTGCTGAGCCCCTCTGCAGCATTCCTGCCCCTCCTGGGGGCTCCAGGTTTGATCCCTGCCAGCACCAAGGGACTCACCTGGGAGCTCCTGTGTGACTGAGCAAAGAGGGAATCAGAGTTTGTGCAAACAAAGTCTCCTCTGGGGCAGGAAGGGGCTGAGCTCAGCATCCCTGCTGCTCTCTCTGGCTCTTCTCCATTGGGATCTTCCTGGGTATCTTGTACAGCTTCACAAGTAAGAATTCTTGCATTAAAATAATTATTTTAATAATTATGTATTTCATTATTGATATATGTGTATTAATATATATTATATATATTACTATATTATATTACATGTATTGGTATATAATATTCTATATTATCCGTATAATATTTTATACAAATATATAATTTTTTTTATTTTTAATTTTTATTTTCATATTTTATTTTATTTTTATTTTTAATTGTATTTTAATTTAATTTTTGTTTTAATATTTTATTTTATATTTTATTGTACTTTTTCATTTTTTATTTTTATATCTTTATATTTTATTATTTTAATACTTTATTTTGGTTTTTTGTTTTAATTTTAATTTTATTTTATTTTATTTTATTTTATTTTATTTTATTTATTATTTATTGGACAACACAGCCAGGAGAAACACGGCTGAAAATCTGCTTGATGGAGCTGCTGGATCCTCAGCTCCTCAGGGCTTGGCTCACCCAGGTGGCAGCAAATAACCAGCACTTCCCTTACTCATCCTTTAGCACTTAAAAGGAGGTACTGAAATCCTGGGTTTGCACAATTTCTAGGGGGTTTTATTTTATTTTTTTTTCATTATTTTATTTTATTTTATTTTATTTTATTTTATTTTATTTTTATTTTTATATATTATTTTATTTTATTATTTTATTTTGGGTATCTTTTATTTCTTTTTTATTTTATTTATTTTTTATTTTTATATTTTCTTTTTTATATTTTATATTTTATATTTTATTTCTATTTTAATATTTCATTTTATTTTATTTTATTGTTTTATTTATTTTTTTAAATTTTATTTTATTTTATTTATCTTCCCCCTAGGTAAGACTACCTGTGTTTAAAAAAATCAAACAGCATTGGACAAATCACCCATTGGACAAATCAAACCACCCCTAAGTGGGCTGGAATGGCTGTGCCCCTTTGGGACTCTGGGATTCCCTTCTGGCCATCCCCCCTGTGCTCCCAGCACCCCCTGGGCACTGAACCCCTCGTGCAGGGAAGGTTCCTCCAGCCCCAGGGAATTCTTTTGCAGGGTTACAAGCACAGCACTGGGGTGAATCCAAATGTTTAGGGACACGTGGGCAAGAGCTGCAAGGAAAGGCACTGGAGAAGGGAATTCCTGCCTGTCCCCCCTGCTGGAAGGGCTGTTCCTCCCCAACTTCCCTGCCCGTGTCCCTGAATTTCCCAAAGCTGCTCCACATTTCACTCTGGCTCTGCAGCAGGGCAGGGGTTTGCTGCAGATCAGGGCCCTCCAGAAGGGCTGGGCTGGCAGCAATCCATGGATTGTAAAGGCAAGAAGCCCCTGAAGGTCAAACCCTGCTTGTCCCTGCACCTTTCCCTCTGCCCCTCCATCTCCATCATGGGCACTGAGTGGAAAAGATCTCCTGAGCTGTAATTACAGAGGGTTATGGCACAATAACTCCCCTGCCAGACAGCTGAGGACAGGCGCAGGGCTCATCCATCCCAAAGCAATATCCCAGCCCAGCCTGGAGCTGGGCCAGCCCCCCTGGCCTGATGGATGGGCTGGGGCTGCTGATGGATGGCAGCAGGCACTGCTTCGTCCTCCCTGGCACCCCACATGGCCAGGGAGAGCTGGGAAAGGACACAGCAGCACCTCGGGAGGTTGTTTCCTGAGAACTGTGACAGAAAATTGCATTTCTGTGGTTAAAGCTGAGCCTAGGATGGAAGCACAGCTTGGATCCCCCATGAACCAAATTTCCACTGGGCAGGGCTAAAACTGTGGGGCTGGGGTAGGACAGCAGGGAACGGCCTCAGGTGGCACCAGGGGACAGCCAGGAAGAGCACAGCAGGAATTTCCCCATGGAAAAGGGGGCTCAGGAACTGCCCAGGGAGGGTTGGAGTGCCCACCCCTGCAGGTGGCACCTGGCTGGGCAGGCTCAGGGAACACTCATTGTGTGACAGGAGTGTTTGTGTCACACAGGGAACACTCACTGTGCAAACCTGGGGTGTTTGTGTCACACAGGGAACACTCACTGTGTGACAGGAGTGCTTGTGTCACACAGGGAACACTCACTGTGTGACAGGAGTGTTTGTGTCGCACAGGGAACACTCACTGTGCAAACCTGGGGTGTTTGTGTCACACAGGGAACACTCACTGTGTGACAGGAGTGCTTGTGTCACACAGGGAACACTCACTGTGTGACAGGAGCGTTTGTGTCACACAGGGAACACTCACTGTGTGACAGGAGTGCTTGTGTCACACAGGGAACACTCACTGTGTGACAGGAGTGTTTGTGTCGCACAGGGAACACTCACTGTGTGACAGGAGCGCTTGTGTCACACAGGGAACACTCACTGTGTGACAGGAGTGCTTGTGTCACACAGGGAACACTCACTGTGTGACAGGAGTGCTTGTGTCACACAGGGAACACTCACTGTGTGACAGGAGTGTTTGTGTCACACAGGGAACACTCACTGTGTGACAGGAGTGCTTGTGTCACACAGGGAACACTCACTGTGTGACAGGAGTGCTTGTGTCACACAGGGAAGGGTTTCCCACTCAGAGTGCATCAATCCAGGGACTGGAGGGGCTGGAGCAAATATTGAAAGGTGCAAGCAGGCAGTGCTTGGCTGTAATTCCTAATTAGGCAGGAGGGCAGAAAATGAGTGTTACAGCCAAGGCTCATTTTATAGAGAGGGAACAGGAGGGGCTGTAAGACTGATTTCAGAGGATTTTCACCCAGCACAGAGGCTGGAAATGAGATCTGCACTGCTAGAGCATCCATGGAGCTGCTACAAAGGGCTGGAGCCCCTCTGGGACACCTGAGGGGGGCTCACCTGGAGAGGAGAAAGATCCAGAGAGAGCTCAGAGTCATTTCCAGAGCATAAAGAGGATCCCAGAGAGCTGCAGAGGGACTGGGGACAAGGATGGAGGGACGGGACACAGGAATGGCTCCCTGTGCTAGAGGGCAGGGCTGGATGGGATATTGGGAATTGGGAATTGTTCCCTGGCAGGGCTGGATGGGATATTGGGAATTGGGAATTGTTCCCTGGCAGGGTGGGCAGCCCTGGCACAGGTGCCCAGAGCAGCTGTGGCTGCCCCTGGATCCCTGGCAGTGCCCAAGGCCAGGCTGGATTTGGGGCTGGAGCCCAAATCTCAGCTCCTCTCTCCTCTCCGTTCCACACCTGCAGCTTTTTCACAGCAAAAATGAATTGATTGTGGGGCAGAACAAGGTTATAAATCAAGCTGTATTTCTGTTCCACTGACAAAGGGAGAGCACACATTCTATATGCTAAATATATTCATGGCTTTTATTAGAGTAACATTGCTTAAATTGATGATATTTATCAGTGGGGGAAAACAAATTGGTATATACAGGAGAAAAATAATTAAAGGGGGGGAGAAGAGTGATGGTGGCATCCCAGCAGTGGGGTCTGGGCTGTCTGAACAGAAATATTGATGTGCTTTTGGGTGTCAAGGAGAAATGGAGAGACAGAGGGGCAATTTCTGCTCCAGTTATAGCTGCAAACCCCTCTAACCATGGCCACACTCAGGCAGGGTGAGATTCCACCTCCACTGCCTGCCCTGCCTTTGTGCCTCTGGCTGCAGAAGGAAAATCCCTCCCAGGAGACGTTCTGCTCCTTTCCCCCTGCAGGTGCCATGCAGGCTGTGCTGCAGCTCTGAGTCCTGGCAGAAGGGAGGAACAGCCTGGACCTCAGAGGGGTCACTGCAGTGAGCCGGGGGCTCCTCCACCCCAGGGAGGGCTGCACCAGCTCCTCCAGCACTCCCCCTTCTCCTCCCAGCTCCCAGGAGCTGCTGTGCCCCTCAGGGGAGAATTCCTGTGAGAATGCTCAGGTCAGGAGCTACCTGCTTCCATGCGAATGGGAGGATTCCATTCCCATTCCCATTCCCATTCCCATTCCCATTCTGTTCCATATTCCTGCAGCACCGGGGACTCAAGGGAAGCAGAGAACATCTGGCAACATCTGGAGTGGGAATGGGGATGGGAGGATTCCATCCCATTCCATCTCATTCCATTCCCATTTCCATTCCATTCCATTCTCCTGCAGCACGGAGGATTCCAGGCAAGCAGAGCACATCTGGCAACATCTGGAGTGCAGGAGGGGTAGCAGCACCCCTGTAGGAGCCCAGAAGGTGGCAGATGGAATGGTTTGGGTGGGAAGTATCCTAAATCCCACCCAGTGCCACCCCTGCCATGGCAGGGACACCTTCCCCTGTCCCAGTTGCTCTCAGCCCCAGTGTCCAGCCTGGCCTTGGGCACTGCAGGGATCCAGGGGCAGCCACAGCTGCTCTGGGAAATCTGTCCTGCGCCCTCTGAGTTAAGACTTGCTTCCTAATTGAAAGCTACACCCAAAAATGGGAAGGTTTAGAAAATGTCTTTCCAGCTTTTCCGAATTCCCTGTGCTTATTTTTCACTCAGGTTCCTTTACAGATGTTGTTCTGAGCAGAAAACAGCTTGTAAACAGGGGAAAAATGGAAATATCCTCAGTGCAATAGAAATGGGAGTGATCTACAGCTCTGGATATAAAATATTCCGTGTGAAACTCCACTATTTGCAAAAGCAGATGTGGCTCTGTGTTCTACATGGAGCTCACACATTCCATTAAGGAATATGAAATGTTGGCATCAATTGCAGGGGAAGAAGGGTTTGCTTGAGTTAATAGAGCTGGGGAAACAGGTGAGTAGCATTTTGCAGTTGATGGAGCTGCTCTGGAGGAGAATCATTCCTGGGCAGACCGTGCAATCCATCAGCAGCCCTGGGGAGAATGAGGACGGGGTAAAATCCCAGCCACGAGGGGACTTTGTGGTGGGGCTCAGCACAAATGGCTGTGTTGGCAGTGCCAGCAGCACCCGGGCAGGGCTGGGCTCAGGGAGTGGGATGGGAGCAATGGGGGCATTTCATTTTGCCCAACTGTTTGCATGTGCAAATACAGCAACTCCTGAAGTCTTTGGGATTGTTCAGCCTGGAGAAAGGAGCCTTGGGGGGAACTAACTCTGCCCTTCCAGTGCCTGGCAGAACAATGGAGAGGGGCTGGGGACAGGGATGGAGGGACAGGACACAGGGAATGGCTCCCAGTGCCAGGGGCAGGGATGGATGGGATATTGGGAATTGGGAATTGTTCCCTGGCAGGGCTGGATGGGATATTGGGAATTGGGAATATTGGGAGGGGCTGGGATGGAATTCCCAGAGCAGCTGTGGCTGCCCCTGGATCCCTGGCAGTACCTAAGGCTGTGGTGCTGTTCACAGGGGTCCCAGGATGAGGGAAGAGAGGAGGATCAGACTCCATGTTTCAGAAGGCTGATTTATTATTTTATTATATATGTTACATACAAAAAGAATAGAAGAAAGGATTTCATCAGAAAGCTTGCAAGCAAAGGAAGAGAATGGAATGATAATAAAAGTTTGTGACTCTCAGACAGTCTGAGCCAGCTGACTGTGATTGGCCATTAATTAGAAACAAGCCCATGAGACCAATCCCAGATGCACCTGTTGCATTCCACAGCAGCAGATAACCATTGTTTGCATTTTGTTCCTGAGGCCTCCCAGCTTCTCAGGAGGAAAAACCCTAAGGAAAGGATTTTTCATAAAATATCATGGCTACACAAGGGCAGGCTGGAGCAGCCTGGGACAGGAGAAGGTGTCCCTGCCCATGGCACTGGATGGGCTTTGACATCCCTCCCAACCCAACCCATCTGGAATTCTCTGACTCCCTGCTTCCACGATTTCTCTTTTTGATGAAATCACATTTTCATTGTCCTTCTGCTGCCCAGGCCCATCTCCTACAGAAATCTCCCACTCACCAAATGCTGAGTTCCCCTTATCAAACAGGAAGTCGTTATCAGTATCGCAGATTTAAGGGAAGGATAATGGGTTGGAAAGGAGATATTTATGAACTTGAGTGTTTCTAGTGCAGCACTTTGCACACAATTGAGAAATGATCAGCCTGACATTAAAGCAAGCCTGGTATTAAGGCAAGGAAGGCAATAATTTTTTACTAATGGATTGTTCCATTTCATTTACATATCTGTTCCCAACAATTTTATGCTTAAAAAATCATTGCCCTTTTGAATTATGTGAGGCTCTTTTGACTGTGAGGCTTCAGCAATTTGCCTGCCTCATGTGTGTAATTAGTTTAATTAGCACTACAGCTCTAACGAGAGGATCAGTGTCTGCTGTATGCTCTGTTCTTTCCTGGACAAAGTGAAAAATTTGGTTTCTTTATCAGCTGCATCTGAAGAACTCCGGGCCTCACGAGTCTTCACAGAACGCCTGGAGATGGGAAATATGTTTTGGGTTTTCTCCAAGTCCTTTGCTTTCAGCGCTGCCTAATTCTTGCAGTTCTGTTTATTTCCTGCAGCTCTGTTCAGTTCCTGCAGCTCTGTCCAATTCTTGCAACTCTGTTCAGTTCTACTCAGTTATTTCAGCTCTGTCCAATTCCTGCAGCTTTGTTCAGTTCCTTCACTTATATTCAATTCCTGCAGCTCGGTTTGATTCCTGCAGCTCTGATCAGTTCCTGCAGTTCTATTCTGTTCTGTTCAGTTCTTTCAGCTCTGTCCAATTCCTGCAGCTCTGTTCAATTCCTTCACTTATATTCAGTTCTTTCAGCTCAGCTCAGCTCCTTCAGCTATGTTCAGTTCCTTCAGTTCTGTTCAGTTCCTGCAGTTCTGTTCAGTTCTTTCAGTCCTGTTCAATTCCTTCAGCTCTGTTCAGTTCCTGCAGCTCTTTTCAGTTCCTTCACTTATATTCAATTCCTGCAGCTCTGATCAGTTCCTTCAGCTCTATTCTGTTCTGTTCAGTTCTTTCAGCTCAGTTCAGCTCCTGCAGTTCTGTTCGATTCCTGCAGTTCTGTTCAATTCTTTCAGCTCTGTTCAATTCCTGCAGTTCTGTTCAATTCCTTCAGCTCTGTTCAGTCCCATCAGCTCAGTTCAGTGTCCCTATCCCTGATCTGGGCAGGATCCAGCCCCTGGCTGTGTCTGTGCCATTCCAGGCTGGGCTGTGGCTGTGCCCAGGGCAGGGAGCTCTGCAGGGCTCTGGCCAGGCTGGCTCCATGGGCTGAGGGGCACCAGCTCCTGCCCAGCTGCCCTGGCAGCCCTGTGCCCACTCTGGTTGATAATGGGGAGACCTGTGCCCACTCTGGTTGACAATGGGAGGTTTTCAATGGGAAAAGTCAATGGCCAGGCAAGTCTGAGCTGTTCTGGGCCCTTGGCCAGCTGTGGGAATTGCTGGGTGGACAAGGTTGGCAGGCTCTAGCACAGCTACCCAGGGAGGGTTGGAGTGCCCATCTGTCCCGGTTTAGGGCAGATTTGGGAGGAAACCTCCAAAGGGGCCCCTCCAGACAGCAAACCCACACAGCCCCTGTGCCCAACCGGTTTGGGAAGGATTCTTTGGAGAGAAGTGGAAAGAACCTGTTTATTGAACAGGCACAGCACCCCCAGCACACAGAATGAACAATACCAGGTGACACCGCTCTGACAAAGATGACAAATTCACAAAGTCTCTCTGGGGGTGGTCGCTCTGTTCTCAGTCCCTCAGTGCAGGGGCAGCTGCTGCCCAGAGCAGGCCCCGCTAGGCCCAAGGTGCAAACTCTCGCTGTTCCCAGGGCCCAGCCCCGAGCAGGCTTGCGTAGGCCCAAAAAAGGGAAAGGACAAACAGTCCAGGGAAAAATTCAGATTGCTTAGCTAAACTAACTAAGGAGCAGAAGCAAAAAAGCAAGAGCAAAGCAGGAGCAAAGCAGAAGCAAGAGCAAAACAAAAAGCCAAGGCAGCACCATGTACTGCCCTGTCTGTGTGTCCCGCCAGCCGTGGGGGAGTGGCTGAGAGCAAAACCAAAACAAAACATTCGCTCTTCAGAGCCAGTCTGGAAGGCACAGAACATGATATCCAGCATGAACAGAACACAGGAATGGGGATACAGCATCACAATGTCACCCTAGGACACCATCCCTGGAGGTGGCACTCGGAGCTCTGGGCAGGGACAAGGCGGGGATGGGGCACAGCTGGGACTCTGATCTGGAGACTTTTCCAGTCCCAGTGACTCTGGGATCCTCTGGAAGCATCACACTCCGGGTTTTGGCTCAAACATCTGCATCCAGCTGGGCTGCACTCAGGAAATGTTCATGGACTGAAGCTCTCAGCTGCTAAACTCCCTTCCCGAGGCCTTTCCAGCCCTCCCTAATTATTAATTGTCCTCCAAACAAGCAGTGCTCCTTGTGCAGGGAGCAGGGGAGTGTGATGGATGGGGAGAAGGAGGTGCAATGAATCTTCCCAGGCAGGGAGGGATATTTCAGCAGCCCTGTGAAAGGCTGACATTGAAACAACTGCTGGGGAGCTGTCAGGGCGACAATGGAGCAGCATCAGCGATTGATCAGGGGTCATTAGCGCTGCTCATTAGTCCTGACAGGGCCTGCTCCGGGATCATTGTTCGGTCCCAACAGAGGAATTGGACTGGCAGGGGAGGTGACACCTCCGGGCTCCATTAAAGCAGCGTTAAGGAAAAGATCTTTATCTATAAACGAGGAAATCATCATAGTTCTGGTGGAGCGGTGGATTTGTTTGTTCTTGCGTCACTTGATTATCAAAGGAGAAACTCTCAGCTGAACCTCGGCAACTCGGAGAGAACCAATCCCCCAGAAGGAACATTGCCATTTGTCATTTTAAAGGGAATTGTGCCTTTCTTTGTGCACCAAACTCCTCCTTCCTGGGGGCTGAGGCACCTTTGAATTTAGGCATGCCCTTACAAGAAGAACTATTTAATCTCCTCAAAATGAGGAACCATTTTAACCCATCACAGCACAGACATAGGTACAAACCCCAGCATTTCTCCCCAGTCCTTTTAGAAGGAAACTTTCAGGAAAGAAGCTGTGGTTGCCCCTGGATCCCTGGAGTGTCCCAGGCCAGGCTGGACATTGGGGCTGGAGCACCTGGGACAGTGGGAGGTGTCCCTGCCATGGCAGGGGTGGCGCTGGGGGGGGATTTGGGGTCCCTTCCCACCCAAACCAGGCTGGAATCCATTTCAGCTCCTTTGTCCAGAGGAGTCCTGGCTTTGCTCACCTTGCAAACACCACAGTGTTTTATCTCCATGCTGGCTGCACACCCTGCACAGAGTCTGGGCTCATCTGCTCCAAAATTTAATGGATACAACCATCTTACAGCAGGGCATGGGTGGTCCAATGAGTATTGGAAATTAAGTGAGGTCAACAAGAGACCATGTTCTAGCTAATATATATCTATATGTATCTATAACATTTCATATTTTTAAACCATTTATACTCTAATTGCCATTAAATGGAAATTAAATTGGAAACAAAAGGTTGGGGCTTGGGTGATCAGGTGAGCAAGGCTGGGGACCTTGGAGGAGCCAGGAGATGTGGTGGATTGGCTGCTCTGAGCCTTCTGACCCAAGATGTACTTGTCCAGTTTCTTGTCTAAAAACTCTGCTCATTTCTCTGAAACGAACATTTAATTGTTATGCAGGAAACCAGCCATTCACGGCCTTTCCTGAATAAAACCAAAGGGAAATATTTAGGTTTCCTTTTTTCAGGGTTAATGTTCGCAGCACAAGTGTTCTCCTGCTCTGGAGCTGTCCTTCACCAGGTGATCAGAGTGAACAAAGGGATTGTGTCACTGGATTTTATTTACCCAGCTCAGATTATTTATGAGAGGGCTGCAGTTCTGAGCCCCTCAGAGTAATAAAGTGCCCAGGTAAATTAATATGAAAACCTCCTTGATAACCTCCAAATCATCAAATTCTTCTGTCAGCAACATCCCCAAATAACTCACACTGACTTAGGGTTGTGTTTGTCAGAATTGCAGGTTTAGCAGGAGGCACAGCTCTCCTGGCTGCAGGACACTTAATTTCCAAGTTACAGAATTGTTCAGCTGATTTCCAAACGAAATAACATTTCCGTTAATTTCTGAGTTATAGAATTTTTCTGTTGATTTCCAAACTAAATAACTTTTCAGTTAATTTCTGAGTTATAGAATTGTTCAGTTGATTTCCAGATTAAACAATTTTCAGTTAATTTCCAAGTCAAAGAATTGTTCCGTTGATTTCCAAATTAAGTAACATTTTAGTTAATTTCCGAGTTACAGAATTCTTCAGTTGATTTCCAAACTAAATAACATTTCAGTTAATTTTTAAGTTACAGAATTGTTCAGTTGATTTCCAAATGAAACAACATTTCAGTTGTTTCCGAGTTACAGAATTGTTCAGTTGATTTCTCAATTAAACGATGATTCTCTTTTGCAGAGATCTTTTCTGGAGGCCTTTGGACATCAAACCATGGGCACCAAGTGCTGGAGAAACCCTGCCTGGCACCCTGGCAGTGCTGCTGAGTCTCACCTGGCCCTTCCAGCAGCACAAACTGCAGGAGTGGGTTTTATCCCAGAGCTGTAATTGTGGGGTGAGCAATGTTGGACTGGGTTCTCTCCCCTTTTCCCCTCAGGAATCCTGGGGCAGAGCAGGACACCCAGGATTTTGGGATATTTTACCCACAGACCCATTTTAATCAAACCCCTGATGCTCCCCGAGCATCTCTGTGTTGGGAGCAGCACAGGCTGTAAATAATTGGAGCATTAAGGAGAATTTACACCCCTTGGGCCAACCCTGGAGGATTAAAACCTCCTGGAACCATTTACCTTGAGAAAATGATAAAACTTCCAGGGCTGATGGTTCCTGGGGAGGAGATTGGAAGCAGAGGCTGTGCTTGTGTCCTTACCAGGTATCAATTGCAGTCCCCAAAGACATTTGCTGCCATTATTTTGCTATCCCTGCCCTTTGCTGCCCTTGGAGGGCTGGGATTGTGGTGCTGGGACAGATTCAATTAACAAAGCAGAGGGAGCTGACCTTTCCCAGGCTGTTATTCTAGCCCTGATTTGCTTTAGGGGGGAAATACTTCTTTCTTTCCTGGATAAATATGAAATAACAAATAAATAACCCATTGATTTGTGGTCTGGGGGAAAAAAATAGACAAAAAAAGGAGAAGAAGGAGAGGGAAGAATGAAGAGGTGGGGCTCAGACGCTGCAGTGGCTGGGTGGCTCCCAGCTGTCCCCATCAGGGAGGTGTGGAGGGCTCCTGGAGAGGTTTCCTTAGGGAATTAGCTCAGCTCTGTCCCTCTGCCAACTCCGGGGCTGCTTTCCTGCAGGGACAGCAGGAAATGTCCTTTCTGTGGCTCTTTCACAGGTGACAAACCAGGCTGGGACACCGGCCAGCTCCTGGCTGGGCTGGGGATGTGGGATGGGAACTGGGACAGGCTTGGTTCTGCGGCTGGGGATTTGGGATGGGATCTGGGGCAGGTTCAGCTCTGGGGTTGGGGATTTGGGATGGGATCTGGGAATGGTCACTGGGGCTGGGATCTGGGGCAGGTTTGGGATTTGGGATGGGATCTGGGGGAGGAGATCACTGGGGCTGGGATCTGGGGCAGGTTTGGCTCTGGGGTTCGGCTGGGATTTGGGATGGGATCTGGGGCAGGTTTGGCTCAGGCTGGGCTGCGATTTGGGATGGGATCTGGGACGGGTTCATCCTGGGCTGGGGAGGTCACTGGGGCTGGGATCTGGGGTAGGTTTGGCTCTGGGGTTGGGATTTGGGATGGGATCTGGGGCTGGTTTGGCTCAGGGTGGGTTGGGGATTTGGGATGGGATCTGGAACAGTTTCAGCTCTGAGCCTGGGCTGGGATTTGGGATGGGATCTGGGGCAGGTTCAGCTCTGAGCCCGGGCTGGGGAGGTCACTGGGGCTGGGACACAGCCTGGGCTCCTGTCCCCTGTCCCTGGCCCCTGTCCCAGCCCAGGTGACACCTCAGGTCGTTATCAGCCCTCACCAGCCAGCACAGGAGATGATGTCCTCAATCCCTCTGTGTCTGCTCCATCCCAGCCTCCCCCAGACCAGGGGACGGCTCCCATCGCTCTCCCTGGGATTCCTGCAGCTCTCCAGAGCAGGGGATTGATGGAAATTACAGACACAGATAATAACAGCAACGTGTATTATTTATAGATCACACAATCCAGGCTCAGAAAACAAACAATAAAGCACAATAAAGCAATTTTCGATTGCTCAGCTCTGACAGGCAGGCTATAACCCTGAGAGGTGTTTGGATGACCATTCTCAGAGCCAAATGAGACACTGCGGTGCTTCCCAAAGTGTGTTTGTGTCCTGATGAATGAGAACGAGCCGAGAGGAAGGCTGGAAATTTGACAATCCACAGCAGCACTCTTAATTTTCCACAGCTTTGTCATTTACCTGCAGAACCTTCATCTATTTCTGGTATGGCTTTGTGGTTGCTCCTTCCATCAGAGCCCCACAGACTGCAATATTGCGCTCAGTGAGCTGAGAGATCTGTCGATGGAAAAGCAGCTCCTCATCAAGGCCCTGGGAGCTGCTGTGGGCCTGTTCTGTACACTGGGATTACCTGAGGAAACATTGCATGGGCTGAGAAACAGGCTTTTTTATTTAGAGAGAGCAGAATCAAAACTCCTAAATTAAAAATACAATTTTTTCTGGCTTTAATTCAATAAGGTGCTCTAGCCTCTCACAGAACTCATCTGCAAGAGGGGCAGGAATAATCCCTTAATGAGAAACAAAGAAGGGGAAATGCTTTATTTGATGTCTGGGCTCAGCTGCCCCGGGCTCTCTGTCCCTGGGTGTGGTGCCTCAGCCCCTCTCCTTCACAGGGTGTTCCCAGTCCCTGCACAGAGCCAGGGCTCCCCCACGTCCCAGCCTGCTCTGTGTTCTGCTTTGTCCCTCTGAACCCTCAGGTTTCAGCACAAAGGGGCTTTGTCCTCTTGGAAAGCCCCAGGAGCAGCCTGGGACAGGGGGAGGTGGCCATGGATGGGAATGGGGATAGGAATGGAAGGGGATGAGGATGGGATGGGGATGGGGATGGGGATGGGGATGGGGATGAAAGGGGGAAAGGGATGGGATGGGGATGGGGATGAGGATGAGGTGGGGATGGGAATGGGAATGGGGATGGGATGGATGGAATGGGAATGGGGATGGGGATGGGGATGGGAATGGGAATGGGGATAGGATGGATGGAATGGGAATGGGGATGGGGATGGGGATGGGGATGGGGATGGGGATAGGGATGGGATGGGATGGGATGGGGACGGGGGAGCTTTCAGGTCCTTCCCCGGCAGGTTTTCCCCCCCCTGGCACATCCCAGCTGACAGAACCCACAGCATCTCCAGTGCCTCAGGTTCTGCTCCCTGTTAAACACAAATTGTTCTTGGAGAGAATCATGCAATGAGCTGAGCTGGAAGGGATCCCAGGCTGCTCCCAGCCTGCCTTGGGCACGTCCAGGGCTCCTGGAAGGGTCTGCTCTGGGCAGTTGCAGCTGATTGTGAATTCTGAGCTGGCCTTTAGCCCTGCTCTGGCCCAGCAGCTGCCCCAGCAGGGGCAGATCCCAGCCCTGCCATGGATCCAGCCCCGCACCCTCATTTTCCATAAATTCCTTGTTCACAGCGACTGCTGGCACCAATTCCTTTTTCCTGTTATCTCTGCCTTTATGTTGAAGGCCCATTATTGGCTTTAATCAGCGAAATGAATTTGTTAATGAACTGCCTGATAAGCCTGCCATGGCTAATGTTGGGAGAGCTTTATCTCCCTTTTTGTTTTGGTTATTGTTTCTTCCATATCAAAGAACAAAATAAATACATTAAAAAGCCGCTGCAGCTGATGGCAGCCTGGTCTCTTGCTTCAGGCAAATCGTGGGTGTAAATTCAGTTACAACTGCTCTGATGGGCAGAGGAGCTAATGGGAATTTCAGCAGGAGCTGAGGAGCATTTGGGCTGTTGTGATTGTTCACCTGCACTGTCCCAGGGATGGCAGAAGCCTCTTGGGGCTGTATAATTATATAATTATTATTATATTAGTATATAAATATTATATAATTATATATATATAATAGTAGATTGTTCAGCTGACTTCAATGCAATGTTTTATATGTTTATACATAATATAATATAATATAATATAATATAATATAATATAATATAATACAATATAATATAATATAATATAATATAATATAATCCTATAATAATTGTTATATAGTAATATATTATATATTGTTATTATAATAACATATCAATATATAATATTATATTATATAAGAATACATTATATATATAATATAATATATATTATATATTATTATAGGTTATATATAATATATATATAATATATATAATATATAAATAATTATATTCTATTTATAACGATAAATACAATATTTATGTTTATTAATATAATACTATTAAGCATTTCTGCTTTACCAGAGCACAGGAACGTTGGAGGTGACACCATTCCAGGCCAGGTGTCCTTGGAGACACCATTCCAGGCCAGCTGTCCCGGTTCTAAGGCACACGAGGTTTCACAGGTTAACAATGGATCCCAGCAGCCCATGAACACCTGCAGTGTGGAAATGCAGGAAAAGGGAGATGTTTGTGAGTCAAACAACGCCCACAGGGCTGGGGACAGCGACTTCACCTTGCATGGAGGAGATGGGCTGGGAGCTGCTTTGTGAAGGTTGGGATGGTTTTCCCTTTCCCTTTGTTTCCCCCATTCATTTCCGAGAGGATCGCCCAGAATAACAATGCCCTGTTTTGTCTGGCTGATAATTGCATTGATAATTGAGTGCAATTTGGACAATCGCGTTGAATCTCTGCAGATGCATATTCATGATGCCACTGGAGCTCCACTGTCTGCTCCAGAGCAGGCAGCATTGAAAGCAAACCCAAAGCACGAGGGGATTGATTTGTCCTCCCTGCTGTCCCTGCTGTCCCTCCTGTCCCCCTGGTGCTGCATCTCTTCATCCATCCCCTCCCTCCCTCCCGTGGCAGCAGGGCCAGCCCATCCCACCCTTGTGGCTGCCCAGCGAATTCCTGCCCTGATGCTTCTGTCAGGAAAATCAACCCACAAACACCAGAGGTTTGTGTCCAAAAAGGAGACAGAATCCTGGAACTTTATTCCAATGAAGGGAGAGGCCATGGGACATCCCCTGGGGTCTCTCCAAGTTTTGGAGGACCCAGCCTCCCTTTTATCCCAATTTCCCGGCCACATTTCCCTTCTCTCTTTCCCCATTTCTGAGATACTTGACAGGTTCAGACTTCCCAAAACACCTGATACCAGAGATTCCTCTCTAATGTATAACCCTGCCTTTCAATTTTTAATTCTTATGGAATTTAGGGGTTTTTCCCCATTTCTGAGGCACTTGATAGGTACAGACTTCCCACAACACCTGATACCAAAGGTTCCCCTTCTAATGTACAACTCTCCCTTTTCATTTTTAATTCCTATGGAATTTTGAGGTTTTCCCCATTGTTTCTGTCATCTTTCAATGTCCAGTTTCATCTACCAGCAAACCTAAAGTTTGTTTTTAAAGGCAAATATCTTTTTTTCCCATTCATTTTCCATTAAAAACCATTCACATTTTGGATAAACAATCTCCAGCCCACATTCCAGAGCAGCAAACACAGGAGAAGCTGAGGCTTCTCATCTTCCCAGGAGAAAAAAACCTGGCAAAGGGATTTTTCAGAAAATATCACGGTGACAGACAGACAACCCATGCTAAGAAGCCCCTCAGATCTTTAGGACATAGTTTTTGTATTGGATTAGAGCATTTCCTGGGTCAATTTTTAACTGATTATTGCAAAGGTAAGGAAAGCCCCCTAAGAAACATCTTTATTGAACAGCCTTTGCTTCTGAAAGATGTTTAAAATGAAATGTTTAAAAAGAAATTACTGCAGAAATATGAATATTGACATCCCCCAGGTCACACACCTGTAGTTTTGCAAAGTTTGGAATGCAGTCTGGTACAATGTTTTCCCCTGATCCATTGATTTTGGTACTTTGGGATAAGGTTCAATGGGCACAGAGGAATTCAGTGAAAGTCTTGTGAGGTCTCTTCCAACGTTAAGGATTCTGTGACTTGAATTTTTTATTTTTTTTTTAAGAAAAGCAGCCACAGGAGAGCCTTGATTCCATTGGTGAGAGGGAATTTACCAGCAACAACCCCTGGATTCCCTGTGCTGGGGTGTTGTCACTTTGAAATCCACAGCACAGGACGTGGGAAAATGGGAAAATACATGGGAAAATAAAATTTCCTATGAAAATTGCCTGATCTTTGGGTATGAAAACATTGCATTGAAGTAGCTGAACAACCTACAGACTGAAGTGATGCTGGGTGCATCATTTCATGGAAATTCCTAAATTAGCTCCTTTTGATCCTTTTGTTCACAAATTGTGATTTTCTCAATGAGCTGGGCTGCAGTCTCTGTGCCAGTGGGCCTGGTGTGAATTTGGCAGCTCTTTGTCCTCCATGCACTGGCAGGATGGAAATGCAGGATGGGAAATGCAGGATGGAAATGCAGGATGGGAAATGCAGGATGGAAAATGCAGGATGGAAAATGCAGGATGGAAATTGCAGGATGGAAATGCAGGATGGGAAATGCAGGATGGAAAATGCAGGATGGAAATGCAGCATGGGAAATGCAGGGTGGAAAATGCAGGATGGAAATGCAGGATGGGAAATGCAGGATGGAAAATGCAGGATGGAAATGCAGGATGGAAATGCAGGATGGAAATGCAGGATGGAAATTGCAGGATGGAAATGCAGGATGGAAAATGCAGGATGGAAATTGCAGGATGGAAATGCAGGATGGAAAATGCAGGATGGAAATGCAGGATGGGAAATGCAGGATGGAAAATGCAGGATGGAAATTGCAGGATGGAAAATGCAGGATGGAAATGCAGGATGGAAATGCAGGATGGAAAATGCAGGATGGAACATGCAGCATGGGAAATGCAGCATGGGAAATGCAGGATGGAAATGCAGGATGGGAAATGCAGGATGGAACATGCAGCATGGGAAATGCAGCATGGGAAATGCAGGGTGTAAAATGCAGGGTGGAAAATGCAGCATGGAAAATGCAGGATCCCTGCACGAGCAGCTTTGCATGGCTCTCCAAATGTGCTCCCCATTATTGTTATTTAATGTTTGCACATAGCAGAGCTCGCAGGAATTGGAGGAGGGTTCAAATAAAGGAGACAGGATTAAAACATATTTTCCCAGGAACAGGTAATTTCTGCCTTGGGCAGGGATAACAGCAGGGAGGAGGTGGATAAAATAATTATTCTCCATGTACATATTGATTTTTTTTTAATATAACTTACTGAGCTGAGTGTGAAATATGGGAAATATGAACAGTTTCCCTTGTGCTTTTCCCTGCTTGTTTTTATTTCCTTCCTTTCTGTATTTTCCCCCTTCCCTCCTCTCTGGCAAAGACTCAGCAGAGCAGAGAACACTGAATTTACTGTGTAAAGCACGGCCTGGCTTGTACCTGTGGCCAAAGCCCCTCTTGTTCTGGATTTCTGCTTAAACTGAGCTTTAATCCCTGCAGGATTCCCTCTGCTTGTTCCAAGGCTGAGCTCAAACCACCAATTCCTAAGGGGGTAATTCAGAGAAAGGTTTTAACTGTATTTAATCCTCCATGGGGAAATGCTTCCAAGAACTGCTGCTGGTTGAAATACAGGGAATTGGAATTGTTTCTTCCATTCTGTCCGAGGCAATTGATTGTTTAATTACTGAACACAGCTTTTTTCAGGGTGAGGTGCAACGTTTCTGTTTGTTCAGACTCGCCATCAAAGATTTTAGCTCCTGCTTTGAACAGGGAAACAAAATCCTCTGAGGGGGAAATACCTTCCAGGGATTAAATTAAATGATTGTGTGTATTTAAAAGTCCTGAAGGCACATTTAAATAAAAAAAAAAAATAGGGAAACTATTCAAGGGAAACCATTTAAGTCAAGTCATGGCATCCACTGATACAACTAAATAATTTTTAAAGGAATCCCTCAAGTCTATTACTTCTTACAAGTGATTTTGTTTTCCCGGGAGCTAAATTTTGCCTGATTCAGGGGAAGTCTGGGAGAAAATTGGAATTAATACATTAATTTTTAATATATTTCATGTGCTAGAACATGAGGAAAATCTCCTGGGTGGGAGAGGAAACCTGCACTAAGCCCCAGCTGAAGAGAGGGATTTGCTGCTTGTTCCTATGAACTCCCCAGCAGCTGGAAAAGCTGGATTGATCCAAGTCACTTTAGGGGAAAAACCAATTAATTCCCAGAGATTTCTCTTGCTCTCACAGCCTTATTCTCTCTCTCAGCAGCTCCAGTGAAGCTGAGACAAGCTCAGCCTCATCCTTTGCTTGAAATTCCCTGGAAAAATGGGAAATCCTGAAGGAAATCCCTGTGGGGAGGGGAAGGTCCATGTGCTGGGGTCTGTCAGTAGGAGCACAGATTGGCTGTCCCTGCGGCTGGCAGAGTAAATACTAATCACCTTTCATTAATTAGCTATGGATCAGGGCTGGAGTTCCAGAAAGCGCCATGGAGTCAGGGCCCGTTTTCCCTCTTCTCCAATCTCTGTTTGCATTGAGGAGAGCCAAGGCTGCTGCTGGGCGGGTCTGCTGTAAAAGGGTGTAAAATCTCTGTGAAAAATGCATATTCTATGATTGGCTTTTGGCAAATATTCAAATGAATATTATATGTGTTGTGTTAGAAAGTGATGCTGTGTTTATTTCCTTAAGTACTGTGTTAAATACAGTTTTAGGTTATAACGTAAGGTTAAAATAGAAACTGTGCTATGTAGGATACTTTTTTAAAAGAAAGTATTCAGAGAAAGAGAATTTATTGCTCCATTATCAGAAGAAATGAACTTCTTCCTGTCTCCTCAGCCCTGGAGATGCCATCAGGATTCAGAGGAAGGAGCTGACACTGCCCAGCCAGAATCCTGTGTTTGAATGGAATTTATGCATCATGGATGAGGTGTATGAATATGCAACAGGCTGTTGCTTTTAAGGGTTATTCCTCTGTTAACGTGGGGCCTTTTTCGGGCTTATTTTGCCCAGAAAAAGGTACCTGGACTGCCCTTAACTGTTTGCTCTTATTGTCTTGTATTGTCCTAATCCAAATAGTTCAGATTTTTATTGCTCTAAATATATTACTATTTTAATAACCATTTTATTACCATTAAACGGTTAAAATTTTAAACCAAGCGATTGGTGTTTTTCACACTGATATCTGTGTGACACCCAGGGGAGTTCTCTGGGGCTCACCCAGACACAGGGCAGGTGTAAATTCCTGTTGCAGGCAAGGGAAGAGATGTCCAGAGAGAAAAGCAGTGGTGGTGCTTGGCCTTTCCAGCCTCCATCGCTCTGTGATTCTGCATTCACCATGAATAACTCCAGCACGGGGTGATTTCCCTATTTTGAGACGTCTGCCATTCCCTAACAAAGCACCTTGCACCAAACACCCTGGATGGCTTAAAACATGATCCATCTTCTCAATGTATTGCAGGAGAAAGTCTCTCTCAGGGAATATTAGCGACTCCACAACTGGAGCAAATAAATTCTGCTTTCCCTAAGTAATGCAGCTTATGGCGCAGATCTAATTTTAGATTCCCTCTGCTGCCCCTAAATCTTTGCTCCGTGTCTTTCCCAGCTTGATGGAAGGGCACATTTAATTATCAGGAGCCACATTTGTGTGGACAGATCCTCCATCACCAAAGCACATGTCTTTGGGGTTAGGAGTTGCAGAAATCCCAGTGTGGCTGAGCCGGGAGCACACCTGCAGTGGGGTGGCACAGCTGCTCCAGAGCAGGAGAGCAGGAGCTGCCTTGGCAGGCAGGGCACTGTGCTGGGGAGGTGCTGCCTGCAGCTTCCACTCCCTGCCCCTTCCACTCCCTGCCCCTTCCACTCCCTGCCCCTTCCATTCCACTCCCTGCCCCTTCCACTCCATTCCCTGCACCTTCCATTCCATTCCCTGCACCTTCCATTCCCTGCACCTTCCATTCCATTCCCTGCAGCTTCCACTCCCTGCACCTTCCACTCCCTGCACCTTCCATTCCATTCCCTGCCCCTTCCATTCCATTCCCTGCACCTTCCATTCCATTCCCTGCACCTTCCATTCCATTCCCTGCCCCTTCCACTCCCTGCACCTTCCATTCCCTGCAGCTTCCATTCCATTCCCTGCACCTTCCACTCCCTGCACCTTCCATTCCATTCCCTGCAGCTTCCATTCCCTGCAGCTTCCATTCCATTCCCTGCACCTTCCATTCCATTCCCTGCAGCTTCCATTCCCTGCAGCTTCCATTCCATTCCCTGCACCTTCCATTCCCTGCAGCATCCATTCCCTGCAGCTTCCATTCCCTGCAGCTTCCATTCCATTCCCTGCAGCTTCCATTCCCTGCAGCTTCCATTCCATTCCCTGCAGCTTCCACTCCCTGCCCCTTCCACTCCCTGCACCTTCCATTCCCTGCACCTTCCATTCCATTCCCTGCAGCTTCCATTCCCTGCACCTCCCATTCCCTGCAGCTCCCATTGCCTGCAGCTTCCACTCCCTGCACCTTCCACTCCCTGCACCTTCCATTCCCAGCCCCTGGGATGCCAGCAGAGCCCTGTGCCAGCCAGGCCTGCTGTGGATCCTCACTCATGGAATCATGGCACGCTTTGGGCTGGAAGGGACCTCAAAGCCCATCCAGGGCCATGGCAGGGACACCTCCCACTCTCACAGGCTGCTCCAGCCTGGCCTTGGGCACCTCCAGGGATGCAGGGGCAGCCACAGCTGCTCTGGATGACCAATTAATACAATTAATGCAATTAACATTGGTGCATTGCCTCTTGGCAGTGTGCTGGACCTGCTGCTCACAGAGCCCAGGCCTGGGTTCAAATGCAGGGATCCAGCTCTGGTGGGCAATGGTGGGGAGGGAAAAGCGTTTTGGAGCAGCCAGAGCTTCCTCTGAGAAGGCCCTGAAGAGCAGGGAGCTCCTGTGCTGGTCCCAGTTTCAGTGCCATGCTGGTTCCAGTTTCAGTTTCCATGGTGGGCCCAGCTTCAATCCCATGCTTGTTCCAGTTTCAATCCCATTCTGATCCCAGTTTCAGTCCCCTGCTGGTCCCAGTTTAAATGCCATGGTGGTTCCAGTTCCAGTTTCAGTCCCATGCTGGTTCAAGTTTTTTCCCACGCTGGTTCCAGTTTCATTCCCATAGTGAGCCCAGTTTCAGACCCATGCTGGTCCCAGTTTCAGTGCCCTGCTGGTCTCA
Source organism: Melozone crissalis (assembly GCF_028551555.1). Taxonomy (NCBI): domain Eukaryota; kingdom Metazoa; phylum Chordata; class Aves; order Passeriformes; family Passerellidae; genus Melozone; species Melozone crissalis. The sequence continues at coordinate 990,517 of NW_026535797.1, read as the reverse complement.
GTTTCAATCCCATGCTGGTTCCAGGTTTCCTCCCCTGCTGGTCCCAGTTTCAATCCCATTCTGGTTCCAGTTTCAGTCCCATGCTGGTTCCAGTTTCAATCCCATTCTGGTCCCAGTTTCAGTCCCATGCTGGTTCCAGTTTCAATCCCATTCTGGTTCCAGTTTCAGTCCCATGCTGGTTCCAGTTTCAATCCCATTCTGGTCCCAGTTTCAGTCCCATGCTGGTTCCAGTTTCAATCCCATTCTGGTCCCAGTTTCAGTGCCCTGCTGGTCCCAGTTTCAGTCCCCTGCTGGTTCCAGTCCCCTCACTTCCCTCTGTGCTGTCACTTCCAGGGACTGACCCTGCCATGGCAAAGGCTCCATTAAATGTGGAGCAGCTCCTGCAGACCCAAAATAATCCAGTCTTTGCCTTTTAATACATACCTGGAAGGTTCTCCCACCTGAATTCTCATGGCACGTTTCTAACAGGCAGGTGTGTTCTGATAATTACTCAAGTAACATGATGCAAATCAATAAAACCAATCAAAAGCCATTGAAAGGTCACAGATGGATGTTTAGCCCCAAGTCCTGCTCAGTGCCTGGCCAGGGTTAGAGCCCTGTCCAGCAGGTCCTGATTATCCTCAAACCCTCTGTGCCAGGAACTTCTGCCTCAGCTCCATTGCTCTTCCATTAAAAAGCTGTTCTGGAGTCCATAAATTTATTTTACTCCGACTGCTACATGAAAAGTCATAAACCAATTTATGAGCTGAGAAATGCTCCTCTCAGTGCCACGGCAATTTGACATCTGCCAGCTTTAATCCTGGCTCTCCTAAAGCCCGTGTGTGGCTTGGGGGAGGCAGGGGAGCCAGAGAGGAGAGGAGCTTCATCCCAAACCTGAGAGGATCCAGCCATGGGATATCTGCCAGAGACACCCCCTGGCTGCTCTGCTAGCAGGGCTACTCCAGGTAAGACTCTTATAAAAGAAAAGCTTTACAAAATCAGAGTCTAAGCCTGTTACTCCTCCTAAGGGCAGCTGAGCAGCCAGCTGAGCTCCCATGTGAGGGAATCCTGAGAATGAGAATCCCTTTGCAGAACAGCCTGTTCTTGGAGAGAAAGGTAAGTTCATCTGTAATAACAGAAGGTCTGTCCCAGGAGAATCAACAAAGAAAAAAATGTAAATACCTGTGAATAGGTATAATAACTATTATTAGTAGTAGTAGTATTAGTATTATTAGTAGTATTATTATTAGTATTAGTATTATTAGTATATAATGCTCTGTCTCCAGCCCAAGGGTTTGATCTGCTGCTCTTTGGGGACAGGGCAAAGGGGTGTCACTGTGCCACAGATGTTGGGACACATCTGTCTGAACTTCTGAGCCACCCCTGTGTCACTGAGAAGGAGCAAAAAACAAAAGAAGGGTTTGGGTGGGAGGTCCCAGTGCTGGTCTCCTTTAGTCTCTCCTGAGCTGTGAATTATTAGTGCTCAGTTTGCACCTCCTGCCAGAGCTCCTGCTGCTGTTTGTGAACAACCTCTCAGCCTCCACCGTGCTCCAGAGCCCTCCAAGCTCTGCTCCACCCTCAGCCTGTGCCTGTCACTATAGGACACGAATAACACGATGTGGACATGCTGCTCTTTTCAAGGTGAAAAGAGATTTTTAAATTTCTGACTCCAACATTTATAGATTTCCAAAAGTGACAGTGGATTGGAGGGTGACAGTGCCACCTCTCCAGTGACACTGGACAAGCCAACAGTCCATCAGATTTCTCCTCTTCTATGAAAGAATGCAAAACAATGAGTTATTTACAGAAAGCGTGTGAGAAAGTTCACTACAAGAATGTAAATATCAGAATGCTTAGAAAATCTTAAAAAATCAGGGCAATGTGCCATGCTCAGTTCTTCCTCTCTGAAAACCTTCAGGATTTTCCAGCTGCAGGACTGGAGCCCGCTTTACCCCCAAAATCCTCCCCAGCCCCTGAGCAGCCATCTCTGACCGATCAGCATTTCCCTCCGTGCCCTGCAGCCAGCCCTGCTCCTGCTGCAGCAGCTGTGCTCAGCATCCAGGCTGACCTCAGCCCCTGCAGCCCAGGGCTCTGCCCCCAGCTCATCCACATTGCATTCTGCTCCTGCTACTTTGGGCTTTTCGCTGTGTCTGTGCACAGATTTGAAGGGAGCTCGGGCAGGGTCATCACCTCTGAGGCCAGGGTGGAACTGCTGATGTCCTCACACCCACCCCAGGGCAGGCTGCAGCCCTTCCAGCCCACCCTGAGCCCTCCTCTGCACTGCTCTGCTTCATTTCCAGCACTGCTCTGTCACACACATCTTTTTATGAAAATCCTTTCCTTGGGATTTTCCCTCCTGAGAAGCTGGGAGGCCTCAGGAACAAAATGCAAACAATGGTTATCTGCTGCTGTGGGATGCAACAGGTGCAGCTGGGATTGGTCTCATGGGGTTGTTTCTAATTAATGGCCAATCACAGTCAGCTGGCTCGGGCTCTGTCTGAGCCACAAACCTTTGTTATCATTCTTTGCTATTCTATTCTTAGCCAGCCTTCTGATGAAACCTTTTCTTCTATTCTTTTAGTATAGATTTAATGTAATATATATCATAAAATAAAAAATCAGCCTTGTGAGACATGGAGTCAGATCCTTGTCTCTTCCCTCACCCAAGAACCCCTGTGAACACCATCACAGACCCAGCCCCTCCAGAAGGAAATCCCAGCACAGCTGCAGCTCCCTCCTTGTGACCCCAGCAGAACCAGGCTCTGAGCTGCTTGGCCACAGCCCTCTGTCGCTGTGGTGTAACAAATCCACACAAGCCAGGCAAACACCGTTCCTCGTGCTGTAATTTTCTGTCTGTGCTGTTCTCTCATCGCCGTGGCTGCTCTTTGCATGTACCTAATTTGTCTTTATTACCAGAGCAAAGCAAGGCTGATATTTACACTTCCAGCAAGGCATGCAAGAGACAAAAAATAAATGCTGGGTTTTGAGTAATAAATAAGCCCTTTTTTGTAGTCAGTGCCACAAGAAGACATCAGCATTTTCTTGGTAACATCCCCACTGGAAACTGTTATAACATTGCCAATCATCAATAACTGCTCTGGAGCTCAGTGCCTTGAAAAACATACTGAAAATGTTTAAATTTTAATTATAAGATACAAGTTTAAATTTAATTTAAATTAGTTGCAATTTACAGCCAATGCTGCAGGGACATGAGTAGTCTACTTTGTTTAGGCCACATCCTGTCTTAGGGAATAAATACGGGGTTTAAAGATACTTAAGTGCTTGATTGTTCTTTATTTTACCTGGAATCTAGAGAATAAATTCCTTAAGGGCTTTAAGGTACTCTCTAATTATTTTTATTTTTATTTTTATTATTTTAATTATTTATATATTTATATATATCAATTTATTATTCTTTATTCTCAACACAATTCAGCAATCTGTGAGAAGATTTTAAATTTCTCCCATTAAAAGCCCAGCTTGTTTGCAGGGGAAGCTTTTCCCCAGGGCAGAGTCACCCCTGGCTGCACTTGGCTGTAAATCTGAGTGCAGTGTGGGGAGCACTTTGGAGCGTGAAGGGTTTTACACGGATCTCACAACAAATCTCACTCCAAATTGCTGCCAGCTTTGGGGCTGCATGGCTGCTTGTGAAGCTCAGGAAACGCAGCCTGGCCCTGCTCCCAGCTTGGCTGGGAATTTGGGGAATGCTACAGGACAGAATGTAAAGGTCAGCTCACAGGAAAGCACAGAGCCCGGCTGGAGGGAGGTCCTGGGCTGATGCTTCCCAGGAAACCCCCCAATACCAGGTCTGAAATCCCCCCAATTCCAGGTCTGAAATTCCCTCAAAACAAGGTCTGAAATCCCCCCAATTCCAGGTCTGAAATCCCCCAAACCCCAGATCTGAAATCCACCAATTCCAGGTCTGAAATTCCCTCAAAACAAGGTCTGAAATCCCCCCAAAACAAAGTCTGAAATCCCCCAAAGCCCAGATCTGAAATCCACCAATTCCAGGTCTGAAATGCCCGCAACACTAGGTCTGAAATCCTCCATATTACAGGTCTGAAATCCCTCAACACTAGGTCATAAATCCCTCAACACCAGGTCTGAAATGCCCCCAATATCAGGTCTGAAGTGCCCCCATTATCAGGTCTGAAATGCCCCCATTATCAGGTCTGAAGTGCCCCCATTATCAGGTCTGAAATGCCCCCATTATCAAGTCTGAAATCCCCCAACACCTGCTCTGAAATCCCCTAAACACCAGGTCTGAAATCACCCCAACACCAGGTCTGAAAACCCCCAAAACAAGGTCTGAAATCCCCCAAACTCCAGGTCTGAAATGCCCCAGACTCCAAACACTGAAACTCTCCTTCCCCCCTGCTGAGGGGTCTGAAAGTGTCAGAAATCACTGAAATGTGCATTTCAGTGCTGCTGCTTTGTCTCCCCTTTTATCAGAACCCAAGGAAAAGGTGACATCTGCTCCACACTGTCTGTATTTTAATCACCTGTGAAAGGCTGAATTAACCTGCAGCTAATGAGACTTGACAGTTTTACTAATATTAGAAATGGGATTGAAGGAGGAACAATTCCCCCGTACGTTCTATAGATCTTTGAAATATATACTGGAAATATGTTCTGGGAAATGTGACTGCAGCTCCCAACCCATGCCCATCATTTCCTTGATAACAGACATAAAGTTCTCATTTTCTTGTCAGCAATTAATCAGCAGCCTGATAACTGGGCGTGCTGGAAAAGGGAATTCAGAGCAGGCAGGTGACACGCAGAAACCAAAACACACACGGTTGTGGGAAGCTCAGGAGAGAAACTCTCATTTGTGGCCTTCAACTGAAGGAAGGCAGGGATGGATGGGATATTGGGAATCAGGAATTGTTCCCTGGGAGGGTGGGGATGGAATTCCCAGAGCAGCTGTGGCTGGGTTTGGAGCTCCGTGGGACAGGGGAAATTGTCCCTGGATGGGCTTTAAGGTCCCTTCCCACCCAAACCAGTCTGGATTCTGCTGTTATTGGAAAATCCCATTATTGATCCCTGTGGCCCTGCAGTCCTGGCTCATGTCATCTGCAGCCTGCCATCCCCAGGGCAGCTCTGCTTGGTCCCCTCCAGAGAGGAATCTGGGAGGTTAAAAGCCAGAATTACCTTTATCAGAGTCCCTCCTGCATTCCTTAAAAGCCAGAATTACCTTGATCAGATAAAGTCCCTCCTGCATTACTGTGGGCTGACAGCCCTGGGCACTCCCAGAACAGCCCCCAGAGCTGGAGCAGCGTCCCATCCAGGGGCTGGGGGCTCTGGGGGGCTCGGGGGGCTCTGGGGGAGGTGGGAATGCTGCAGCCCCCCAGCACAGCGGCTCAGGGAAGTGCTGCTCCACTCCATTTGCTGTAATTGCAGGGCTAATTGAGAAGAAAGACTAAACAGACAGGTCAGATCTCCTTCTCCAAGTAATTATGTGTGATTTATACAGAGGGTGCAGCGGCAGAGACAGAAGAGTATGTAAATCCTGGAATGATTTCCTAGAGAAAACGATTATAAGGTTAAGAGTAGCTTGGCAGCCTAAAATAAGAAATTATTTTAAACCCTGTGCATTTGGGGAATTGCCTCTCCCATGGAAACGTATATCCATCTCGTTAGAGGCAATTTGGGAAGCAGAGAGGCTTTTTGATTACTGTAAATGGTTCTGAGAGAGAAGCAGCTCCTGGCTGATGTGGGTGATGGGCTCTGGTATTTTCTGGGTCCCCTGTCTTGGGAGGGATGATGAATCTGAGTCCATGTTCTTAGAAGGCTGATTTATTATTTTATTATCTATATTATACTAAAGAATGCTATACTAAACTATAGTAAAGAAGAGAGAAAGGATACAGACAGAAGAGTAAAAGATAATAATGAAAAACTCCAGACTCTCTCCAGAGTCTTGACACAGCTTGACAGCGACTGGTCATTGAGTCAAAACCATTCACCTGTTGGATAAACAATCTCCAACCATATCCCAAAGCAGCAAAACACAGGAGAAGCAAATGAGATAATATTGTTTTCCTTTTTCTCTGAGGCTGCTCAGCTTCCCAGGAGAGGAAGAATCCTGGGCAAAGAGATTTTTTCAGAAAATATAACAGTGAAAATGGGCTGTGCTGGTGGGTGACACTCTGTGCTCATGGCCTCAGGCACAGCCAGGCTGGACAGGGCAGGACATGGAGCCACTTCCCTGTGTCCCTCAATAAAATATCCCTCAGGAAAGAGCAAGCCCAGGGAGCCCCAGCACGTCCCCTCTCGGTACTGCACACAGAAACCACTGGCACACATTTAACCAGTATTTTTAACCCCAGAGCCAGCCCAGCTCCCTGCTCACTGATGTTCTCCTCACCCAGCCCTGGACTGAGGGAAGCCTGGGCCAGGATGGCAGCAGAGGGCTCAGGAGGTGTGGGAACCCAGCACATCCCTCTGCTGTCCTGGACGGCCCAGACCCTGCCAGGGGGCTCAGGGACCCTGGCACGGAGCCCAGAACGCCTGTGGATTTGATTATGACCCGTGGAAAAAATTACCAACCTTGTATGAAGATCAGCGAGCCACAGCAGTTAATAGTGAAGTTATCACGGGGTGGAAAAGTAGATTTTGGGGGTTTTGGAATGGGGGTTCAAGGGGCAAGATGGAGGGAACTGGGCGTGTCCAGCCTTTCTCCTTCTTCTTCTTGGCCTCCATCTTCTGCTGTGATGGCGGCACTTTTGGATTGGTTTGGAGCAGAAGCTCACTGTCTAACACAGGTGATAGGTATTGGGCAGTAATTGTAAACATTGTACACGTATTTTTTAGTATAAAGACATAACACTGCCCTGGGGGCAGGCAGAGTGCCTGGAACTGTCCTGCTGGATGGACCTCGGCAGGGCAGGAGAAAGAATTTTATAGATAATAAAAAATAAACAACCTTGAGAACCAGAAATGAAGAGTCCTGACTCCTTCTTTGAGCATCGGGCTGGGAAAAGAGACTTTCTAACACATCTCAGAGTCACTGTGAGCAGCAGAGACCCCGACAAGGAAGGACGGCTGGGAGGTGCTGGATGGGCCAGGGAAGCAGAGGGAGCAGGGGAGAACACCCATGGATGGACAGGGCACCCCTGACACCCCACTCTGCCCCTGCCCTGTGAGCCTCCCCCAGCTGCAGCTAAGGGAAAGCCTGGAGAGCTCCAGAAGGTTCGCAGAAGGTTTTAATTCCCCAGAGCTCTGGATCAAGGGATGCTGCCGAGCTCTGAAAACTGGGAGGGGTAGAGAGGGGAAAACGTTGCTCATGAATTGTAAGGTTTGTTTTGCTATAAAGAAAGATCAATGAGAGGGAAGTAAAGGCCTCACAGGGTATTCCTGTGCTCCCAGGAAGGGGTTTCTGTGAGGAACTCCCTGGAACCAAACCACACTGGCCTTGGGGCAGCGCGTGCACCCAGAGCTGGGGTTTGCTGTGACCCAGAGAAGTGGGGAAGCCTCAAGCCAAAAACCCCTCATATTCCCTTTGTTGGTTTTCCCTCTGTGCCTACAAGAAATTCTTCAGCGCATGGTGAAAGGGTGGAGCATGGGGCTGGAATTAATTGTAGTTTAATCCTGGAATGGTTTGGGTTGGAAGGACCTTAATGCCCACCCAGTGCCAGCCCTGCATGGGCAGGGACACCTTCCCCTGCCCCAGAGTGCTCCAACCTGGCTTCAGCTTCATTTCTTAAATGTTTCAAGGAACTGGAAGCAAATTTAGGAAGAGAACTGAGAGCAAGGCTTGCCAAATCCCTCTGCTCCTGTGTAGTTTTGTAGCCTCATGGTAAAATGGGAATAACATTTGTTAGAACCTTTCCCATCCATGGTCTGAAATGAGCTGATGGGAGATAAATATGAAGATGTTCCCTCTTCCCCTCTCACTTCAGAAGGAACACTCTGCTTTGGGGGAAGTTTTTATTGAATTCTCGGGTTCTGGAATGCTCAGCTCCAGGATTTTCTTTATTAAACTCATCTGTCAAAGCAGAAATCCTTTCTGGAGAAGACTGGCTTGCAAAGGACACATCAGATGGATGTGTGAATATTATGTCCATAAATGTTTGTTAGGAAGATTATCCCCAGCTGATATGACAAAGAGATGAGAAATTAGATCACAAATCTCATTAACGACCCAGACACTGAAGGAGAAATGAAGCCAATTAATGTTGATGGGACTTGTCAGGAGAATGTCATGGCTCTGCTCTTCATGCCAGTCACACACCCTGAGCTGAGCAGGATAGTGATGGAATCTGGGCAGATAATGATGGAATTTGGGGGGATAATGATGGAATTTGGGGGATCATGCAGGATTTTGGGTGGATGATGATGGGCTTTGGGTGGATAATTATGGAACTGTGAGTGGATCATGCAGGAATTGGGAGAGGATGATGTAGGAATTGTGAGTGGATGATGATGGAATTTTGGTGGATAATGCTGGAATTTGGGTTGATAATGTGGGAGTTGTGAGTGGATAATGATGGAATTTGGGTGGATGATGCAGGAATCATGAGTGGATAATGCAGGAATTGGGAGTGGATAATGCAGGGATTAGGAGTGAATGATGCAAGAATCATGAGTGGATAATGCAAGAATTGCAAGTGGATCATGCAGGAATTGTGAGCGGATGATGCAGGAATTGGGAGTGGATGATGATGGAATTTGGGTCGACAATGCAGGAGTTGTGAGTGGATGATGCAGGAACTGTGAGTGGATAATGATGGAATTTGTGTGGATGATGCAGGAGTCAGAAGTGGATGATGCAGGAGTTGTGAGTGGATAATTCAGGAGTCAGAAGTGGATGATGCAGGAGTTGTGAGTGGATGATGATGGAATTTGGGTGGATGATGCAGGAACTGTGAGTGGATGATGCAGGAATTGGGAGTGGATATGATGGAATTTGGGTGGATGATGCAGGAGTTGTGAGTGGATGATGCAGGAATTGGGAGTGGATGATGCAGGAATTGGGAGTGGATGATGATGGAATTTGGGTGGATGATGCAGGAGTCAGGAGTGGATGATGCAGGAATTGGGAGCGGATGATGCAGGAATTGGGAGTGGATGATGCAGGAATTGGGAGCGGATGATGATGGAATTTGGGTGGCTGATGCAGGAGTTGTGAGTGGATGATGATGGAGTTTGGGTGGATGATGCAGGAGTCAGGAGTGGATGATGCAGGAGTTGTGAGTGGATGATGATGGAGTTTGGGTGGATGATGCAGGAGTCAGGAGTGGATGATGCAGGAGTTGTGAGTGGATGATGATGGAGTTTGGGTGGATGATGCAGGAGTCAGGAGTGGATGATGCAGGAATTGGGAGTGGATATGATGGAATTTGGGTGGATGATGCAGGAGTTGTGAGTGGATGATGATGGAGTTTGGGTGGATGATGCAGGAGTCAGGAGTGGATGATGCAGGAGTTGTGAGTGGATGATGATGGAATTTGGGTGGATGATGCAGGAGTCAGGAGTGGATGATGCAGGAGTTGTGAGTGGATGATGATGGAGTTTGGGTGGATGATGCAGGAGTCAGGAGTGGATGATGCAGGAGTTGTGAGTGGATGATGATGGAGTTTGGGTGGATGATGCAGGAGTCAGGAGTGGATGATGCAGGAGTTGTGAGTGGATGATGCAGGAATTGGGAGCGGATGATGGTGGAATTTGGGTGGCTGATGCAGGAGCTGAGAGCGGATGGCGCTGCTCCTGTCAGCTCCCATTCCCTCCCCTCTGTTCCCTCAGGGATGCTGCTGCCCTGAGGTTCCGAGGCAGGGGAGGCAGCAGGGCCAGGGCTCCCTGACCCGGCAGGGCCCCTCTGCTCCCATCCTCGCGGCTCCTTCAGCGGGATCAAAGCTCGGCTGCTCCGTTTCCATGACAACTTTTCTTTCCCTGAGAAGAGCCCAGCGAGGCGCGGGCTGTGATTCGAGCACTCCCTAAATGTGCCCATTAAGCATCATCATCTTGGGGCTGTAGGAAAAGCAAAGCAGGGAACGCAGCCTTCCTTCGCAGGGACTCTTCCACCTGAAACCAAACCCAAAACCCGCTGGAAATGGTTACAGTGAGCAGCCCTGAAGGCTTATTATTAGCGGGTTACAATTAGCAGGTTTGAAGAAGGCTTATTTCCATCTGGAGACACAAATGAGATTTACAGGAGCTACAGCTGCAGCCCCAAGGGTGGAACTGGGCAGGGTTGGTCTCTCAGGAGCACATTCCTGTCCCAGGTGATCCGAGCTGGAAGGGAACAAACCAAGGACAGGAAAGGAATAAACTCGGTTTTTACCTTTGAAAAAAAATCCACTTTGGTTGGAAGGGACCTTCCAGCCCATCCAGAGCCATTCCCTGTGTCCTGTCCCTCCATCCTTGTCCCCAGTCCCTCTCCAGCTCTCCTGGGGCTCCTTCAGGTGGGGCCCCTCTGAGCTCACCCCAACCTTCCCCTGTCCAGGTGAGAAGCTCTCCCAGCTCTCCCAGCAGAGCTGCTCCATCCCCTGATCATCTCAGGTGATCACCACCTGCCCAATGCAAATATTTGCTCTTTAATACAGAATAATTGGTTGCTTCAGGCACTAAAATCTCCTCTGCAATGGCTGCAGAACAGAATGTGGCTCTAGAGAAGTTATTTTTCAAAAGTAGAATAAAATACAGCATTTATAGTTCTATACATTAAATACAGGTGACTTCACAAACCACTCTAAACATAATTCAGAACAGGTGGGAATTGCTAGAAAGTTCTACAGACTGTGGTATATTATTGAAGTTCCCCGTGGCATTTCAAGGTTTAGGTTGAATATTTGGGGAAATTCCCTCCCCAAAGGGCTCCCAGGCTGCCCAGGGCTGCTGGGAGATGCTGAAGCTGCTCCTGCCCTTCCCACAGAGCTGAGCTGGAGCAAACCCCTCCTGGGAGCTCCAAGCATTGCCATGGAAATTCCCATTATTGCCCAGGCTCACAGTGCCCATTAATATATAATATATAATATATAATATATAATATATAATATATAATATATAATATATAATATATATAATAATAAATATTGGTGTGGTGGCTGCAGGTGGCTGTTTCCCTGCTCCTTCACGAGAGGCTGCCTGGAAATGGGGTGGAAATGAGTGAGAACCTCATGGGGCAGCTGTGCAGGGAGCCAGAGCAGCCCAGGGACTGCTCTGCTTTGGGTCCTCCGTGTGGAATTGGGGCCATTACTGAGATTTAGCAAGAGCTGTGTGCAAGCACACACAGGAGGGAGAGAAAATGACATTTTCAAGGGTTATTCAGCAGTGGGTTGCAGGGTACAGACGTTGGATGTGTTGTGTTTGCACTAAATTGGATTGCGGGTAAATGAAGGGCTTGAGCTCGGATCCAGGGCTGGAATCCTGCTCTGAGCTCAATGGGAAAGCCACAGGCTCTGTTTCACTGCTGCAGCTCATTCAGTGAGTGTTTTGGCATCCCTGCCTGCCCTGCTGCCCTAATCTCCCCTTCTGGAGAGCAGAAATGAGCATTTGTGGTTCATTCAGCAGGGGAAGCAGAGCTCGGGCTGGGATGGAATGCCCCAGAGACAGCCCAGGTGCTGAGTCAGCAGCAGGAACGGCACAAATGAACTCCTCTGGGCAGGATTCCATGGAGAGGCGGCCAGGAGTGGGGAGATCTTTTATCTGTGGTGCACTGAAGCAGATTTGAGACTCCAGTGCACCTCAGACCCTTCTGCTGCCCCTAGATCGGCATTTCCCAGGCAGCAGCTCACCCACAGCCTGTCCATGTGAAGTGGAATATTTTGGGTGCCTGCTGCCCACCAGAGCAGTTTTCTCTCTGCCTTTGCTTTCCCTGGGGCAGGGCAGATCTGTTGGGTGCTGGAGCAACACCCAAGCTGCCAAAATTTACTTTCCCTCTTCAGAGACGGGTTCCCTTCTCTCTCAACTTGAGCAGATTTATCCCTGTGCTCACTCCGGAATTCTCCTGTTGTGGTGAGAATTCTGAGGCCTCTGCTTCCCTGCCCTTCCCTTGGTGTTTAATTGTAATAAATTTACCATTTATTTGGGGGGTAAAAGCTGCCTTTTCCTGCCTGACAGAACTGGGGGATCAGGCTTTGCAGGGACAGCATGAGAGGGAACTGCCCCAAGCTGCACCAAGGGAGGGTCAGATTGGAGATTTAAAAAAGTTATTTAATGGAAATAACTGTCCAGCTGGGCCAATGTCCCCCTACCAGCAGTACAGCCTCAAAAACGCCCCTTTGGAAAAGGGAGCTGCTTTAAATGATGGATTTTAGAAAGTGAGTTAATTTTTAAGGTGAATATTCTGAATTTCTAAAGGAGGCCAAGGAGCACCCAGGCTCCCAAAGTTCCCCTTGAAAGAGGAATTCAGGCTGTTCATGGTTTCCATCAGTGAATATCAGATTGTTCAGAGGCAATAAAAGGGGACAGGGGGTGAGGGGCAGAGCTGGAGCTCCCCAGCCTTGAGGGCAAACTGGGGCTGATGGAATTCCCAGGGTTTTATCCTTTAACAGCAGCAATCCCAGACACACAGCCTGCACCTCCTTCCCAAAACCCCCTCTTTGGTGGCTGCATTTGCCATTTCCCTGTGAGGGGCTGCGATGAGAGGCTGTAGAGCATCCCTGCATCTCCAGCTAATAAAAGGACACATAACTCTTCCCAGGAGTGAAAAATGAAGAGCAGGCAGTGGAAGTGCTGCTGAATCCCTGGGATCTGGGGACAGGAGTTTGGTTTCTCTGTTCTCAGGTAATTTGTTTAAACCTGCATGGGGCTGGAGCAGAGAGGAAGTTAATCTGATTAGGGACCCTCATTAGCATTCTCTGTCTCAGAACTTTGCAAAGTCATAAGAGGACAGGAAAGTTCTGTCTGAGCACAAGGGAATGGCTCCCACTGCCAGGGGCAGGATATTGGGACAATAAATGGGATTTTGGGCAGGAATTGCTCCCTGTGAGGGTGGGCAGCCCTGGCACAGCTGTGGCTGCCCCTGGATCCCTGGCAGTGCCCAAGGCCAGGCTGCATGGAGCCCACCCCATTCCACCCCTGCTTTGATGCCTTAGGATTTAAACCTTCATATTCTCATCTATTTGTAACCTGCAGTTCTGCAGTGCATAACTCCAAACTCCATTCCCAGTGTGACCTGCTGCTCCCCCATTTGGGGCAGACACAACAATTCCCTCCAGGCCTGGCAACCAAGGACATCTCACTGCCTCAGGCTCCTGAAAAGGAAATAAAAGTGAGTTTTGGGGGGAGAAAACTTGGGGTAAATAACTTCATTAGCTGAAGCTGTAATTGGCAGATTAACCCCCAATATGCAAACAGCCCAAACTTATAAAAATGTGAAAACCCATGGTCCATTTCTGGGAGGGTTTCACCTGAGGGCATGCAACTGAGGGCCCTTCAATTAATACTTTATTCCTTTATTCCTCAATTTTAATTCTTTAATTTTATTCCTTAATTTTCTCTCTCTCTCTTTTTATTCCTTACTTCTGTCTGTCTCTGTTTTTAGGTAGCCCCAAAAAGGCAGGAGCTGCCCTGGCACTGCTGCTGCCACCAGCCCTGGTGCTGATTATTCACTTGCTCTGGCTGTTAGTGACAGCCATAAAACCTGACAATGCCTTGGGGGAGCACTTTCGAAAAGGCTTTTTAATAAACTGTGAAAACTGTTGTTTCAGCAATTGGAAAATAATTAAGGAGCAATTATGGAGCAAACAGAAATCCTGAGCATATAGGCAAGCTATTAAAATATGTTCTTTAAGAAATTATTGCAGTCACACTGGAAAGAAAAGCGGCTTTTAAATAAAGTTATGGTTACAACAGACTGAAAGGAGGGGGGAAATGGAAGGAATAATTCATGCTGGAAAGAGGAAATACTCACTGCCCTCCCAGCACACAGTTCATCAGAGAACTGGCCTTCCTGAATGTCCTTATGCAGAAATGGAATTGCATCTTGCCCTGGCAGTGCCCCAGGCCAGGCTGGACACTGGGAGCACCTGGGACAGTGATGGTGTCCCTGCCACGGCAGGGGTGGCACTGGGGGGATTTGGGGTCCCTGAAACCCAGACCAGGCTGGGATTCTGGGCATTTCTCCAGGGATCCAGGGCATTTCCAGCTCCACAGAATCACCTCTGCACCTTCAGCATTCCCCACTGCTCAGGTGTCACCTTACAAGCCCTGGTGGGGTTCTCCTGCTCAGGTGTCACCTTACAAGCCCTGGTGGGGTTCTCCTGCTCAGGTGTCACCTTACAAGCCCTGGTGGGGTTCTCCTGCTCAGGTGTGATGTTCCAAGCCCTGGTGGGGTTTTGCTGCAGTTCCCCTTTCCCTGTAAGGGGGTCACAGCAGCCACCCCTCCTGCAGCCCAGAGCTGCTCTCAGTTGTCATTTCTGGAGCAGCTGACTCTGCAAACACCATCACAAGGGAGAGAGTTCTCAGTGCATCCCCTCCCTGTCAAAGCAACAAATGCCTTGTTTACCCAGGGAGCACACCAGGAAAAGCTGGGATCTCACCCAGGAGCTGGCTCTGACAGTGATGGTGGTTAAAGGCTATCACATGGAACACTGAATTATCAGCTCAGCCTGCAGAGCTGCAGTGAGATAACAGAGAATTCTGAATAATAATTGATAACCCCATGCTGAAATCAATGCTATTAGACTGCACTGATGTAGAGACTCCTTTTACCCATAAAGCACAATTAAAAATTGAACTGGGAAGAGCTTTAATGTGGGGATCTCTGTCACGTGTGTGGCTGCCAGCACCTGCACAGCCAAACGTGAGAGTGCAAAATCCCCGCAGTGGAAATGCTCAGAGAGCCCTGTGCAAAGTCACTTTCCTTTAGAGCTGGGGCTGGGAGCACAGCCCTGGCTCCAGGAGGGTTTCTCAGCCACAGACAGAGGGCAAGGCCAGGTCCCTGCATCCCTCCAAACCTAAGGATCACCCTGGGCTCCTTCAGTGTCCTGAGCCTCCCCTACCCCAGCCTGGAATTCCCTCAGACAGGCTTTGCAGCTCCTCCCAGGCACAGGGGCATTGCTGGGCATTGCTGGGCAGGGCCAGAGGCTGCACTGGGGGGTCCCTGTGGGTCCCTTCCTGCTCAGCACCTTCTGTGAAATGAGATTTCACAGCCCCCTCTTGGTATAAATAACATAAACCCCACATTGCTCTGTGACAACACAGGAATCTTATCAATATCTTAATATTATTTTATCAATAATCTTAACAGTCTTAACCTTTCCAATAGCAGAGAGAGGATTTCAGGTTTTTTCCCTATTCCAGCCCCCAGAAATGGTGAATCAAAGCAATGATGCCACTTCACCCAGTGCCAGCTCTCACAGAGACAGGAGGGACACCTCCCACTGTCCCAGGTGCTCCAGCCCCAGTGTCCAGCCTGGCCTTGAGCACTGCCAGGGATCCAGGGGCAGCCACAGCTGCTCTGGGCACCTGTGCCAGGGCTGCCCACCCTGCCAGGGAACAATTCCCAGTTCCCAATATCCCATCCATCCCTGCCCTCTGGCACTGGGAGCCATTCCTTGTGTCCTGTCCCTCCATCCTTGTCCCCAGTCCCTCTGCAGCTCTCCTGTGGCTCCCTCAGGTGCTGTGGGGCCGCTCTGAGCTCACCCCAACCTTCCCCTGCCCAGGTGAGCCCCCCCCCCCCGCAGGTGTCCCAGCAGAGCTGCTCCATCCCCTGAGCATTTGGTGCCTCCTCTGGATTCTGCAGCAGCTCCAGGTCCCTCCTGGGCTGGGCTCTGCAGGTGGGGCTCACCTGGGCACAAGGGCACAATTCCCCAAACCAAGGAAGGAGTTCCAGGCCCAGGTGTCCCAGTAGAGCCCCAGGAAGGAGCTCCAGGCCCAGGTGTCCCCTCAGAGCCCCAGGAAGGAGCTCCAGGCCCAGGTGTCCCAGTAGAGCCCCAGGAAGGAGCTCCAGGCCCAGGTGTCCCCTCAGAGCCCCAGGAAGGAGTTCCAGGCCCAGGTGTCCCCCCAGAGCCCCAGGAAGGAGCTCCAGGCCCAGGTGTCCCAGTAGAGCCCCAGGAAGGAGTTCCAGGCCCAGGTGTTCCCCCAGAGCCCCAGGAAGGAGCTCCAGGCCCAGGTGTCCCCCCAGAGCCCCAGGAAGGAGCTCCAGGCCCAGGTGTCCCCCCAGAGCCCCAGGAAGGAGTTCCAGGCCCAGGTGTCCCCTCAGAGCCCCAGGAAGGAGCTCCAGGCCCAGGTGTCCCAGTAGAGCCCCAGGAAGGAGCTCCAGGCCCAGGTGTCCCCTCAGAGCCCCAGGAAGGAGTTCCAGGCCCAGGTGTCCCCTCAGAGCCCCAGGAAGGAGCTCCAGGCCCAGGTGTCCCCTCAGAGCCCCAGGAAGGAGTTCCAGGCCCAGGTGTCCCAGTAGAGCCCCAGGAAGGAGCTCCAGGCCCAGGTGTCCCCTCAGAGCCCCAGGAAGGAGCTCCAGGCCCAGGTGTCCCCTCAGAGCCCCAGGAAGGAGCTCCAGGCCCAGGTGTCCCAGTAGAGCCCCAGGAAGGAGTTCCAGGCCCAGGTGTCCCCCCAGAGCCCCAGGAAGGAGTTCCAGGCCCAGGTGTCCCCCCAGAGCCCCAGGAAGGAGCTCCAGGCCCAGGTGTCCCCTCAGAGCCCCAGGAAGGAGCTCCAGGCCCAGGTGTCCCCTCAGAGCCCCAGGAAGGAGCTCCAGGCCCAGGTGTCCCAGTAGAGCCCCAGGAAGGAGCTCCAGGCCCAGGTGTCCCAGTAGAGCCCCAGGAAGGAGCTCCAGGCCCAGGTGTCCCCCCAGAACCCCAGGAAGGAGCTCCAGGCCCAGGTGTCCCAGTAGAGCCCCAGGAAGGAGCTCCAGGCCCAGGTGTCCCAGTAGAGCCCCAGGAAGGAGCTCCAGGCCCAGGTGTCCCCCCAGAGCCCCAGGAAGGAGCTCCAGGCCCAGGTGTCCCCCCAGAGCCCCAGGAAGGAGCTCCAGGCCCAGGTGTCCCAGTAGAGCCCCAGGAAGGAGCTCCAGGCCCAGGTGTCCCAGTAGAGCCCCAGGAAGGAGCTCCAGGCCCAGGTGTCCCCTCAGAGCCCCAGGAAGGAGCTCCAGGCCCAGGTGTCCCAGTAGAGCCCCAGGAAGGAGCTCCAGGCCCAGGTGTCCCCCCAGAGCCCCAGGAAGGAGCTCCAGGCCCAGGTGTCCCCCCAGAGCCCCAGGAAGGTGACTGAGGTGTTCCTGCACCCCAGGTTTCCCCAGCAGGGCCCCAAGCCCTTCCCAAGGCTCAGGATCCATTCCCAGGGTGGAACTGAAGGCAATAGATGGCCCTGAGCCCCCAGAGCCATCAGAGGGGATTTGTGCTCCCGAGCTGAGCTAATGAAGAGCAAAGCCCAGCTCTGGAGGGAGCAGCAGCTCTTCCCAGCATTACTTGCTGTGCCTAAAGGTGACAGAGGAGCCCGTGTCAGCGCTGGGAGCTGTGATGGATGGAGCCCCACGCTGCTTTTATTGGAACAAATGCTCCAACAAGCCCCATGATGTGATTGTATCTCTGCCTGCTCGGTGTTGTACAAGTGCACATCGCTCCCAGCCTCCTGCAGGAGCCTGGCAATCATTTCCTGCAGCAAATAAAATAATTCCCTATTACTCTCTCTTATGAAAATGCCATTTGTTTTGATTTGATAAAGTGACTTCTGTTTAGCATCTTCACAAAGCAGAAGGGTTGATGGGTTTGATGGATTCTGCTCTGTTTCGTGCAGGTTTAGTTGCACCTGTTAAACACACACACACTCATCATTCTCAGATATTGCTGGTGTGGGGATTGGGGTGCCGCGCTGATACAGAGCATTAACTCCCACAATGGCTCTGGGAAGGGATGAGAATGGATCCCCCTCAATCACATTCCTTTGAACAAATGATCTCTGGGCCTACAAAGGCAATTTATAGGGAATGTAACTTTGATATTTGGTGTTTCACAACAAATGCCAACCAGATTTCCACAGAATAAACTTGCAAGAAGGAGAGATCAGCTGTGTTGGAAGAACAAATTGTTCAAAACCTTTCAAAGGCTAAAAAACCACACCAAAACTTTCCAGGGGAAGTAACACATCCTCAGCACTGAGGGCTGGGCCATTCCTTCAATCCCTTTGCAGCCCTGAACCCTCCCTGGCAGAGCTCTGCCCGTGCTCCCCTGTGGTGTTCACAGGGGTCTGAGGATGAGGAAGAGATGAGGATCTGACTCCATGTTTCACAAGGCTGATTTATTATTTTATGATATATATTACATTAAAACTGTACTAAAAGAATAGAAGAAAGGATTTCATCAGAAGGCTGACTAAGAATAGAATAGCAAAGAATGATCACAAAGGTTTGTGGCTCAGTCCGAGCCAGCTGACTGTGATTGGCCATTAATTAGAAACAACCCCATGAGACCAATCCCAGCTGCACCTGTTGCATTCCACAGCAGCAGATAACCATTGTTTGCATTTTGTTCCTGAGGCCTCCCAGCTTCTCAGGAGGAAAAATCCTAAGGAAAGGATTTTTCATAAAACACGTCTGCAACAGCTCCCCAGAGCTCCTGAACAACTCCAGAAAGGATTCCCAAACATTTCACCCTTCCCAGGCAGCTCTGGGGGTTCCTGAAGGGCTGGGGCAGCTGGGGATGGGTCAGGTGTGGATGGCTCACCTGGGGTGGGTGAGGATGGCTCAGGTGGGGATGGCTCCAGCAGCTGCTGAGGGGTGCAGAGGTGAGCAGGGAGCTCCAGATGTGCAGATCCTGCTGGCAGGAGCCCTCAGGACAGGCTGCCTCATTACAGGGGATAATTAACGACAGCTGCCTCCACGGTTAATTACTGCCAGCAATTAAACCCAGAGACACATTGCAGCAGCCACCCAGCAGGGCTGGGGATTGGGCGAGGCCATGACCCTGAATTCCTGCCCATCTCTTAGAAAGGGTTGGATTTCTGTCCCAGGACATTGTTTGTATTTCCTTATGGAATCCCTGGGGTTGGAAAAGCCCTCTGTGAGCCCACCCCGTCACTGTCCCATCCCCACTCTGTCCCCAGCCCTGAGTGCCAGCTCCAGGTGCCACCTGCAGGGATGGGCACTGCAACCCTCCCTGGGCAGTGCCTGAGCCCCCTTTCCATGGGGAAATTCCTGCTGTGCCCACCCCGAGCCAGCCCAGGGCTCTGAACCCTTCCAGAGATGGAGATCCAGCCCTTCCCTGGCATCCTGCTCCTCAGAAACCTCAACCTGCAGAGAAATCCGTGCACAGATGGTGCCAAGGCAGATCCTGGGCTGGGAGCTGAAACCCATTCATCACACACACACTGAAATATTTCATATTACAGCTTCTGATACAGGAGGAAACAAGAAATGTGCTTTCTCCCTCAGGAGAGGGGAAACAAAAGAAGTGTAATATTAATTTTAATATTATTTGTTGCCCACAACAGCTTGCAGAACACAAAGAGACCTCAGCGGGGTTGGAACATGCTGGTTTAGGAAGCTGCACCCAGGGTAGAGTTTATGAAAAATTAAAATTACACCACCAGGATTTTCTGATAAAAACCCCTTAAAGTTTCATCATAATCAACGGGAACATTTGTCATCTTTATAATGTTTTAGGTTACATTTTTCCAAGTTTTATCATCCTTAGGATTCCCTTGGGAAGGGCAGAGCAGTGACAGAGCATTCAGGAGAGCTCCAGCTCGCAGCCAAATATTCCCATTAAACACAACCAAATACATTCTATTATTACGTATGATAATAAAACATTCCATACAACAGATATAAATAAAATTAAATATAATCCATGAGCAGCCTGCAAGCAGCAGAGTCAGGCAGAGCAGGGGGGGGCAGCTCCATCCCCTGAGCCCTCCAGGACCCCTGCCCTGCCCAGCACCCAGCCACCTTCCAGCCTGTCAGCACCCAGCACATCCCTCTGCTGTCCTGGATGGCCCAGACCCTGCCAGGGGGCTCAGCGACCCTGGCACGGAGCCCAGAACACCTGTGGGTTTGATTAGGACCCGTGGAAAAAATTACCAACCTTGTATGAAGATCTGCAAGCCACAGCAGTTTAGGTAGAATGATAGTGAAGTTATCATGGGGTGGAAAAGTAGATTTTGGGGTTTTTGGTACGGGGGTTCAGGGGGCAAGATGGAGGGAACTGGGCGTGTCCAGCCTTTCTCCTTCTTCTCTTGGCCTGCATCTTCTGCTGTGATGGTGGCACTTTTAGATTGGTTTAGAGTAGAAGCTCACTGTCTAACATAGGTGATAGGTATTGGGCAGTAACTGTAAACATTACGTGTATTTTTTAGTATAAAGACATAACACTGCCCTGGGGCAGGCAGAGTGCCTGGAACTGTCCTGCTGGACGGACCTTGGCAGGGCAGGAGAAAGAATTTTATAGATCAGGAACAATAAACAACCTTGAGATGGAGAAATGAAGAGCCCTGACTCCTTCTTTGAGCACCAGGCTGGGAAAAGAGACTTTGGAACTTTTCTCGGGTTCACTCTAAGCAGCCAGAGATCCTGACATCACCCCACCAGGGATCCCAGCCTGGGGTCCCCCCACATCCATTTCCAGGTGTCTCTGCCCTGCAGAAGGCACAGGAAGGTGGGACATGGAAGCCACGGGAGCTGATGAGGGGAGCCTGTGATCCATGAGCACCATTGGGTGTCAGCCTTTGCACTGCCCCAGCTGGGTTTTAAAATGAGAGACAGAGAAAGGGTTAACCTCCCTTAATGCCCATCAGCAGCGCTGGGGAAGGAAGAAAAACGACCCTGTTTAAAGGGTTTTCCATAGGCAGCATCCTTAAAGCACTCATTAGTCTGCAGAAAACTGAAATTCAAACCCTGGAGGGGCTGGGTGGAACCAGGAGGGGCAGCAGGGGCAGCTCCCAGCCCAGGGACAGCAGGAAGGGCCAGGCTGGACACTGGGACAGGGGAGGTGTCCCTGCCATGGCACAGGGGGCACTGGGTGGGATTTAAGGTCCTTTCCCACCCAGAGCATCCCATGATCCTGGGGGTGATCCCTGCCAGCCCCTGGCACGAGCTCAGGGCTGGCTCTCCACACACCTTTCTATAGCCATGGTACCTTCTGAAAAATCCTTCCCTTAGGATTTTTCCTTCTGAGGAGCTGGGAGGCCTCAGGAACAAAATGCAAACAATGGTTATCTGCTGCTGTGGAATGCAACAGGTGCAGCTGGGATTGGTCTCATGGGGTTGTTTCTAATTAATGGCCAATCACAGTCAGCTGGCTCAGACTGTCTCGGTCAGTCACAAACCTTTGTTATCATTCCTTCCTATTCTATTCTTAGCTGGCCTGATGAAATCCTTCCTTCTATTCTTTTAGTATAGTTTTAATATAATGTATATGATAAAATGGTAAATCAGCCTTCTGATACATGGAGCCAGTTCCTCATCTCGTCCCTCATCCTGGGACCCCTGTGAACACCACCACACCTTTCCAGGAGGGACAGGTGAAAATCCCCAGTTATTCCCTGCCTGGGCTGTTTTCCCTCCCTGCGGCTGCAGGGGTGGGAGGTTTTGGAGGAGCAGCTCCAGGTTTGTCTGCCTGCAAAGTGACAGCTTGCTCTAGGAACAAACAGAGGCTGTAAAAGCTCTGATTTCTCTTTTGGACACACATTTCCAGCAGGACACTCTCTGGCAATATAAATCTTGAAGCCTGCACACTGTCCTGGCTGTATGGGTGTGCACAAGAACAGAGCAGCCTTGCCCCACTTCACTTCCACTCTGATGACTGATGCCAGCTTTTATTGCCTTTACCACTCCAAGAAATCACCCAAGGAGTCACAGATAATAGGAAAGCATCAGGCCCAGGAAGTTATCTCACTTATCCCATCTGAGAAATCCCTTCCCTTTGGGCACTGCTTCATCTGCTCCCCCAGAAAATTGCCTTACAATGAGACAGAAAAACCGAGTGCCTCTGGGCTTATCTGAAAGGGCATAATTGATAATTACAGGGCTCCTGTTCCAGCCCGAGCTGTCCTGGCTCAGGATGAATTCGCTGTGAAGGGAAGCAGCAGCTGGAACTCCCCCTGCTCTGAGCTGGCAGAGCACACAAAATCTCATGGAATGTGTTTGGAATTCCAGCACGAGTGCCAGCAGCAGGGAAGGGGCATTAAAAGTGATTTATCTGTGCCCGTGGAGGATGCAGTCTGACATCTACACCCACGAGCCGGGGAAGCTGCGCTTGGAATAAATGGAAGTGAGAATAAATAAATAAATGGTGTTTTACAGGGGAAGCAAGTGGACAATGGGGAAGTAGCTCAGGTTTTTAAAGCCTGCCTGCAGGAATATCACTTCACCTCCCACAGCTCTGATGGGCTTTTTATGCCAAATCAAGCGATGTTTTTGTCACCTTAGAGGAGTAATGTTGAGAATGCCCAAGGGCTCTGTACCTGCCTGCCAGCACCGTGTGTCACCCTGACACCGACCCCAGCCCTCTGCAGCTCTGCTGGAAACGTTAACTGGCACAGCTCCTGAAAAACAAAAAAAGCAGCTGGTTTGCCCAAACCGTTCCAAATCCAGGCATTACTGGATCCCCAGCAGCTCCCAAATTGTCACTGCCACTCCCCGTGCTGTCAGCTCACTTAAAAACCAAAATCAATAAAGATGAAACTGCTTAAGGAGCAGGAGGTTTTTTCCTTTGCTAATATGCTCTGCCTTCAAAGCAAACACAATTTTACAGCACCTTTAAATATTAACACGTGTGCAGTGTTTGTTCCATGCTGAGCACAGGCAGCAGAGACAATCCCCAGGAGAGGATGGGCTGGGGCTCCTTCCCCTGCCCCTCCAGACACTGGCAGCAGCTCCTGTGGAAAACGTGGGCATGGAGCAGTTATTGTGAGCAAAACTGGGAAAACTGGGCAT
This sequence comes from Melozone crissalis, assembly GCF_028551555.1. NCBI lineage: Eukaryota > Metazoa > Chordata > Aves > Passeriformes > Passerellidae > Melozone > Melozone crissalis. Next base: position 967,737 of record NW_026535797.1, on the reverse strand, counting down.
GGAGCAGTTATTGTGGGCAAAACTGGGAAAACTGGGCATGGAGCAGTTATTGTGGGCAAAACTGGGGAAACTGGGCATGGAGCAGTTATTGTGAGCAAAACTGGGGAAACTGGGCATGGAGCAGTTATTGTGGGCAAAACTGGGAAAACTGGGCATGGAGCAGTTATTGTGAGCAAAACTGGGAAAACTGGGCATGGAGCAGTTATTGTGAGCAAAACTGGGAAAACTGGGCATGGAGCAGTTATTGTGAGCAAAACTGGGAAAACTGGGCATGGCCCTGGGCTGGTGACAAGCTGGGGACAGGCACAGCTTGGATTTGGAGGGTTTCTCCAAGCCCATGAACCTGCAGCACTCCCTGGATGCAAATCCCCCCAGATCTGAGTGAAATCCTGCAGAAGCAGGGATCAATCTCACTCACCTTCCCACCTGGGCTCCCTCCTGCTCCCTTTGCCTCCTTCCTGGCCTTTTTACAGAAATGAGGTTAATGAGGGAACCACCTGCAGCTGAACCCAGCTCCCTGGCACAGGGGCTGGGGGGACCCTGCTGGTGCCAACTGTTTAAAATGTGGTTTGGAAAAAAGAATCAGTGACATTCAACGAGCTCCACAGCAAACTGGGGTGTTTAGACCTGTTATTTTATATGAAATATATAAAAAATAGATACAAGAGACATGAGATGTTCTTTTGCAAAATGATTTACATGTTTTCTCCTGGTCTCCTGTGTGTCAGATGAATCGCTTTCTTACTGTAAGAAATCACTTTCTTACTGTGCCCAGAAGCAAAGGTGGGATGGGCTGTTGGAGTGGAATAAAAAAATATAATAATTTCCATATAAATAATAAATTTCAATATTGATAATCAATTTTCAATAAATAATCCATTTCAATATATAACAATGCTATATACTAAAATAGAAATACAGATATGCATTGCCTTATCCCTACACTCATTTAATTAATGGCTTAATTGCTGATGGCAGGGTGGGGGCGGGATGCAAACGCTTGTTTGATTCCCTCACCCACCCCACACAAACCCACAGCAACAGGAACGTCCCCTGAGTGACAGAACAAACCCAAATGGGACAGGAGAGTTTCCTGAGCAGCTCCCCCCCAGCCTGACAGTGACTGATGGGACACCACTCAATAAAGATCCCACATTCTCTGTAAACCAAGGGGATTCATTAGGCTAAAAGGCATCATTCACTCCAGGTAATTTATATTGCACAGGTAATTTAGGTAATTACCTCAACAACCAGGTAATTTATATTACACAGCAAACTTGCCTCTCTCCCCCTCCACCCCCATGGATTTGCTGTTGTTATCCTTTGTTAAACGACACTGAACCTTCCCATAAAAGCTGGAAAGGAGCCTTTGATGGGCTTTGTGTGTTTTCACATGGAAAACAGCTCCTGGGCAGGAGCTGCGAGCCTCGCACTGCTATTCTACTGGGTCTTATTATTTCCAGGAGAGGATTTATGGGATTGCTGGTAGCAGGTAAAAGCTGCTCTATGCAAACACTCTCTGCAGCTTTCTGAGGAGGAATCTCCTCCTTTCCTCGGGTCAGCTGCTCCAGAGCCTGGGCAAGGGCAACAGGCAGGGCCAGAGATGGGACAGCCCCTCCTGCCATTCCTAAATCCCATTGTGCCATTCCCAAAAATCCCAGTGTTTCCCTGACAGCCCCTCCTGCCATTCCCAAATCCCAGTGTGCCATTCCCAAAAATCCCAGTGAGCCTTGGACAGCCCCTCCTGCCATTCCCAAATCCCATTGTGCCATTCCCAAAAATCCCAGTGTACCTCGGAGTGCCCCTCCTGCCATTCCCAAATCCCAGTGTCCCCTCCTGCCATTCCCAAATCCCAGTGAGTCTTGGACTCCATGATCCTGGAAGTCTTTGCTCATTAACACTCCTGATTTTTGCTGCAGCTGGAGTGTTTTGGTATCTATCCAATGTCCTTGCCTGAGAAAAGAAAGCCAAAAACCCCTCTCCAGCCTCCTTAGCAAGCCCAAAAGACTCAGGAGAAGGGATGGGAAAGAGCCAAAGCTGAAATATAAAGGGGATTGCTTGTTTTGAAGGAAGCCCTTCAATGGCACTGTCAGAACCCAGGACATTGCTCTGGCTGCCCTGGGTGGCTCCAGACCCTGCCAGGGGCTCACAGACCTTGGCACAGAGTCACAGACACCTGTGCCTTGAATTTTAGCCCATGGAAACAATTCCCAGCTTTGTGTGAGGAGGTACAGGCCACAGGGGTTTGAGTGGAATGACAGTGAATTTGTCACAGGGTGAAAATGTAGAATTTTGGGGATTTAGAATGGGGGTTCAGGAGGCAAGATGGAGGAATCTGGGCATGTCCTGTCCTTCTTCTTCTTCTTGTCCTCCATCTTCTGCTGTGAAAGTGACACTGTTTGATTGGTTTAGAGCACAGACAGACTGGCTAACATAGGTGATGGGTATTGGAAAATGATTGTAAATAAAGCACACGTAGTTTTTAGTATAAAAAGCCAACACCACCCCATGGGCAGGGACTGTGCCTCAAACCAACCTGCTGGACAGATCTCAGCAGGGCAGAGAGAGAATGGAATAGATAAAGGAAAATAAACAACCCTGAAAAGCAGAACTGAGGAATTTAGACTTCTTCTTGGGTCATGGGGCTGAGAAAAAAAGACTTTCTAATACCTGGGGGGTCATCTCAACCTGAAACCTGAGATCACTATGCTGGCTTTGAGGGGCCACAGAGGGGCCCGCAGAGCCCCCTCCTGCCCCTTGTGACAGCAGCAGGGGCTCAGGGCTGGAGAGGGGCAGGGTTTGGGTTCCCCATTGCACCCAACCCTGCCAGGGATCCCCTCCCACAGGAGCTGGGTGTGAGCACAGGGCAGGGGAGGGCTCTGCCCACACCCAGGGGACACTGGGGATGCACAGTTTGTGACCTGCAGCCAGAAAGGAAAGTGCAGAACAAACCTGTCCCTCGTGCCAAGCTGCCAGTTTGTGCCTGATGGATGGGGAGGGACTCAGCCCTGCTCCCTGACAGCTTCCAGATTAAACTTGGGGCTGCTCAGGAGGCTGCCAGTCAATAAATCCAAGTGTTTTAGAGGGCCAAGGCTGTTTGTCCTGCCTGTTAGACAGGATGGATGGGTTGGTCTGTGGGAACCTTCAAGCACCAACCACCTTGGCTTTCCCTGTTTCTGGCTCGTGTTTGTGTGGCTACTGAGGGAGATTTTGTGCTTCACAGAGATCTCAGGAGCTGTTATTTGCTTGGGCTGAAAAAACTCTGATTGCTGCCCACACCAGTGCTGAGAGCAGGGCAGGAATTCCCAGGACAGTCCCCCCTTACCTGTGCTGCCTAAAGCCCATTAGGAAAATCAGCACCAAGCAGTTCATTTTCCCCTCCCAGGCTGCTGGCACGCCTCTCCCTCCCCCAGAATTCACCCAGCTGCTCATCCCAGGACACATTTGGGGCTTCAACAACACCCCTGGGTTGTCCTCCTGTAATAAAGTCATTAATTGGCCTTCTGATATCTATGGAGTCAGATGCATCATTCTCTCTCCCCTTCCTCGGAGTCACCTTTGATTTACAATAGGAGGTGGCCCTGGAGGTGGCACTTGGGGACATCTGGAACCAAAGCCTGGAGGGTTTTTCCAACAGAAGGGTTCTGTGACTCCCTGAGATCAGAACCCTCTCCTGGGCTGCAGGTTCCCTGCGTTCCCTCAGCCTGCCCAGTTCTGGTTTCAGCAGATTTAACAAAGACGTTCTGGAAATGAGGCCTGAGACAAGTGACAAGCAAGGTCCCCCGATTGGGCTGAATAAAAAGCCCTAATGAGGCCATCTGGGGGTTCCACGTGCCAGCTCCAGGGCTCTTCCCAAGGATTGTCTCATCAGGCACTTCCATGGAGCTTTGGGCAGTTCTTCTCACCCAGGCTGAGATACCTGTGATGGACCTGTGGTGCCAATGTGAGTGAATAAATGGCATAAAGGCCCTTCAGCAGAGCCCCTGGGATAAACAAATCCCAGGTTGTTCTGACAGCACTGCACGGCACCATAGGGATGTGATGGGAATGTCCCCATTCCCAGCAAAGCAAGAGCTCCTTGGCATCCTTGACAGCTCTGCTGACATCACAGAGCAGCTCTGCCTGCTGCATCCACCCCTCAGCTCACAGCTCAGCTCTGAGGCTCTGCAATGGGATAATGGGGCCATAACTCCCTGGAAGTCACAGGGAAATTCAGGCTGTGAGACAATTATGTCATATTTAATAAGGCTAATTGACATTTCAGGGCAGGACTTAACTAAGACTGAGGTTAAAGCTATAGGAAGTGATAGAAGCTATTTAATATGTGGTTTAGAAAAAAGAATCAGTGACATTCAATAAGCTCCACAGCAAACTGGGGTGTTTAGACCTGTTATTTTATATGAACTATATAAAAAATAGATACAGAAAATATGAGATGTTCTTTTGCAAAATGATTTACCTGTTTCCCTCTGCTCTCCTGTGTGTCAGATGAATCATTTTCTTACTGTAAGGATGTGCCCAGAGACAAGGGTGGGATGAGCTCTTGTAAAGGACTTGGAGTCAAATAAAAAATATATTATATCAATTTCAATATAAATAAAGCAGTTCTATATACTCAAATAGATAGAAATAAAAATATGTATTGCTTCGTCCCTACATTCATTCAGTGAAATTCTCCTTTTCTAATCTCTCAGCTCTTACAGGCAAAGTGCCTTTGAATTTGGGACCTTCCACCATGCCAGGGTGCTCCAAGGCTCATCCAGCCTGGCCTTGGGCACTTCAGGGACCCAGGGCCTGCCCACCCTCCCCGGGAACAATCCCTAATTCCCAAAATCCCACCATCCCTGCCCCCTGCATGCCTCAGGAAGACCAGCTGCAGGCTGACCACGTGCTACTGGCATGGACCATAAATTGCATGTTAATCCAATAAAAGGTGTTTCACATTACGTATTATAATGCAGTAACACTGGATGTAATTTTCCTGTTTAAAATCCTATTTAAATCCTCTTATCTGACCTTTTTGCAGGAAACACAGAGCCAGGGGAAGGCTCCTGCCTGTGCTCACTGAGGTTTCCCCACGAGCACTGTGAAAAACGCCAATCACTTGTTTTTAAAATTTTAAAAGTTTAATAGTAATAAAATGGTTATAAAAATAGTAATACAATTAGAGTAATAATAATTTGGACAATTTGGATTAGGACAATATGAGACAGTAGAGACAAGAGTTATGGACGGTCCCGGTACCTTTTCTGGGCAAAATAAGTCCGGAAAAGGCCCCACATTAACAGAGGATTGACCCTTAAAGCAACAGCCTGTTGGATATTCATACACCTCATCCATGATGCATAAATTCCATTCAAACACAGGATTCTGGCTGGTCATCCTCAACATTTTCCTCTGAATCCTAACAGCACCTTCGAGGCAGGAAGAAATTCATTTCTCCTGATAGGGAGCAATAAATTCTCTTTCTCTGAAAGATTCAGGTGTCCTGTGGCTGCTGTCTCAGTGTGAGTCCTTTCTTTAAAAAAGTATCCTACATAGCATCGTTTCTATTTTAACAATTTTTGTAACCTAAAACTGTATTTAACACAGCACTTAAGAGAATCAATACAGCATCACTTTCTAACACAACACATACAATATTCATTTTAATATTTGCCAAAAGCCAATCATAAAATACGCATTTTTCGCAAGAACCTCTCAGCTGTGCTGCCTCACCCAGCAGCTCCACAACAACCTCTGCAATCCCTGGATCTTCCACAGGTCCCAGCAGGCAGATCTTCACCAGGCCTGGAAACCCACAGGGATGAACCTGCTGGTTTGAATCCTCAGAAGGAGAAACCCCCCGTGCAGCCCTCGTGTGTCAGGGCTGGAGACAAACCCAAGGGGTTTCCTTCACTCAGCTGGGAAATAATGCAGGGTGAGGAGAGGAATCCCTCCCTTTGCCTGGAACAGATTTTGTCACCCTGCAAGAAGTGAAAAGCATCGTGGTAGGTGAAGAAGAACATGGTGTGTGTCAATATTCCTTTAAAATCCTAAAAACATCAAAAATGGTGACAATCCAGAGTTCTGAGGAACCCTGAGGACAGCAGCAGCTGAGGAGAGAAACTGGGTTTATCTGATGTGCATTTTGGGAGCTGCAAGAGTCAGTCAGCACCACAAAAAGGGATGAAGGGTTGCACCCCAGCCCTGGAATGAAATGTTCATGAAGGGATTTCCATTTCCACAGCTCCCCTCCATTTCCCTGTTACCTGGTGCCTTTGTTCCCAGCTCATCCCCAGCTCCTGGGCTGGCTTTTGATGTGGAGCTCCAGCAGCCTCCTGCAGCTGCCAGGATCTTGAAAGGGAAATGAATTCTGCTGTGTGAAAGGCACTGGAGCTCCAGCCACGCTGGGATCTCCTGAACGCTCCAGAGGAGGATTTATCTGCAGATGAAAATCACCATCCAGGACTTTGTGTCCCCCCTTTCCCTGCTCCCCGAGGGGATGGCTCCTCCTGGCACAGCTCTGACAGCCAGAGGGTTTCTTACAATGGATGGGAATGGGAATTCACACCCAAACATTCACCCCGGGGGGCTCAGGGATTCTCCAAGGGTTCCGCCAGCTTCCAGAAGGAGCCGGGAGCAGAACTGGGAGCAGAACCAGGAGCAGAACCAGGAGCAGAACCAGAACCAGGAGCTGGGAGCAGAACCAGGAAGAGAGCCAGGAGCAGAACCAGCAGCAGAAGCAGAACCAGCCCAGTCCATTCTGGCATTCTGTTGTTCTGCCATCCCAAAGGCCTCTCCTGCTCCCTTCACCCCGAGCTCAAGGGCTGGGCAGAGCTGGGCCCATTCCCAGCCTGTGTCCAGCAGGAGCCCCGTGGGTTCCTCAGCCGGGACAGGAGCAGATCCCCTGCCCTGCCTCCCCCTGGAATCCATTCAGTTATTAAAGCCCAATTTAGCAGAGGTTGTGCTTTGTAGCCTGGCAGAACAGCAGCGCAGGGCTTGTTTGTGAGGAGAATAAACAGGGATTGAGAGTGGTCTTCTAACATTGGAGGTCTCCTGAATGAAGGGGAAAAGCAAATGATTGTTGTTTGCTCTGTAAACCCCCTAAGCTCTGTTCTCTACCAGGGAAGCCAATTAGGCCTTTTCATCTACTTAAAGAGGGGAGTGGGGGAGTGTATGACCACAAAAATCCACATTCCTGGCTGTCCTTCTGCTCCTGCATGTCCCCATTGCCAGGGGAACCCATAAAGGGAAGTTTACGGGCTTGTTCTAAAGAAGATATTCCCAGATTCCCCTCCAGTTGCCTTCCCCAAGCTCCATCCTCCTCCTCCCTGGTGAGGCTCTGTTCCATGAAATGTTCCATGGGGTGCTCAGGGTGTAACTGGTGGTGGCCACGAGCAGGTTAATGCTCTCCTTAATGTGAGGGCTGTAATTAGTGGCATCAGGAGCAGGTTAATGCTCACAGTTAATGGGTAATTAGTGTGTAATTAGTGGCATCAGGAGCAGGTTAATGCACAGCAGCCTCCAGGTGACAGAGAAGGTTGGTGGCTCCTGTCACCCCTGCCATTGTCCCTCCACAAACCAGTCCCACTCCTCCCAATCCCAGCCTCTGCCTCCTCTGACATTTCTCTTTCAGCTCCTGCTCGTGTTATTTATTCCATCTGATATTCTCAAATCAAGCAGTGGATCTTCAAAAGAAACCCTTGATCAAAGTGCAGCTCCACCTGGGCCTGGTTCTGGCCAGGTTCAACCCCTGACTTCCCTCCCTGATGGAAGGGAAGTCTGGAATACGTGATCATGGAATATTTCATTCTCAGGCTCTGAAGGAAATGCTGCTGATTGATAATTTTCCATTTCATTCCCATTCCCTCTCATCTCCTTGGACTAAAGTGAAACAATCTTCTTTTTTTAGAGAGCCTGCTTTGATGTTGCTGGGAATGTTGGACTCAGCAAATTCAGAAAGATTTAATATTTATTAATATTTATTTTAATATTTGTTTTTGCTGTTATTATCCCTGGCTGGGAGATACCTGCACTGGCAGCTCTGGAATAATGGGGATGGTGATTCCATGCCAGCCAGGGAACAAGTCTGGAACATTTTGGGAGGATGGGAGGAAGTGGGGAGAAAAAAGCCTTTGTAGCTTCCAAAGGTGCTGAGATGGGGCAGCAGCACCACGCCCAGCATGGTGTGCTCAGAACCAGAAATCTGGGGGAGTTTTAGGAAGATTGGAGGCCATGGGGCATCCCCTGGGGTCTCTCCAAGTTTTGGAGGATGCAGCCTCCTTTTTATCCCAATTTCCCAGCTGCATTTCCCTTCTCTCTTTCCCCATTGCTGAGGTACTTGAGAGGTTCAGACTTCCCAGAACACCTGATACCAGAGATTCCCCTCTAATGTACAACCCTCCCTTTTAATTTTTAATTCTTATGGAATTTAGGGGTTTTTCTTCTCCATTGTTTCTTTCATCTTTCAGTGTCTAATTTCATTTCTCAGCAAACCCAAAGTTCATTTGTAAAAAGCAAATCTCTTTTTCCATTCATCAATCAGTGGAATGCTTCCCATTGTTTCTTTTATCTCCCAGTGCTGGTTTTATCCGCCAGCAGACCTAGAGCTGGTTTGGAAAGACAAATCCACCATTCCTCTCAAGAGTGTGCCAGAAAATGGATGCAGCAGGCAGGCAGGACGTGGTGCTGAAGGTTCTCTGTGTGGTAGGCACTGCCTGAGAGCCGAGCCAGGAGAGGAGGGCTCTGGAATTGTGCCCAGGATGCTCCTGCCTGCCCTTCCCCTGTGCCCCAGCATGGACCAGAGCCTGTCTGCCTGTGCCACCTGCGAGAGGGCACTGCCATCACCTGTCCTGGTTTGGGGCAAATTTGGGAGAAACCCTCCAAAGGGGGCCCCTCCAGAAAGCAAATCCACACAGCCCCTGTGCCCAACCAGGTTGGGAAGGATTCCTCGGAGACAAGTGGAAAGACCCTGTTTATTGAACAGGCACAGCACCCCCAGCACACAGAATGAACAATACCAGGTGACACCGCTCTGACAAGGATGACAAATTCACAAAGTCTCTCTGGGGGTGGTCGCTCTGTTCTCAGTCCCTCAGTGCTGGGGCAGCTGCTGCCCAGAGCAGGCCCCACTAGGCCCAAGGTGCAAACTCTCGCTGTTCCCAGGGCCCAGCCCCGAGCAGGCTTGCGTAGGCCCAAAAAAGGGAAAGGACAAACAGTCCAGGGAAAAATTCAGATTGCTTAGCTAAACTAACTAAGGAGCAGAAGCAAAAAAGCAAGAGCAAAGCAGGAGCAAAGTGAAAAGCAAAGCAAAAAGCAAAAGCAGCACCACGCACTGCCCTGTCTGTGTGTCCCGCCAGCCGTGGGGGAGCGGCTGAGAGCAAAACCAAAACAAAACATTCGCTCTTCAGAGCCAGTCTGGGAGGCACAGAACATGATATCCAGCATGAACAGAACACAGGAATGGGGATACAGCATCAGAACGTCACCCTGGGACACCTCCTCACCATCCCAGGAGTGGCAGATAACACAATCCTGTTACATTGCTGACTGCTGGGAGAGGAGTTTCTGCTCCAGGGGTCAGGAGTTTGCCAGTCAGAACAGCCTCTGATAACAAGGAGGAAATTGGAATAAGCCAATACATCTCGTGCTGCTACAGAGCCCTTCACTGAGCTGCCTGCATTTCCATCTGCTCAATGTGATGGATTTATTTCCTGGGCTTTGGGGGCACTGAGAATTTGTATTGAGATTTTATTTGGAGTCATTAATACAGCCCAGTGACAGCCTAATGGAAATCGGTGTGAGCAGAACAGGACCATGGATCCACTCAAGGGTTGGGGCTGGTGACAAGGAGGTGCAGATTTGTTCCAGCTCTGAGGAACAAACCCTTCTCTGGCCCTGATTTCCTGGCCTGAACCTGCCCAGCTCCCACAGTGGGAGATAAAACAGATAAAACAACCACGTGAGGAAAAAGCAGACACCAAGTGCTCTCCATGTGGGGATTTACACTCAGCTCAAACCTCAGCTCAACATTTACCCTGAGCTCAAACCAGCCTGGGCAGGTACAAAAGGGGCTCTGGAAGCAGGAGGGATGGGAAAGGAAAATAATACAGCATTTATCCCTTCTGCCTGCTGCGTGGAGGAACCCAGAAAATTTACAAACAACACAGATTAATCCGGGAAACATTAAAGTTCAAATCATTACTCCTTTTCTTTTGGTGAGGCTCAGTGTTTCCTCACAAAGAGCTGAGATCCTGGACAAGGTCAGCTCTGACCATCCACAACCCTCCTCCCACTGCAGCACACACAGCTCCTGTTTGAGCACATCACAGGGGAAAGGCAGAGATCACAAACCCTGCTCAGAAATCTGAGCACTTGTGGTGGTGCTCACAGGGGTCTGAGGATGAGGGAAGAGACGAGGATCTGACTCCATGTTTCACAAGGATGATTTATTATTTTATGATATATATTATATTAAAACTATACTAAAAGAATAGAAGAAAGGATTTCATCAGAAGGCTGACTAAGAATAGAATAAGAAGGAATGATATCAAAGGTTTGTGGCTCGGCTCTCTGTCCGAGCCAGCTGACTGTGATTGGCCATTAATTAGAAACAACCACACCAGACCAATCCCAGATGCACCTGTTGCATTCCACAGCAGCAGATAACCATTGTTTGCATTTTGTTCCTGAGGCCTCCCAGCTTCTCAGGAGGAAAAATCCTAAGGAAATAAAAGATGTCTGTGACACTGCAGCTTGATTCCAGCCCTGGGGTGGAGGGAGCAGCACAGCAGAAATTTGGTTACAGAGGGAAGGGAAAGCCAACCACGACCAAGATGTACTGCAACTTTAATTCCAGGTTTGGAGAAATAAATTTGAGCTAATTTGCTAAACACCATTTAATGGCTTGGGAAATTAGTTTTCCTGAATTAAGACATTATTGAATCCTGGTGTTTATGAGTTTGGGAGCCTGGCAGAGCACAGAGCTCAGTGCCTGAGCGTTCTGCTCCCCTTGCACTGTAAATTACACAGCGCTGTGTGTGAGCCAGGCTGGGACAGCTCCTCCTTGGGCACCACAACTGCCCCAAGAGTGGGCTGGGGGCTGGATCAAAACTGCCCCTCCACCCTCATTTGTGTCTCCAGTAGCCCCAGCTCTGCTCTTCATTCACCTTTCTGTGCTGCTCCTGCATGTTGATTCACAGCTCTACCTGGCTCTCCTTGCAATCAGTGGCATTAATTAGTTAATGAATGCCCAAAGTGCAAAGCTACAGGCATTTATCCGGGAAATGGATGGTGGCTGTGATCAGGAGATTGATCCAAGGCCCCCGTGCAGGGAGCTGCTCCTGCCCCCTGATTGCTGCAATCTGTGCCCAAAGTGGGTAATCAGGAGTGGCACCAGGAGACAAATGAGCAGGGCTGGGGATGGCAGGCAGGCACGGGGCTGATTTACATAAATATCCCATCCTTGCAGGCAGGCCTTAAAGTGGGGCTGCACAATGGAATCATTTATCCCATGGCTGGAATGGGGAGAAAAATGGCATCATAAGCAGAATGGAATAAACAGCAGAATGTAATTTAATGATAGCTCATTCTGATCCCTGCACTGGCAGTCAGGGGCAAGGGCACTGCAGCACTGATTTGGATTTCACATTCTTTTGGCTGAGAGGGAATCATTTTCCAAGGAGTGGATAAAGGGATAAAGGAGTGTGGCAGGATCCCTGCCAAGTGTCCCCCTTGGATGTTCCTCCTTCCTCAACTCAGCAGGGATTTCCCAAGGAAAGAGGTGATGCCCCAGGTTTGGCTTTTCTCTGTTTCCCATTCTGTGCTGCTTTAGTGTGTGGGGCTGGGCTCACATCAGGGATGCTGAGCTCTGTGCACAGAGCAGGGACACAAAACAATTCCTGCTCCAGCTGGGCACCAAGGACAAATGACCCAAATCTCAGCCCAGGAGCACAAACCCCGTGGGCTGGAGAGAGAAAAACAAGCAGGGTGGGACTGCAGGGGCTAAAGCTGGGATGGGACAATGAACTGCAAGGTGCAAATGGAGCAGAGCTGATCCCAGGGACAGACCCCGTGCCCGGCCGTGCATTTTGGGGCCATTTTGGTTCATCTTGGGTGCAGCCCTGGCTGGACTCTGGTGCTGCCCAAGGTGGATCCATGGAGGAGATGCTGTGAATAAATCCCTGCTTTATTCTTTAGCTCTGCCCAGCCTCTGCTCTAGGGCAGCCTGCACAAGGCATCACCAGCACACTGTCCACGAGGACAGGAGGGCAAGGAATGCACAATTGTCATTAGCTGAGACCAATCAATTGTGGGATCAATTAAACAACCTGCTGAGCTGTGGGAGCACCCACCCTGCTGAAGCCGCTTCACTGCTCCAAGACAATCTGGTTTATTGCCAGGCTCCCACTGACCCTTCAGACAGGCACTGTGCTTAACCCAGAAATGGGGAGGGGATTAAACCTATTCCCCATTTGCTTATTTGCAGTAATATGACATAACATAGTATAAAATTATATAAAATCATATTACAAAAAATAGAAATAATACAAAATTGTATACATTCTATCAATATAATAATTATTAATTATAATTATTATATTGAGCATTATTAATTATTAATTAATCAATAGTTATATAACATAATAGATTAATGTTAAAATAAAATAGAAATAATACAAAATTATATACATTCCATCAATATAATAATTAGTATTTATTATTATAATTATAATATTGAGTATTATTACATATTAATTAATCAATAGTTAAATAACATAATATATTTATGTTAAAATAAAATATAAACAATATAAAACTATAAAATATGCTATAACAAATTCTGTATTTAATTTATAAGCGGTGCCCAGAGAAGCTGTGGCTGGCCCCGGATCCCAGGGAGGAGCCTGGGCAGAGGTCTGGGAAGGGGCTCATGTGGAGAGATCCCTGCCAGAGCCCCCAGGGGGAGTGAGAGGGGCTGGGGCTGGTTTGGGTTTGGGGTGGGAGCCCAGCATTCCCCCCTGAGCTCTCTCCTGGCTCTGCACCATCTCCCCTGGCATCCCCAGGGCATGGAGCCAACGCCCTCAGAGCCTGCTTGGATTGCCCTGCCCAGGATCTCCCCTCGGGCAGAGGACGGGTGTGGAATGCCCAAGGACACAGCAAGGCTGGCAGGAAATGCTGCCTTTCTCTCTCCACGTCCTGCTGGGGCTGGACCCCAGCTCTGCAGCCAGCACTCCCAATAAACAGAATAATTTACAGAAACCTGACTGCAGCTCATGGAAGCAGGGACGGGATAGTTCTGCTCTTGATTTCTGCATTGCAATTCATAGTCTCCTTTGTTTTGGTTTTTTTTAATTGAAAGTCAGAATGGATTTTTTTTTTTCAGAAAGTGCCCAAAGCAAAGACTTTAATTTTTAAGCAGTTCACTGTTGTGCTTTCCCCAGGGCATCCCAGGGCAATGGAGGTTTTGGTGCAGCAATTTCAGAGGCTGACATGGAGCACACTCTCTCTGTTCACTGCTGAGACCTCAGCAACAGAAAGCAGAGGCAGTGACTTTAAAGATTTACTCATTTTTAATTAGTGAGAAGCCAAAACCCATCAGTGCCTCACCTGGACTCCTCTCCTGTCAATGCCAGAGAGGAGAGACCATCAATGCTGCTGTGCTGAGACCTCTCCTGGCCCTTCAGCCACGGCCACTGATCCCTGACTGAGCCCACAGCGCCCAGGGCCTGCAGGGCCCAGAACCCCTTTGTGTACAGAAACCCCCTCTATGTACAGAAATTCTCTTTATGTCCAGAAATGCCCTTTACTTCCAGAAATCCACTTTATTCCCAGAAACCACCTTTATGTCCAGAAACCCCTTTTATGTCCAGAAATCCCCTTTATTCCCAGAAACCCTCTTTATGTCCAGAAACCCTCTTTATGTCCAGAAATCCCCTTTATGTCCAGAAATCCTTTTATTCCCAGAAATCCCCTTTATGTCCAGAATCCCCCCTTACTTCCAGAAACCCCCTTTATTTGCAGAAATCCCCTTTATTTCAGAAACCCCCTTTAAGTCCAAAAATCCCCTTTATTCCCAGAAACCCCCTTTATTTTCAGAAACTCCCTTTATGTTCAGAAATCTCCTGTATGTCCAGAAGTACCCTTTATTTTCAGAAATCCCCTTTGCTTCCAGAAACCCCCTTTATATCCAGAAACCCCCTTTATGTCCAGAAGTCCCCTTTATGTCCAGAAACCCCCTTTATGTCCAGCAATCCCTTTATTCCCAGGGCAGGGCAGGGCAGGGCAGGGCAGGGCAGCTCCTGCCAGCACCCACAGCCCTGAGGCAGCACCATCCTGGGCTCACTGGCACAGGGCAGGGCTGGAAACTGTCCCAGGGAAAAGGAGCCCCAGCGTTGCATGGAGGTAAAACCCCACGAAGGAAAGGCTTTGTAAAGTCATGGCTTAGGCCTGTAACCTCAGCTAAGTGCAGCCAGCAGCTAAAAAAACCCCAAGGAATCTGTCCTGTGATGAAAACACATAAACTGTGCAGAAACAGAGCGGTTTGGTAGCCATGTGCATCAGCCATCACCAGGCAATGAGCTGAGCTTCCAAGCTTTGTTAAGCAGCTGGATTTAGCACGGTGCCCTCTGACATCCCTGTAAAACATGAGCTGTGCAGTAAAGATCCAGCTTTTCTGCAGGAAGGAACAAGAGTCCTGTCTGTGTATATTGTGACATCCCAGTACCCCTTAGGGGGACAGAGGAGGGGCCAGAGCAACACCTGGAGCTGCTCAGGCACAGAACCACAGGAATGGGGAGGTTGGAGCAGCCCCCAGACCCAGCCAGCAGTGCCCAGGCCATCCCTTCAGTTCCAGCTCTGCTATTCCAGGTTCTGCCCTGCCCCAGGGTGACCCTGCACCCCACACCCAGTGCCAGCAGCTCTGCCCACAGCCCAGCACACACAGCAATCCTTTACAGCCCCCGTGTGCCCCTGCACCCCACACCCAGTGCCAGCAGCTCTGCCCACAGCCCAGCACACACAGCAATCCTTTACAGCCCCCGTGTGCCCCTGCACCCCACACTCAGTGCCAGCAGCTCTGCCCACAGCCCAGCACACACAGCAATCCTTTACAGCCCCAGAACCAAGGACAGCGCTGCAGCTTCAGCCCCAGAAGTGCCGAGAGCAGCCTGGCAGGGTGGGACTGCATCCCTGGAGCTGGGATGGGGCACTGAACCCAGCGTGGAAATGGAGCAGAACTGACCCAAGTGTGAGATGCGGCTGGAGCCACGGCCCAAGGTGTGTCCTGTGAGCCTTGGAATAAATCCCTGCTTTATTCTTTACCTCTGTTCCAGGGAGCGCTGCGCATCACTGCCCCAGGTGTGTCCTGTGAAGGAATGATTTCCTTGGAATAAATCCCTGCTTTGTTCTTTAACCCTGCCCAGCCCTGCCCCAGGTGTGTCCCCAGGTGCCACCTCCACAGGTCCCCAGGTGTCACCCCCAGGGATGGGCACTCCCCAGAGCCCCCAGATCTGTTTCCCCAGCCCTGGGCAGGGTTGAGCTCTGTCCCTTCCATTCCCTCTCTGTGAATCAGCTCCTGATTCCAGAGGGTTTTCCCTGCCTGGGTAACATCTCAGCCACATTGAGATGTTCTGGTGGATACAGGAGCAGCGTTTGTTTCACAATAAAGCCATAAAAACACACAGCTGCAATTTGTAAGGAGATCTGTGCAGAGCATCCAGACACGTCAACCTCCAGCTGACTGTGTCTGAATTATTAAATCAATATTTTATTCTTTTAGGAGGAAAAACATCACATCTGAGGGGAAAATTATTTTTAATACAAACAAAACACGGGCCTTGAAAGGCTCAGCCTACCGTGCCTACACTCACAGCCCCCTCAGATGGAGAAGGTCTTTATTAAAAATGCTCTTTAAAGTTAAATGAATTCTTGTTTTGCAGGCAGTGCCTGTTCCAAGCAGAAGCACAGCTTTGCTGTGATTCCAGGGAAAAGCTTTTCTCTTCAAAGGAGAAAAAAGAGAAATATATATTTCAAAAAAAGAGATATTTTTTGTTCATGGGGTAAAGCCTGGTCCAAGAACTGACTGGTCTGGCCTGGAGGGACCCCAAATCCCACCCAGGGCCACCCTGCCATGGCAGGGACACCTCCCACTGTCCCAGCTGCTCCAGCCTGGCCCTGGGCACTGCCAGGGATGCAGGGGCTGCTCTGGCAATTCTGATGGTCAATCCCCACCTGGTGTCATTGCTCACAACCAGTGATGGCCACATTGACTGCAACAGGTGAACGTGGAAAGGTTCATTTGGAGAGGTTTCAGTGATTCCTCCCAGCTCAGACGTGTCCCAGCAGAGCTGGAGACCCCACGTCCTCGAAAAGCTGTCTGGGATGTGAGCTCAAGCAAGCAGGAGATTTACAAAGACTGGGTTTTTCTCTCTAAATAAATAACAAGCTGAGAAAGGAGAGGAGTGTTCAGAGAATGCTCAGTGAATTGGCAAAGATTTCCTTGCCTTTTCTGAAATCAAACCCTTCATTTTATCAGCAGCTGACTCCAAAATGAGCTACACAAGGCACTGGGGGAAGGAGATGATCTTAAAGGTCCCTTCCAAGCCAGACCATTCAATGATTTACCTTGAAAATTATCCCCAGAGTTAAATATTGGCAAATTATTCACTTCTATTAAAGAAGGAGAAGGGGTTGTGGCCTGCAGTGAAGGTGAGAACACAGGATCATCTCACTGACTATTCATTATTTAAATAAAGAACAAAAATAAACCCTTGATTCTCTCCCACAGCCAACCCCTCCTGAGCACCTGGACGAGGAAATACAGCAATCAAAAAGCAGTTGGAGGCTCCTCCCTCCCTCACAGGAGAGGAAGGAAAAAGGTTCAATTTAAAGCAATTTTGACAAATGTGAAGCATGCAGTCAGGGCTGAACCCAGTTCCCTGTCTGAGAGGAACTTCTCACAAACTCCTGAAAGCTCCCAGCCAGCTCCAGGTCTGTCTCTGGGAAGGGAAACTGGGAGAAATTGGGAATGCTGGGAATGCAGAAATGATGTTTTTCCTTGGAACAGGGACGGAGTTTTCCCTTTCAAGGAAAAACGTCATTTCTGCATTTCCAGCATTCCCAGTTTGTCCCATTTGCCTTCCCAGAGTGGAGCCTTCAAACAGAGGAACCTCAGGTGGAAGGAACCCATGGGGAAGTGCCAGGATTGCTGTGAGCAATGAGAATTCCTTGGGAAGGGCCAGTGCAGAGGCAGCAGTGCCAGGCAAACACAAGGCAGGGACACTGCACTGGCCCTTGAGCACAAACCAGCTGGAATTGCTCACAAACACACCCAGAGCATCTCTCTGTGCATCCAGAGGAGCAAATTCAGAATCTCCTGGGAACTCTGCCATCATTGGTTCTCATTTCTCTGACTTCTCTTCATTTCTGCTCGGGATTAGCTCTCCCAGCAATGATCACAGCAACAGGGAAAGCTGCTCCCAGGGGGGTGCCATGAAAGCAATATTTACCAAAGTAAACCCAGGCACAGAAATCAAAACACAAAGAACTGAGTTAAAAAAAACAAACAATCACAAAGTACTTCAAAAAGAGAACCAAAATGGCTTTAACTCTTGCTCAACCACTAAAATATCTATTGCCTTGTTGGGAGGCTGAAAAGCAGAGAAAAAACCATCCCAAACTGACCAGAACCTCCCAAAATCATCCTTTGCACCTTCACATTGCCCACATTGTGCACAGTTTGTTCCCTCGGGATTTTGCATTTTACCTAAATGAAGAAAAGCCACATAACATTATCCCCTTTGATTTTTGCTCCTGTTTGTCTGGGGTTCAGACCAGTACAAGCCAGCCAAGGATGCCAGCACACAAACTGCTCCTCACATTACCCAAGCAAAGCCATCATCAGCATTTTATTGGCACGTGAAACCAAAATGAACAAGTTCAAGTCCTTGGCAGCCCTTTCCACCATAATTTAGCTTTTAATGACAATTTCCTAATTTTCAGTGCCTTGTCCTTGGGGAGGCAAACCCCAAGCTCCCTCTGGAGATACCCTGGGTTCATTCTCCTCCCTGTGATCCAACCAGCTCCAAATGAAGCTGCTCCCCATGCCTGGCCTGGCTGTCTGGGGAGCTCCCAGGGCTGTCTCTCAGTGCTCTTGGTTGAACTGAAAACCATTAAAAACCACTAAAAATATTAATAAACACTAAAAACATCAAAAAAACACTAAAAAACATTAAAAAAACACTAAAAGACCATTAAAAATAATTAAATCCATTCCACTCCTTATGTTTTTCCACCCTGAAAACGGAACAAAATGCAGCCATCCAGAAGCCCCAGGGCACTCACCTGAGCAGGAGCAGTTCCAGTGGATCCCTCAGGGATGTGAAGCCATGGAGGCTGGGGAGCAAGGCAAGCAGCGCCTGGGACAGCCCTGTTCCCTGTCCCTGCCCACCCCACAGCCAGGAATCCCCTCCCAGTGTCCCACTGACCCTGCCCTCTGGCACTGGGCAGCCATCCCCCCTCGTCCTGGCACTCTGAAGTATTCTAAGTTCATTTTTCCAAGGCAGCAGAAAGTTCATTTATTGCCTTGATTATAAGAATATCCAGCACAC
Source organism: Melozone crissalis (assembly GCF_028551555.1). Classification (NCBI taxonomy): domain Eukaryota; kingdom Metazoa; phylum Chordata; class Aves; order Passeriformes; family Passerellidae; genus Melozone; species Melozone crissalis. The sequence continues at coordinate 949,147 of NW_026535797.1, read as the reverse complement.
ACCCAAATAAAAATTACTGGGAGTTGGAGAAAGTATCCCCCTCACTCCAAGCAAACAGAAGTCTATAGATTTAAGGAGCAATAATTAAAATTTAGGTCTCCTGGGAAAAAGAATCACAATTAGAGCATCTTTGGAGCAGGACAGAGATCTCCTGATGTCCCTCCAGCCACAATATCCTACCTGTGCAGCCAGAGTGACTTTTGTTCCCAATATCCTCAGATTTCCAATGGATCTCACTGGAATTTGCACACAAATCTTGATTGGCGGGAGCCCCCTCTGGTTTTTCATCTCTCCAGTAAAAATCACAAGCCCTGTGTTATTTTTCCCTGGAAAAATATTTTTCCCATTTTTCCCTGTGTTATTATTTCCTGGAATCCCAGAGTGGCCTGAGCTGGAAGGGACCCACAAGGATCCAGTCCAACCCCTGGCCCTGCACAGACACCCCAACAACCCCCACCCCGTCCCTGACAGCATTTTCCACTCGAGTTCTGGCAAAAAAAAAAACCTCTTCAAAAAGCTTCCCCCCTGAAATCAGGCTTGAAATGCTTCTTAATTACAAAAGTTAAATATTTATTTATACAAATATGATGAGAAAAATCTCATGCAGACTCTTCACACACAGGAACAGAACCCAAATCCAACTGGGATGGCTTCACCACAGAACTGGGGTTGGAAGGCTGAGGGGAACCCTGCCCACGGCAAAGTCCTGGGCCAGAGAGCTCTCCCATGGAACATGTGCCAAGGTTTCCACACTCTTCACCAAGATTTACAATGAATAGCTGGTTACTACTACTCAAGGACTGGACAGAGACGGATGAGCAGCGGGAGCGGGTCCTGCACACCACCAGGCCCCACACACTTGGTGGGAATGCAGAGGTGCCAAAAGATTGCTTGAGATACTTCCCCTAAATGATGGAAATGCCTTGAGATTGCTCTGGATGGCATCTGCTTCTGCTTAATTATAAATCTGCATCGGAGTCATAACTTGTGTATATTACAAGTAATTTGCATAATTAAAACAATTAAGGGATCGACATATCATGGCAATTAGAAATGCATCGAACTCTGGATGTTGTACAAAAGAGAGCTTCAATATGAAACATTAATTCTTTGAGAACAGAATATCCTTCCCATTCCTGCAGAACAGCCTTCCCCGCTGCAGTGGGTGCTCCCCAAACTCCCTTCAGGGGCGGCCTTGACCCCCACTCCTGGTGCTGCTCTGGGACCCCGAGCGTTTCCTCCTTCCTGGAACCCCTTCCCGCAGCCCAGCCCGGGCACGCGTCTTTATTGCCAGCTCCACTTGCTCTTATCTCATTTTCCGCAGCCTTATCCTGTTTTCCTTGTCCCTCTTCTTGAGGATGAGGATGAACTGGTTGAAGAAATGCTCCTGGTCCTTCTTCTTCGGGACGAGGCGGAAGCGCTGGTCCCGGCCGTGCTTCTCGGCAAACTCCTTGAAGGTTGTCCTGTGGAAAAGGCAAAGTCCTGAAGGTTGTCCTGTGGAAAAGGGGACTGGGCAGCTGGGGCTGTGCCTGGCACCACCGGGCTCCTGCACTGCACCCACACCAAGAACCAGGGCATGGAAAAGGGGACTGGGCACTGGGGCAGTGCCTGGCACCTGTCACACACATCTTTTATGGAAAATCCTTTCCTTAGGATCTTTCCTCCTGAGAAGCTGGGAGGCCTCAGGAACAAAATGCAAACAATGGTTATCTGCTGCTGTGGGATGCAACAGGTGCATCTGGGATTGGTCTCATGTGGTTGTTTCTGATTAATGGCCAATCACAGTCAGCTGGCTCGGACAGAGAGCCGAGCCACAAATGTTTGCTATCATTCTTTGCTATTCTATTCTTAGCCAGCCTTCTGATGAAATCCTTTCTTCTATTCTTTTAGTATAGTTTAAGTGTAATATATATCATAAAATAATCAATCAGCCTTCAGAAACATGGAGTCAGATCCTCATCCTGGGACCCCTGTGAGCACCGTCACAGCCACCCCCAGGCTCCTGCACTGCACCCACACCAAGAACCAGGGAATGGGAATGGGTGACAGGAACAGGATGGGGAATCCTCCTCCTCCTCCTGGGATGGAGGAAGGTGAGCCCCCACGAGGGCTCTGGGCACTGGGGCAGCCAGCAAGGATTAAAATGGCATTTCAGAAGGGCTGGTGGCTGGCAGGGGGGTGCTGAGCCATTAAAGCCACGCTCACAGAGCAGTGACAGGGAGGTTTTATTTCAGCTCCTGCATGTTTTGTATTTCCAAGCGAGCTCTCTCCTAGCAGGGTTTTCTACCTTCATTGCCTTTCAGGCTGCACGCCCGGCTCCTTTCCCCAAGGTGACTCTGCTTTTTATTGGAAATATTTGGGATTTATTCCTCTCATTGTGTGCCTAAATCAAGGCAGGGAAAGGAGCTTCCTCAGTGCTTTGTTGTCACAGTCAGCTCCCAAAACCCTTCAGGGGTGAAATGCCCCTGGCCTCTGGGCCAGCACAGCTTTTCCCCTGGGCACTGGGAAGATCAGTGCTGGAAGCAGAGTTTGGGTGGGAAATCAGCGCAGAATATCCCTAATTTTGTTGTAAAATGCTTCTTGTAATTACAATTATTCCAGCCCCACGTGCTGTTGGGATCCGTGTGCCCACGCAGGTCGTGCTGAATAATTGTCTGCATGTTTTATCACAGAAAACAGTCATTTCTTTGTTCCAGCAATTTAACAATATTTATAATATAAACCCCTTTATTTTCATGTAATTTACAAATGAGAAAGCACTGGCCTAAGCACTGCCACTGCCACTCTGTGAGTCTGGATCCACCACTAGAAAAACAAAGTAAAACATAAATTGTGCCTTGCACAGTTGCTGTATTTTAATTTAATGACAGAATTGTGGAGCCACAGAAGGGTTTGGGTTGGGAGGAATCTCACAGATCACCTTGTTCCAGCCCCCTGCCATGGGCAGGGACACATTCCATGAATTTAATGGCATGGCATTAACAGGAACTTTGAGAAATTATATTTCTCTTCCACCAAAGCCCAAGACTAAATGCAATTTCTGAGTAATTACACCTGCATGTGTAATATGGATGAGACTGAACATTGTGGTACTGATTTTCCATAAGTAATGTGTATTCCATAATCACTGCATATACAGGAATATAAAATAAATGTGCTGTGCAAAGTGCTGCACATTCTGAGGGAGAGAGGGAGAGGGGAAGGGACAGAGAGAGGGAGGGTGGGAGACACAGATGGAACATTTCCTCTCTCAGGAACACAACAAAATACTGGAAAATACCAGGGAAGAGATGCCACCCCAGCATTGGCATCTTCCTCCTGCTAGAAGAATTCTGGGCTGAAAAGCTCAGCCTAAATGACAAAGCCAACCCTTCCTATGGCAATACCCACCTTGGGGATAACTTGGATTCTTCCAGAAGCTTCTTGAATTCTTCCTTGGCCAACAGCAGCTTGTTCTTCTTCTCTTTGTACTCCTCCCTGACCCGGGTCTTGACAAACTGCTCGAAAATCTGCCCAGGGAAGGGAGCCAGGACAAGGAGTTATGGACAAAGGCTTGGGGGTTTGGCAAGCCCAGGGCCTGCAGTCCTCATCTGCCTCCCCACGTGCCCAGGAGTTTTTATCCCATCACCTCCAAGGACTGGCCCTCTGTCCTGGCTGCAGTTGGGCATTTAATTAAAGGGCAGCAGTGCTGGTGTTGATCCCAGAGCCCCAGCCTGGTTTGGGCAGGAAGGACTCAAAGCCCAGCCAGGACCAGCCCTGCCATGGCTGATGAAATGATGATTCCATGGCCGATAAAATGATTCCATGGCTGATAAAATGATGATTCCATGGCTGATGAAATGATGATTCCATGGCCGATAAAATGATTCCATGGCCGATAAAATGATGATTCCATGGCTCCCAGGAATGTCTCTGGATTGACTCATCGTGCCCAGGTGCTGTCCTTGCCCATTCCCTGAAATGAATCCCAAACTCCCTGCTCAGGCTCTTTAGCAGCCCTTTCCATCCTGGCAGCTCCTCATACATTTTCATTCCTGTGTTTCCTTATTATTTTGTTTCACTTTTTTTTCCTTAGGAAAGGAGATATTGGAGAGGGAGCAAATGAAGATGTATGTGCCCAGTCCTGTGGTAAATACCTACAGGAAGCTCTCTGGAGAACCACGGGACAATATGGAATAAGTTCATTTTTCATCCTGTTTATTTAAAAAATGGACGATTCAATATTAAAAATTATTCCTTCTGCAGGATGACAAAAGACTTTTAAGGGAGAGAAATAACCACAGAACAGCAGTGTTCACCTTCTCTGCAAATCCCTGCATCTCTCCTGAATTCTGCAGACTCATCTGCAGATTTTGGAACCCTTAGTGATAATTAATGGCCAAATTACCAAGGCAGCAAAGCCCCACATCCCTTTGGAGCTCCCCAGAAAAACCCAACCCTGTCAGAGAGCCCCCAGTGCTCTGTCCAGTGGGGTCAGCACCAACCCCTGCCACACTCCTGGGAAAGGTCCTAAACCACGGAAATCCAGCAGTGTCTCTGCACTATCCCAATAATTCAGGGTAGAAGTGTTCCCTTGGAGCCATTTCCCTCCTACAGCCAGGTCCCCATTCCCAAGTCCCCATTCCCAGGTTCCCATTCCCAGGTTTTCCAGGCTCAGGAGCTGTTCCTGCACCCCAAGGATCCCTGTGACCAAACTTTGGAGCACCTGCTGGTCCAAGGAGAGAGCCCTGGGAACCACAGAATATCCTGATGGGAAGGGACTCACAACTCCCAGACCCCCCAACACCCCAGAGCCCCCATTCCCAGGCCCCCAAATCCCACAGAGCCCAGCTCCTAGACCCCAAACCCCACCCTGCGCCTGGTGAGCATCCCCCCGATGGGCAGAGCCAAACCTGTGCGTGTTCCCAGGGAAATTCTGATTTTACATTATTATTTTCCTCTCCCAGGGCAGCTGCTGCAGGCTCCTGGTCAGTCTGGGGGTGCTGGCTGCAGCAGGGCCGTGTGCATGGGGCATGGGGCACTCACCTGGGGCTGGGGCACTCACCTGGGGCCCAGGGCACTCACCTGGGGCATGGGGCACTCACCTGGGGCTGGGGCACTCACCTGAGGCATGGGGCACTCACCTGAGGCACGGGGCACTCACCTGGGGCATGGGGCACTCACCTGAGGCACGGGGCACTCACCTGGGGCATGGGGCACTCACCTGGGGCTCGGGGCACTCACCTGGGGCATGGGGCACTCACCTGAGGCACGGGGCACTCACCTGGGGCATGGGGCACTCACCTGAGGCATGGGGCACTCACCTGGGGCCCAGGGCACTCACCTGGGGCCCGGGGCACTCACCTGGGGCTCGGGGCACTCACCTGGGGCCCGGGGCACTCACCTGGGGCTGGGGCACTCACCTGGGGCATGGGGCACTCACCTGAGGCATGGGGCACTCACCTGGGGCCCAGGGCACTCACCTGCTTCCTCTCCTCGGGGTTGAGCAGGAGGTAGCGTGGGTCAAACACGATCTTGTGCAGCTCCTTCTCCCACGTGGAGAACGCCGACACCTGGGCACACACAGAGCATTTTGTGAGGATGGGCAAGGGGTGAGTGAATGCTCCCGAGCTGAGCAGCCCTGGGCAGCATCCTGGGCGTGGCTGAAGGTGGATTTTAGTCTCTGGCAGAGCTCTGGTGGCTCTTTGTCACAGACCTCTTTTATGGAAAATCCTTTCCTCAGGATTTTTCCTCCTGAGAAGCTGGGAGGCCTCAGGAACAAAATGCAAACAATGGTTATCTGCTGCTGTGGAATGCAACAGGTGCAGCTGGGATTGGTCTCATGTGCTTGTTTCTAATTAATGGCCAATCACAGCCAGCTGGCTCATGTTTTGTGGAGTTAGCCAAAAACTCCACAACTTTGTGAAGGTTGTAAAGCCAGTATGTTTATTACAGCACTGGATGCATGTGGAGATTCTTATCTGCACACAACTTCCACTAAGTTGTGGAGTTTTTGGCTATCTCTGCAAAACACTCAGACTCTCTGTCTGAGACACAAACCTTTGTTATCATTCCTTCCTATTCTATTCTTAGCCAGCCTTCTGATGAAATCCTTTCTTCTATTCTTTTAGTATAGTTTAAATGTAATATATATCATAAAATAATAAATCAGCCTTGTGAAACATGGAGTCAGATCCTCGTCTCTTCCCTCACCCTCAGACCCCTGTGAACACGGTCACAGCCCCTCAGGGCAGGGTGGGTTTGCTCCTCTGGATTTGCTCCCTGTGCTGGAGGAGCCCACAGCAGGCAGGAAATGCCATTTGTGCTGCACTTTGGGCAGCAGAGGCACCAATGCCCTCCAAAGGGCAATTCCAACTGCAGAGCTGGAGCTGGGGCACACAGGGAGGGCTGGCGGTGAACACCCTAAAGCACCACTGGGATGGGAATGAGCCATCCTGCAGGGCTGCTTCCAGCCTCATGGAGCCGTGGAGTCACACAGCACTTTGGGCTGGAGGGACCTCAGACACCACCCAGATCCATCCCCATCCCCTGCCTGAGCAGGGACAAGTCCCTCCCACCAGCTCAGAAGCTTCTACAGCATCCCTGCTAATTCACTGATGACAGAAAAATCTGAAGGAAATAAAATATTCTAATCACTCCAACTAATTACAAAAGAATGAATTCACTAAAAAAAAAAAAAAAAAAAAAGGATGTGAAGTGTAATTAAAGAGTAATTAACACTCCAGCAGGAAAGCTCTGATGAAGCAAAGTGGCTTTAAGTGGACTTGTTTTCCTCTCAGAGTGGCTTGAGAGTGGAAAATCCAAAGCTTGGGCTGCCTTTGAGACCTTTGGGGTACCCAGAGCCCAGGCTGCCTTTGGTCCCCCCAGCATCCCTTCCCACAACCCAAGCACCCCTCCCTGTGCCCCTGTCCTGAGCTCTGGGGTTTGCAGCGCCAGGAATTCTCTTTTCCTGGTGCCTTTCACACTCTCCTGGACACCAGCTCTGCGCCCTGCACAGATCCCCCTCTGAGCTCAGGCTAATTAAGCTCAGACTAGTTCATCACATAATCATTCCAGCTGATGATTCTGTGCTTAGCAATTATTACGCTGCACATTTGGCAAACATCACCTAAAGTAACCTGGTAATTCTGATTTCATCCCAGGTACACCTCACACACAAATCACACAAATACCCCTTCACACACAAATCCCCCTCTCTCCCTCGAATTAAGAAGGGAGAACCTTGAGAACAAACAACCCCTGGAATCCTCTCAGAAGCCTTGAGAGCAGCCAGCAGGGAGAGGACCTTCCTGGAAATGCTGGCTTAGAATGTGGACAGTTTGATGCTGGGTGGGAGAGGGAGCCAGGAGGAACCTTAAATTTTGGAATTTTATGGAAATTTTGAAACTTCCAGAAGAATATTCAGATTCCATTTTGATAGAGGAAAACTCACCCCAGGCTTCAGAATAAAGAGTGGCTGTGCCTTGGAGCTCCCCCAAACCCCCTCTATTTTTAAAATGTTACAATAAATATTCTTCTCTTGACATAATTTCTGTGGGAAGCTGCAGAACTGCACTGGCAAACTCCATCTGCTCCGAGCTCTTTGTGATTCCATCCAGCAGCTCCTTCAGGAGGAGAGGGCAGGGGATGGTCATTAAATAATCAGATTTAAATGGCATTAATGGTCTCCCTGTGCTCCAGCCACGCCAAGCAGCTGCTGCTGAGCTGGACAGTTGGAAAATGTTCAGGGTAAAAGCAAAGTAACCTATTCTCTCCCCATTTTTAAACATCACTGAATCCAAACTGTGAATTTCCCAAATTTCTTTATTTTAGGAGCAGATCTTACATAGAAACACCTGAGAATCCTGTTGTAGAACACCCCTAATCCTTCCAAATACTGACTTACTGCCCCCCGAGTTCCAACCTGCCAGCAAAGCCCTCACCCAGGGCTCCTTCACGGCCCTCATGCATTTCTGCAGCATAAATAACAAGCTGTATTAATAAAGCAGCTCCGGCGTGGGGATAATTCATTGCTGAGCTGCTGAAGCTCTAATTATCCCCCTTTAAAGCCTGCTGATTGCTGGGATAAATTTTATAGGCTTTAATGCCTGACAGGAGCCACCTTGGGCTGTATTTCCTGCAGGAGTGACATTCCCTTTATGGGACACACGTGGCAGGGTGCGGGAGGCAGAGGATCTGCACCCACTGCTCATTTTACCCCTCCCTGTGCCCCCTGAGCCCAAACCCAGAGCATTCCCTGTTCCCAGCACAGCTGGAACCATCTCCAGAACATCCTTCCCCAAGGGTCTGGATAAGCATTAATGGCTTTATGCTGCCAGAGGGCAGGGATGGGTGGGATATTGGGAATTGGGAATTGTTCCCTGGCAGGGTGGGCAGCCCTGGCACAGGTGCCCAGAGCAGCTGTGGCTGCCCCTGGATCCCTGGCAGTGCCCAAGGCCAGGCTGGACATTGGGGGACAGTGGGAGGTGTCCCTGCCATGGCATGGTGGCACTGGGTGGGCTGTGAGCTCCTTTCCACCCCAAACCACTGATGATCCCAGGATTTTGGAAGGGCAGTCAGTGCAGTCGGCTCCCTGGAGTCCCTGTGGGGTTTGGGGTGATGGACAGCCCAGAGCTGGCCAGGACAGGGCAGTGCCCACAGCCCCACGTCCCTCTGAGCCCCTGCTGGAAAGCTCCTGCCTCTGGACATCCCTGGGATTTGTCGGGAAAGGGTCCCAGCTCCAGGGGTGGCACTGGGGACATGGACAGTGCCACAGCCCCAGGGACAGCACCCCAGTGTGGTTCCTGCCATGGCTGTGAGGACATGGACAGTGCCACAGGGATCAGGGACAGCACCCCAGCGTGGTTCCTGCCATGACACTGGGGACATGGACAGTGTCACAGCCCCAGGGACAGCACCCCAGCGTGGTTCCTGCCATGGCACTGGGGACATGGACAGTGTCACAGGGATCAGGGACAGCACCCCAGTGTGGTTCCTGCCATGGCACTGGGGACATGGACAGTGCCACAGGGATCAGGGACAGCACCCCAGCGTGGCTCCTGCCATGGCACTGGGGACATGGACAGTGTCACAGGGATCAGGGACAGCACCCCAGCGTGGTTCCTGCCATGGCACTGGGGACATGGACAGTGCCACAGCCCCAGGGACAGCACCCCAGCGTGGCTCCTGCCATGGCTGTGAGGACATGGACAGTGTCACAGGGATCAGGGACAGCACCCCAGTGTGGTTCCTGCCATGGCACTGGGGACATGGACAGTGTCACAGGGCTCAGGGACAGCACCCCAGCGTGGTTCCTGACTCAGGGCATGGCTCCAGGCTGTGCTGTGTCCCATTCATTCCTTACCCCCCTCTCCAGCAGCATGTCCCTGAAGTGGGTGATCCTCTCCTCCAGGGGCGGTGAGATCCGCGGGGCTGAGCCTTCCTCCCCTGCCTGCTCCTCCTCAGCGCCGGCTGGGCCTGCAGCCTGGCACTCCTCTGTTCTGCACAGGGCACACACACACAGGGTCAGCAACACTGCCCTGAACAGGGACTGCATCCTTTGGATCCTTTAATCCTCCCTGGGGCATCCCAGAACCTCCCACGCCCACAGCTGGGCACCAAACCTGGGCTGGAGGGGCTGGAGCAGCTCCTGCTCAGGCAGGAGGGTCACTCAGGGCCACCAGAGGGATCTGACACCCAAACTCAAACTGCAGCAAAGTGACAACTTCATCCAGCCCTCCTAAGGAGGGGGGACCTTAAAGGGGGAGCATTCTTTCATTACAAAAATCACAATAAAGGATCCAATAAAGTTCAGCACATTGGTAATAATCCACTGATGCCTCAGATTCTGTGGGCATTTACCAGTATTTCCCATTCTGTGCTGCTTTAGTGGGTGGGTCTGAGCTTCCCATCAGGGATGCTGAGCTCTGTGCACAGAGCAGGGAGACAAAACAATTCCTGCTCCAGCTGGGCACCAAGGACAAATGATCCAAATCTCAGCCCAGGAGCACAAACACCGTGGGCTGGAGAGAGAAAAACAAGCAGGGTGGGACTGCCTGGGCTAAAGCTGGAATGGGACAATGAACTGCAAGGTGCAAATGGAGCAGAGCTGATCCCAGGGACAGCCCCCGTGCCCGGCCGTGCATTTTGGGGCCATTTTGGTTCATCTTGGGTGCAGCCCTGGCTGGGCTCTGGTGCTGCCCAAGGTGGATCCATGGAGGAGGTGCTTTGAATAAATCCCTGCTTCATTCGGTGACTCTGCCCAGCCTAACTAGGTGAGGTTTCCCAAGGCCTCCCAGCACAAATGCTGTGCTGCCCTCTCAGAAGGACGCCTGGCAGGAGCTGGGCACTCTGCACACCCCAGAGCTGCATTTCCAGTTGTGCCTTCAGCAGAGTGTGAGGCACATGTCGGAATGAAGTTCAGAAACAGCAGCACCTGGGGCTGAGCAGGCAAAATCTGCTGTACTTCAGGGAGGGAAACATTTTTCCCTTTGGAGTGACCCACAGCCTTGTCTGTGACCATTTGATAAAGGAAGAGCCCCCCAGGCAAACCCAGGTGATGTGCAGGGGAAACAGAGGCTGCAGAGAGTCCTGGCCCTGGTGAGGACTGCACACCTGGAGAATGCTCCATCACTCACCCACACAGAGCCAAAACTGCTTTAACCTGCCCTCCTTTGTACCAGCCCTACCCACCGTCAGACAGACACAAGGAAACGTTGAACTCACTTATTTCTCTTGGTTTTGATGCTCAGATCATCATTTTCATCCCCTGGACAAGAGCTAACACACTTGTCTGCTGAAAAGAAATACGTCATTATTAGATCTGAACGAGATAAATGGGGATACAAATTCCTCAGATTGACTTCTCTTCCCTGTCTCTGCTGCGCAGGTAATTCGTGCCTTTCACCCCCACAGAGGGTTTTAGAAATAACAAGTATTTTATAAAATCCTCGGAATTGCCTTCATCCAAATGGAAGGAACAGCAATAAAGTGACCGTTTCCAGTCAGCAAAATTCCTCATTTTTCATTCATGACATGATTGCTTTAAATCTTATTATTGTTTCACCCATCCTCCCTCCTCCCTTCCCTTCAAAATGCAACTGAAGACATTCCTGCAAAGTCATTTCTGTGCTGACAGCCTGAGGGATCCCCTGGAGGTAATTGTGTCCCATTCCTCCTCCTGGGATCTCAGAATTCCTGCTTTCCCAGGAATTCCAGCAGCACCCCGCAGGGCTGGGGACACCCAACAATCCCCACACTGCTGAGGCTGCAGAGCAGCTCCAAGGCCAGGGCAGCCCCTGGTCAGGACTGACACGGGTCCTTGAGGGGCTCAGGGCTTGGATTTTCACTCACAGACAAGGGAAACAAATCCTGATTCTGAACACAAATCTGAATTCTGAACCCTTTTCTGTCACCTCTGCCAGTGCAGCTCTCCCCAAACCCCCAAGGTCAGTGCCAGGAGCCAGATCCCTGCAGTGGCTGCACGGGAGGGTCCCCAGCACAGGGGCTGGCCAATATTCATGTGCTGGCCCCAGGGATGGGCTGCAGCCTCTTGTCTGAGTGCCAAAGGGCCCAAACACCCGGGGGAATTCAGTGAAGGACATCAGCACTGGTTTCAGGAGGAGTGCTACCAGCTGTGCCCAGGGCCAGGCTGGACACTGGGGCAGGGGAGGCGTCCCTGCCATGGCAGGGGTGGCACTGAGGGGGGTTTGGGGTCCCTCCCAACCCAACCATCCCATGATTTGGTGACTCCACAATGTCCATTTTCTATTAATCAGCAGGAAAATCCTGCTCAGCCCCAGCAGCCAGGCGGACCCTGAGCAGCTGAGGAAGAGAGCAGAGCAATTGCTCTGGGCTCTGGAGGAGCTGCCCTGCTCCCCAAGCCCATGGGATGGCACCCCACCAGGGAACAGCCACATCAACCTCCTGGAGCAAACCCTTGGTGCAGGAGGAGTAATTGCTCATTTCTCAATTTCTCATTTCTGCCCAAATTTAAAAAGCACTTGATCCCTCAGCAGAGACAACCCCGAGCATCCCGTGGATAACTTCGCTTGACATCTTTTTTTCTTTTTTTTTAAGATGTTTGATTTGAAAATCCTAATTAAATCTCAGCAGCAGCCACTCAGCTAAATAAATGTGGGAAGCATTGTTGGGAACACTCAGCTCGTTTGTGTTATTTATTTACTGGAGATTACAAGCTAAGAGAAGAGGTAACAAATAATCCCCCTCACCTCAGAGCTAATCTATACTAATTATGAACTGCTCCAACCCTGAGCAACCACAGGGCCCAATTACAGCAGGGAGGATTAAGATATTTAACAACAATGGAAGTCATGGCCATAAAAAACCAGGAGCATGAATCAAATCTTTGTGGTAGAGATAATAAATGGAAAGGATGGAGCACAGCAAAAAATAGATTTTTGAAGTGGCACCTCTCAGGCCTGAGTTAAGACTCTTCTGTTAATTAATTACAGAGCAGGAACAATGCTAGAGACCATGAACAATGACCCTCAGCTTTGTCTCTGGCCATCCCTTGGCAGGAATTCACTGAGCTCCCAGCACATCCTGCAATTAAAAGCTCTGTTTTTCACCTGAAGAATGAATTTCAGCAGACAGGCTTTGCAGGAATTTCATCCACAGCTAAAGCTCTTCAAGCCATACACAAGAATTATACAGAAATGTACCCACAAGCACCTGCTGTGGAAATTCAGAGAGGAAAATGGAATTACAGGCTGTGTCAACAGGAGGACACAGACAGAGAGCCCTCCTTGGAGCTGCTTTTCTGCTGACAGAGGAGCTGAAAATGGCTCAGTTTCATCTCCCTGCAGGCAGCTGGTGCTTCTGTGGGGTTTGCAGGGGTCATTTGGGGTTTGCAGGGTTTGTTTCGGTTTATAGCAGTTATTTGGTGTTTGCAGGGGTTCACTGTGGTTTGCAGGGGTTCACTGGCAGCTGTCCCCCTGGACCAAAGCCAGTGCCCATCCCTGGTGCCTGGGGGCACAGGGCAGGTCCTGCAGCAGCCTGGCAGTGCCACCACCCCGATTCAGTTACGAAACACAGCACGTGGAAATAACCACCAAAGTCCTGCCTTTTTCCCCCGGTCCAGCAAGGAGCAAGCAGCACCTGGAGGATGTGGCTGTTCTTTCACACCAAACCCAGAATATTCAAGAACCCTGAGCAGCCAGCCAAGGCCAGGAGCAGTCCCAAGGCTGCCATGGCTGATGTCCCCAGCAGGGACACCCCTCCAGTGCAGCCAGTGTGGAGCCTCAGGAGCTCTGACAGGGACACAGCAGCTCCCAGAGCAGGGAGCCTTTCCCCAAAGCTCCCTGCTGGGATTTCCTTTCCTTTCCCCAAAGCTCCCTGCTGGGATTTCCTGCTGCACAGCTGGGCTGGGTGATCCCCAGCCACGGAGTGATGCTCTGCTGGGTGACCCCAGCTCTGGGAGCAGGCAGTGATGCTTTGCTGGGTGATCTCAGCCTTGGCAGCAGGCAGTGATGCTCTGCTGGGTGATCTCAGCCTTGGCAGCAGGCAGTGATGCTCTGCTGATGCACGCCCTGAGCTCGGGCAGTGAAGCACCCTGTGCCTCCTGAGAGGGACTGCAGCCAGCAGAGATCCAGCTCCTGCAGGAGCCCTCCTGCTTCTCTGCAGCAGGGAGGAGGCTCAGCGCCCAGCCCAGCATTGCAGGGAAAACAAGGATTTGTGACCAACATGGATTTCGCTCCATCGGGAATGCCCCCGGGCTGCCCCCTGTAACTCAGGGTCTCACACCCCATGAGCACACCCAGCCCAGCTCCAGGGGGGCTCCAGGGGCTCGGGGAGAGGGGAGCAAGGCCAGGTTGGGGGGCGGGTTACTTGGTGCAGCCTCCAGCTTGCGCTTGTGCGGGGGGTCCTCGAGCAGCCGCTTGATGTCCCCGCGGTGCCGCAGGTCCAGCGGCCGCTCCCACACCGACAGCTGCATGCTGGGGTTGAAGAAGAACACCCGGTCATCTCCAGTCCACACCACACACCTGCTCAGGAGACACACCAGCCTCAGAGCCTGGCAGAGACCGGCAACATGCTTTTCCCCTGTGGCCCAGCCCAGTGCCAGCCCAGCTGGGCACAGCCACTCTGTAACCCCAGGCTTTGGCTGCTGCTCCCTCCCTCACCCTGCTCAGGCCATGGGGATGGAGCAGCTCTGCCAGGAGCCCCCAGCCACGCTGCTGCAGCCCTGGCAGTGCTGTGCCCCGTGCCAGCCCAGAAGGGCCCTGGCAGCTCCTCACCACGGCGATCCTGGCACGGGGGCCGATGCCACGGGCTTGTTCCTGCTGGGAGCGCTGTCAGCCTCGCTCAGCAGCTTGAAGGAGTGATCCTGGGGACACAGAGGGGTCAGCCAGCAAACTGAGCAGCTGCACAGAGCTGCTCTGGGGTACAGATCCCACCCTGTGGCCAGAACTGCAGGAAGGGCTTTATGGACAGCCCTGGCCATCCCAGCCCAGGCCAGCCCTGACCCGGGTTTGTGCAGCTCAGGGCTCCCAGGGCTCTGGAAGGGGACACACCTTGTCACTGTCCCTGCCCGTGGGGACACTCTTCCTCTCCGTGTGCAGGATCAGCGTTGGGGGGCAGGCGGCTCTGCTCGGGTCCTTGCCACGCTCTGCGAGGAGAGGAGCAAATGTGGAACAAATAAACAAAGTCACAACCAGCAAAAAGTGCTGAGCAAACCCCAGAGTGCTGCCCGTGGCTCTGAGCCTCCTCCTGCCACTCCTCCCCTTCATTCACAGCCCCTGTGCCCAGGGTGCATCTCCTCTGCAGACACCCCATTGCAGTGGGACACAGGGGCAGGGGGAATGGGATAATGGGATGGGATGGGATAAGGGGATGGGATGGGATGGGATGGGATAAGGGGATGGGATAAGGGGATGGGATAAGGGGATGGGATAAGGGGATGGGATAAGGGGATGGGATTCCAGCCCAAACCACTCTGGGTTCCGTGGGGCAGATTCCCCTTAAAATGCTACTCCATTTATTTCAAAACTCCTCCAGGTACAGATCAGGCCCCCATTTGAGTCTGCTTCCCTTGGAACATCTCAGAATAATACAACATTAAATCCATGGCATTTTGCTCAGAAGATGGCTTTATGGGAGCAAAAAAGAAGATTTACGAACCAGAGCCATTCATTTCCACATTAAAGGAGGCAGGAGCAGGCAGCTGCTGATACACATCAAAAGGGGCTCAGAATTCATCTTCCCTCCCTGGGTATCTGGTAATTGGGAATCAAAGCCTTGCCGGGCACTCGGGTGCTCTGGACACAGGAGGTGACACCCGGTGCCAGTGCCTCCTCCTGCCGGGCTGCTGGGAGGGGAAGGACAGCCCTGGGCAAGGCCTGGCACAGAGGGTGGCACAGGGACACTGCCCGGGGAGCCCCAGGGGCACTGAGGGGGCACAAGCCATGGCCAGGGTGACATTGGTGCTTTTACAGCCACCATTGACTTGGGAAGCAGCCATGGATTTCATTCATGTGAAATCCAGGGTGAATTTCATCCCTGTGAAATACAGGGCGAATTTCCTCCCTGTGAAATAAAGGGCAAATTTTATCCCTGTGAAATACAGGGTGAATTTCATCCCATTGAAATACAGGGTGAATTTCATCCCACAGGCACATGGGCTCGAGAGACAGGAAACATTCCCTGCCTTTGGAAGCTCTGATACAAATCATGGGATGGTTTGGGCTGGAAGGGACACTAAAGCTCACCCCCTGTCCTTTCCCTCTCATGAATTCTCCCTCTCCTTTTTCTTTCTGGGTCATCTCCCTCTCCTTTCCCTCCTGTGAATTCTCCCTCTCCTTTCCCTCCTGGGAATTCTCCCTGTCCTTTCCCTCCTGGAATTCTTCCTCCCAGCCCATCCAAGGCCCCAGGACAGCCCTGGTTGCTGCAGCCCTGGTGAGCTCTGCAGAGGCAGCTCCTTGGGCATTCCCATGTGGAACCTGCTGCCGCAGCACTCTGGGCAGCCAGCACACAGAAAAGAGGACGGGAATGAAAAAAAAAAAAAAAAAAAAAAAAGAAAAAGCAAACAACCAACAAAATAAAACAACAAAGGGAAGCCCTGAAGGCCTGTGCACAGCAGGAGCCATTCAGTTTTACACCTGCAGTTGAACGCTGAGTGTTTGCCCGCAGTGCAAGGAAAGAGGAAAATAAAACAAAGAGGTTGTTCCTCCCTCCCCAGGCCGGGGATCCCTCCTGGAGCAGGGCTGGCTGTGCCAGGGGGAGCCCCAGGGCCCCCCGCTTCCCAAGGGAACCCATCAGTGCCTCCCCATCCCTGAAGCCTCCTGTGCCCTCACTGGGAGGGACCAGCACCAGGGCTCACTGTGTCACCAAACTGTGTCACCAAATTGTCTAGTTATGTGAATCTTTTGAAAATATTGACGTTTTTGGAAGATACTAGGAATAACTATCATTTTCAGAAGAACATAGAAGATACTGCAAGAGCTATTTTAGTTTGTGATATGATTAAATATAATACCTGCAAATGAAGAAGGCAACCTTTTTAATGTAAAATCATAGGTGAAAAACTATCAACAACAGTACACTATGGAGGTATTTCAAGAGAAGATTTAAAGAATGTGTTCACTGGGCACACCTTCACTCCTTGCTCATTAATTACCCTCTCCCCCACCCTAAGTGCTCAGGCTGAGCTGCAGCCTGACAGGGAAGCCAGCATGAGACGTTTCCAGCTCCTTTTCACCCCAGAGTCAGCAGCACAGCCAGCACTGTGAGTTCTGCTCGCTGTGGAGGATGAGGGGGGATGGAGATAAAGGCTCCTGATGAAAGAGGCTCCTTCTCCCAGGCTCCACCAGCACAGGGACATGAATAATTCACAGCATGCAAGCAAAGGTGAAGCAGCACAACTGCCTTGGGTACAGCACAGAGGATGCTGGGTGTGATCACAAACAACTCTAAAAGCAGAATTAGAGAGGCAGGGGAAGAGTGAAGATGGATTCAATGCCATGAGGAGCTGTGGACAAGGCATAGTCAGAATTTGTTTTGTAAGAGGCCAAACCTCCATTAATCTCAAAAAAGATTAACAGTTTGACTCTTAAGTGCTCCCAGTAACTGATTTATTAACTACACACATCCCACACTGGGGTTTATCCTCCCTCAGAATCTGCACAGGCCAGCTCTGTCTGTGCCCACAACCTCATTGCTCTGGTGTTTGAGATCAGCCCAAAACCTCCCCTGACTGATCCCCAGCTCGTCCTCTGCTGCTTCTACTCAATCCAAGGGTGGCATTTCAGCTCTTGTCCCATCAGCCAGGTCCTGCCCTGCTCCAGGCACTGGGATCCCACTGGTCCCACCCAATCCAGGTCCTTTCCCTGCTCCAGGGACACAGCTCCTGCCTGCCCACACTGGTTTCCCCTTTAACTCTGCTGCTCTGAGCACTCCTGCTGTGCCCTCCAAGTGCTCCTTTCCCCTCTCAGAACAAATCTCCTTGAGCTGAGCTTTTCTCCTTCCTGCAGCAAACACTGCCCACCCTCCCTGTCATTGTTCAGGGCATTTGGAGCGGGAGCAGGAGGAGAACTCAGACAAATTCAATGTTGGTGTGGAGTTCAGGGACAAATGAGAACCCAGATGAATTCAGTGTTGGTATGGAGTTCAGGGACAAATGAGAACCCAGATGAATTCAGTGTTGGTATGGAGTTCAGGGACAAAT
This sequence comes from Melozone crissalis, assembly GCF_028551555.1. Lineage (NCBI taxonomy): Eukaryota > Metazoa > Chordata > Aves > Passeriformes > Passerellidae > Melozone > Melozone crissalis. The sequence goes on along the minus strand of NW_026535797.1, from coordinate 931,488 downwards.
GAGAACCCAAGTTCAGTGTTGGTATGGAGTTCAGGGACAAATGAGAACCCAGACAAGTTCAGTGTTGGTGTGGAGCTCAGGGACACACTCATTCCATGGCTGCATTCCCAGGCACACAGCCACCCTGCCCACGAGCTGCTCTTTGCCACTGCCCTGGAAATCACAGAACCACAGCCTGGGTTGGGTTGGGAGGGACCTTGAAGCCCATCCAGGCCCACCCTTCCACTGCCCCAGGATGCTCCAAGTCCTGCCCAAGCTGGCCCTGGGCCCTTGCAGGGCTGGGGCAGCCACAGCTTCCCTGGGGTGCAGGGTCAGGTGGGTTATGTCTGAACTGGTCCCTAGGAATTCCTGATAAACACCTTTGTATCCCCAGAACAGGTCTGGGAAGGTGCCCCCAGGGCCCTGTGATGCCCCCAAGGTGACAGCGTCACCTCTCCCTGGCTGAGTGGCCCCAGGTCAGGCAGGGAAGCAGCAGCCCAGTGTTGGGGAAGATGAAACAGGAAAGCCTTATAAATATGATTGCCTGGCAAAAGATTTTGAGAATATGGAAACTATAAGCGAGATTGAAATGAAAGCAAGCTTTGAGATACCTCAGTTACTGAACAACTGGAAAACAATGGTGTGGCCAGCTGAAGGTAATCTCCTTTTGATGTAATAACATCCTCTGCTTGCAGACAGGCCCAAGGGTCAGAGCAGACCCTACAGCTTGGCAGAAGGGGCCCAAAGAGTTTTTAGGGTTTAAAACGTAACACAGTGTGGTAATGTAATGATTCTTATGGGCTGTTTGTAAATGCTATAGGATTTGTATATTGTACTGGATTGGTTAGTGAGAATCAGAATATTCAGCATAGAAGAAGATTTATGGTATTGAAACGGGAACTTCACTCTCTTATGCTTTTAGTCTCTTACCCTCTCACCCTCTCTCTTCTCTCATCCTGCTCTGAGCTGTGGCTGCAGCTCCCAGCAGGGCCCTGCACCCAGGCCCTTTGCAATGAACCCCAAATCCCAGCAGGGCCCTGCACCCAGGCCCTTTGCAATAAACCCCAAATCCCAGCAGGGCCCTGCACCCAGGCCCTGTGCAATAAACCACAAATCCCAGCAGGGCCCTGCATCCAGGCCCTTTGCAATAAACCCCAAATCCCAGCAGGGCCCTGCACCCAGGCCCTTTGCAATAAACCCCAAGTTCCTGACCTGGCTGCAGAGATCTCTGCTCTCCGTCCATCCCCACCGTCCTACCCCCCAATGCTCCTACAGCCCAGCACAACCCCAGCAGATCTGGGGGTCCCAGCCCTGCAGGAGGGGGCTCAGCCTGGCTGCAGGGACACAGAGCATGGATCCATGCCCTCCCAGCCCTGGGGACAGCACCCACCTGCTCGTGCCTGCTCCAGCAGGTTGGTGGCCATCAGGGTGACGGCGGGTGCGGCCAGGGCGGTGACACGGGTGAGCTGAGCTGGCACCAGGGGCCCCATGGAACTGTCCAGCCTGGAGGCAGAACCTGCGAGCAGAGCACAAGGACAGAGTGGAATTAGCCCTGGTAAACAATAATTCCCTTTAAAACCCTCAGGTTTCATGCCCAGCCCTTGGCACTCGAGGCCATGGCAGCGCTGAGCACAAGGCTGCACTGGCAGCTGCACTGGGGGATCTCAGGGAGCTTTTCCAGCCTCAGTGATTCAGGGAATTCATCTGCTGAGCACATCTCCTGCCCCCACTGCAGGGTTAAAACAAGGTTTGAGCTCAGCTCGATTCCTGGCCACGATGCCCACGGATCTTCAGCCAATGAACAGTGCCAGAAACTTAAAATTAATGAAAATGTGGCCCTCAAAGTAAGAATTTGCCAGGATAGATCGATGCCCTCCCAGCAGGTCACAGCAAGATCAGTGTTCTCATTTTAAATAACATCCTCTGGTTTCCACTGTTACTCATCACAACTTCTGCGTGTCCCACTCTATCCAGGGGAAATTATTTTGCCAATACTTTAAAAGTGCAGCTTTATCCAGGGCTTCACAGTCTGCTGGGACAAGGCCCAGAGCAGAAAGTGTGATTTGCTCATGTGCATTCATTATTCATGAGGAACCAGAACCAGGCCAGTTAAACCAGGCTCTCAGTCCTGCAGAATAACTCCTGCCTGCTGCCACACCTGAGGTCCAACCTGGAGCGTTCATTCCCAATGAACTGGGAGGTTTTTCAGGAGCTGAGCCACACAAGAGCCACCCAACCCCATTCCCTGGCAGGGCAAAGCCAGGTGTCCCAGCAGCAGTGACCAGGTCCCATCTCCCAGCCACCACTGCCAGTGCCATTTGTTGTATATTCATGGCTGTACCTCCCATCCCATCCCATCCCTGCTTTAAGGCAGACTGGGAATATCACAATTCCCAGCACAGCCCAAGCTGCAGGATTCCCTGCAGGGTTATCAGACAGCTCCCTTCCCAACTTCTGCACACCCTGGAATAGGATGGATCACTTCTGAAACCTTCAGTCTGTTACAAAAGCCCATTCACACACTCTGAATGCTCTCATGGATCTGTGTCTCCACAATTCCAGGTGCCACAGCACAATATTCCAACACAGAGCACGGAATCCCAGCCTGGTGTGGACTGGAAGGGATCCCAAATCCCGCCCAGTGCCACCCCTGCCATGGCAGGGACACCTTCCCCTGTCCCAGGCTGCTCCAAGCCCTGTCCTGTCACAGACATCTTTTATGGAAAATCCTTTCCTTAGGATCTTTCCTCCTGAGAAGCTGGGAGGCCTCAGGAACAAAATGCAAACAATGGTTATCTGCTGCTGTGGAATGCAACAGGTGCATCTGGGATTGGTCTCATGGGGTTGTTTCTAATTAATGGCCAGTCACAGTCAGCTGGCTCGGACTCTCTGTCCCAGACAAACCTTTGTTATCATTCTTTCTTTTTCTATTCTTAGCCAGCCTTCTGATGAAATTCTTTCTTCTATTCTTTTAGTATAATTTTAATGTAATATATATCATAAAATAATAAATCAGCCTTGTGAAACATGGAGTCAGATCCTCGTCTCTCCCTCATCCTGGGACCCCTGTGAGCACCACCACACCATCCTTGGGTTCCATGAGTTCTCTACAGCCAGAACTGGGATGATTTCCATAACTTGCATAATTATCCCTGCAATTGCACCCCGCACTGCAGACGAGCTCTGCTCATTCCCCACCTTGGCTCTGCCGCCTCTCAAACGTGACATGCCATTATATAATTTCAGCTGCTTCTTTAGGCTGATTTATTACCCCATCCAGGAACAATATCAGTGCATCTTCTGATGTGATGGAAGCAATTATCCCACGGCTTCCATCCGCACCAGAGTCAAGTACATATAAATATATATTTATATACACATATATATATGCATTTCATACATGCAGATGGGGTTCAACTGCTTATTTTAATTATAACTGCTGCTCACCAAATAAGCTGGAATGATTTAAGGCAATCTTAACCTTTAAGGAATAAATATTTATGCTTTGGAGCTCTTTGCGCTTCTGAAGAGCAGTCTTTGCAATGGATGGCTTTGGAATACAAACACAGCCTGGATGGAGTTGAATGTCACGATGCAATATCAGCCTCTGCTCTGAACTGAACATAACCTGGGCTGGAATTACACCTGAGCGTGAACCCTTTGTGATTAAATTCAGGCCAATTCCACTCCAAAACAATCCTGAGGAGAGGGAGGGAGGAGGGAAGTGCTGTTCCTGTGAAGGTCTGGGAGCAGGCAGGGCCAGGGCAGGCTGATGAGCCAGCAGTGCCTCTGCAGAACATCTGCACACTCCTGGGATCCTTTCAGGCACTTCCCAGCATCTTCCAACAGCCACACAAGGCAGAGGGGAAGGAGGTGACAGGGACAAGGTGAGCAGGGACAGGAGGAGGTGACAGGGACAGGACAAGGTGAGCAGGGACAGGAAAAGTGATAGGGAGAAGGTGAGCAGGGAGAAGAGGAGGTGACAGGGACAAGGTGGCCAGGGACAGGTGCCTGCCCCATTCCCCAGCCCCTGCCTGGCACTGAGCTGCAGCAGTAAGGTGTCTGAGATCAGTGCTGGGCACTGCTGTAGCCAGGATATTTTCTGAAAAATCCTTTCCTTGGGATTTTTCCTCCTGAGAAGCTGGGAGGCCTCAGGAACAAAATGCAAACAATGGTTATCTGCTGCTGTGGAATGCAACAGGTGCAGCTGGGATTGGTCTCATGTGCTTGTTTCTAATTAATGGCCAATCACAGTCAGCTGTCCAGACTATCTCGGTCAGTCACAAACCTTTGTTATCATTCTTTGCTATTCTACTCTTAGCCAGCCTTCTGATGAAATCCTTTCTTCTATTCTTTTAGTATAGTTTTAATATAATATATATCATAAAATAATAAATCATCCTTGTGAAACATGGAGTCAGATCCTCATCTCTTCCCTCATCCTGGGGCCTCTGTGAACACGGTCACACACTGCCCCAGCCCCTCCTGGCACCGAGCTGCAGCACTGAGGTATGTGAGATCAGGCTGGGCACTGCCCCATTCCCCAGCCCCTCCTGGCACGGAGCTGCAGCACTGAGGTGTGTGAGATCAGGCTGGGCACTGCCCCATTCCCCAGCCCCTCCTGGCACCGAGCTGCAGGCTGTAAGGCGTCTGAGATCAGGCTGGGCACTGCCCCAGCCCGTGGGATGTGAGCAGTGCCTGCAGTTGCCAGCTCTGTGTGGGCAGCTCCAGGAGGCAGCTGCAGGTGCCAGCATGCCCTGCCTGGTGCTAAGCTCAGCTCCTCAGAGCCAGCAGTGCCAGCATTTCCCACTGCCTTCACTCCTGCTGCCCCTCACAGCCCCCACGGGAGCTGGGCTTGAGAATAAACTACTCAAACTCTAATTAACTCCAATAGTTTATAAAAACATTGCTCTTGTAAGCCAATGATTGAAGACTGAACCCCTCCTTAGAGTTACCCCACCATCTTATCTATCTCAGGAAGAAAGGATTCAAACCCTCCTGTGCAGCTCCCAAAGCTGGCATTTTTAACTAAATGAGAGGAAGAAGCAGGGCAGAGCTCAGAGCTGCTGCTCAGAACCCTGAGCCCTGTGTGATGAGGGTGGGGCAGCCCCACAGAGCCCTGCCCGAGGTGGGGCAGCCCCACCGAGGAGCCCAGCCCAGAGTGGGCAGGGATGTTGAGGCACAGGAGAGCAGAGGAGAGAGGGCTGCAGGGCGGGGTGGGGAGGGCAATCAGGATAAATCCACATCCCAGTAATGCCAGTTCTGGTACTGCTGGGACATCGCCTGGGAGGAATTTGTCCATTCCCAGCCCCAAGAACGGGGACGGCAGCACCAGCTGGGATCAGGAAATCCCACAGTCACTATGGCTGGAAAGGACCTGCAGGACCATCAAGCCCAGCCAGCAGCACCACCGTGGTCACCATGAAACCATGTCCCCAGGTGCCACATCCACTCTGAAATCCCTCCAGAGATGGGGACTCCACCAGTCCCTGTTCCAGGGCTTTACAACCCTTCCATGAATAAACCCCCCTAATTTCTGCCCTGAACTGCCCCTCTGTGGCTGCCCTGCCCCGTGAGAGGAGCCCCAGTGCTCACCCTGGTGTGTCCCCAGGCACGGGGAGGAGGAGTTTGGGACATCCTGGCACATCACCATCACCTCTCCTGATGGAAGGAGCAGTGGAATCAGCAGCTGCAGCCCTGTGTGTGACAGGCAGGCCCAGCAATGCACCCAGTCACTTTGATTAGTGCTGCTGTCACCTCCTGGCCCCAGAAGTGCTGGAGATCAGGGCCCAGGGACTTGCTTCATTTAGAAGCACAGTCCATCCTGATGAGATAATTTGGGGCAGTCCTGCCTATCAGCAAAGGACAAGAGAATACTCTCTGCTTTAAAAAAAAGGAAGAATTGAGCAGTAATAAAAAAAAAAAATCGACTTTTTCCCAAGCAGGCAGCATCCTTCAGCTCCATGCAGCCCCTCAGCCCTGCTCCCCCTTCCCCTCAAGGACGCACCACACTCCTCCTCAAGGCAGCCCCTGCTGGGTAAACACGAGGCTGCCCAGGAGCCACCTCTGAGGAGTTTCCCTTCCTTCCTCTGCTCCTTTGCAAGGCCCAGACACGTTCATTAAAACATTCAGCACTCTCTGAATGCGATTATGCCCTTCCCTGTGCTCACACTGGGAACGTGTGGTGCTTCCTGAGCAGCAGCTGCCCTTGGCTGCCTGCACAGGCACGGGGCTGTGCTGGGGAGAGCATCCCAGCGCAGCTGGCACAGCTGGCACAGCTGGCACAGGGCTCAGCAAGCTGCCCTGCCCCACTGCCACCCCCGGCTCAGCCCCAGGGGCAGCTGGAGCTCCTCCCCAGTCAGAGCCAACCCCGGAAATCAGCATCGCTGGCTTGGGCAGAATGACCCAACTGCTCTGCTCTCCTTCAGCCATCTGCCCCGTGCTTTGTGTTTGGGTTTTCCCAGTTTCAAATTGAGAAAAGGATACAGAAATGTCTGCTCAAGAGCTCCTTTCCTTTCCTGCTGCACTGGGAAGTGACAAAAGGAATCCACTCCTGACCTGGGGGCAGCACAGGAGAATGACAAGAGCTGGAAGGTGAGGGGTGGCACAGCCTGGCACTGGCACAGCGGACTCGAGGCCACCACAGGGACTGGGAGAAGCAGGATTTTGGCACAGAAATGCTTTGGGGGTTCTTTTAGTTTAAAACTGATGGTGTAGAAGCCAAGTCACCCCACTGGATTCCATCAGATGAATAAACTGCCCAGGGAGGAGGTCAGAAAATGAGTGAAGGGTCTTCTCTCTTTGGTGAAATGAGAAATAAAAGCATGAGGCACAGAAGTGCAGCTGGAGAGAGATTTATGCACTGATAAATCAGTGTGCAGCAGAACACAAATATGGAGAGACATCACTGCTCTGTGCCATGGGACACTTCCCACCCTGGCACTGCCCAGGGCCAGGCTGGCAGGGCTGGGGCAGCCTGGGACACAGGGAGGTGTCCTTGCCATGGCAGGGGTGGGATTTAGGGACATTCCATTCCATTCCATTCCATTCCATTCCATGGTTCCCAGCCATGGCAGGGGTGGGATTTAGGGCCATCCCAACCCATTCCATGGCTGGATCCTGAGCAGATCCCAACGCCTGCTCGTTCCCTGCCATGCACTGGGTGGGATTTAAGGCCATCCCAACCCATTCCATATCTGGATCCTGAGCAGATCCCAACCCCTGCTGGCCCCCAGCCCCTCCCCAGCAGAGCAGGAGCTGCACTTTTGTTCCTGCAGGGTCATTTGGAGCTTTCATTTCAATATGCATTGCCATAACCACTTCAGAACTGGTGAATGCTGGAGTAAATTGCTTATTGGAGCAGGAAGGGAAGAAAGTCAGCAAGAATTCCTGAAAATCTGCAGAGTCAGGCCTAAGTGGCAATGAGCACCTTCTGCAGTGAGCTGTGCTGGGGAACATTTCCCTCTCCAATTTCTCCTCCTTTAACAACCTGCTTTTTAGCAATTTCCACCAAATGAGCAGCAAAACGAGGGAAGGCACAGAGGCTTCAAAAGCAAAGTGACATCAAAACAAATCAACCCCCCAAAGCTGGAGTGTCACATTCAGCCAGTTCTTACAGCCCTGTCCTGTACTACTGGTGTTTGAAATACCACCTGTAAAACCAGCCAGGGAAATGGGGGTGGGACAGGATGACCTCTGAAGGGCCCCTCAAAAACAAATTATTCCATGATGCCATGAGAGTGACAGCACCAGCAGAGCCCACACCCCAGACCTGCTGGGTTCAGGGGCATGGAGTATCCCCCACAGCCCTGTGAAGCGTCCTGCTCCTCTCTGTCCTGCCAGGGATAATCCCAGCAAACTTCAGCTCTGATCACCTTTCAAAGCCCTGGAAAGTGTCCCGCCCCTCCCTGCCAGGGATAATCCCGGGACTCCTCAGCTCTGATCACCCTCCAAACCCTGCTGCAGCACTTGGGGGGACACCTGGGGAGTCCCAGCTTAGAAATTCCTCAGGGAATCATTTCAGACAGGGTCTATCATCCCCATTTTTTCTCTTTTTGTGGGAATGGGTGCTCAAGGCACTGTGCCCATCCCAACAATGCCCTTGCCCAGCCCTGACCTCCTCTGGTGCTGCCCTTGTGATCCCAGGCAGGAACTCTCCCTTTGTGCCAAATCCCAACAGTGGCTTTAACTGGAAAAAAAGAAGTTCAGACTGAAACAAGCAGTCTGTGAGCAGCAGAAGCGAAGAGAAAGCATTTCCCAACTTTTAATGAGATTTCTCATCACAGGAGCTGTAAGAGCAGGGCTCACCATGACAGAATTGAACCCGACACATTTAATAACAAAAAGAGCAGGATTATTAAACCCCATTCAAGCCTTGCTTAGCAAAGCAAATGATGCAAATCCTGGCAGGCTCAGCTCGTGTCCCTGGGTGACTGCAGAGCTGAGCCCTGCTCCAGACCCTGCTGGGCTCAGCTCCTCAGCTTTGGGCTGCACACCCAGCTGCTGCTGGAGCTCTCTGTGCCTGCTGCTGCTCTGGGACAGGAACAGGCAGGGGGTGCTTGGGCAAGGCTTCAAGGCATGGGGCACTGCTGGGTGCCTGTGCCAGGCCAGGAGCTGGGCTGGGCCCTTCTGGGTGACCTCCTGTCACAGACATCCTTTATGAAAATCCTTTCCTTAGGATTGTTCCTCCTGAGAAGCTGGGAGGCCTCAGGAACAAAATGCAAACAATGATTATCTGCTGCTGTGGAATGCAACAGGTGCATCTGGGATTGGTCTCATGGGGTTGTTTCTAATTAATGGCCAATCACAGTCAGCTGGCTCGGACTGAGCCACAAACCTTTGTCATCATTCTTTCCTTTCTATTCTTAGCCAGCCTTCTGATGAAACCTTTTCTTCTATTCTTTTAGTACAGTTTCAATGTAATATATATAATAAAATAATAAATCAGCCTTCTGAAACATGGAGTCAGATCCTCGTCTCTTCCCTCATCCAAGAACCCCTGTGAACACCGTCACACCCTCCAGCCCAGGATGTGCTGTGATCCCAGGGTGAAATTCCCCTTTTCTCATTATTTCTGACTGCCCTGATATGGAGCTGGTGTGAGACCTTCCTGCTCTGGGAGCCCGGGGAAAGCAGAGCCCCAGGGGTGCTTCTCCTTGAGCTTGCTTTGTGCCAGGAGGGGCTGGAGAGCAAAAGGCACCACAATTTATACTGGAAAGCACAAACCATTCCTTAGGGACACTTCTGGCATTATGTAGAACTATGACAAGGTGCTCTGAGCTGCTCTGGCAAGGTGGGAATGGCACTCCTGCAAAAGGATCCATCACTTCCCAGGACAAGCCAGTTATCACCATTTATCTGTCTCAGATCTGCTGCTCCTCTCGCATCAACCCCTCTCTAGTGAACATTCCCCAGAATTTCAAAATTCTGCACTGAGACTGAGCCATCGAGCTGGCTTTACTCATTAAAAAGAAATCTTGGCAGAACTGTGCCCAAAAACGAGACAAATCTCTTCTCTCTACCTGAGAGATCCCGTTCCCAAGTGACAATGGCAGTGACATTTTACACACTGTGGAACAAAAACCACTGAAACCTTCCCTGGCTGAGCTGGGCTGCAGAGAAAAGGCAGAAAGGAAGAGGGAAAATGGTGAAAAGCCTCCAGCAGGGGAATCCTCCTCAGCAGGACAGAGCCCACCAGGTGCCCGAGGTGCCACCAGGAGTGGGGAGAGCTTGGACACCCCTGGGTCTGGAGGCTGGTACAGGGTCAGACCATGTTCCCTGCCTCCCTCCTGGGTTATCTCCACACACAAGATTCTCCTGCTGCCTCAGAACTCTGATCCTCTCCTGGGCTTTGTTGTAAATCCTGTGGGATCATGCAATATCCTGAGCTGGGACCCTCAGGATCACCCAGTGCAGCCCTGGCCCTGCCCAGACACCCCAAACCCCACCTGGGCACACCTGGAGTGCTGTCCAAGCTCTCCTGGAGCTCTGGCAGCCTCGGGGCTGTGCCCATTCCCTGGGAACCCTCTGGGGATGAGCCTTTCCCTAATCCATCCAAACCCCCTGGCACAGCTCCAGCCGCTCCCTGGGTCCCATCCCTGTCCCAGGGAGCAGAGCAATACAAATCATTATTAATCTTTAAGAAAGCCTCAACAATCTGAATTTTTCTAGCACCTCACTCAGGGGATCCCAACTGCAGCCAGGACACAGCTGTGCCATTCCCTCTGCAGGACACACAGCCCACACCCAGCAGGGACTGCAGAGTGCCTCCGGCCTGGTTCCGAGAGTGTAGAACTGCACTGAGATTTGCCCAGGCTCAGTATTGCACACCTTCTGCCCTCCTGCTGCATTACACAGCTCCATGGAGCCTCCAAAGTGGGGGAAAAAGGCTTGATTGGATTTTTGGGCAGTTTCTGAAGCAGCAGCTCCTGACCCGGGTGACCTCCGTGCCCTCCCAGCAGGGCAGGTGGCAGCCAGCCCGGATCAAAGGCTCCTCCTGAATTATTCATGGAGCCATCAGTGAATGAGAAATCAGAGAATTGGAAAATAAGGCTGGAGGGGCCACAGGCACAGCAGGGACCTGTGCTGAGCCTGGCTGGAGGGACTGGGGCTCTCCTGGGCTGGGACAGAGCTTTTCCAGAAGGGGGAGGTGGGACCCCCCTGCAGCCCAGGGAGCCTCTGGAGCAGGACAAAAGGGGGTGAGGAGGATGGTGATGGTGATGGTGACCCCACAGCCTTCATCTCCCACAGCCCTTCCCACTGCTCTGCCCAGTCCCATCTCCCAAACCTTTATGGTCCTTTTCCAGCCTCACACAAACCCCAGCAGCAAATTTCCATCTCCTCTCTGGACAGGATGTAATTGTGAGAGAACACACTGAATTATGCAGCATCAGGCCCCCAGAACCTCCCCTTGCTCCTGTCACAGCACAGTAATTATTTCTGCCTGAACCAATCCTTTGTGTTTTGGAGTGAAATCTTCGAGCACTCATTTCTGGGAGGCTTTGAGTCAGAAATTAGATTTGGAAATTTGAACCCAGCCAGGCAGAAACCAGGAATGTGACCCCTCGTGCTCCATTTTTTGGTGGTTTCTGAGTCAGGTTTAAGGCCCCAGGCTCTTGACACCACAGAGGGAGCTCAGTGTGGAACAGGGGCTGGCAGGAGGGATTTTCTGGGGGTGACAGGATCCCTGGTTTGTGCTGGGAGGACCTTGAAGCCCATCCCATGCCACCCCTGCCAAGGGACACCTCCCAGTGTCCCCACATCCTTCTTTTCCCCTTCCACCATCCCCACGTTCTGCATGTGCCAACAGAGCTGCACGTGCAATAAAATCCATGAAACTCCATTTAGCACCCTGGGGAAGCTCCTGTGGCACACTTAAAATTGGGAAATGTAATTAAGCTCCCTCATTTATATTCTGGCCAAGAAGGAAGATTCATTTCACCTCATTACATTTCTTTACACTTTAGTGGGGCCTGACTGAGGAACGGGGGAGCCACCCAGGAAACATCCACAGCTCCAAAGCAAAGCTGGGAGCAAACATCAGGAAAATCCCTGAGGATTTGGTTCCCACCATCCAGGGGGCTGAACAGGAATGGCTGTTTAATTGGGTGACTAATAATAATAATAATACCACCTCAAACCCTGAGCTCTCAGCCTCACAGACCCCCACGTCGTGCCATGGCACCCTGGAATTTCTATTCCCTCACAATAAACTCCCAGTCAGGTATTTCTATACTAATTTTAGTTTCCAAGAGGAAGTGCAGCAGCAATGTGAATGATTCACAGGATGGTTTGTGGCACAGGGTTTGCTCCGCTCTCAATCCCACTGGGCAGAGTGTCTGCAGCATTCCAGGGTCCCCTCCTGTTCCAGGGAATGCTGAGATTATCCCCATGCCAAGAATTGCACCAGGAGGCAAAAGACCCTGCAGATGCAAATCCTAAAAGTGCAGATTAATCCACTGGGATTGTGGAATTTCCTCCTCCATCAGGTTTAGCTTTGCACTGAGTCTACCCCACATCCAGCCCTGATTCAGGCCAAGCATTGGGAATATATTAGTTGAAATCCACTCTGTGGCTTCATTTTACAGTCCCCAAACAGCTGAATAATAAAGTTGAATAATAAAAAATAATGTCTAAAAAATGCCTTTTTTTCCTCCATAATAAGCAAGACAAAAGCACACAAAGACACATCACTCCCATCTTTTACAGGGGCCTCAGCAGGATTTGCTGCCTTGTTCCCCTCTCCAAGTCCCCCAATATTCCTGCCAGGCCCCCAAAAGCACAAAAGCTGGGTTTGAACATCCCCTGGGGATTACTTTGCATCCCAGCACCATTCCAGCCAGCCTTGGCCACACCTGCAGAGCTCCTAATGCTTTAATTGCATCAATAAATATCAAGACAGCAGCAGCCACCACAACAAGGTGTTCCCTCAGCTCTGATTTAGAACTCACGGAATTATCACAGGAATTCTCATCTATTCATCTTCTTCTGGGGAGGGACAAGCAAGGGCTGCTCGTGGAACAATCCCATTGTCCTTCCCAGGCTTATTCCTTTCTTTCACTCAGTTTGGGTTTTCCTTCTAAGGCTTCTGCTCCATTTACAAGAAATATACCTGGTTTAGTGAGGGCTTTATAAGCGACACAAATCTCAGTTAATTTGAGCCTCTAACAGACAGAAAAAGAGCCCAGCCTGCCTGTGCAGCCCAGGCTCCTGAGAGGGAAAAGGACAAACTCCTGTGTCAGTGTGTGAGCCCCGAGCCCCAGCTGTGCTGCCAGCCCCAGCCTCACCTGTGAGGCAGAGTGGAAATTTTCCAGGGTAGAAATCCATTTTGAATTAGGTGAAATGTACATTCTTGAATTGAGTCTGTGGTTAGCAAACATGGCTATGTAGCCTGACTGCAAGGCCTAGGCTCAGAGAAACTGCTCCAGTGAAGGACAGAGACAAGATGGGGAGACAAAGGGTGATAGAGAGAGACAGAGACTGCTGTGAGAGCAGCTCAGCCTGACCTAGGGATTCCTTCTGGTAAATAAGAACTAGCGGCAAATGTCACCTGAAATTGGTAAAAATGAATATGTATGAACCTATTGTGGAATTGTATGCATATGTATCTGAGAGGGGGATAAAAAGGGAGCTGAAGTTCCCAGAAGTACACATGTCATTTTAGGGGATGATTCTCACATGTGTCCAGCGCTGTAATAAACATCCCGGCTTTACAACTGTCACAAAGTTGTGGAGTTTTGATTATCTCTGCAAAACACCTGGATGGGGAAAACCTGTGACCGTGTTCACAGGGGTCCCAGGATGAGGGAAGAGATGAGGATCTGACTCCATGTTTCAGAAGGCTGATTTATTATTTTATGATATATATTATATTAAAACTATACTAAAAGAATAGAAGAAAAGGTTTCCTCAGAAGGCTGGCAAAGTTAAGAATAGAAAGGAATGATGACAAAGGTTTGTGGCTCGGCTCTCTGTCCGAGCCAGCTGACTGTGATTGGCCATTAATTAGAAACAAGCACATGAGACCAATCCCAGCTGCACCTGTTGCATTCCACAGCAGCAGATAACCATTGTTTGCATTTTGTTCCTGAGGCTTCCCAGGAGGAAAAATCCTAAGGAAAGGATTTTCCATGAAAAGATGTCTGTGACACAAACCCACCTGGCAGGGCTCTGAGCAGAGGAGCTGCTGCCCCTGGGAGTGGAACCTGATGGAAGCACTGCCCAGCACTGCACTCCCACAGCAAAGCCAGCTCAGGGCTTTAACAAGCGGTTACAGACACACTAAATTAACTCTGACTTCCATGACATTTACCAGGAGCTGGGCACGACTGAGAGGATTTGGGTTGTTTGTCTTTTGTAACTGCCACTGCAGTATTGATATTTTTCCCTTTGTCAATACCTTGCTATTACATCCCAGGCACTGAGAGCCTCTCCTGGAGCACACCACGGGAGCAGCTCCTTAACCACGAGCCTGGCCTAAGCAGGACTGAGGTGGGGCCTTTTCCTGATGTCCAGCCTGAGCCTCAGCTCCTGCCCCTGCTCCCAGACATCCCAAAGCCTTGGGAACCGCTGTTGGTACAAAGTGCACCGTGATCCATAAACCCAGGCAGGCCCACCATGGATTTGCACCAATAAACTGCCATGAGTGGCTCTGGATGGTGCAAAAATGTGCAACGCTACAGAGCTGTGCCTGACCTCACGCGGCCCATCTCCTCCTGCACTTGGCCTTGGCAACCCAAGCCAGCTGAATTTCCACACTGAGAGCCATCCCCCTATTATCACAGGGTCCTGATAAAGTGGGCAGCTCCAGCTCCCAGCAGGGACTCTCTGTGTGGGGAGGAGGGAATTGGTACCATTTCAGTGGGCTCTGGGCATTATCTGAGCCCCTGAACCAGCTCACCTTCCCTCTGGTGTGCCAACACAGGGAACCAAAACGTGATTTTGTGCTGAATGTTAGCCCAGGCAGGAAGTTATCACTCTAATAACTATAAACATTCATTTGCTTGCTTCGTTAGCCAGCATTAGAGCTGGGCACAGCATTTACAGCCAGCTCATAAACCACCAGCCTGTGCCACCCAGCACTCCCAGCCAGCCTGTGCCAGTGCCAGGCACGGGGCAGACCCAGCAAGGCCAGAGGAGGCTTCCCCAGGACAGGAGCTGTAGCCATGATATTTTATGGAAAATCTTTTCCTTAGGATTTTTCCTCCTGAGAAGCTGGGAGGCCTCAGGAACAAAATGCAAACAATGGTTATCTGCTGCTGTGGAATGCAACAGGTGCATCTGGGATTGGTCTCATGTGGTTGTTTCTAATTAATGGCCAATCACAGTCAGCTGGCTCGGACTGAGCCACAAACCTTTGTCATCATTCTTTCCTTTCTATTCTTAGCCAGCCTTCTGATGAAATCCTTTCTTCTATTCTTTTAGTACAGTTTTAATGTAATATATATCATAAAATAATCAATCAGCCTTGTGAAACATGGAGTCAGATCCTCATCTCTTCCCTCATCCTTGAACCCCTGTGAACACCATCACAGGGAGCCCCACATTCCTGCCTGGAACTTTCCTGTTCTCCCAAAATCATTCATTTGTGCTCACCTGATGCTGTGGAATTCCCGTGCAGGCGAGGCTGGGCTAAGGTGAACTGAGAAGTGCACCAGGAGAATTCCCTCAGAGAGGACCCCAAAGGGTGGCAGCGAGCCCAGCAGAGCCCCAGCTGCAGAGCCAGCAGGAGCCACCCCTGGCCAGGGCTGCAGGGGCTTCCCAGGCTCTGACCCATGGATTGCAGCTGCTAATTAGCTCATTAACACAAGGAGGGAAGGGAGGAGTGTGCACAGAGGCTGGACACATGGCCCAGCCCAGCCCTCCCAGTAAGGAACGGGGAGGGACGAGGTTGGCCAGGAAACGTGTGGGAAATACTGGAACATCCATGCCAGGTTGGACACTGCAAGGGCTGGGAGCACCTGGGACAGGGGCAGGTGTCCCTGCCATGGCAGGGGTGGCACTGGGGGGATTTGGCATCCCTCCAAACCAATCAATCCTGGGCTCCTGTGATGCCCTGGGGACCTCAGCCTGAGCTCAAGGGCTCAGTGGGACTAACCCAGGTCCCTTCCCCAGCACTGAACCCAGCCCATGAGCCAGCTCTGAGTGTGCTCTGAGCCTGGCTCAGTGAGCAGTCCCTGCTGAGGAGGGACTGACGGACACGGACAGACCAAGCCTGGCTCAGGCAGTCCCTGCTGAGGAGGGACTGACGGACACGGACAGACCAAGCCTGGCTCAGTGAGCAGTCCCTGCTGAGGAGGGACTGACGGACACAGACAGACCAAGCCTGGCTCAGTGAGCAGTCCCTGCTGAGGAGGGACTGACGGACACGGACAGACCAAGCCTGGCTCAGTGAGCAGTCCCTGCTGAGGAGGGACTGACGGACACGGACAGACCAAGCCTGGCTCAGTGAGCAGTCCCTGCTGAGGAGGGACTGACGGACACGGACAGGCCAAGCCTGGCTCAGTGAGCAGTCCCTGCTGAGGAGGGACTGACGGACACGGACAGGCCAAGCCTGGCTCAGTGAGCAGTCCCTGCTGAGGAGGGACTGACGGACACGGACAGGCCAAGCCTGGCTCAGGCAGTCCCTGCTGAGGAGGGACTGACGGACACGGACAGGCCAAGCCTGGCTCAGTGAGCAGTCCCTGCTGAGGAGGGACTGACGGACACGGACAGACCAAGCCTGGCTCAGTGAGCAGTCCCTGCTGAGGAGGGACTGACGGACACGGACAGGCCAAGCCTGGCTCAGGCAGTCCCTGCTGAGGAGGGACTGACGGACACGGACAGGCCAAGCCTGGCTCAGTGAGCAGTCCCTGCTGAGGAGGGACTGACGGACACGGACAGGCCAAGCCTGGCTCAGGCAGTCCCTGCTGAGGAGGGACTGACGGACACGGACAGGCCAAGCCTGGCTCAGTGAGCAGTCCCTGCTGAGGAGGGACTGACGGACACGGACAGACACGGAGAGAGCTCGGGCACAGAGCTGGCACCGAGCAGCCCTTGGCACTCAGCATTGAGGTGCTGAGAGGAGAAGGCTCCGTCACTTCCCAGCTGCTCCGTGGCAGCCTAAACCACCACACTTAAACCCTTAAATAATGCTGAGAGCCAGGGAACAGGTGGCAAACGGATTCTATGGCAGATGGTGCCTTTTTTAATATTTGTGCTCGCTGCTAATTTACAGAGTCCATAAGCACGGGCTCATCTCTTACCTTCTTCACTGCTACCATTAAAAACCTGCATGTGAGGAAAATAAACACCCACTCCTTTATGCAGGAGCTGCAGCGGGGTGTTAGAGATTACCAGACACCCCATTCCTTAATTACTGCAGGTAAGTGCTGGTGCTTGCAGATTTAATGCATTTAGGGTTTCTTTGAGGCAGATTTCGGAGCCCTGCGTAGCAGTGCTGGGAAATGCAGTTTCCTCCCCCAGCAGGGCCCAGGAAGATGCAGCACAGCGAGGAGCTGCATCTCCACAAGCTCCTGTTTAGTCTTTATGTTAAACCTGGCACAAAATCCACACTCACAGCCGGGCTGCCATGAAATATTTAAGGGAACATTTGCCTGGGAGATGCACGAGCAGCACCACCAGTAGATGCGAAATGAAGAAAGGAAATAAAAGCAATTCTGACCCAAAAAGGGGCTGCAATTGCATTGCTGGAACCTTCCCTGCTCACCTCACTGGGGTGGGAGCAGAGGGCACAGCAATGTGGGGCCAGGGCCCCTCTCAGGGCACAGAGCCTGAGCCTCTCCAGCCACACATCACTCCATGGACAGCTTCCTCAAGCTTCAGTATTTTATTCCATATAAAACAGCATTTTATGTCGCTATTAAACCCAGGGCTTTTATGCTGCTTCTCTCCCACACGTTTATTTCATCATTCCAAGTTTTTCTAGGCTCAGCACAGTGACAAAACAATCCCCAAGAGCACCACTGGCTGCAGAGCCAAGGCACAGCAGCCAACACCTCCCAGCCCTGTGTGCTCAGCCCCATTCCCAGGGCCCCAGCTGGGATTCTTCACAGCCTCCTGCAGGAAAAGGCTGCCTTTAAATTCCACAAATATCCTCTGCTCTCTCATAGCTTTGCTTCTGATTTTCCTTCCCAAAATGTAAAGTAAATTGTATTAAAAGTGAATTTTTAAAAATGACCACACTGCATTGTGCACACTCACAGTTCCCCTAAATTCCTGGTGATTTGCTTTGAGGGAATTCCAAGGAATTTCCTCTGCGAGGATGGAAAAGCAGCAGAGCCTGGATCCCATCTGCCCTGTGCCCTTCCCACACCTCCCACCTCGTGTTAACACCCTGCTATTAATTCCCAAAGCTATTAATTAGGGTGCCAGGAGTTAACTGCAAGCCTGCAAAACTAACCACAATCAAAGGCCTAAAAAATAAATATTCACTCCTAATACTATTGATCAAATTGAGCAAATGCCTGTGATTGGAGACACAGGACCACACAAGGCAGGAACAGGACACTGCTCTCTAATAGAATCAATTAACAGGGGATAATCAATTAACCGGGCTGACCACACACACAATGTTCAGCCTTCCAGGCACCAATAAACATGGAGATTGAAGCTGGAAATAATGTCATTTTGGGGTTTTTGAGTTCATTGCTGCTGTGTGCCCATGGCCTTTCATAAGCTTTAGACAAGGGCAGTGTGGGGAGGTCATTAACTCCAGGGTCACAGGTCCTTAACCCCAGGGTGACAGGTCATTAACCCCAAATTCATAGGTCATTAACCCCAAATTCACAGCTCCTTAACCCCAGGGTCACTTTTTAGGTGACATGGGGATCGGGACAGATGCAGCCTGTGCCCATCCCCACCCTGTCCCCAGCTCTGAGTGCCACCTCCAGGTGCCACCTGCAGGGATGGGCACTGAACCCTCCCTGGGCAGTTCCTGAGCCCCTTTCCATGGGGAAATTCCTGCTGTGCCCACCCTGAGCTGCCCTGGCCCAGCCTGGGGCCGTCCCCTCTGCTCCTGTCCCTGTTCCCCCCGGCTGTGCCCTCCTGGCAGGAGCTGTGCAGAGCCACAAGGGCCCCCCGAGCCTCCTTTTCCTGCCCCTTTCCCTCCTCTGGGCCCGTTTGCTGCTCCCAGCCCTGGTCCCACAGCCCAGCTCTGGCAGGAAGGAGAATCCCTGGAATCCATCCCTCATTAAACACCAAACCAGAGCTCCCCACCAACCCCAAACCAGAGCTGCACCTTCTGCAGAATTCAGTCTCCCTGTGCCTCACTGTGCTGCACCTCAATTACCACAAAATGGAAGACGCGCCCTCATTTCCATTTTTCACTCATTTACATTTTTCACTTAATTGGCAGATAACTGTTCTAAAAATAGCCCCAGGCACCCCAGGTGCAGTCACAAACATCGCCCTAAAGGCCCCTGACCACCAGGCCTGCCCAGCCAGGCGGGGATGCCCCTCAGCTGCCACCTTCACAAAGGTTCCACTCAGCACCCAGAAAGAGCCATTTCTGCAGGCACCAAACACACCTCAGCTCTGGCAGAGGGCCCGGGCTGAGCTCTCCCAGCACATCTGTAACTAAAAACACCCAGAGAATCTGCTGGGGACTTAATAAAGTGTTGTACCACAGTGTGCAGACACCTCCTGAGGGCCCTTTCAGCTGAGAACATGAACGTTCCAGCTGAGGACATGAACGTTCCAGCTGAGGACATGAACACAAATGTTCCAGCTGAGAACATGAACGTTCCAGCTGAGGATGGGAATGTTCCAGCTGAGAAGGGGAACACTCCAGCTGAGAACGTGAACATTTCAGCTCAGCTGCGACCACACCACCACAACCTGAGGGTGGGCAGGGGGGCTCAGAGGTTTGCCCCCAGAACCCCCTCAGAGGAGGCAGGAACCAGCTCAGCTGGCCCCAAATGCCCCAGGGACACATCCATGGCAAACATCCCGGAGCTCTGAACCCGCTCCTGACACCCAGCCCAGAGCGCACCTCCACACCGCTCCAGAACCCCCCGTTTAACCCTGGCAGTGCCACCCGTTCCCAGCGCCCAGCACCACCCCAGCCCCTGTGCCGCCCACACTGTCCCCAGCCCCACAGGGCCTTACCTGGGAAGGGCGAGGCCAGCAGTGGCACTTTGATGGGGGACAGGCTGAGGAGCTGGCAGGGCTGCAGGCCCGGCGCGGCCTGCGGGGCCTCGGGCTCCAGGGCCACCAGCGCCAGGCTCTGCGTGCCACCCACGGCTTTAAGGCTGCTCTGGCACCCACCTGTGGGACAGAGAGAGAGGTGTGTGAGCTCTTGGGGTCTCTCACTGCTCAGAGTTACAGAGTTACCCCGAGATATATTAAAAAGTCTCTTTTCCCAGCCCAGTGCTTGAAGGAGGAGTCAGAGCTCTTCATTTCTCAGTCTCAAGATTGTTTATTGCTCCTTATCTATAAAATTCTTTCTCCTGCCCTGCCAAGATCCACTCAGCATAACAGACAGAGGCACTCTGCCTGCCCTGAGGCAGTGTTATCTTTTTGTACTAAAAACTACGTGTACAATATTTACCATTCCTTTCCAATACCCATCACCTATGTTAGACAGTGAGCTTCGACTCTAAACCAATCCAAAGTGCCAACATCACAGCAGAAGATGGAGGCCAAGATGAAGAAGAAGAAAGGCAGGACATGCCCAGATTCCTCCACCTTGCCCCCTGAACCCCCATGCTAAAAACCTCAAAAATCTATTTTTAGTGATAAATTCACTATCATTCTACTTAAACTTTTGTAGCTTGTAATTCTTTATATAAAAAGTTTGTAATTGTTTTTTCCAAAAGCTAAATCAAAAGCACAAGAGTTTTGAGCTCTGTGCCAAAGTCTCTGATCCCCTGTGCAGGGGCTCGAGCCCTCTAAAGCAGCCAGAAAAATTTCCTGGCATTTTCTGCCATGGAACCCCACAGATGTGAGCACATCACCCACAGGGACAAGGCAGCAGTGACTCACACACAAACTGTGCAGAGTCATTACATTTAAATGAGAAAACTTAATAAAAAAGTCAAATATTTGAACACTGGGAGCACAATCATTCTCATCTTTCCAAAGTGTAACTGTCTGATGCCTAAGCTGAATTTATTCCTTGCTATATTAGGCACCCAGTGCTCCCTGGCTTGCCTGGCTGCTCTGCTGTGTCCTGCACACAAATCCCCGAGTTTGACAAGCTCTGCATCTCATCTCCTTCATCCCAAAAACTCAGCAGGATGCTTCACGGAACCCCTGAGGCTGGAAAAGCCCTCTCAGCCCAGGGAGTCCCAGCTCTGCCCCACTGTCCCCAGCCCAGAGCTCTGAGTGCCATCTCCAGGTGCCAGCTGCAGGGATGGGCACTCCAGCCCTCCCTGGGCAGCCCCAGGAATGTCCCAGATCAAAGCTGAAACACCCTTCAGCCCCTGCACCATTCTCTCCCCAGCCTGACAGTGGCAGGGAAGACCTTCAGAGCTCAATCCTGGCTAATTATGTTAAACAAACAAGAACAGGAGTGTAAAACTCTTGAGGAGCAGAGCAAATCTGACAAACAGCAGCTGTTCCTCCCTCCACCCGAGCTCGGGATTCAGAAATGAAGCAATCACCAGCTCCTTGTGGCATCCAGCAAAGCCCAGCCCACCTGCAAACCCTGCAGGCACTGGGAGGCACCTGAGGCTCCACAGACCCCCAGCTGATCCCACTGCAGACCCCCCCTCACCCTGAGGCTCCCTTTCCATGGGCATGGCAGGAAAACAGGGAATGGGGGTTTGGGAGGGAGGCTGTGGGGTGGGGATGCAGCCCCTGAACAGCTCCAGGCAGGAGAATCCCAGCAGGGACAGGGGTGAGATCACATAATCCCAGAATGGGTTGGGAGGGACCCCAAACCCACCCAGTGCCACCTCAGCATGGCAGGGACACCTCCCACTGCCCCAGGGTGCCCCAATGTCCAGCCTGGCCTTGGGCACTGCCAGGGATCCAGGGGCAGCCACAGCTGCTCTGGGCACCTGTGCCAGGGCTGCCCACCCTGCAGGGAACAATTCCCGATTCCCAATATCCCATCCAGCCCTGCCAGGGAACAATTCCCAGTTCCCAATCTCCCATCCAGCCCTGCCAGGGAACAATTCCCAATCTCCCATCCCACCCTGCCAGGGAACAATTCCCAATTCCCAATATCTCATCCAGCCCTGCAGGGAACAATTCCCAATTCCCAATATCCCATCCAGCCCTGCCCTCTGGCACTGGGAGCCATTCCCTGTGTCCTGTCCCTCCATCCCTGTCCCCAGTCCCTCTGCAGCTCTCCTGGAGCCCCTTCAGGCCCTGCCAGGGGCTCTGAGCTCTCCCTGGAGCTGCTCCTGCCCAGGTGAGCACCCCCAGCTTTGTCCCAGCCCTTTACAATTATTTCCCAACAAAATAAGCCCTGCATTAGCAAAGCAGAAGTTTAGTGTTTTCAGTGTCACCAAAAAAAGCCCATTATTTCCACAGTCATTATTCCTCCATGCCAAGGAACACCTGCAGATGCACACAGGCCAAACAAACCCCACAAATATTTAAGTTTTGATCACTTAGCAATGGATAAATGAAAACAGATTTTTCTGCCAGACCAACTGGCAGAAATTAAAAAACAAACAAAAAAATAAAAACCCATCAGTGTCCAACCAATCCAAGCGTTAAACAGGAGCTCATTGTTCATTCACCTGGGAAGTGGAACAATCCTTCAGCGGGGTCAAACACCTGCCCTCCAAGAGCCTGTGCTCATTCCCAATTCCAGCTGCCTGCTGCTGGGAGAAACCCACAAAACGCCTCCTGTGAAAGCTAATGCTGTCTGCAAACACGACTCTGCTGCGCCTTCCTGCAGGGCACACGAGCAGGAAGGTTGTTTACTTCTCATTTGATTCTTTTCTTCTGGAGAGGAGGATGTGATTTCCCCAAAGAGGGCAGGAGAACAGGAGAGTGACGTGAGCTGGGCAGGCACAGCCTGCGCCGAGCTGGGCTGCTCATTAAACTTGCATCAATGCCCTCATCAAAGTTTCATTGCTCAGCTGAAGGAGAAGTTTGGGTGGTTTCCCCTCCTTTGATGGAGCTCTCACTCTGTCTCTCCTGGTGAATAACTCCAGGGAGGAAGGGCCATGCCTGGGGGCTCGGTGCTGGGGAGAGCACGGGAGGGCTCAGCTGTGCCTCAGCCCAGCAGCATCCCCAGCCCAGCCCTGCCCAGGGCACTGCCAGCTGGGCCAGGGCTCCCTCAGGACTGGGGGCACCCGCCTGAGAAATTCTCCTCACAAACAAACCAGATCTTGCTGTGGGTTCTGTTCAAAAAGGCCTTGAAAGGGTTTTAGAGCTACCATAAATCACTCTGCACCCACACGGGGAATTTCGAAAGTCACACGCCATGAAAACAGGAATCAAGCACCATCACGGATATCACCATCACAGATATCACCATCACCGATATCGCAATGAGGGGAAAAGGAGGGATTTTTTTCCAGCAATGGTGCTTTCCCCAGGTCTGTTTTGCCAGGTCAGGGTACACCCTGGCTGTGAGGTGCCAACTTCTCCTCTGAATCCCAGAATCACCGGGGCTGGAAAAGCCCTCCAGGATCAGAGTGCCAGCTGTGCCCCATTGTCACTGGGGACAAACCCACCTTGTCCCCAGCCCAGAGCTCTGAGTGCCACCTCAGGAATCCCCTGGACACTTCCAGGGACGGGCACTCCAGCCCTCCCCGGGCACACGCAGTGTTCCTGCTCCCAAAGCCACCCTCAGCACCAGCCCTGCTGTAACAGGAGCCCCCAGTGCTGTGCCTGCACTCAGCCCAGCCCCTCACAGCCCCCCCAGCCCAGCTGATGGCTTCAAGCAAATTTTCTGTATTTTAAAGAAGGAATTTTTGCATTTTCAGTGCTGATGCCTTTAAGCAGAATTTTCAGTATTTTTAAGTTGGATTCTCTGCAACTTTAAGCTCTGAGTCCTCAGGCAGTATTTTCACTATTTTTAAGTCAGATTCTCTGCATTTTTAAGCTCCAGGGCTTCAGGGAGAATCCGCTGTCCCTTCCTTTGACCTCAGCTGCAGATGGAGCCCGATGGTGCCACTGTCACCCTCCAGCCCCCTCTGAGAGCAGACAGATGTTCCCAGGTGTGCCAATCAGGTGCTGCTCAGTGTGCTGAAATTTTCTGTGCTTTACAGCCTGATGGGCAACATCCTGGCACCTCCTCCTGGCACTAAGCTGGCTTCTGGAGCCTGAACTGAACCTCAGCTGAGAGGGGGTCACCTCCCCAGATGGCACCAGACACCCCAAAAGGGCCAAGCAGGCACAGGGACACGGGTGAGGTGGAAGGATTCTGTAGCACAGAGGTGATGGGAAAATGTGAGTGAGACAGGAGGGGTGAGGACACTTCAGTGGATAAATCCGGATTTCTGGGAAACTTTTACCTCGCATGGAACAAAAGTTTCCTTCTCAACCTGAGCTATGTTTAGAGTTCCTAAAAAACCCTGAACACCCTGATACCCCTACAAAGGAAAACACAGGGATAGCCCACTGCACAGGGAACAGACACAGGGATATCCCTGCACAGGGAACAGACACAGGGATATCCCTGCACAGGGAACAGACACAGGGATATCCCACTGCAAAGGGAACAGACACAGGGATATCCCACTGCACAGGGAACAGACACAGGGATATCCCTGCACAGGGAACAGACACAGGGATATCCCACTGCACAGGGAACAGACACAGGGATATCCCTGCACAGGGAACAGACACAGGGATATCCCACTGCACAGGGAACAGACACAGGGATATCCCACTGCAAAGGGAACAGACACAGGGATATCACTGCAAAGGGAACAGACACAGGGATATCCCACTGCAAAGGGAACAGACACAGGGATATCCCACTGCAAAGGGAACAGACACAGGGATATCCCACTGCAAAGGGAACAGACACAGGGATATCCCTGCACAGGGAACAGACACAGGGATATCCCACTGCAGAGGGAACAGACACAGGGATAGCCCACTGCAAAGGGAACAGACACAGGGATATCCCACTGCACAGGGAACAGACACAGGGATATCCCTGCACAGGGAACAGACACAGGGATAGCCCTGCACAGGGAACAGACACAGGGATATCCCTGCAAAGGGAACAGACACAGGGATATCCCACTGCAAAGGGAACAGACACAGGGATATCCCTGCACAGGGAACAGACACAGGGATATCCCACTGCAAAGGGAACAGACAGAGGGAGAGCCCACTGCAAAGGGAACAGACACAGGGATATCCCACTGCAAAGGGAACAGACACAGGGATATCCCACTGCACAGGGAACAGACACAGGGATATCCCTGCACAGGGAACAGACACAGGAATATCCCTGCACAGGGAACAGACACAGGGATATCCCACTGCAAAGGGAACAGACACAGGGATATCCCTGCAAAGGGAACAGACACAGGGATATCCCACTGCAAAGGGAACAGACACAGGGATATCCCACTGCACAGGGAACAGACACAGGGATAGCCCACTGCACAGGGAACAGACACAGGGATATCCCTGCACAGGGAACAGACACAGGGATATCCCACTGCAAAGGGAACAGACACAGGGATATCCCTGCACAGGGAACAGACACAGGGATATCCCTGCACAGGGAACAGACACAGGGATATCCCTGCAAAGGGAACAGACACAGGGATATCCCACTGCACAGGGAACAGACACAGGGATATCCCACTGCACAGGGAACAGACACAGGGATATCCCACTGCACAGGGAACAGACACAGGGATATCCCTGCACAGGGAACAGACACAGGGATATCCCACTGCAAAGGGAACAGACACAGGGATATCCCTGCACAGGGAACAGACACAGGAATATCCCTGCACAGGGAACAGACACAGGGATATCCCACTGCAAAGGGAACAGACACAGGGATATCCCACTGCAAAGGGAACAGACACAGGGATATCCCTGCACAGGGAACAGACACAGGGATATCCCTGCAAAGGGAACAGACACAGGGATAGCCCTGCACAGGGAACAGACACAGGGATATCCCACTGCACAGGGAACAGACACAGGGATATCCCACTGCAAAGGGAACAGACACAGGGATATCCCACTGCAAAGGGAACAGACACAGGGATATCCCACTGCAAAGGGAACAGACACAGGGATAGCCCTGCACAGGGAACAGACACAGGGATATCCCACTGCAAAGGGAACAGACACAGGGATATCCCACTGCAAAGGGAACAGACACAGGGATATCCCTGCACAGGGAACAGACACAGGGATATCCCTGCAAAGGGAACAGACACAGGGATAGCCCTGCACAGGGAACAGACACAGGGATATCCCACTGCACAGGGAACAGACACAGGGATATCCCACTGCAAAGGGAACAGACACAGGGATATCCCACTGCAAAGGGAACAGACACAGGGATATCCCACTGCAAAGGGAACAGACACAGGGATAGCCCTGCACAGGGAACAGACACAGGGATATCCCACTGCAAAGGGAACAGACACAGGGATATCCCACTGCACAGGGAACAGACACAGGGATATCCCACTGCAAAGGGAACAGACACAGGGATATCCCACTGCACAGGGAACAGACACAGGGATATCCCTGCACAGGGAACAGACACAGGGATATCCCACTGCAAAGGGAACAGACACAGGGATGTCCCTGCACAGGGAAACAAACCCACCATTAGCCCTGCAAACACTAACACAACGATATCCCTGCAAAGGAAACAAACAAATGCAGGGATGTCCCTGCAAAGAAAACAGGGATATTCCTATAAAAGGAAACAAACACACCAACAGCCCTGTAAGGCGTAACACACAAACAGCCCTGCAAAGGGAAACAAACACAGGGATGTCCCTGCAAAGGGAACAGATATATTCCTGAAGAGGGATAGAAACACACCAACAGCCCCGCAAACAGAAACAAACACACCAATAGCCCTGCAAACACAAACAAACGTAGATATGTCCCTGCTTTCCTGATACCCCTGCTTTGCAAGGGGAAATCACAGCTGGCACTGGCACTGTGAGCCCAGTGACTGCCATTCACAGCCCTGCTGACTTTGCTGCTCGTGTGCAGTAAACAGCAATCCCTGGCTGCTCTCAGACACCCCTGCACGCACCCAGAGCTGGATTGATTCACACGGAGCTCCCGGGGTCAGGAGGGATGATGTTATGGAAAGGTCAGAACAGCAGCCCTGCCCACAAACACATTGCTCCTGCGGTTATTGCTGTCATTGAAGCGGGAAAACAAACTTCATTCTGAGATTC
Source organism: Melozone crissalis (assembly GCF_028551555.1). Taxonomy (NCBI): domain Eukaryota; kingdom Metazoa; phylum Chordata; class Aves; order Passeriformes; family Passerellidae; genus Melozone; species Melozone crissalis. The sequence continues at coordinate 904,702 of NW_026535797.1, read as the reverse complement.
TCTTGATTTGAGGAAATAACGGGAAAAGCACCAAAAAACCATAAGCTTAATGAGCAAAACAAAAACTTTGTGAAAGCTGTGGTTAAAGCCAAGCATTCCCAGAGCTAATAAAGCACTTGGCTGGCAGTGCTTGAATGCTCCACAAACAAAGGGAGGCTTGATGGCTTTTCAGGGACATGAATGGGGTCCTGCTGTGCTATTCTCTGTCCCCAAACAGGGAGCCCCAGCACACGCACTTAAATACAAGATAATCCAATTTGGGAAGCCAAAACCCGAGTGTTTGTAAATGGAGATGTGCTTCAAACACAGAGCTGTGCTTAGGAGATACAGGAGGTCAGAGGTCCTGGGTGGTGTACTTCATGAGAAAACAGAACCCAAATTCAACAGAGAGCAGCCCTATTTCATTCAGAATCTGTAAGGAATTACCTAGCAAGCTGGGGCTGTGTTTGGATGTGTATCTGCATGCTGACACTGCCTTGGTTCTGTAAAGGGCACTGCCATCAGGAGAAAAAGACATGAATGAGAAGGATCAAAATGTCATTTCCTTGGGATGCCCCACCCGACATCCTCATATCCACGCAGGAGACACGTGGAACCAGATGAGCTTTAGGATCCATTCCAACCTTTCCACAATTCCATAAAACCTCTCCAGATACAGCACCAGAACAGCCCCTCGGGCAGGGAGCACTGATAGCATGGCCCTGACACCAGAATGCCAAACCAGGCACACCTCCAAATGGCAGGGATAGCATGGTCCTGACACCAGGAGTGCCAAACCAGGCACACCTCCAAATGGCAGGGATAGCATGGTCCTGACACCAGGAGTGCCAAACCAGGCACAGCTCCCAATGGCACTGATGGCATGGTCCTGACACCAGGAGTGCCAAACCAGGCACAGCTCCCAATGGCACTGATAGCATGGTCCTGACACCAGGAGTGCCAAACCAGGCACACCTCCAAATGGCACTGATGGCATGGTCCTGACACCAGGAGTGCCAAACCAGGCACACCTCCAAATGGCACTGATGGCATGGTCCTGACACCAGGAGTGCCAAACCACCCCAGCACAGCTCCCAATGGCACTGATAGCATGGTCCTGACACCAGGAGTGCCAAACCAGGCACACCTCCAAATGGCACTGATAGCATGGTCCTGACACCAGGAGTGCCAAACCAGGCACACCTCCAAATGGCAGGGATAGCATGGTCCTGACACCAGGAGTGCCAAACCAGGCACACCTCCAAATGGCACTGATGGCATGGTCCTGACACCAGGAGTGCCAAACCAGGCACACCTCCAAATGGCACTGATGGCATGGTCCTGACACCAGGAGTGCCAAACCAGGCACACCTCCAAATGGCACTGATGGCATGGTCCTGACACCAGGAGTGCCAAACCAGGCACACCTCCAAATGGCACTGATAGCATGGTCCTGACACCAGGAGTGCCAAACCAGGCACACCTCCAAATGGCACTGATAGCATGGTCCTGACACCAGGAGTGCCAAACCAGGCACACCTCCCAATGGCACTGATGGCATGGTCCTGACACCAGGAGTGCCAAACCAGGCACAGCTCCCAATGGCACTGATGGCATGGTCCTGACACCAGGAGTGCCAAACCAGGCACACCTCCAAATGGCAGGGATAGCATGGTCCTGACACCAGGAGTGCCAAACCAGGCACACCTCCAAATGGCACTGATGGCATGGTCCTGACACCAGGAGTGCCAAACCACCCCAGCACAGCTCCCAATGGCACTGATAGCATGGTCCTGACACCAGGAGTGCCAAACCAGGCACACCTCCAAATGGCACTGATAGCATGGTCCTGACACCAGGAGTGCCAAACCAGGCACACCTCCAAATGGCAGGGATAGCATGGTCCTGACACCAGGAGTGCCAAACCAGGCACACCTCCAAATGGCACTGATGGCATGGTCCTGACACCAGGAGTGCCAAACCAGGCACACCTCCAAATGGCACTGATGGCATGGTCCTGACACCAGGAGTGCCAAACCACCCCAGCACAGCTCCCAATGGCACTGATAGCATGGTCCTGACACCAGGAGTGCCAAACCAGGCACACCTCCAAATGGCACTGATAGCATGGTCCTGACACCAGGAGTGCCAAACCAGGCACACCTCCAAATGGCAGGGATAGCATGGTCCTGACACCAGGAGTGCCAAACCAGGCACACCTCCAAATGGCACTGATGGCATGGTCCTGACACCAGGAGTGCCAAACCAGGCACACCTCCAAATGGCACTGATGGCATGGTCCTGACACCAGGAGTGCCAAACCAGGCACACCTCCAAATGGCACTGATAGCATGGTCCTGACACCAGGAGTGCCAAACCAGGCACACCTCCAAATGGCACTGATAGCATGGTCCTGACACCAGGAGTGCCAAACCAGGCACACCTCCCAATGGCACTGATGGCATGGTCCTGACACCAGGAGTGCCAAACCAAGCACAGCTCCCAATGGCACTGATGGCATGGTCCTGACACCAGGAGTGCCAAACCACCCCAGCACAGCTCCCAGTGACACCAGTGAATGCCCTGTGCCACAGGGCTCCACGGACCCCACCACGGGGTCCTGCCAGCACTCTCTCACCCCATCCAGCAGCCTCTGAGCCCACAGGGATGTGCAGGACACCCACTGGCACAGTGGCACAGGGCACCTGGCCAGCCCTGACCTCACCACAGCGCAGGAGACACAAACATGAATCGTTCCCTCCCAGAAACACCAGGGCTGTCTTTGCAGGAACACGAAATGCTGCCTTCCTCCCCAGAGCAGCGTGAGCCAGGCGTCATTGCCAGGGGCACAGGGCACCCTGCTCCTCAGAAACAACACAGAGCTCATAATTCACGGCGTGCACTTCGGGAGAGAACAATAACTGCTGAAACACAAACACAGAGCACGTAACTCACGGCGTGCACTTCAGGAGAGAACAATAACTGCTGCTCCTCACAGCCAACAGCACCTTGGAGTGGCTGGGCTGCAGCTGCTCAATTATGCACATTAGCCTGGCCAGGCTCCGTGCTCACTCCTGGAGCTGAGGAGGGCTGCAGCTCCATTGAGAAAACAATTCTATCATTGCTGATGGCTGGGGAAGGCAGAGCTGCTGCCGCCACGGCGGCTCTGGAGTGAATGCTGCACAGAACCTGATGAACTGCTGCACAGAACCTGATGAACTGCCCTGATCCCACCCAACTGAGAATCTGCCCCAGGATCTTCATCACTGCTCACACTGAGGGCAGATACTGCCCAGGGAACACAGGGGAGGCAGCTCCTGGCTCTGCCTGCAGGACAGGCATGGGGCCACCCTGCAGGAAGGGCCACAGGTCCCTCACGAGCTCTGGAGCCCCAAACAGCCTGGGATGGGATGGGATGGCACCAACCACAGCAACAGCTCAACAAGGATGGGAAGGAATTCCTGACTGGCCCTGGCAGCTGTGGCTGCCCCTGGATCCCTGGCAGTGCCCCAGGCCAGGCTGGACATTCGGGCTGGGAGCACCTGGGACAGTGGGAGGTGTCCCTGCCATGGCACTGGGTGGGAACGGGTGGGGTCTGGGGTCCCTGCAACCCAAACTACTCCAGGGTTCTGTGATCCCATTATTTACAGAGATGGCTGGGGGATTTGAGCTCCCCTCTGCCTCTCTCCCACCCTGAGGGAGCTCGGCAGGCAGCCAGCACTGAGCCAGCTGCTGCAGGAGGAGCAGCTCCAGCTGCAGGGCTCCTGAGCACACACCCATGGGCACATACGCTGCCCAGAGGGAGGAAACCCTTCCCCTGCCGGGGCTCCCTGCAGCCCACAGAGGTGGCACCAGGCTGGCAGTGTCCCTGTTCTGCCTGGCACTGCCCCTCAGCTGCTCCCAGGAATGCTCCTGCCTTATGTCTGCCATTCTGCATGTGATCAAATGCGCTTGTGCACGTTTAAAACACTGAAATATTTAAAACATTGGAGTCTTTAAGAGGTGCAGGAACAGGAGGGGCTGCGTCTCCCCTGCCCAGACCCCTCCCTCAGCAGCACACCCATCCCGTGATTCCCCAGCAGCCTGGGCATGCAGCTGCTTCTGTGTGTAATAAATGCCAATAAATGCTCTAATAAACAGAAATGAACTCACACCAGGCTTTCCCCACAGCACTGACTCCTCCAGCTGAGCCCTGGGCAGTGCTGGCAGAGGAGAGGAGGCCGAGCCCCAGCTCTGCTCAAGCACCAAAACACAGACCCAGGTGCAGGGGCCAGCACGTGCCAGGGCACCCCCTGCTAATTAATGAGGCTGCTAACGAGCCCAGGAGCCAGGAGCTCCTCCAGCACACTCTGAGCCCCAGCCCTGATGGCAAACACCACAGCCTGGGTGCTGCACAGCTCTGAAACACAAACTGCTTTGGGGAGAGCCTGCAGAACGGGCAGCTCTGCTCTCAGCGCCAGGGACAGCACCTCTGCTCTGAGGAAGGCAGGGCAGTAATTCCAATTCCCACTAACTCCAGTTCCCGGGAGCGTATTTAGGGGCTGAACAATCAGTGGCACTTTTCTCCTCAGCCTTCTGGATAGAACTGCTATTTTAATTTACTCCTGCAGCCACAAAACAGAGGTGCAGCCCTGCTGGAATGCCTGGTCTGCTCTTGTCCAAGGATAAAAGCTCTTTACCAGGTGTAAATCTCAGTTACCTAAAGCATCACAGAATATTTACACATAGAATATTTAAATATTGCATAGTAAATATTTATAACTTTTAGTTCTTCTGTTCAGTTATGCAGATTAATGGAACTGATTTCACAAATGACTGAGCCTTAATGAAATGACGGATCCTCTGCTCCTCTCTCCTGCTGGCTGTCTACACAGACCCCACCACACTCTGCAAAGGAGCAGCCAGCAGAATCCTACACGGAACCATAGACTCACTGAGGCGGTCAGCGATTTCTGTTTGAAAAATAAACTCAGTAGGTGGGGAGTGGTTGGTCCCTTCCTGGCAGGGGCCACCAAGCAGCTCCAGAGCAGCCTGGCACAATCTGCTGTAATTACACAGAGCCCTGTCTTCCTCTCAGAGTCACTCAGAGGCTGAGCTGCACTTGGCCATCAAGGCTCTGCTCAGGCAAGGTTTGCAGCTGAGTGGAAGTGAATCTCTGCTTTAGAGAGCAGCCTTGCCTCTCTGGGGGATGCATTAAGGGAAAAGCACAGAGAAACAGGCAATATTTAATTATTGATGCGCTCATTTCCTGACCTGGGATCAGCTGAGGGGCCAGGATGAGCGTGGGCAGTGGCCTGGAGGCAGCAGCTGGCCTGGCTACAGCCACGGCCACTTGGTTGCTCAGCAGCAGGGGCTTCTCAGCCCCCTGGAACAGCCTGGACTCCTCAGGCTGCACCCAGGCCGAATCCAGGGCAAAGGCATTGTTCAGGTAGATCTGTGCAACAGAAAGAAAGGAAAATGTGACAGTCTGAGATCCCAAACTCAGAAACACACGTGAGAACAAAGCGTATTAACTCGGTATTTCAACAGGCAGAGCCTCAGCTGGGGACAAACTGCCCAAAGCAGGGTCCCTCAGCGCTGAGGCTGAAGTGAAGTGACCGCTTAAAATTAACTGGCTTTGACATGACAGATCAGCTGCTGCAGCTGCACGGGAGGCCAGCAATCCCTGGAGGCAGAGCTGTCCTGACACGGCCACTCCTGGTGCTGACACGGCCACCCCGAGTGACCCCGTCAGCACCGGGGCTGCAGCCACCTCCCCAGCCCGGGGACACGGGGGTGAGGGACAGGGGACAGGGCACAGAACCAGCTGAGGGACAGAGCACAAACCAGCTGAGGGACAGGGGGACAGGGCACAGAACCAGCTGAGGGACAGGGGGACGGGGCACAGAACCAGCTGAGGGACAGGGGGAATAAGGGCACAAAACCAGCTGAGGGACAGAGCACAAACCAGCTGAGGGACAGGGGGACAGGGCACAAAACCAGCTGAGGGGCAGCAGGGACAGAGCACAAAACCAGCTGAGGGACAGAGCACAGAACCAGCTGAGGGACAGCAGGGACAGGGCACACAACCAGCTGAAAGCCAGCAGCACAAAGCTGAGGGACAGCAGTGCAAAGCTGGTGCTCAGCACTCAGCTGGCAGAGGGGCAAATATGGGGACCAGAGGTGGGATGGGGACACGGGACCCCGAGGGCCACCCTGGCACCAGGGACATGGCAGTGCCTGCGGTGACACCACTCTGCCAGCACCAGACTGTGGCACCCCTTTGGGACAGACAGCGGGAAAACCAGGGAGAAAGGGAAGATGGAAAACCGCCATAATCACATCTGGTAGGAAAATGAGGACGTTCTACTCAAAGGAGTAAATATTAGCGACATTTTAGTCCTATTAAAACTTAGGAACAGTAAAGCTGTACCTGCTGTTCCATTACCTGCCCCTCCCACAGGCTTCTCCTGACAAACAGGACCTCTCACGGCCCTGAACCCACAGCACTCTGCAGCTCACGTACTCGATGTACTCCAGGAAAAAGCCCCAAAGCCCCATGGCAGGCCAGGCTGGCACTCACCTTGCAGCTGGGCAGCCTCTTCTCGATCCAGCCCTTGGCGGCGTGCGGCGGCACCGCGGCGCTGTACACGGGCGGCAGCACCGGCACCAATTCCACGCTGGAAGAAGGGGAGAATCCCACGACCGGCGAGTGAGCTCCAAATATCCACTTGGGAGGGCACAAAAAAACCAAACAAACGCAAGAGGAGGGGTTAACAAAAGGATTTCACCCTGGGTAAGCGATGCTTTCCATGATTTCCTAATTACGCGACGGAAAACGTCGGGAATGTCCCTTCAGTCCGGGGGTTTGTGTTTGCTGGGCGGGTTCGGAGCGGTTCGGGAAGCCCAAAGCACAGCCTGGAGCCGGGCACACCGGCAGCCTGGGCTCCTCTGCTCACACCGAACCGTACGGCGCCAGCGAGAGCCTGAAAATGAGTCTGGAGAGCCAAAGGAAACGCCACAAATGTATTTTTCCTCAACTTAAATTGGCCCGGCAAACGGGTTCCCACAGCAGAAGCACCTCTGCAGGTTCGCGGAGCGGTCTCCCGCTGGGGAATAATTGACGTTCCCTTTTCATTAGAGCAGCACCGACTGTTTTCTCCCGAACCACAAGAGACGCTCGAGCTCGAAAAGGCTGGAAATCATCACACGGAATCGAGCGGACGCCACAGCGCTCGCGGCTCGCGTTTATTTTTACTTCTGTCTGCCCAAAACCATAAAGCCGAGGCAAAACTGCGGGCGCGGCCCCGAGCCCTCCGCGGAGAGGGGCGAACACCCGGCTGAGCGCTCCGCTGCCGCGGGCAGCCTCACGGCAGCGATTAATAATTGAAATATTCATCAGGGAAAGCACCGGCGCGACACGCCGGTTCCAGTGACACGGCTCAAAACTTTGGTCTTTATAAATATTCGCAGAACGCTCGGCGGCGGTGCTGCCCCGGCTGCCGGGGCATCGCTCCCGTTCCGGCCGCATCTGCGGAGAGCGCAGCCTGCAGCCGGCGTGGGAGGGACCCGCAGCCCCCGGCAGCCCCTCTGCCCCGGGGAGATGCCCGCAGCACGTTCCCAGAGCCGCGGGAAGCGCCGCGGTCCCACACACGCGGGGCGCGGAGCGTCGGGAAGGGGGTGCAGGGCTGGAAAAGGGGGTGCAGAACCCAGGGAAAGGGGAATACAGAGCTGGGGAAAGGGAGATGTACAACCCAGGGAAGGAGGGATGCAGAGCTGGGGAAGGGGGTGCAGAGCACCGGGAGCGGGGGAATGTAGAACCGGGGAAAGGGGAATGCAGAGCTTGGGAAGGAGGGGATGCAGCGCCCCGAGGGAGAGGGATATAAAACCCAGGAAGGGGGGATGCAGAGCCCAGGGAAGGCGGGTGGTGTAAAACCCCGGGAAGGGAGCTGTAGAACCCGGGAAAAGAGGGATGCAGCGCCCGGGGAAAGGGGATGCAGAGCTCGGAAAAGGAGGATACAGAGCCCGGGTAAGGAGGATGCAGAGCTCGGGAAGCGGAGGATACAGAGCTCGGAAAAGGAGGATGCAGAGCCCGGGCAGCCCCCGCCGCCACCCCGCACGCTGCGGGCGGGGGTCTCGGTGCCGGGGCCGGCTCCGGGCAGCGGCTCCGGGAAAGTTGTGTCCCCGCACGGCGGCTCCGCCCTTACCTGGCCGTGCAGGAGCGGCTCGGCGGCCGCGGGCAGCAGCGGCAGCAGCGGGGGCTCGGCGGGGCCGCGCCAGCCCGGCCCGGGCCGCAGCAGCGCGGGGGGCGGCAGCAGCAGCGGCGGCCCGGGAGGAGGAGGAGGAGGAGGAGGATGGGGAGCCCCGGCGGCGGCAGCGCCCACCCGGAGCAGCCCCGCGGCCGCGGGCAGCACCCAGGCCCAGGGCGGCGCGGGGGGCTCGGCGGGCGGCGGCCACAGCAGCGGCGGCGGGCGCGGGGCGGCGGCCGGGAGCATCCTGCATGGCCCGGGTGGGATGGACCGGGCCGGGAGCGCCGCGCTCCGCTCGCCTCCGCCGCCCGGCGCAACTCCGAGCCCGCGGCGGCAGCGCGGACAGGCTCCGCCCGGCGCGGGGAGAGCGGGGCGGGCAGAGCGGGGCCGCCCCGGGGAGGGGACGGACCGACGGACGGACAGAGGGAGGGAAGGGAGGAGGGGGCGCCGCCCCCGCTGGGAGCGCGGCTGTGCCGCGTTCGGTGTGGAGCAAGTGGGATTTTCGGGCAGGTGGGATTCTCGGGCAGGTGGGATTTTAGCCAGGTGGGATTCTCGGGCAGGTGGGATTTTAGCCAGGTGGGATTCTCCTCAGGCGGGATTTTAGCCAGGTGGGATTCTCGCCAGGCGGGATTTTAGCCAGGTGCGATTCTCGGGTGATCCCCGGCGGCCGCAGGTGCGGAGGCAGCCCCTGCCCGCGGGGCATGGCAGAGGAGCCTGGGCACCCCCAAGTTCCCGGAGCCCCCCTCACCATTAAAACCCGCCACACCCCTCAACACCTCCGACCCCCGGAGGTCCTCAAGCTGCTGGCCATCCCCAGAAGCCCTCAAACCTTCCCGAGACCCCCGATCTCCCCCTTCCCCAGGCCGTGCGAATGCCGCGGCATCGGCGCGTTCAGGCATCCTACGGCTGCCCCTCAGGCGAGACCCTTCCGGCGGCACGGAAAAGAGCGAGGATCGAAACTGCCAGCGGACAGGGTTAGGTGGGATAGCGGGAGAAATTCTTCCCTGGGAGCGAGGGCACAGGTGCCCAGAGCAGCTGGGGCTGCCTTGGATCCCTGGCAGTGCCCAAGGCCAGGCTGGACATTGGGGCTGGGAGCACCTGGGACAGTGGGAGGTGTCCCTGCCATGGCAGGGGTGGCACTGGGGGGGAGTTGGGGTCCCTTCCTACCCACACCAGTCTGGGATCCTATGAATTTGCTGGCAGACAAGCAGAGAGGAGCCTGGTGCCGCTGCTGCTGCCCGAGGGCAGCTCGCTTGTCCAGCCCAGCCCAGGTGATTCCAGGCTGAGCCTCTCAGGGCAGTCAGTGTTCCCTTAAAACCTGTGGATTTGTCCTTTGTGAACCAGTGGGTTTGTCCCTTATAAACCTCTGTGTTTTTCCCTTAAAACCTGTGGGTTTGTTCTTTGTGAACCAGTGGGTTTGTCCCTACAACCTGTGGGTTTGTCCCTTACAGCCCAGGGGTTTGTCCCTTACAAACCTCTGTGTTTGTCCCTCAAAACCCATGGGTTTGTCCATCACAAATCTGCGTGTTTGTCCCTCACAACCCTGTGGGTTTGTCCCTACAAACCTGTGTGTTTGTCCCTCACAACCCTGTGGGTTTGTCCCTCACAACCCATGGGTTTGTCCATCACAAATCTGTGTGTTTGTCCCTCACAAACCTGTGGGCTTGTCCCTCACTAACCTGTGGGTTTGTCCCTTATAAACCTCTGTGTTTGTCCCTCACAAATCTGTATGTTTGTCCCTACAAACCTGTGGGTTTGTTTCTCCTGCCATTTCCTCCCTGCTGTGGAATGAAGGAGCTGAGCAAGCCTCTGCTGACGGCATCACAGCTTCCAGCAGCTCCAGCAAAAAATTAAAGGAGTGAATAACGGCAAAATGGGCCAAGCCTGAATTCACACAACACACGAATGTTTCAGCTTCACGGTTTAGAATCATTGCAGGGGAGTTTGATTCCCATGGCAGCAAATAACCTTAATAAAGGTAATACCCTAGAAGTTTTGGAGTCAGATGATGATGATCTGTGGCTAAACAGGAGATCAGGGAAATGCATTGCTTCTAATTGCCCTGAGAGACACTGGGAGATGGAGGTTGGAGTAATGCACAAAACGACAGAAATCAGATGAACAGAGGATCACTGCTAAATGTTTCAGTGTGTGGCTGTTTGTAAAACTCAAAACCACATCCTGGTAATTGAGGCTGAGCAGAGGAAAGGAAACACAATGACAAAATCAACAGCAAAAAACCAACGAATAGCAACAGAACTGTTTCCTGTGAAATGCAGTGGTGCTCCAGGAGCTGGGCTGGGATGCAGTGGGGAAAAGGCACCTGAGACAGCTGATCAGCGTCACCTCAGTCAGTGCTCACCTTGGCCCTTGAATGCTGCAAAGAGCACTTCAGGCAGCCAAAAAGCCAATTTAGCGCTGAAATAAAAGGTTTAGACCCATCATCTTCATTTTTAAGTCTGAAAAATGAGTCTGAGCACTCCAAAGAGACATGCCTTTTGTAAATATCTACATTATGGATTTCTCTCCCTGAGGGCACTCTTCACCACTTCTCCTCCTGCCGGGGCTGTCTGGTGAGAGAGGATCGGTGATGAGCAAACCCTCTGGCGCTGATGCACCAACGACTCAAGGAAGGGGCGCTGTGGATCAGCAGCATCGCCGGGAATCCCTTTAAATTGGAGCGCTGGCCACGGACAGCCCGGCTCCGGCAGCACCCCTGAGGCATCCCGGGAACCCCGAGTGCAGCTGCACCTGCGGCGCCTGTTTGAGCCTCTGCAGGTGCCAACAGCGCCCGCAATCCTGGCACAATCCGGCTCAGCCACGTCCCAGGGAGCAGATCCTTGTCAATTCGCGGTGAATAAATCCCTGCCCATTCCCAGGGAACGAATCCCTGCCCATCCCAGTGAATAAACCCCTGTCCATTCCCAGTGAATAACCCCCTGCCCATTCCAGTGAATAGATCCCTGCCCATTCCCAGTGAACGAATTGCTGTCTGTTTGCCCGCTCAGAGTCCCGGGGCAGCAGCAGGGGCCGGGAATGCCCTCGGCCGGTGTTGCGGGACAGAGAAAGGGTGAGCACACCCTGATCCCATCCCATCCCATCCCATCCCATCCCATCCCATCCCAGCCGTGCGCAGGGCTCTGATCCAGCCCCGTCCACACGGGTGAACCCGCAGGGCACTGCGGGCACCATCGCGGGCATCTCCCAGCCCAGTCCGGGCCAATCCCGATCCCTGCCCGCTCCTGGCTCCCAGCAGCGCTAAAAAGGGAGATCCCCGAAGGAGGAAAGCAAGCCATGTTGCCCCAGCTGCGCAGGGCATCCAGGGATCGGGAATTCCCTGTGCCCCCGGAGCACGGCGGCTGCTCCTGTTCTGCTGCACAGCTCCTCGGAGCCTTGCATCAATTCCCTCTTTGGGGTTTGGGGATTGACACCCGTATCCCAAACCACAGCAGGTTCCCATGGGATTGCAGGGTTCCCATGGCATTTCGGTGCTCCCAGGGGATTTCGGCGTTACCATGGGATTTCGGGGTTCCGGTGGGATTTTGGGGCTCCTTTGGGATTTCAGGCTTCCCATGGGATTTCAGGGCTCCCATGGGATTTCAGGGCTCCCAGGGCATTTCGGAGCTCCCGGGGCATTTTGGAGCTCCCGGGGCATTTTGGGGTTCCTGTGGCATTTCGGAGCTCGGGTGACACTCCAGGGCTGCAGACGGTGTCAGTGGTGGGTGCTGCAGCAGCTCCCGCTGCTCCGAGCACACGTCCAGCCCCCGCTGAGCAGAGCCCCAGGCAAACACATCAAATCACAGACTGACAGAAAATGACCCCTTGTTTCGGCTCCTGGCGTGTGAAATCCCCGCTCTTTGATGTGATTTTTGCTGAATTCCATTGATTTCCATCAGCCTCGTTACAGCCCCATTAGGAGGTATCAAAAAGAGAGGAGGCAAATGAGGCGTTGCTCCAGTGCAATGAAAATCCCGGCAGGAACACCTGTGTGTGCAGGACTGCAGCCTCCCCGGGAGCCCCATCTCACTCTCCAGATGCTGGGAATTGCCCTGGGCTCCCCGGGAGCCTTTTCTCACTCTCCAGATGCTGGGAATTGCCCTGGGCTCCTCGGGAGGCTCTCCCAGCTCTCAGCATGGTCACACAGGTGGCCTCTGCAGACCGGGTGGAAAAGGATCCAGCAGCATTCCTCCTGGAAAATTCCCTCTGTAGAGTATCAGTTTCCTTTCGACTGGGCTCAATCAATTTGTTTTCTGGTATTTATGCAATATTCACAAGCTGGTTTTATCCAAAGTCGGAGTTATTGATACCAAAACTTCAAACTCTGGTAATTGAGGAAGGAAAAATGAACGAGTTCCTGGGCAGCTGAAAGCAGGGCAGGAGGGCAGAGGCAAATACAGAATCCCAGACGGGTTTGGGGTGGAGGGACCCTAAATCCCCCCAGGGACCCTAAATCCCCCCAGGGACACCTTCCCCTGTCCCAGGTGCTCCCAGCCCCAATGTCCAGCCTGGCTTTGGGCACTCCAGGGATGCAGAGGCAGCCACAGCTGCTCTGGGTAACATCTGAGTGCATTCCCTCAGATCTCAGTTTCCTCTCATCCCGTTGGATGCAGAAGTTGAAGACACTTTTCATCTTTAACACCAGCCCAGGTGCAGAGTAAGGCTTGGCAGGGTTTGCACACAGAAGGATCACTTTGGGTAGCTGTGAGAAGCAACAGAAAACATTCAAACCAAGAAACACAAAAAAAAAAAAAGAGAAAAAGGCATCTTTTGTGTGTGCATGAGAGGAGAGGCTGGAAACATTCTCTTTGTGAATTGGAGAATAAAGAGCACAGTCAGTGGGGAGGGTTTGCTTTGTACCAGCTCCTTGGAATCCACCTCCAGAGCAGGGATTTCACCCTTCTGGGGAGGCAGCCCCCCTGCCGCTCCACATCAGCAGAGATCAAAGAAAAGCAGGATAAAGATATCTGCCTGTGCTCCCCTTTGTGCCAGAGCTCTCCTGAGAGCACACACGGCTCTCTTGGATCCAGGCATCCTTTAAAAGCCTCCAAAGAAGTTTCCGTGCTCAGCTGGGGGCTGAGCAGTCGGCAGCTGCAGCAACTCAGCTCCTCTCTGCACCCAGGAAAAGGGGGAGGAGGGCTCAACCCAGCCTCAATGGAACTCCAGATTCACAAAATGCACAGGGGGGAGATGCCAGGGAGGTGGGGGCCTCCCTCAAACACTGGCACTGCTGGCACAGGTGCCCAGAGCAGCTGGGGCTGCCCCTGGATCCCTGGCAGTGCCCAAGGCCAGGCTGGACATTGGTGCTGGGAGCACCTGGGACAGGGGAAGGTGTCCCTGCCATGGCAGGGGTGGCACTGGGTGGATTTGGGGTCCCTCTAACCCAAACCAGGCTGGGGCTCCCCCATTCCATGGATCTGCTGCCCTGGGGCTGCTCCAGAAGGGTTCCAGGAGGGCCCCAGGGCCAGCACTTCTCCTGCCCACGGAGTCTCTCCTGGCAGGCACTGCTGCCCACAGCAGGACAGACAGACTCCCTCCTTCCCTGCCCTTCCCAGAGGCTGCCTGAGGACTCTGCATCTCCAGTGAGACACTGCAGACACACAGCGTTCTCAGACTCACACCTCTGAGCCCTCCAAGGCTCAGGAGAGGCACCGAGGGCTGCAGGAGATGCTCTGCAGCTGCCTCAGCCCCGGCTGCTTCCAGGGGTGCTTCCCTCATTCCCATTCCCCAGCCATCCCTGCCAGCCTGGAGAGCTGCTCCTTGCACCACCACTCGTCTCATAAGCATTCCAGGAACCTCAGGGAGCTCAGGGAGAAATTCTGAGCGTTGCAGCTTCTCGGTGGAGCCAGATCAATGAGTCCACTCCAAATAACTCGGCTGGAAATTAACCCTTTCATGAGCTCCAGCAGAACATTTGTGTGAGGGGCTCCGGACATCCTGCTGTTCCCAGCATGGACAGGGACTGCAGGTCCTTCAGCCATGGTCAAGTTATCGCAGTTCTGGAATTCCTGTGGCTGGGAAAGCCCTCCAGGATCACCAAGTCACCAGTCCCCACCCTGTCCCCAGCCCTGAGTGCCAGCTCCAGGTGCCACCTGCAGGGATGGGCACCGCAACCCTCCCTGGGCAGCTCCTGATCCCCCTTTCCATGGGGAAATTCCTGCTGTGCCCACCCTGAGCCTCCTTTGCTCCAGGCTGAGCCCCTGCCCAGCTCCTCAGGGATTCTGCAGCCCCTTCCCAGCTCCTCAGGGATTCTGCAGCCCCTGCCCAGCTCCTCAGGGATTCTGCAGCCCCTGCCCAGCTCCTCAGGGATTCTGCAGCCCCTGCCCAGCTCCTCAGGGATTCTGCAGCCCCTGCCCAGCTCCTCAGGGATTCTGCAGCCCCTGCCCAGCTCCTCAGGGATTCTCCAGCCCCTTCCCAGCTCCTCAGGGATTCTCCAAAGATGCTCCAGGATCCAGACCCATCCTCAGGAGTTCAATCCATGAGTGCAGGGGAGGATTCTGGGCCCTGCTGTCTCACATGGGGGAAATTGTCCCCAGCCCAGCATTTCATTTGTTATTCCAAGGTAGAACACATGGCGTTGGCTCCTTAATTAGGCGGTTTTACCTCCCCACATTAATGCAATTATATCAAAGCTGATTGCAAGTTTTAAACTTCACTTTATCAGCCGAGCAATTACAGTTTTATGGGCTTTATCCTCTTTGCAGTAACTTTAATACACTTTTGTTTCCTAATTATTTCCCTTCCCAGATTATTGCTCTTAAGTAACATCAGCATTACTGCGGGTTCAGGGCTGGAGACAGAGCCCCAGATCACCCAGACACTTCCTGCAGGAGCCCAGGGTGGCAGTGGCAGTGCCAGGATGCAGAACGAGCTACCAAGAAGCAATTATTCCATCTGGAGCCCTTCCCATTGCATCTCCCCAGCACCAAAGGCACAGAGTGGCTGCACAGCCAGAGCTGGGATGGGCTGGGACACCTGGGGGGGCTCACCTGGGCAGGAGCAGCTCCAGGGAGAGCTCAGAGCCCCTGGCAGGGCCTGAAGGGGCTCCAGGAGAGCTGCAGAGGGACTGGGGACAGGGATGGAGGGACAGGACACAGGGAATGGCTCCCAGTGCCAGAGGGCAGGGATGGATGGGAGATTGGGAATTGGGAATTGTTCCCTGGCAGGGCTGGATGGGATATTGGGAATTGGGAATTGTTCCCTAGCAGGGCTGGATGGGAGATTGGGAATTGGGAATTGTTCCCTGGCAGGGCTGGGTGGGATATTGGGAACTGGGAATTGTTCCCTGGCAGGGCTGGGTGGGATATTGGGAATTGGGAATTGTTCCCTGGCAGGGTGGGCAGGCCTTGGCACAGGTGCCCAGAGCAGCTGTGGCTGCCCCTGGATCCCTGGCAGTGCTCAAGGCCAGGCTGGACACTGGGGCTGGAGCACCTGGGACAGTGGGAGGTGTCCCTGCCATGGCAGGGGTGGGATGGGATGGGACGGGATTTAAGGGGCTGGAATGTGATTATGTTTAAGGTCCATTCCTACCCAAACCATTCTCTGATTCTGTGATTTAAAAAAAAATATTGTTTTTTATTTTTTTTTTCTTTGTTCTTTTTTTTTTTTTTTTTTTGAGGAAATGCCCCCAAAGAAGCCACTGAAAGAGTCACAATCACTGCTCAGCAAGGACTCCTGCTTGACCTCAAGCATTCCATTCCCCACACCTGAACACTGCCAATTGAGACAGAAGCTTTACAACAAAAAACCAAAGCCCAATCCAGCCCCAGAATTGTTCCTTCCCTCTGCAGATGGAACAGCTGGGGATGGGATCTGCCTGCTCTGGGTCGGGCTGTAAGGAGCACTAATAATGGCTGAAATCCTCCCTTCCCATTAGGAAATTCCTCTGCTCTGTTTCATTTAAAAATACCCTGAGCAACTGCTGGTAGTGCCATTCTACTGGAGAGGAAAAAACCAGCTCAGGTTCTTTTTAGGATATTTTTGAGCAGATGAAAATGGGAAGAAAAAAGAAGTGTTTGAATGCAGGCAAAGCTCAATCGACAAGCAAAGTCCTAAAGGGAGCAGGGAGTCAATCCAGAGGGTGCTGCTGGCAATGACAATTCCATCTGCCACGGGGATTCTCCTTGGTCATGAATCTCTGGGTCTCTTCTTGTGACTCTTGAGAAATGGGGGGAAGGTTCCTGAGGTATCTCAGCCTTGGTGGGCTCTTTTGGGCTTTGGCTTGGGCTGTTTCTTGGTTTCTTTAAGGTTTTTCATGGTTTTTATTCAGAGAAACTCAATGTAAAAAATACCCAAACATTTAACCACAGAGGGGTTTGGTTCCCCAAATCCCTGAGGTGTAACCATGAGGAGCAGTTCCTGTAATTGCCCCCAGGTCCCTCAGGTGTCACCCTGAGGGGCAGTTCCTGTCATTGCCCCCAGATCTCTCAGGTGTCACCCTAGGGTCCGTTCCAACACTCAGATCCCCCAGGTGTCACCCTAGGGTCAGTCCCTGTCACTCCCCAGGCGTGGTGAGGCTCAGCTGCCCCAGGCAGGAGCAGGAGGAGCTGCTGCCCTGCAGGGCTCTGTGCCAGGGCTGGCAGTGCTGGCCACACACGGCAGAGACAACCCCAGCACACCAAGGGACAGGAGAGCCCCCCAGTGCCCCTGGGCAGGGCCATGGGTCATCTCAGGCAGCTCCTCCCAAAACCAGTGCCATTGATGCATTCCCAGTCTGCTCAGGCGCTGCAGCACAAACTGCCAGCAGCACACGACATTTCACCGCTTTCATCTCCCAGAAATAATTTGACAGTGCTTGAGGATTTGATGGCTCTGATTACATTATTATTGTTTGTTGAATACCAATAAAAGCTTTAAAAAACAACTTCCCACAGCTGCTGCAGCAGCAGATGTGCCGTGCTGGGCCAGCACAGGGGACGTGGGGGACTTTTCCTGTCCCATGGGATGGGGATGGATTTCCCAGCAGGGCCCTGAGCCCCCAGGGCTGTTCCTGTGTGTCCCTGGGGCAGCTGATCCTGATGGAGCTGGGATGGAGCACCCCAGAGCAGCCCTGGGCTTCACAGAGCTCACTCTGATCCTCCTTCAGAACCGTGGAAATGGAATAACCAGAGTTATGGAATGCCAGACTGGTTTGGGTGGGAAGGGACCCTAAAGACCATCCCATCCCACCCCTGCCATGGCAGGGACACCTCCCACTGTCCCAGGTGCTCCAGCCCCAATGTCCAGCCTGGCCTTGGGCACTGCCAGGGATCCAGGGGCAGCCCCAGCTGCTCTGGGCACCTGTGCCAGGGCTGCCCACCCTGCAGGGAACAATTCCCAATTCCCAATATCCCATCCCGCCCTGCCCAGGGTCCAGGAGCTGTCCAGCTCAGAGGGGCTCTGAGAGCAGCCCCAGCCCCTCTGAGGGATCCCCCAGGTCCCCCTGCCCAGCCCGTGTCGGAGTGAGGAGGCTGCAGCAGAGGCACGAGCCGTGGGATCACCTTCATTATTTCCTTCCTGCAGCATTAATTTCTCTCCCTAATCCAGGCAGGGCTGCGTGCCGTTATTAAAGCAGCTTTAATCCAATCACACACAAACAGCACGGATCACAGGAGGCCCCAGAGGCGCGGGGGGCTCGGCTGAAGTTCAGCACAGCAAATGCCAGGGCTGCTCCTGCTCACACGGCCAAGGGGAGGCTCTGTGCCCCCCAGCCCCTGTGTCCCACTGTCAGTGCCACTGGAGTGCCTGCTAATCACCAGGGAGCCTTGCAATTCATTCCTAATTAATTCATAAGCAGGCAAAAACGTGCCATCAGCCATGAGAGCTGGAACCTGTGTTCAGATTAAACCCTGTGACAGTGTTCACAGGGGTCCCAGGATGAGGGAAGAGATGAGGATCTGACTCCATATTTCAGAAGGCTATTATATTATATTATATTATATTATATTATATTATATTATATTATATTATATTATATTATATTATATTATATTATATTATATCTATACTAAAAGAATAGAAGAAAGGATTTAATCAGCAGGCTAGCTAAGAATAGAAAAGGAATGATAGCAAATGATAGCATTAATTAGAAACAACCCCATGAGACCAATCCCAGCTGCACCTGTTGCATCCCACAGCAGCAGATAACCATTGTTTGCATTTTGTTCCTGAGGCCTCCCAGCTTCTCAGGAGGAAAAATCCTAAGGAAAGGATTTTCCATAGAAGATGTCTGTGACAAAACCCCAAATGGCTGCAGAGCCCAGGCAGCCCTGGATGGAGCCAGAGGCAGAGCTGCCTTCCCAGAAGCCCAGCCTGGAAATCAGAATTCAGCAGGTGC
Source organism: Melozone crissalis (assembly GCF_028551555.1). Taxonomy (NCBI): domain Eukaryota; kingdom Metazoa; phylum Chordata; class Aves; order Passeriformes; family Passerellidae; genus Melozone; species Melozone crissalis. Next base: position 886,183 of record NW_026535797.1, on the reverse strand, counting down.
AGCCATGGACTCTGTGGAATCCAGAGGTGTTGATCAATCCAGGGCTGTGGGCCTCTTGAATCATTGATGGCTGGTGCCAGTGCTTGGAACCGGCCAGGAGAGTCCTGCTTCTGTCCATCCCTGCTTCATCCCTCCCTGCTTCATCCACCTCTCATGCGTGGTCTCACCTGAGCCAAGTCCCAAGGGTGCCCAGATCCCCAGCACCGCGCCCATCCCCACCCCTGCAGCACCTCAGCTCTCATCCCACCCAGGAGTTTATCTGGAGATAAACCAGGGGAAACTGGCCCAGACAGGCTGGACACTGGGGCTGGAGCACCTGGGACAGTGGGAGGTGTCCCTGCCATGTCACTGAGTGATTCTCAATGTCCCTTCCCACTCAAATCATTCCATAACTCCAAACCCCCAGCTCTGGAGGGGCAGGGGAGCAGAAAACTGTTCATTCCCCACCCTGAATAATCCCATTTCCTCATTTTGAAAAGTTGAGTTTAAAGAGAAATTCAACCTTTTTTCCCTTTGAATTTTCCTTCTGATCTCTGTGTAGGAATATTTCAGGGGTTGCACTGAACCAAGTGGAAAGTAATCACATAAAGCTCCTGTCAGAATGTCTTAGTGCTCCAGCTAATGAAAGGACAAATAAAATACCAGCATTATTGCCAACCTTTGAAAGTTGCCTTTCTGAGGAGTCCTTTTTAAGTGCTAATTAATCAAATCAGTGATATTTTTCCAGGGTCAGTGACTCATTACTGCTGCACTTGCTGGAAGTGAAGAAGGCTGAAATATTAAACTAAATAGATCATAATTCTTCCATAGATGGCCAGGCTGTGTTTGAGGCAGGAGCAGCACTCTCTTGAGTCAAACCCATTCTGAATCACTTTCTGCTCCCTCTCTCCCTCCTTTTGATGGCACTACAGCAGCAGGAGGTGACATTAGGGGAGTTATTCCATAAACATGGCTGGTGCAGAGGAGCAGCGCTGGGGCCACCCTTCCCTGCTCCAGGGATGTCACCCCACTGCCACCAGGGCTCAGCTCTGGGCTCAAACCCTGCCTGGCAGTGACAGAGGGCACAGCTGGACCCCGGGCTGAGGCACAAATTGGATTTTTGCTGGGATGGAGAACAGGGAGGGGAGGAATCCTCATTCCCAGGGCTCCCCTGTGCCCTGGCACTCCCAGCTGCCCAAACTGTGCATCCAGAAAGGAGAGCTGGGAAAGGTGTCAGGAGATGCAAAGAGAGCCATGAGAGGAAAAGGCAGAGAGAGGGGGCTGATGGGAGATTCCAGAATGGTTTGGGTTGGGAGGGACCCCAAATCCCCGCCAGTGCCACCCCTGCTATGGCAGGGACACCTCCCACTGTCCCAGGTGCTCCCAGCCCAATGTCCAGCCTGGCCTTGGGCACTTCCAGGGATCCAGGGGCAGCCACAGCTGCTCTGGGCACCTGTGCCAGGCCTGCCCACCCTGCCAGGGAAGGATTTCCTCCTAAAATCCAATATTGTCCCACCCTGTTTCATTAAAGCAAATCACCTGTGTCCTGTCCTGTCAGCAAGAGGGGGAAGAAACCAAGAAGGGTTAATAAAGCAGGGGAGAAACAGAGTGATTGATAAAGCATGTGAGGTGATGGAAGGAAAATAATGAAACAAAGATGTCACTATAGGATATGAAAGAACAGAAGCACACACTGCTGCTCTCAAGGTGAAGGAAAGGGAAGTTTATTTTCTGACTCCGTCAGTGACATTGACAGTGCCACCTCTCCAATGACACTGGACAAACCAACAGCCCATCAGATTTTTCCTCCTCCATAAAAGAATGCAAAACAATGAGTTATTTACAGAAAGTGTGTGAGAAAGTTCACTACAAGAATGTCAACATCAGAAGGCTTAGAAAATCTTAAAAAATTGGCGACACTAAGAGAACGAGGAAACTCAATTAAATATGTTTTAAACCATGTCACAGATGAACATTCCTTACATGAGGAGCCCAGGCTGGACAGAAGCAGAGAGTTCCAGAGGAATTTCCTATGTCAGATGAGCTGTGCCAGGAGGAGAGTCCCAGGCTCACAGAGGAGCTGAGTTTGAAGGACCCAGAGGATGGAGCCCAGCCTGGGCAAAGGCAGCTCTGAGTTGGAAGACAGGGATGGATGGATGGATGGATGGATGGATGGATGGATGGATGGATGATGGATGGATGGATGGATGAGGGATGGATGGATGGATGGATGGATGGATGATGGATGGATGGATGGATGGATGGATGGATGGATGGATGATGGATGGATGGATGATGGATGGATGGATGGATGATGGATGGATGGATGAGGGATGGATGGATGATGGATGGATGGATGGATGAGGGATGGATGGATGGATGGATGGATGGATGGATGATGGATGGATGGATGGATGGATGGATGGATGGATGGATGATGGATGGATGGATGGAGGGATGATGGATGGATGGATGATGGATGGATGGATGGGTGGCTGGATGATGGATGGATGGATGGATGGATGGATGGATGGATGGATGAATGGATGGATGGATGATGGATGGATGGATGGGTGGATGGATGAGGGATGGATGGATGGATGATGGATGGATGGATGAGGGATGGATGGATGATGGATGGATGGATGGATGAGGGATGGATGGATGGATGGATGGATGGATGGATGATGGATGGATGGATGGATGGATGGATGGATGGATGGATGATGGATGGATGGATGGAGGGATGATGGATGGATGGATGATGGATGGATGGATGGGTGGCTGGATGATGGATGGATGGATGGATGGATGGATGGATGGATGAATGGATGGATGGATGATGGATGGATGGATGGGTGGATGGATGAGGGATGGATGGATGGATGGATGGATGGGTGGATGGAGGGATGGATGGATGGATGAGGGATGGATGGATGGATGGATGGATGGATGATGGATGGATGGATGGATGGATGGATGGATGGGTGGATGGAGGGATGGATGGAGGGATGAGGAATGGATGGATGGATGGATGGATGGATGGATGATGGATGGATGGATGGATGGATGGATGGATGGATGGATGAGGGATGGATGGATGATGGATGGATGGATGGATGGATGAGGGATGGATGGATGGATGGATGGATGGATGGATGGATGGATGGCAGCTCTGGAGCAGCTCCAGGACCAGCTGCACTCAGAGAGCAGCAGCAGCAGCAGAGGGGATGGCTGCAGCCCTTTAACGCAGAACACATTTCCAGCTGGATGGGGTCTGTGTGAGCCCAGAACCTGGCTCTGATCAGCTGCACACGTGTGGGCAGCACCAGCCCTTTAATTTATCATCATATTGCAGAGGAAACACGCTCAGACATTAACCCACCCCAGCTGAGCACGGCGAGGATTTGTCTTCATCAACAAATGGAATATTCAAGGTCTCCCAGAGCCTCTGGTGGAGGAAAACCTTTGTGTAATCTCAATGGCAATCTCAATGCCACAGAAACATAATTTAGGGCTTGACATTATGAGTTATTACAGGCTATTAGATGGGTTTTTTCATTTCTTTTGTTAACTAATGCCTGTCCTCAGAATGAAAATTATATGCAGCAATATCTCTCCACAATTGCAGGGGGATGATCTAGAGATTGCCACGGAACAAAAAGGCTTGGTGGGGTTTTCAGGGCAGCAAATGTTGCTCAAACTCTCCAGCTTCAACAGCCCTTGAGGCATTCCAGAGCTGCCAGGGGCTGCAGAGCACCACAGGGAGCACACAGGGGACAACCATGGAACCCCAGCCTGGTCTGGGTGGGAAAGGACCCCAAACCCACCCAGTGCCATGGCAGGGACACCCTCCCCTGTCCCAGGTGTTCCCAGCCCCAATGTCCAACCTGGTATGGGACACTCCAGGGATCCAGGGGAATCCACAGTCCCTCAGAAATGTTCTTCTTGTTGTTCAAAGCTGCAGCACAAACACTCAGTGCTTTGGTGTTTCTCCTCCTCAGGGCAGAACTATGTGCTGGAATTTTCCCCTGCTAAGGAAAGGTCCCAAACCCCAAATCCATGCATTTTGTGCACTGGGGTTCCCATTATCCCCCGTTTTCAGCCCATGGGAAGGGGCTGAGCACCTCGGGCTGGCAGTGCCCATCTCCCCTCTCCTCCCCTGTGCTGTGCACAATCAGCTTTGGGCAGGTTCAGCCTGAAATGCCAGCGTGGGGCTCATGGGCAGCAAGGACATCTCACTGCTCAGATAGTCAGGTTACTGGAGAAAGAGAAGCCCCAAGCCTTTACATGTGAGATTTTTAAAAGGAAATTTGGTACCCCAAGGTCCAGGGGATGCTGTATTTGCCCATCCAATGGATCCGTGCCCCAGTAACCCCCCCATGAAATCTCCTTGTGTTTGGAGGGGCTTATTTTATATAGAAATATATAAATATAGAGATAATCAAGTATATAAATATATAAATTTATATATATTATTATATATATTTTATATATGTATAGATAGATATCTATTTATATTATATATAAATAGATAGCTATTTGTATTTATATAAATAGTTATCTATTATATATGTGTGCGTATATTTTACGTATAAAGATATATATGAATAAATAAATCCTATATAACCATATAAATATAAATATATAACATTATATAAATTATATAAAAACATATAAATAAATAAATAAATAAATTTATATATATATAAATTTAGGTTATGAACCAGAGCCTTCATTTCTCACCCTGTCCCAGACCTCACTCACTCCCAAGTGCTGAGGAGTCTCCCAGTCTGCCCTGGGTGGTGGGTGCAGCATCCTCCCATGGAAACAGGAATTAAAGGGGTTTTCCTTTGCCAGGTGCAGTTGAGGAATGACACCCACCTTGTGTGCGGCTGAGGGGTGTCTGTTTTTAAGCAATACACCTTTAAAATCTGTATAAGAAATCAGATGAGCCTAGTGAAAACAGGAAGGGTTTGGGGTTTTTTCCCAGGAGGGAACACATAAAAGTTTGCTTTGAGTGGAGAGGAAATATTGGCAATGCTAAAGGCCCCCTGAACCCCCTGTGTGGAAGGCAGATTGGATAGGATTGTTAAACTAAAGCAGAATGTACATATCCCCAGTGCCTCTGCCAGGATGATTCAAAGCCCTGGAATTGTTCTTTCTGGGTTTGTTTCTCGCAGGCCTGTTTGGAGCGGTTTGGCTGCGGGCACTGAGACATTCCCTCAGCCCCCCGTGCAGACAGAGCTGATGCTTCTCTCCATGGGCTCACAGCTCCTCCAGCTCTGCCTCACTCGTGGCTGGTAATTAAAGGATGCAGAAAACCTCCAGGACTCCACCCACACACCCCAGAGCCACATGGCAACCTGCTGCTGCTGAGCCCTGATAATGGCCTAATTAATTCTCCGTGAGAGAACAAAGCTGAAAAATCACCTCCATCTTTGGAACAAACCTGCTCCATCTTTGCTGCTGCTGCTGCTGCCCCACATTCCCGTGACTGCCAGGGAGGATGGACAGACAGCCAGGGCAGGGCAGATGCCAGGGCTGGGCTCCAGGGGCTGGCTTTGAGCAGAGTTTATGGAATTGTGACCTGTTCTTTCCCCAGGCCCAGCACCAGCACCATCCAAGCTCAGTCTTGGAATGGTTTGGGTGGGAGGGACCCCAAATCCCCGCCCAGTGCCACTCCAGCCATGGCAGGGACACCTCCCACTGTCCCAGGTGCTCCCAGCCCCAGTGTCCAGCCTGGCCTTGGGATCCAGGGGCAGCCACAGCTGCTCTGGGCACCTGTGCCAGGGCTGCCCACCCTGCCAGGGAGGAATAATGGGGATAAATTCCAATGATGTGGAAAGAGGGACTGACCCTGGCCCTGCTGCTCCTGCCCAGGTTCCCCAGGGGTCACTCCCAACTGCCCCCTGGACACGTGGCACCCCCAGGTGTGGCACCCCCAGGTGTGGCACCCCCAGGTGTGGCACCTGAAGGCTCCTGGTCAGGTGGCACCAAGAGCTGGACACCTCACCAGGAGTGATGGAAGAGCCAGATCCAAATTAACACAAAGTGGGAAGAGAAAAGCCAGGCTGGAATGTTGGAATAACTTACAGCAGCCCTTCCCCATGGCTCACAAATGTCCCTTATCTCCCCCCCAATCTGCAGAGAGAGCAGAGGCAGGGAAGGGATGAGAGCTCAGCTGAGCACTTTAGGCTAATGTTATTCATAAGCAAGGCTTATCTCCCTCAGTACAGCTTGCATATTTTTATAAATAGCTGCATTCCTTGAGCACTCTCAGTTTGGGAGCCCAGAGCTCCGTGTCTCACCTGGTTTCCCAGAGGAAATGGATTGATGGCCACCGTGCAGCTGCCTCCACCAGGGCAGGGTTTCAGCTGGATTGCTGGATGAACCTCACAGCATCTGCAGGTGTGAGAGCAGCAGAGCCAGGCTCTGGCACCCTGCAGCTCTGGCACAGCACCTCCCTGCTCCTGCTCACTCTCCCCACGCCAGGATCACACCTGCAAACACAACCCAGAGCCTTTCCTTCCCCACGCAGCAGAGGGGAGATCCCAGCACTCGTGGAGGCATTCCTACCACCAGACATGCCAGCAGCTTCCCAACCCACACCCACCAACAGGGGAGCTTTTAATTAGCTCCAAATGGCAGATTAAAGTTGGCCACTGTTGCTGTGACTTTGTCTACTTCCAAATTTTTCATGGCTGGAAGTAGCAATTTATTGTTCAGTACTGAGAGATTCGGAAAAGTCAAGCTGAGAGTGGCTCCCAGGGAATAAATCATCTCACTGCGATAAACATTTCCCCTAAAATTGCTTCTTCCACAGTTTATTAGGCCTTTTATTTTGGAGGAGGCAGTTCCACAAATTTTTCTCTGCAGTTTCAGTGATTGATAATTAAGCTCATGTGGTTTGACTATTTGTGTGATTTCAAAGGCAAATCTTCATCTCGCCCACCCGACGCTCACCTAAACAACGTGTTCTATTTCAGAATAAGAGAACAAGGGGAGCATGGTGAGAACAGGGAAAGGTTCCTCATGGAAAGGGCTGTCCAGGCCTGGCACAGCTGCCCAGGGCAGGGCTGGATCCCTGGCACTGCCCAAGGTTGGACACTGGGGTTTGCAGGGGACAGAGGGAGGAGTCCCTGCCATGGCATGAGAAGGTCCTGAAGGTCCCTTCTAACACAAACCATTCTAGCTTTGACTTCATTTTTTACTTATGTAAGCTGAATTTGATTAAACTTGGCCAATTTTTTGGTATTAACAAAATCACGCCAACAGAGCTTCCTCCCCTGAGTGAGATCTCCCACACTTATGCAGAAAGGGCAGGTCCGCCCAGGAATTCTCATCAGGAAAGGATTTCTCACACCAAATAGGGAATGGCATCCTTGGTTTATCATAGAGGGGACTCAGGATGGCTGCAGGTCCTGTCCTGGCTGAGGCAGGGAATTTCAGATCCAAAACTCTCAGCTCTGACATCCTCAGCCCTCGTTTCATGGAGCTGCTTTGCCACATCCTGCTCTGTGTTCTTCACTGCCTGGCAGCACTGCAGCCTTTTCATTCTTAGAAACGGGCCACGACCACTGTAATCCAAATAAATCCATCTCACCTCTCAACAGAAACAATGAAAAGACAGATTAGGAACAAAAGCTAAGGGCTCTTTGTCACATGTTCATAAATGAATAAAAGTACATGATGGAAAACTCTGAAACAACGTCCAATCGCTGGTGGAACCTCTGAGAGACACATCACTAATGGTTCATTTAACTTTGCAGTATCTTAAACTCCCTCGCTTTGTGAAGCTGGAATTATTTATGAGCCAGTTTATTCTGAGCAGATTAATATTCATTGGGCAGCTGGCAGAAATGTGTGCTCCTTTCTCTGCTTGCAGGAGCACAGAGCCCTCACTCTGGAGCTGTGGCCGGGGCCTGAAAGTCACACAGGTTTGAATAGTGTAATGATAAAATGATCACAGGGTGAAAATGCAGATTTTTTTGATTTTTGGTATGGGGGTTTTGGGGACAAGATGGAGGAACTTGGGTGTGTCCAACCTTTCTTCTTCTTCTTCTTCTTCTTCTTCTTCTTCTAGTTCTCCATTTTCTGCAGTGATGCTGGCACTTTGGGACTGGTTTAGAGTAGAAGTGCACTGTCTAACACAGGTGATAGGTATTGGGAATTAAGTGTAAATATGTTATAAATAGTTTGTAGTACAAAAGAACAACACAGAGTGCCTGTGGCTGCCCTGCTGAGCAGATCTCAGCTGGGCAGAAAGAAAATTTTATAGATAAGAATTATTAAACAACCTCAAGACCAAAAAGTGAAGCACTGCAAAGACCATTCTCATTTGGAACTTTTTTTTTTCATTAAGCCTAAACACCCAGCTTGAGAAAGGACCCTCCTCACCTCACCCCTCTCCCAAAACCAGAAGGGTTTGGAGAGTCAGGAGAAGGCACAGAGCTACAGAAAACAAAAATAAAAACCCACTGCATGCTCAAATTAGCCTCTAATTTCTTACCATATTGACAATGTAGAAAAAATTGGGTTTTTTCCACCAGCACCATCACTTGTGACCCCCAGTCTCAGCCCAGCCATAACATTGTTCCCTGGGGACCCTGGAAACCAGACAAGTTAATGTATGTTAATACAGGAGAAATCAACTCACCTTTGAATCTCCTAATGAGCTTTTGTAATAAGCCTATTTTTGGTCTGGGTATTTATAACTATCCCACCTGAAACTGAAAACAAGGAGCAGTTCATAAACTGATCAGGCATTTGCATAAAAGATGTGGCTGGAGCTGATGCTAATGAGCTGATGGGAGCCTTGCACCCACAAGGAAGAGCAAGCAGCAGCCAGGAGTGGCCAAAGCCCCCGAGCCCTGAGTGTGAGGAGGGATTTCCTTCAGCACACAGCAGAGATGCCCCTTCTTGGCACCCCATGCCTTTGGATGGCTCTCACTTTGGCCAAGATTCATTTTTTTTTTGGCTATCCATCCCATGTCCCTCATATCTTCCCCTCAAAGTTGTGTCTTGCTCCTTGATTTTTCCCCCTGCTTTTGCAACATCTGCGAGGTCAGTTTTAGCCTATTTGGGTTCTTTGCAATGCAGCTTATTTCCTCCCAGACCATTTTCTGCTAGTCACTAAGTGTCACTGGTGACACAGGTGACATTAGTGACACTGGTGACACTGGTTACATGATGATACTGGTGACACTGGTGACATGGTGGCACAGTGACACTGGACACTGGTGACATGGTGACACTGGTGACACTGGTGACACAGTGACATGGTGACACTGATGACACTGGTGACACTGGCACAGGTGGCACTGGTTACATGGTGACACAGTGACATGGTGACACAGTGACACTGGTGGCACTGGTCACCGTGCTGCTCCAGGACACAGTGTGACACCGGGCTGTGGCTGTGTGTGCTGCACTTGGTCCCTTTATATCTTTAATTTCGAGGTTTCTCAGCTGTTTGCTGCTTCCTGTGATTGCAGCAGCCCCCACATCTCTGCGCCTGGATTCAGAGCAGCTCGGGGGGTCCCAGCATTGGGGATGCTCCACGGGGGCCTGGCCTCACCAGGATCCTTCTGCAGGGCTGGGACATTTAAACCTGGGCCCAGAATTAACCCTGGAGCCCCCCAGGCCTGCACAGCCCTCCCAGGCTCCTGTCCCACTGCTCCATCTCCTGCCTTCCCCATCCCACCCCATGTAGGCACATTTTGTCCTTCACCCCGGGCTGCTGCTCTCGTTTCCTGCCCTCCCTCCATTCAGCAGCACCACCACCGTTAATCTCTGCAAAATATTTGTAATTTGAATTAAAACTGTGATTTGGATAGAAGCTGTAATTTGTATAGACATGGTAATTTGTATAAAAACACATTTCCTCCAGCAAACGCTTTGCTTGGCTTTTATGTTTGCTGGCTCTGGAACACAATGAACACCCTCGCTGCAGATCTGCTGTTTCCTTCTGAATTCTTAAAAGGCAGCAAAATGGTTAAGGATCTGTAAACTCCTCTCCTATATTTTCAGAAGTGGAAAACAAATGAAGTGAGTTTCATTTGGGGTTTTTTTTCAAATATTCTCCAGGGCAAAATCTTGATGCAGCAGCAGAGTCAGGTTGCCTCACGCATGAACAGCATCATATATATAAATATATATAAAAATATCTATCTGGGAGGTTCCATACTTGAAACCATGCCAGCAATGTCTTCTCTGCTGCATGAATTCCCAGATGTGCAGGGGTCAGAGCGTGGAGGGACATTTCCCTGGCTCTGCCCTCGCTGCCCGCTGCAGTGCCCCAGCCTGGCTGGGATGTGACACCCGAGTCCTGCCTTGGATGTGACACCTGGATCCTGCCCTGGATGTCACCCCAAGGTCCGACCCCCGCGTCCTGCCCATGCCCCAGCAGCCCCAGCCCCTCTCCCCGCAGCGGTGTGTTCATTATCGCCGCCGTTAATTGTCAATGAGCCAGCAGCTGCTCGCTGCTAATGAGCCGCAGCTCGGAGACTGCTCCTGGTGGCTGCAGCTCCGCGCTTGGCAGCCTGCCTGCAGCTCCTGGAATCACGGGGAATCCGCACGGAATCTCGGGGAAGAACCTGTGGAATCACAGGGAATTAATGGAATCACAGGAATTCATGGAATCTCAGGGAACCCATGGAATCACAGGGAAGAACCTGTGGAATCACAGGGAAGAACCCGTGGAATCACAGGGAATTAATGGAATCACAGGGAAGAGCCCAGGGAGTCACAGGAATTCATGGAATCAGAGGGAAGAACCTGTGGAATCACAGGGAAGAACCCACAGAATCCCATGGAACTCATGGAATCACAGGAACCCATGGGATCACAGGGAAGAACCTATGGAATCTCAGGGAAGAACCCATGGAATCACGGGTAATTCAAGGAATCTCAGGAACTCCTGAAATCACAGGTAATTCATGGAATCACAGGAACCCATGGAATGACAGAACCCATGGGATAACAGGGAATAACCCATGGAATCCCAGGGAAGAGCTTTTGGAATCCCAGCCTGCCTGCCTGCCAAGGCACCTCCAGCCCCAGGCACAGCCCAGGCTGCTCCAGCCCTGCCCAGCCCGGCCTGTGGAGCTCTGGGCAGGACTTTGGCTCAGTAGAATGTGAGGTCTCAGCTGGGTTTGGCCTTTCCCTGAGTTATGGCAGCCGTTCATGCACTGAGGGTGTGTTTAAGCGGGAAGAGCAGGAGCACACGTTCACCCCGTGCACATTCCCTGCTTTCAGTGTGAACTGCAGTGCCACACCAAACTGAGAGCAGATCTGGGGGGGATTTGGGGCAGGAATTGTTCCCTGGGAGGGGCTGGGATGGAATCCCCAGGGAAGATGGGTCCCTGGCAGTGCCCAGGGCCAGGCTGGACAGGGTTTGGAGCACCTGGGATGGTGGGAGGTGTCCCTGCCATGGATGGGCTGTGAGATCCATTCCAACACAATTCTTTATCATCTACAACGCCTTTTTAAACCACTAAAGACTCAGGCCTCTGGTTCACTTTTTCTTAGCATCAAATCTCTTTGATGACCTCACTGAACAGGAGATTCCAGTGAGGATGTTTTGGGGTACAGGACAGGAATTTGGTGAAATAAATATTTTGATAGTAAACAAAATTCCAAAATTCTAAATTGGAATATCCTGGTTACTGTGTTGCAAATGAGCTGTGAAATACCAGCTCCTTTTAATTTTTTTTAATTAGAAGGTCATCAAATTTGCCAGATAACGTTCAAATGCAAAGTATAGCAGGATTTTTTTTCTGCTTTTTGGGGAAATAAAGCATCGTGGAATCACTTTCTCCTGTTTAAATACCATGGGGCAATGAGAGCTGGTGCACTCAGAATGCAAAGCAGGGAAACACTTAGATTAGAACAATTAGTGCAGAAAACATCTGCATCCCTTGTTAACCATAGGGACCATCCAGCAAAAGTGTGGTGGTTTTTTTTTTTAATGTTAATTGGAATTCATTAAAATAACTTTGCTTCAAAGTAAACATTAAAGCCATTTCTGGGCTTTTTATTTCCATGTTTACCTCGTCAGCTTCCATCTGGTTCCGGCTCTCCTGGCTTGGAGGGAGAGCTGGACTTTAAAGGAATTATTGCTGGGGCTGAAAGGCTCCAGCTGCTCCCAAACCCAGCCCTGCCTGCCCCTGCTGGCACTGAGGGGACACTGGGGTCACACGGAGCCCTTTTCTGCTCACCAGTGAGGCACAGGGGAGGAACAGCCGGAATTTACCAGGAAAGGGTGCTGGGAATTAAATAGGAGCTGAAGGAGGGGAGATTTGGGTGGGATATTGGGAACTGGGAATTGTTCCCTGCAGGGCTGGATGGGATATTGGGAATTGGGAATTGTTCCCTGGCAGGGTGGGATGGGATATTGGGAATTGGGAATTGTTCCCTAGCAGGGCTGGATGGGATATTGGGAATTGGGAATTGTTCCCTGGCAGGGCTGGATGGGATATTGGGAATTGGGAATTGTTCCCTGCAGGGTGGGCAGCCCTGGCACAGGTGCCCAGAGCAGCTGTGGCTGCCCCTGGATCCCTGGCAGTGCCCAAGGCCAGGCTGGACATTGGAGCACCTGGGACAGTGGGAGGTGTCCCTGCCATGGCAGGGTGGCACTGGGGGGGGATTTAAGGTCCCACCAACCCAACCCAGGCTGGGATTCTGTGGTTCCATAAAGAATTGTGGGCCCACTGAGCTGTGCCCATTGAGCTCCTGTGACTCTTGAAAGCCCCCGGGAGGAGACCCCAGCCCTGCTCAGGGCTGGCACTGCCTCCTGTGCCCATTGAGCTCCAGGGACCCTCCGTGCCCCTCCCAGCCCCGCTGCCAAGCCCTTTCCCAGCACCCAGGAGACATTCAATCCATCTGCCCCGGGAGCAGGGAGGTCCCGGACACCCAGAGAGGCACAGTCACCTCCTGTGCTCCAGCAGAGCCTGTCTGGTGCCATGATCCTACACCTGAGAGCAGCTCTGCCTGCAGGGAGCCCTCGGGAGGGATTTAGCCCTGCATCATTAGAGGGCTCACGTTCCGTGGGAGGGCAGACACTTGGAGCATCGCCTTGGATTCACACCTGGTTGGACCGGGCTGGAACTCACAGGCAGCTCAGATCCCAGCAATGTGCCTGGGGAGGGCTCTGGGTGTGCAGCTGTGCCTGCAGACAGCAGCCCCACACACCTGCAGCCTGTGCCTGCATCTCCAGTGCTCCCAACCTGGAATTCACTGTACAGGAGCGGGGATGTGGAGGCAAAGCCCTCGCTGTGAGATGAATGCTGGGGAGCTGGGGCATGAGGATTGTTTACCCATAAATCAAATCCCCCTCAAGTCTCTGAGCCTGCAGGGGTGCACAGCCTTCCCTTCCCTTCCCTTCCCTTGCCTTCCCTTCCCTTGCCTTCCCTTCCCTTCCCTTCCCTTCCCTTCCCTTCCCTCAGAACGGGATCCTGCTGGAGCACTCCCACCGTGGGCTGCTGCCCCTTCCAAAGCTCCTTCTCCTTCCAAAGGCTCCTTCCTGCTCCTTCCAAAGGCTTCTGCCCCTTCCAAAGGCTGCCTGGGAAGCACAGGCACACATTTCACTGAGAGCCATGTGTGACTCGTTATTTCCCAGAAAACCAGAGGGAATTCCAGTTGTTTTGGATGCAGAGGTGCCCTGTGCCCCAGCCCCAGCAGCTCCTGAGCCCTGCAGCCATGGTGCCCTGGCAGAGCAGGGGACAACTGCAAACAAACAGCCTGGAGCTGTGCCACGGGGGTTTCCATTGGAGATGGGGAAATTCCTGCACTGCAAGGCTGCTCAGGCCTGGCACAGCCTGTGCAGGGAGTCCCACCCTGGAGGGACTCCACAGACCTGTGCCGTGGCACATGGAACCCTGGGCTCTGATTTCTGGCACACACCCCTTCATTCTTTGATCCCAAAGCCACTCACCCAGAGCCTCTCGCCCCAGATTTCCCCCAGGGCTGAGGCTGCTCTGCTCACTTCTGTTCCTGGGAGCTGAGGGATGCTGGGAGCCGACCACAGCTCCTGAATGACACCTCTCTCATTTCTCCTTTGTACTTAAGCTCCTTCAATTCAATATTTTTGCAAGTCTAAAATTTGTTTTGGAATAATAACTGAATACATCTGCAGCTGAGAACGTTTGGCTGCCAACGCTCACCCGGACTATTAAAGGAAGTTTTTTAAAATAACAGCTTTTTCTGACTTCAGCAGCATAATTACACATATGCTCTTAGCAGAGCTCACCTGCAGTGGCACCTGCTTGCAGCAGATTAAAGCTCTCAGCCATGGATTTGAGGGAAAAGCCAACCTAGCAGGGGGAACGGGCCCTCCTGCTGGAACCAAGGGCATAAAACTGCCTTGCAAGGAGCAGGGGCATGTTTGGGGCTGGGGAAGGGAGAGGAGCAGGCACGGGCTGAGGGGAGGCTGGCAGAGGCACCAGCAAGGTGTCTGCAAGAGGAGTGACCAGAGATTGGACTGAGATGGGAGATTGGGAGCTGGGATTTGTTCCCTGGGATGGGATGGGATGGGAGGGGATGGGGATGGGATGGGATGGGATGGGATGGGGATGGGGATGGGATGGGATGGGATGGGGTGGGATGGGATGGGATGGGATGGGATGGGATGGGATGGGGTGGGGATGGGATGGGATGGGATGGGAGGGGATGGGGATGGGATGGGGATGGGGATGGGATGGGATGGGATGGGATGGGATGGGGATGGGATGGGATGGGATGGGATGGGATGGGATGGGGATGGGGATGGGATGGGATGGGATGGGGTGGGATGGGATGGGATGGGATGGGATGGGATGGGATGGGGTGGGGATGGGATGGGATGGGATGGGAGGGGATGGGGATGGGATGGGGATGGGGATGGGATGGGATGGGATGGGATGGGATGGGGATGGGATGGGATGGGGTGGGATGGGATGGGAGGGGATGGGGATGGGATGGGATGGGATGGGATGGGATGGGGATGGGGATGGGATGGGATGGGATGGGGATGGGGATGGGGATGGGGATGGGGATGGGATGGGGATGGGGATGGGATGGGATGGGATGGGGATGGGGATGGGGATGGGATGGGATGGGGATGGGATGGGATGGGATGGGATGGGATGGGATGGGATTCCCAGAGCAGCTGTGGCTGCCCCTGGATCCCTGGCAGTGCCCAAGGCCAGGCTGGACACTGGGGCTGGAGCACCTGGGACAGTGGGAGGTGTCCCTGCCATGGCTGGGTGGCACTGGGGGGGTTTGGGGTCCCTCCCAACCCAACCCATCCCCTGAGTGCAGGAATTCAGGGCTGAGCCCTCCTCCCCAGGGCCCTGCCTGTGTGTGATGATCCCCCAGGTCCTTCCCCAGCTCCCCAATTGCAGGATGCTATTTTTCCCCGCAGAGACACCCGGGAGGAGGAGGCTGTGCCAGAACCCTCTGCCTTCTGCTGTGATTTAGTTGTGCAACAGCCCCGGGAGGAGCGAGAGAAATCCTCCCACCGCATTCCAGAGTTCAGAGCGGAGACATGACAACGAGGATAAACAGGTATTCACGGGGAAAAATAGAGCCTCATTTTCCTTATCTGCCTTCAAAGCGGCAGCAGCAGCAGTGAAAGGATGCCCTTTGGAGGCAGCCCAGCCCTCTCCCTGCTCTGTAACCGAGCAGCAGCTGCCCTGACAACCAGCACGATAATGGGCTGGGAGCAGAACGTGCGGCTCCTGCCATTTGTTCATCTGAAGAATGGAAAAAGAGGTGGTGAAGAATTCTCGTCCCAGTCTGTTCAACAGCTCTGCTCTCCCCCTCAGCAGTTAACTCCTTTCTGCTCCTTCCCCGGGAGCACTGGGAACAGCTCTTCTCAGGGAATTTGTGGATAACGCCGTCATTGCTTGCTTTCCCCCGAAAAGTTCAAAGTTTTCAGACAATTCTCACTGTGTTTTTCTTGGCTGTGGCATTTGGGTTTCTGAAGGCAGCTGAGACTGAAGATGTTGACAAACCTCCCCACTCACCACTTGGTACAAATGCTTCAACATAATCCAAGGTGTTTTGAAAGCTCCTTACAGGAAAGCCCCCAAATCCTCGTTTGTCCTGAGTCTCCAATTGCAGCTTTCCTTCTCCTTCAGATGGAAAAGAAGCAGATCTTGGGATGTCCCAGACTGGCATCACATTTAACCCCTTCACCTCCCTGCCCCCTCTATTGAAAGGCCTGGATGTGGCCAATTAAAGACAATATTGCAGATTTTCTGCCACTCCACGGGCAGGAGCTCCCCCGGTGCCATCTGGAGCTGCTGCCAGGCTGTGAGGAGCAGTGTCACAGGATGATGGATTACCCATGGCAAACCCAGCTGGCTGCACACTCAGAGCACTCAGGGTCTGTGAAGCCATTCTGGGGAGCTGGAACCATGGGGAGCAAGGCTGGAGGGAGATGGGTCCCACAGGGGCCCAGCCCAGAGCTGCCCCAAAGCCTCTTCCCAACCCGTCCTGGTGTTCCCTGGTGCTGTCAGAGGGGGAAGCTCTGCACACCAGAGCCTGCCCAGGGAGGGTCAGTGCTGGGCTGGGGCAGCACTCTGGGCTGGGGTCAGGCTCTGCAAGGGCCACAAAGATGGCCCAGCCCAGGCCAACAAGGCACAGAGGGCCCAAATGGCCTCTCCTGCCCCAGCCAGGGGTCCTGGCACTGTGTCCCTCTGCTGAACCAAGTTCCCAGGCGTTAGGAGGAAAAAGGGAGGAGGTTTGGGGTGGATATGAGAATTCCTGGGCACTGAGCTGTGCTGGTGCTCACATGGGTCTGAGGGTGAGGGAAGAGACGAGGATCTGACTCCATGTTTCACAAGGCTGATTTATTATTTTGTTATATATATTACATTGAAACTATACTAAATGAATTGAAGAAAGGATTTCATCAGAAGGCTGGCTAAGAATAGAATAGCAAAGAATGATAACAAAACTTGTGTCTCAGTCCGAGCCAGCTGGCTGTGATTGGCCATTAATTAGAAACAACCCCATGAGACCAATCCCAGCTGCACCTGTTGCATCCCACAGCAGCAGATAACCATTGTTTGCATTTTGTTCCTGAGGCCTCCCAGCTTCTCAGGAGGAAAAATCCCAAGGAAAGGACTTTCCATACAAGATGTCTGTGACACTGAGCTGTGAGCAGAGACCCCAGGGCTGCTCTGCCAGCCCTGTCCTGCCCCTCCCAGCCCCTGTGGCTCATTTCTTGCCTCCAGGTCCTGCCCGGCCCACAGACAAGGCTCAGGTCTCTGTCAGGGCAGCACAGATTTGTCCCAAGCCCTGCTGAAACAAACGGTGACTCTCTGAAGTGCCCATCCCCTCCCCATCCCTGCTGGGAGCACTAAATCCCTGTTAGCTGGGGCTGCTGGAGTTCATCCATCAGCCAGGCACAGCCCCGTGCTGCATTATTAAAGATCTGTTATTACACTGCATTTCCGAGCTCAGATAAAGCCCACCAAGCAGCTGGGGCCTGTTTGCTCAGCGTTAGACCTTCTGATAAGCAAAGAAAAAGTGATATTAAAACATCCTGCTAAGAAATTTCTTGTAATAAGGAGATGGAGTAGCAGATAACAGAGCCACCCATAAAACATTCTCTGTGTATGGCTTTGGAAGTGACTGATAAAGTCGCTGATAGGTGAATCCCACCCTCCCCCTTGCTGTTCCTCCCTCCTGAGCCCCAGGAGAGATTCATGGGGGAGGCTGCAAAGTGCAGAGCAATCCCCCCAGGGAATCGCTCAGCTCTGCCAAGCATCTTCAGCACAAACCCTGCGAGCCTATTGATGCAGCATTGCCATCAAATTTCATTTAGCAGAAGTCAGATGGAAGAAATTCTGCATCTCCTCAGGCTGGGCTGCAGAGCAGAAGGAGCAGAGCCAGAGGATGGCTGGGGCTGCAAGAGATCCTGTAAGGATCCTTTAAGGTCACCATGGGCAGGGACGCCTCCCTGTCCCTCCATCCTTGTCCCCAGCCCCTCTGCAGCTCTCCTGGAGCCCCTTGAGGGCCCTGAGCTCTCCCTGGGGTTTCTCCTCTGCAGCCTGGCGGGGAGTGCAGCTGCACAGCCCAGGACCGGGCATTCACACCTGAACCAGCCCTTGCTTGCTTCGCCAACAGCAGCTCTCGTTATCCTGGGGAGAGCAGAGGAGAGAACACCAGCTCAGCTCCCCTGGGTGCTTTGCCATCGCTCCCCTGCTGGCTCCTGAGCACTCCCAGCGTGGGTTCTGGAGCAGGAAAACCCTGGGAGCTGTGACACGGGCTGGTGCAGCCCCAGAGGGGCCAGCTCCGGGCTCCACATCCCATCAGCTGTCTGGAAAGGGGGGAAGGAGCAGCAGGAACCTGGCCAGGCTCTGCCTGGAAATGGGCTGTCCTTGGGAATCATGGAGCTGCTGGCACCATCCCAGCGCCCCCAAAATCAGAGCTGCTGGCACCTTCCCCCTGCCCCCAAACTGGGGCTGCTGGCACCTTCCCCCTGCCCCCAAACTGGGGCTGCTGGCACCTTCCCAGTGCCCCAAAATCAGAGCTGCTGGCACCTTCCCAGTGCCCCAAACTGGGGCTGCTGGCACCTTCCCAGTGCCCCAAAATCAGAGCTGCTGGCACCTTCCCAGTGCCCCCAAACTGGGGCTGCTGGCACCTTCCCAGTGCCCCAAACTGGGGCTGCTGGCACCATCCCAGTGCCCCAAACTGGGGCTGCTGGCACCTTCCCAGTGCCCCCAAACTGGGGCTGCTGGCACCTTCCCAGTGCCCCAAACTGGGGCTGCTGGCACCTTCCCAGTGCCCCAAACTGGGGCTGCTGGCACCTTCCCAGTGCCCCAAACTGGGGCTGCTGGCACCATCCCCCTGCCCCCAAACTGGGGCTGCTGGCACCTTCCCAGTGCCCCAAACTGGGGCTGCTGGCACCCTCCCGGTGCCCCCAGAGTGGTCCCGTCTGCCCAGAGATTGTTCAGACCCAGCAGTTCCGAGTGCCTGGTGGCTGTTTTCCCCTGGCACAGGTGCGGTATTGATCTGGCTCATCTAAGTGGCTTCAGAGAAGGAAACATTTCTCTTTTTGTGCTGCTCATTTGTGGCTCTCCCTAGCACGAGAGTGTGCTGCCTATTACTTTAATTGACTGAGTTTTAAACAAGTTTCAGCCTAGCTGGAACAAAACTGACTTCAAAAGGCTTGATCAGCTTCAAGCTTCCTCCTCCCCCCATCCCTTGCTCATTCTCACCCCAGGGTGACCTTGGGGTCTTCTCTTGTGCATTTCAGGGTCAGGCAATGAAGCTGCCAACATCTGCACTGCCCTGCTCCAAGAAAAAGCTTATTTAGATTTAAGTTGCCAGTCTCATTATCTCAGAGGATATTTTCCTGCTCCTGGAGCCAACAAAGATGCTGCTGCTGAAGGGAGAGCAAAGTCCAAAGGAGATGGTCATAAGCCTTTTAATCTTCATCACTTTTTTTTCCGTGACTCTGACGTATTAAAATGAACTCAAACCTTTGGTGTCCCACAAAGGAGAGCCTGGATGCATTCTCCAAAGGAGCTTTTCCCTGTAATGAGGGGCTCAGAATAACCAAGCACCAACAGAACCCAGCCCCATTAAAATCTAAAAGAAGAAGAGAAGACTGCGAACGCTCTCTGAAGAACAGAACACCCTCAGCTCTGAGGAGTTGGAGCTGTGATCAGGGCAGTGAGGCACAGGGATCAGGAGCTACCCAGGTCTCGGGTTTTGGTTGATAATTGCTGCCCCAGATGTACAGGGTGTCTCTGTTTCGGCCTGTAGGTCCAAAGAACGAGTCTGGGCTCTTCACTTTTCGCTCTTGAGGTTGTTTATTAATTCTTATCTATAAAATTTTCTTCCTGCCCAGCCCAGATCTGCTCAGCAGGGCAGCCACAGGCACTCTGTGTTGTCCTTTTATACTATAAACTACATATAACATATTTACACTTAATTCCGAATGCCCATCACCTGTGTTAGACAGTGCACTTCTACTCTAAACCAATCCCAAAGTGCCAGCATCACTGCAGAAAATGGAGAAGAAGAAGAAGAAGAAAGGCTGGACAGGACATGCCCAGGTTCCTCCATCTTGTCCCAAAAACCCCCATACCAAAAATCCCAAAATCTACATTTTCACCCTGTGATCACTTTGTTATTACACCATTCAAACCTGTGTGACTTTCAGGTCCCCATACAAAGCTGGCAGCTTGCTCCAGGGGTCACAATCACATCCCCAGGTGCTCTGGGCTGCGTGCCAGGGTCTCTGAGCCCCCCGGCAGCTCTGGGCACCCGGAGGGATGCGCTGAGTTCCGACACCCAGGGAGCTGCTCGGACACACAGACAGAGCCAGAGCCCACCCAGGGCCCTGGATGGGAGTGCAGGGGCAGCAGAGCCCTGGGCAGCACAGGGACCCTGTTGGGCACGGCCTGAGGGGCTCATGCACAGCCCTGAGGAACGTCCCCCTCAGGAGCTCCCCAGGGAACCCCAGACCTGCTCTGCTCCTGATTTACACCAGCAGCAAGGAAGGGTCCCGCTCACAGCCTAAACACCATCAGAAGATTTTTTTTTTCCCCCCAAATAAATATACTTCAGGAAAGTCTTATCCACTCTCAAGGGTGATTAACTTTCCTTTAGACTCTTACGTCTCAAAAATAGCAAATTTAGCATCAATCTTAGAATGGAATGAAGTGAGAACAAAACCTTATGGAAAGACAACTGGCAGCATGGGGAAAGAGCCCTTCTGAGCAGTACTGCTCTTTTCCCTCCCCAGCCAAAGGCTGCTCAGTTCCCCTGAGCTGCTCCCTGGCAATCCCTCACACACTCTCACCTGTTGGTTCAGAACCCAAGGCCAAACCAGCCTGACAGCTTTCCTGTGCAAAGGCAAATCAGCCTCAGTCCACACAAAGTGAGACTAATTTATTTTTCCTTAATTAATCACCTTCATCTCCTCCCTCCTCATGCTCAGCCAATGAGGTGTAAATTGCTGGGGCAGATGCACTCTCTGGGCTAAATTCCAAACTGGATGTTGCTCAGAAAGCAGGAGGCATTTAGCACATCACACTGAGCCCACCCATCCTGAGGGCTTTGATGGGGGCATTCTGCCCATATTCTTTAGCTGATGATGGCAGATTTTGTTCCCGAGAGTGTCAGAACTCAGCGCATCCCTCCGAGAGTGTCAGAACTCAGCGCATCCCTCCGGGTGCCCAGAGCCCACCGGGGGGCTCAGAGACCCTGGCACGCAGCCCAGAGCACCTGGGGATTTGGTTGTGACCCCTGGAGCAAGCTGCCAGCTTTGTATGGGGACCTGAAAGTCACACAGGTTTGAATGGTGTAATAACAAAGTGATCACAGGGTGAAAATGTAGATTTTGGGATTTTTGGTATGGGGGTTGTGGGGATAAGATGGAGGAACTTGAGCATGTCCAGCCTTTCTTCTTCTTCTTCTTGCTCTGCATTTTCTGCAGTGATGTTGGCACTTTGGGATTGGTTTAGAGTAGAAGTGCACTGTCTAACACAGGTGATGGGCATTGGGAATTAAGTGTAAATATGTTATACGTAGTTTGCAGTATAAAAGGACAACACAGAGTGCCTGCTGAGCAGCTCTGGGCTGGGCAGAGAGAAAATTTTATAGATAAGAATTAGTAAACAACCTCAGGACCAAAAAGTGAAGAGTCCAGACTCGTTCTTCAGTTGCACGGACTGAAGCAGAAACACCCTGCACATCTGGGGCAGCAATTATCAACCAAAACCCGAGGCCAAGCCTGGCCTTGGGCATTCTGTGCCAATCCCACCCTCACAGGGAGCGATTTTCCTGGTACACACTTTGAACCCTCCTTCAAGGATGTTCCCCCTCATCCCATCCCCTTGTGTGCTCTCCCAGGCTCCAGGGATAAATCAATGGGGTTTTACTCCCTTCCCTACAGGACTGAGGGGCTCCAAGCTCATTCCCAGGATTATTTTTATAGATAGAATCTCCGGGGATGCAAATTGGGAAATTAGTGTTCAGTCGCTCACAGGAACACAGACACAGCACGGGGCTGGAGGTGTGGCCCCAAAGGGACTCTCCTGGGGTGCCACAGCTTCATCACAGGCACTGATTTCCAATGACAGCGCC
Organism: Melozone crissalis; assembly: GCF_028551555.1. NCBI lineage: Eukaryota > Metazoa > Chordata > Aves > Passeriformes > Passerellidae > Melozone > Melozone crissalis. The sequence goes on along the minus strand of NW_026535797.1, from coordinate 864,115 downwards.
GAGGGAAGTTCATGGATTGTCATTAATTGCAGAAAAATAGACTCAGGAGGTGTGGAGCCAGGCCAATACTCACAGGCTGAGGCTTTTGGAGAGCCCCATCCTGCTGGAAGCTCCATTGCATTCAGCACAACCCAGATCAATGCCATATATCTGAATTAAGCGTGCATTAATACCCCTGTAAAGGACTGGGGCCATCCAGTCAATTTTTGGATTGTAAACACAGCCTTTGTTAATCTAGTAAAAAAGCCCATTTCTCTGTCAGCCCTAACTCTGCCGGTGAAACTGCACCAAGCTCAGCTCTTCAGTCGCTCCTATCCTGTAATTATTCATCAAACTGACAGCATAAAGATCCTTTTTATCCATCTTCTATTTCATCCAGAAACATTCCAGTGGTTTGTGAGCAGCAGCCTCAGCAGGCTCGGGACGTTGCTGATGATATTGGCAATAAATAAACGCTGGCAATCCTGGCTGCAGGGGAGGGCAGAGCCTGTGCCTGTGCCATACATTACCCACTTCTCCTGCTCAGAGGGTGAGGGGGCGTTAATATTAAATAATTCATCTTTTAAATGGATTCCCCAGCCTCACAAGCTACACGGGTGAGATCCCCACACTCTACAGTATTTTACTTTTGCCCAAGTCTCTCTAAGTGAGAGTTCTTCTCTCTCCCATTGAGTTCTCAGAGTCAGGCAGGGTTTAACCACCCCCAGCCAAGATTTGAGGCCAAACCCAGGCTGGGCTGGGGCTGCACCAAGGGAACAGCAGAGCACAGGGATGAGGGATGGGGCTTACCCCACACGGTTGGACCAGGGCAGGGAAGGACTGGAGAGGCTGGTCCTGCTGCAGCTTGATGGGATGTTGGGATGTTGGTCCTTGGCAGCTGAGCTGTGTCCTCGCTCTGGGAAAGAGCAGCAGCCTGGATCTGAGGCCTGGCCCTGCTAAACCTGGCCAGGTGTTCTGAATGGAGCAGGAATGCACTGCTTGGGAATGCCTGGGGACAAAGAATCAGGGAACGGTTTGGGTGGGAAGGGATCCCAAACCCCCCCAGTGCCACCCCAGCCATGGCAGGGACACCTCCCACTGTCCCAGGTGCTCCAGCCCCAATGTCCAACCTGGCCTTGGGCACTGCCAGGGATCCAGGGGCAGCCACAGCTGCTCTGGGCACCTGTGCCAGGTCAGGATGGTCATGGGACCACGCTGGGTCTAAGGAAAACACCATGAGGGACATGGAGCAGGCTGGGTGACAGTGACAGCCTGTCCTTCAGGGCAGCCCCGTGAGCAGGGGCAGCCGAGCCCGGCTGGAAGGAGGGAGCCCTGGATTTACTCCCCTGGAAGGAGAGAGCTCTGGGTTTGTTCCCTGGAAGGAGAGAGCTCTGGGTTTGTTCCCTGGAAGGATGGAGCTCTGGGTTTATTCCCCGGGCCCTGGGGCTGCAGGGGGAGGCAGGAGCTGAGCAGGAAGCAGAGCCAGCTCAGGCCTCAGCATCCCCTGTCACAGACATTTTTAATGAAAAAGCCTTTCCTTAGGATTGTTCCTCCTGAGAAGCTGGGAGGCCTCAGGAACAAAATGCAAACAATGGTTATCTGCTGCTGTGGAATGCAACAGGTGCATCTGGGATTGGTCTCATGGGCTTGTTTCTAATTAATGGCCAATCACAGTCAGCTGGCTCGGACACAGAGCCTGAGCCACAAACCTTTGTTATCATTCTTTCATATTCTATTCTTAGCCGGCCTTCTGATGAAATCCTTTCTTCTATTCTTTTAGTATAGTTTTAATGTAATATATATCATAAAATAATAAATCAGCCTTGTGAAACATGGAGTGAGATCCTCGTCTCTGCCCTCATCCTGGGACCCCTGTGAACACGGTCACACATCCCCCATCCCCAGCCCTGACTGCCCAGCCCATCCATCTCGGTAATTGCCAGGGCCATTAGAAACAGCAGGGGCTGCCACCTAACGCAGCGCTGCTTTTATTTACCTGCCTCAGAACGCCAAATTCAAATTACCTTCATTTGAATGGGAACGGGATGAGCGAGGATGCGTGGCTGGGCTGTAATTATCCTAATTGCTGTTTGCAGAAACAAACGGGATGAACTCTGAGCACTGGGGTGTGAGGGGGCCGGACAGACCCCCAGCTAAAGCTTTTCTGATTCATTCGTCTGAGCCAGCTGGTCCAGCCTCAGCCCCAGGGTGCAATTCCCACAGTTCCCATGGGAGCTTTATTCCAGCATCATTCCAGCATCGTTCCAGCAACGTTCCAGCAACGTTCCAGCCCTCTCCTCACACTAGAAGTGTTTTCCTGGCCTCCAGAGGTTTTACAGGCAGCTGCAAACACCCCTGCACATTTCTGTTCTGCCATTTACCAGCCTCTGACCAAGATTTACCAGTATTGCTCCCCTTACAGACACCACTGAAATGGGACACACCAAAACCACCTTTATTCCCACAAACTTGGTGCATTTTAAGGACTTTGTGGCACCACAGTGATGAGTTTTCCTCTCTGTGATTGGGATCTGGTAGCAAATGGTGTTCACCTAAAATTAGTGCCCCGAGCCTCCCAGTGGAGCCCTGTTATTGCACTCAGACATCACGGGATTAAATAACATAAAACTCTTTTCAGAACTGCTACGGTAAAGATTTCATGCTGTAGAGGAAACACAGAAATAATTGCTCTAGACCAGCTTTAAATGTCAGTATTAAGCCAAGCACAAAATTTCTGCAAGACCTCCCAGAAAAGGTGTTGGATAACTTGCAGAGCAGCTTTTTGTCAGATCACCTGGGCTGGAAATAACCTAAAAACCAGGACCTCCTTCATCTTATTGACTACCACGGTTCTGGGGATTTAAAAGTGTCATTACCTGAATTTATCCCTTGGCATTGATATTTCCTTTCTATAATTTAGCGCAAGGAGAAGCAAATTTCCTACTCGAAGAACAAATTCCTATAAGTGGAGGACACTTCTCTGCTGAAACATTTCAGGTCCCAATGTAACTGTTCAGTGCAGCACAATTACTTGTTTGGCAGAAAAATTAAATTTCGGGGTGGTTTCCACAGCCTGAGCCACCGTTTTTTGGGATAGGGGGCAGTGACCCTGCCCAACCCCGAGTGTGTGAGGATGGAGCAGGGAAAACCAGCCTGGGGATACTGATATTCCATTGGGATGGAGCGGGTTAAACCCGCCCGGGACACTCAAATTTCACCAGGATGGAGCGGGGATGCCGCTATCCCCGAGCAGCTCTCCAGGTCCCTGATCCCGGCTCTCCCAGCCTCCCATTCCTGACCCGAGCAGGATCTGGGCTCCAGGGTCTGTGATGTCCAGCTCAGGTCACTGCTGGGGCTGTGGATAAGAATAATAATAAAAATAATGATCAATATCAGGCTAAAGGCAATGAATGCCCCGGAGAGCTGGGCTTTGGAAAATATTGTGTGGCAGGATCCTCAAGCTAATCCCCACACAGAACTGCAGTGCTGGCTTAGGCTGAGAGAGGAACAAATGCTCTGGCTCCTGGAAAATCTCCCTATGAACAGGGAGATTACCAATATCGATCAGCACAAATTAAATATCAAATTAAAGCCTCCCAGATTACTGAGCTCAGGCTTTAGGAGGCACAGAAGGAAGCCAAGGAAGATTTCCATCAAATCACTCTTCCCATGGCAGCTGTGGGGCTCCTGGTCCTGCACAGCTCCATGAAAACCCCACAGCTGCTCTGGGAATCCCATCCCAGCCCCTGGCCACCCTGCCAGGGAACAATTCCCAATACCCAATATCCCATCCAGCCCTGGTCCTGGCAGTGGGAGCCATTCCCTGTGCCCTGTCCCTCCGTGACATAGGAATAAACTCCATTACATAGAAGTGGGCAGACACCTGGGACAACACCCTTATTTTGGGAACAGAGCTCCCAGTGAGTGCCCCGTTCCCACCCTGGGGAACCACAGCTGCTCCTCTCCCTCCTCCTCCCCAGTTCTGGGAGGGACACCTGCAGCAGCCAGCTGGGGAATTTCAACCCAATTACCTCGGCAGGCACAAAGGGGCAGCTGTCATTAAGGTATCGACTAATTGTGTTTCAAGTATTCCGTGTGACATTGGAAACTTCAGCAGCTTTGTCACCAGCACAAAGCAAAAGCAAACTCCAGCCCCTCCCAAATCCCCCCATGCTTGTCCTAAGCGTGCTCTGCAGACTTCAGACTGGAAAAATTTGAGTTTGCCTTTTTTGTTGGAGGGCTGCTGTAGTGTTGGGCTGTAATGCTGAATTTGAGGCTGGGGTCAGAGTTCCGTGTTCCAAATCCCAGCTCCACTGAGGGATGGGGCTCCTTTGTGCCTTTCCTGAGGCTCTGCCCTCCCTGTGGCACAGGGGACAGGCTGGGACTGCCCCAGAACACCCCATCCTGTGTGAATGGGAGCACAAACACCCCCAGCCCCTCTCTGCGTCCCAGGGACCAGGACACAAACCCAGCTTGGGCCCTGCTGCCTCTCCCAAACTTCCTGTCCCATGCTGCATTTCAAACCTGGAATTTTCAATTCCGATCTCATTATTTCCATCACCAACCCTCTCATTCTGATGAGGGTTCCCCTCCCTGCCTGCTGACACGCGCCATGCCCTGCAGAGGGGTTTGGACAGACACCAGACTGTCCCTGGCTCCTCCTGCAGGTGAGCAGGAGCTGAGGGACAGGGGGAGGCTGCTCCTCACCCACCTGGGTGTGCAGCTCTTGAGCCCTGAACTCGGTGCCAGGGGAGAATTCCTGCTCTCCAGGGAGCATCTTTTCCTGGGACCACGGAATCCCAGATGGTTTTGGTGGGAAAAGACCTCAAAGATCAGCCATTCGCACCCCAAATCCCACCCATCCCCACCCCTGCCATGGCAGGGACACCTCCCACTGCCCCAGGTGCTCCCAGCCCCGGTGTCCAACCTGGCCCTGGGCACTGCCAGGGTTCCAGGGGCAGTCACCAACACCCTGAAAAAGCGTTGCTGTTTGGATTGAAATGAACTTTAGGGGCTTGTCACAGAACTGTGCTTTGTGAAGCGTTGCTGTGGCTGTGCTGAGGAGCAGCTCCCTGGGGAAATCTGCATTTCAGGAAAAATCTGCAACTGTTCCAGCGCATTCTTGCTTTATTCCTGAGATCCAAGCTCCTAGTCTGGATAAGTCACTTAAGGCAGGAGAGTTTAAAGCTGCTGGCAGCAGTTTTGTTTAATGGCCCATTGGGCAATGTCAGCTTAGCCCATGCCGTTCATTGTTAATGAGCTGTCAGCTCCTGCTACCTCTGCCTCAAACACTGAGCAGGGTGAGCTTGCTGCAATCCTTCCCTGAGAGCCAGGAGGAGAGTTCAGCTTCATCCCCACAGAACCTGGGAAGGGCTGCAGTGGGAAGAGCCCTCCCAGGCCAGGGCTCCAGCTGTTCCCAGCTGTGGTTGTTACACCAGCAGGGTTAGCTGGTTCCAAATGCAGGCCCGAGGAATTCTGTGCATTTCTGACGTCCAAAACTCAGTGAGCGAGTCCTTCAGAGCACGGCTCCCAATCAGCACAGTGCCATTCCTAATTAAACTGATCGGTGGCAAACAAATCCCAGGATCGCAGTTCCTTTAAATGCCACTTGTCACACGTCAGGTTTCTCTGATTCTCTGCGGGGCTGGAGCACTCAGCCAGGCAGGAACAGCCCTTCAGGTGTCATTAAATCCATCTGGAACTGCCCAACACAAAATAGCCTTGAGCAACCCGTGCAGCCCCATCACTGGAGCCAGTGAGGGCACACCTCAGGAGACAGCTTGGGGAAAAATGGGGATTTTTGGCCAGGAGGCGAAAGCCAGGTATTTTTCATAAACCTGTTCTGTTCATGAGGAGGTGGTGGGTCCGTGGTGTGTTTGGGTCCTCAGGAATATCGCCTGTCAGCCATCACAGCCAGAACTGCAGCCCAGGGAGTCTGTGCTGAATCTGGGCACTGCCTGCCTAGGGCAGAGTTGGAAAATCCCCGTGGTGCCCACTCAGAGCTGGAAAATCCCCGTGGTGCCCACTCAGAGCTGGGAGCTCAGCAGCAGGACAGGGAACAGAGGCAGCCCCAGGCTGTCCTGAGGCTGGGCAGTCACTGCTGAGCACGGACACATGTTCCAGGCTGCAAGGCAGGATGTGTTCCATCACCATCTGTATGGCAGTTGCCTTCTGTCAAGTGGGCAGTTTGCCTTATCTCTCTGAATGATCACAATCACACCTCCCTCGGGAGGGGACATTGCTGATAACAGCTATTGAATGCCACTGCAAGGCTGATAAGAACTACAGCATCCCATTGGGAGATGTGAGCCCAGAGGGAGGAGCCAAGCATTCCTGCCTGGATATAATCTGGAGATCCTGGAACACCAGCACAGCTTCTGCACTGGATTCCCCAGAGGAACAGCAGCTGCCTCTGCCCCTGGATCTTCAGAGGAAGAATCCATCCTTCTCTACAGGATCCCTGCTCCAACAGCACCACCCCTGACACTGCAGGAGGGCTGAGCCACAATTCCAATGGGACTGCCACCAACACCCTGACCCACAGGGTGTCAGGTTGGGTTCTGACTCTGGAAGGCTGGCTAAGAATAGAAAAAGAAAGAATGATAACAAAAGCTTCTGTGTTGGACAGAGAGTCCGAGCCAGCTGCTGCGATTGGCCATTAATTAGAAACAACCACATGAGACCAATCCCAGATGCACCTGTTGCATTCCACAGCAGCAGATAACCATTGTTTGCATTTTGTTCCTGAGGCCTCCCAGCTTCTCAGGAGGAACAATCCTAAGGAAAGGATTTTCCATAAAACACATCTGTGACATTTTGGGCTGGAAGGGACCTTGGAGATCACCCAGTGCCACGGGCAGGGCCCTTCCCCTTCCCCAATGTCCAGCTTGGCCTTGGGCACTGCCAGAGCTCCTTTCCACCCCTCAAGGTCCCTTCCAGCCCAGCCCAGGCTGGGATTGTGTTTCCCCTCTCCCAGGGATGTGACACAGCCCCAGCCCTGCCAGGAAGGAATCCTAGGGGCTCTGGAGTCCAGGGCTGACTCACATACAAGGTGAGTCACTCTCCTCTCAGGTAGGATCTATTTTTAGGAGAATTACTCACTCCAAGTGTTGATGGTTTGTATGAAACAGTAAGGCATCTAAGTTCAGAGCAAAATATTGTGGAAGCCTTGCACAAATACTGTGTTTTCCTACTTTTGAGGCAATTGTCTGAAATTAATTCACATGAGCTCAAAATCTGTAAGCAAAGCTTGACAGTTACAAGAATTTAAAGCTAAATTTAAGGGCAGCATTAACAAAATCAGGGAGCATGGAGCATCCACAGGAATATCCAGGCTAGAGAAGTGATTTAATAAATGTGGCTCGAGAGGGCAGCTCCAGGGCCTCCTGTCCTCACACTGCCCCCATGGCTCTGGTCACCCAAGGATTACAATCTCCTGGTTTAGCTGCAGCAGCCTCCCTGGTTTTCATAATAATAATTTTCCATAGCTGGATCTGATTCCATCATTTGGAGACAGCAAGGGAGCGTCCCAGCCCTGGCCTTGAAACACCCTAAAAATGCATTGAAAATATCCTAAAATGCACTGAAATACCCTAATAAATTCTTTGAAACTCCCTGATAAATGCGTTATTCACATCTGGCTCTCCAGAGAAAAAAAAACAGCCATCCCAAAAGGAATATTTCTCAGGAAATGCAGCAACAACACAAGGGATTACCTGGGTGAAGTTTCCCAGAGCAGCACATCCATTGCCAAGTGCCAATTCCCATCCCAGGGCTTGGCTCCAGCAGCTCCACCTGGGTTTGTGCTCCTTCCTGGTGAGCATCCAACAGGCTGAAACACACAAGGGATTCATTTCAAAGTGAGGAGAGGAAAAAAAGAAAGAACCCAAGTCCTGGAGCAACTTTTGAGCAGATAGGAAATAAAACAAGCAGCAAAAGTCAGGCAGGAAATCCTGGGACTCAATGCCTTAAAATTAACGACTCAGAATGGCTTTCAACATTTTTATCAATAATAAACTAGGGAGGAGTTAATGACATGGTTGGCCTCTTCTCCCAATCTAGCCAAATGAGAAGAGGAAATGGCCTCAGGTTGTGCCAGGAGAGGCTCGGGCTGGATATTGGGGAAATTCCTTTTTTCTAGAACCAGGAAGAGGGGGAGCTTTGAGATGGGGTTTATTGGGCAGGGGGGGATTTGGGTGCAGAGGGGGAGCTTTGAGATGGGGTTTATTGGATATGGGGGTATTTGGGTGCAGAGAGGGAGCTTTGAGATGGGGTTTATTGGATACAGTGGGATTTGGGTGCAGTTTGGGATGATGAGCTGGGGTGTTTTCTCCCCCCTGGTGATGCTGTGGCTCCATGAAGCTCCCCCTGCTCAGGTGTGGGATGGTGCCAAGGGCAGAGCTGGTGCCAAGGACAGGCTCAGAACCTGTCCCCATGCCCAGGGACACCAGGGCAGGCTCAGAGCTGGCTGAGGGCAGCTCTGCCAGGTGGAGAAAACAGCCCCAGGTGCGGCCAAGCCCCCGTGACAGGGCTGTGTGAGGACAGCTGGCCTGGAACATAAAAAGAAAAGCAGCTGTAGTCCCACTTTTGTCCTTTCTCCCTGCCTTGAAAAGCCTCCACACATCCCACACCTTCATTAGGGCTGCAGCTCATGGGACCCGAGGCCCCACTTCAGCTTTCAACCGTTCCAGACACAAATAATAGAAAATTTCTAACTCAAAAGGATAATCTCCTGTCAGAAAGAGAACAGCAGGTGCGGTGAACACTTGAAAAGCTTTGGAGATATAAAGATTTATTGTATTTCCCAACAAGCCAGAAGCTTTGATTAAAGGTTAAAAATAGAAAATAGGGACAGAATTAAGTTGTAAAAGATACCCCTCAAAAATAATTTTTATACTGTTGCTATGGTTCGAAATGTTTTCACAGTGAGCCTCATTTTTCCTTTTAAAATTGATCAGAATTAATTTTTTAATCGACTCATTTAGAATTATTTCCTAGATTCAGGACAGATTTTGCAAAGAACAGGAGGGTTTTGCAAAATGACACAGAATCACAAGCCCAGGGTCCAATCCCAGGTCCAGGGATGCAGTCCCACCCTCCATCCCCTGCTCTCGGCACTTTTGGGGCTGAAACTGCAGAGCTGTCCTTGGTTCTGGGGCTGTAAAGGATTGCTGTGTGTGCTGGGCTGTGGGCAGAGCTGCTGGCACTGGGTGTGGGGTGCAGGGGTGCGATGGTGTTCACAGGGGTCTTATGCTGAGGGAAGAGATGAGGATCTGACTCCATGTCTCAGAAGGCTGACTTATTATTTTATGATATATATTACATTAAAACTGTACTAAAAGAATAGAAGAAAAGGTTTCCTCAGGAGGCTAGCTAAGCTAAGAATAGAATAGAAAGGAAAGAATGATAACAAAGGTTTGTGGCTCAGCTCTCTGTCCGAGCCAGCTGACTGTGATTGGCCATTAATTAGAAACAACCCCATGAGACCAATCCCAGAGGCACCTGTTGCATCCCACAGCAGCAGATAACCATTGTTTGCATTTTGTTCCTGAGGCCTCCCAGCTTCTCAGGAGGAAAAATCCTAAAAAAAGGATTTTTCATAAAAGATGTCTGCAACACATGATTATCTGACTCTGCCCGCCCAGCCTTCCCTGAGGGTTTGGGGCACTTAGGCAGGCACTCAAACGCTGTTTGTGTGCAGAGCCTTACTGTGCCCTCCTCACCCCGGGTAGGAGCTCATTTCCCTGGGATTCCTGCAGAATAAATGGGAATAGAAGCCCTTACTGTTCCCACCTGACTCCCTGGGATTATATATGTGTGTGTATATATATATATTTATATATATAGCTCATTTCCCTGGGATTATATATAAACATATTTCCCAGAATAAATGGGACTAGAAGCCCGTGGGTGGCCCCTGAGGGCAGCACTGCAGCGAGGGTGTGTGCAGGGCCCTGAGCTGGCACAGAACCTCGCTCACCAAAGCTGCTAACACAGCCTGTTTTCTGCTCAGGCGAGCAAGATATCCTCACAGGAGGGCTGGGGTAGCTTGGAAATAGCAGATTCTTATGCATGATGTAATTCGCTGGAAGCTTCACCGAGCTGGAAGCGCCTGACCTTTTGATCTTTGCCAAATAAATGAGCAGCGCCGAGGAAGCTCAGGAGCTCTGTGCCCTCCGTGCAGGACAGGGCACCTGAAGGGATGAGGAGTTAAAGCATTGCTTTTTGTTATTTTCACTTTAACGAGCCAAGACTTGGGGGGAAAAACATGTAAGAACATATTTTAAGTGTTGGTCAAAAAACCCCTTCAAAACACATTTGCCCAAAGGTTCAAAGAGGTGTCTGTGCAAGGTGGGAAATTCCATATGAACTGTGCTCAGCTATGAATTGAGATTGGAGAGAGGAGGAAAGGGATGTTTTTAGCCATCACATCTGCTTTCGTTGGCCATCTAAAAAAGGTAATTCTGCTGTCAGAGTGATGCTGTGTGAGGATCTCTCTCCTTCCCAGGAGAATTCCTCAAAAAAGGAGTTGTGTAAGTGCTCCTGCCTCCCCTCCAGGTCTATTCCAAGCTTCTAATCTGACATCTAACACTGATTGGTGCCTCTTTCCCTCTCATGCATTTGAATTCGTGCCAGATATAAAAGGAAATGAAAAAAAAAAATCTGGTTCTGCCTAGTCAGTCTTAGGAATTACCTGAAACATAACCCTGGTTGTGTCTGCAGGACTGAGGGCTGCATTTGCAGTGTTGGCAAAGCCATTATCCCAAACCCTATCCCATGGGATCATCCAATTCTGTCCCACTGGCACAGTAACACCTGAGTTCCACACCTTCTGGGTGTTTCTGGTGGGCAGCTCCCCAAGCACTGACTCCTTCTCCTTCACAAAGCACCCAACTGACTCCAGCGCCCCTCTCAACACCACCCCACTCTTCGATAGCATCTTCTTCTCATTGCTCACAGCTGTGGCCTGGTAAAGTCAGGCCTGTTCCCAATCTTTGATAATTGGCCCAGCTGCAGCTCCTTAGGGGTGAGATTGCTTCCTACACTATCTCTATTTTCTTATATTCTATCCCCCTACATGCAGGCAATCAAAACCAGGGTCTGTCACCCTTTCTGCTGGACACCAGGTCGTGCTCACGGGGAAAATCCACATTACTGAGAGAGCTCAGCCTCGTGGTTTGGAAGGAAAAGCGAGATGGGAATGCGGGCTCAGCCTTCTGTGGGTGCTGCTGTCCCACCATGGCTCTGGCACATGGGGCAAGAACCTCCCCCACCAACAGGCACGGACCACGGGAAAGAGGGATGAAGGGAAAACCAAACAGATCCGAGACAACAGGAGAGGAAAGCACGGGGACAGCAAATGCAGCTGAGGATTCTGCCTCCTGATGATCACCCTCCCTTCCTCCCACCTTAGCAACACACAAAGAGCTCTTAAACATCAGCCAAGGCGCTCTGGTGCTTATTGCTGAATTCTTCCTATGGTTATTTAAGTTACAAACAGGGCTACTGATTCTAAACCTGAAGTGCTAAAATGATTCCAAGTAATGCATGTCCAGCTCTGAAATCCTGAAGTTAATTTTAACCATCGCTTTCAGAAATAGGCTGCCTTGTCCTGACAAATCTATGTGGGCCATATTGTGAGGAGAACTATCAATATTTGAATAAATTTTACATGCAAGCAAACTAAAATTATCTTTACATCGATTCGGCAGCAAGTGCTCCAGCAGGGGCTGGATGGAATGGCCGATAAATTGACAAATCCACAAAACAGCATGGGAGGAACATTAAAAAAACGGGCATCTGGCTGCTCCCTGCCATCTCCCATTTCCTGTTTAATGCACTCAGGCTGTGTGTGAGCAGCAGCAGCCGTGGTTATTGCATTCCCTGGGCTCACCCAGCCCTGCCCTGGCGCCAGGCTCAGCCCAGCCCATGGATCTGCTGCTTCCAAAGCTCCCCAGCTTGCTGCTCCCTGGGCACCCTGTGCTGGGAACTCTGCTCGTCTTGGGCTGGGAACATTGCACATCTTGGGCTGGGAACATTGCATGCCTTGAGCTGGGAATATTGCACATCTTGAGCTGGGAATAATTCCACACTGATCTGGGGACATTCTACACTTTGAGCTGGGAATAATTCCACACTTTGAGCTGGGAATAATTCCACACTTTGAGCTGGGCAGTATTCCATGTTTTGAGCTGGGAATACCTCACACTTTGAGCTGGGAATAATTCCATACTTGGAGCTGGGAACAATTCCACACTTTGTGAACTGGGAATACCCCACACTTTGTGAGCTGGGAATAATTCCACACTTTGAGCCAGGAATTATTGCACAGTTTCTCCCCCAGGCAGGCTCTCTCTGGGCAGTGCTGCTCCTGCACTGCAGGGATGTCACCCTGACATCCTCACACCCTGCAGGGAAGGAACCAAGCGAATCCTCATGGATGTTCCCAGGTCTGGCTGGAATTGCCCCAGGCTGTGACTCTGCACATGTCAGTGCCACCCCAGCCATGGCAGGGACACCTCCCACTGTCCCAGGTGCTCCAGCCCCAGTGTCCAGCCTGGCCTTGGGCACTGCCAGGGATCCAGGGGCAGCCACAGCTGCTCTGGGCACCTGTGCCAGGGCTGCCCACCCTGCCAGGGAACAATTCCCAATTCCCAATATCCCATCCCACCCTGCCAGGGAACAATTCCCAATTCCCAATATCCCATCCAGCCCTGCCAGGGAACAATTCCCAATTCCCAATATCCCACCCATCCCTGCCCTCTGGCACTGGGAGCCATTCCCTGTGTCCTGTCCCTCCATCCCTGTCCCCAGTCCCTCTGCAGCTCTCCTGGAGCCCCTTCAGGCCCTGCCAGGGCTCTGAGCTCTGCCTGGAGCTGAGATGTCCCAGCCAGGGAACAGCATTTTGATTTTTATTTATTTACCCAGCCCAGTATTTCTAAATATTCAATTCAAACATACCTTTGACGAGCAAAGCTCTCCATGCTAATGATCTCCAAAATATCCCAGGCTCCCTAAAACCTGAGCTTCAGGGAGAACAAACAGCACTGCTGCAACCTGCAAAAAGTTCATTTTTTCACGCTGCTGCCTCTTCCATTTTCCAGCCCTATTTCTATTCCTAATTAAGCAAACTTGAGTGTGATCCAGAAATACAAAGAGGAGCGGTTGAATTTGGAGACATTAAGGGAATTTTAAATACCGTGCTTTTAGCCTCAAAACTGAATTCAGGTGTGGAAAAAGTAAGTAAAATATATATTTTTAATCCTCCACGTACCCCTCTATTAACCACAATTACAACACTTCAAAGCACATTAATTTCCTGCTTTCAAGTTCTCTATAGCAACAGTTTGTTGAAAGAGTTTGATTTCATTATATTATGCCAATACTACCCCAGTAGAAATTTCAATCTCTTTAGACAGAAAGAAGTGCAAAAAATTACATTAACAACGAGCATAAAGAAATGGAAGCTCTCAATGCCTCTTAATTTATGCCATTTTCCTGGGGGTTTTTTTAAAACTTTTTTTTTTCCCTACCGGCTTGGTGCCGCCTCTTGAGTGCGGTTTGTGTTTCACAGGGCAGCAGCTGAGAGCAGGGAGGGAAATACAGGAGTGAGCAGGGGCTGGGATCCAGGGGGGATCCAGGGATCCCACCTGTCACAGACATCTTTTATGGAAAATCCTTTCCTTAGGATTTTTCCTCCTGAGAAGCTGGGAGGCCTCAGGAACAAAATGCAAACAATGGTTATCTGCTGCTGTGGAATGCAACAGGTGCATCTGGGATTGGTCTCATGGGGTTGTTTCTAATTAATGGCCAATCACAGTCAGCTGGCTCGGACAGAGAGCCGAGCCACAAACCTTTGTTATTTATTTCTATTCTATTCTTAGCCAGCCTTCTGATGAAATGCTTTCTTCTATTCTTTTAGTATAGTTTTAATATAATATATATAATAAAATAATAAATCAGCCTTGTGAAACAGGGAGTCAGATCCTCATCTCTTCCCTCATCCTCAGACCCCTGTGAACACGGTCACAGGGGGTGCCCTGCAGAGCCTGGGAGACCAACAAAGCCCTGCAGCACTCGGTGCCACCCTAACTCAGCAGATTAATTGGCAATGAGTTCTGCTTAACCACTTCTCCTAAGACAAGCTGGAAAAAAATTCAATAAAACTTGTGTTAAGCTGATTCCACGCTGCAGTACAAACAAAGTGTGAGCAGCCTAATCCTCTTACACCAGGGAGCAGGCTCCTAAAGTCATTATTTAATAAGATTAAATACTGCAGGTCATAAAAATTAATTTATACAGCTGCCATGGTTTAAAAACGACTTGTCTGCAGAGTGGGACAGATTTCCTTGCCTTGGAGAGGCCAAGGTGAGCACGAGGTGTGGCTGCCCCTGGATCCCTGGCAGTGCCCAGGGCCAGGCTGGGCACTGGGGCTGGAACACCTGGGACGCGGGAAGGTGTCCCTGCCATGGCACAGCACTGGAACCTCCTCTTTGAATGCAAACATTCACTTAAAATTGTCCCAAAATTGTTTTTAGAAGTCCCTTTCAGGCACAGAGGTCCTGAACTCCCTCCCAGCCACACTGATTTCACCAAAAAGGAGGAAATGAAAGGCTTGGACTTCACGAAGCCTTTTCTCTACTTTACCCAAACCTCGCCTAACCTTTTTATTCCTTACTCCTATTTACCACATTTTGCTCCTGAGAGCTAAAAGAGGGAGAGAAGAGAGGATAAATGCACCCATCAGCACTGCTGCTCACTCATGGAACTTCAGGTACTACTGTGTTAATCTTTGAATCCAGAAAGAAAAAAAGCATTTCTTACATTAAAAAAGGAAGCAATACAAATACATATAAATATATAATTATATATATAAAATATTTAATCATACATAATTATACAATAGCTCTGTTTTCAGAGCTATTGCATAATTATATAAAATTGTTATATATATAATTGTAAAAAAAAATATTTTTTATATATTATTGTATATGGAATTGTATACAATATATATTATACACTCTCTCTATATAAAATATATATATTATATATAAAAATATATATAAAATATATATATATAAAATATATGTGTGTATATATATGTGTATATATATATATATATATGATATACAATAGGTCTGTTTTCATTTGGAGACACCAATCCTAACCCCTAAAACCCTAATCCTAACCCAGCCCAAGGCTGCCCCAGTGCTGCCAGGTGCTGTTACCCGGGAACATCCCCCAGCACAGGCAGTGCCCTGGCTGCTGCTGTGCTCCATGGAATCACATGGGAGGCTGGATAAGCCTTCCCAACCACCCAATCCAGCCATTCCCAGCAGTGTCCCTGTCCCCAGGTGCCACATCCCCAAGGCTGTGAAATCCCCCAGGGATGGGAACTCCAGCCCTGCTCTGGGCAGCCATTCCTACAGAGAATAATGCCAAATATCCAACCCAGACCTCTCCTGGCCCAGCCTGAGGCCGTGTCCACCCTCTGACCCACCCCAAGGAGAAATGCAGCTCTGTCCCCAATTAAAACAATCCATCATTGTTTGGGCACTGTACATGAAAGAGCAGAGGCTGCAGGCACAGGCAGGATTCTCAGCACTGGCATTTTCTGAAGCAATATTTCAACCAGAGGAAAAAGCCTTCCATCACCTCCTGGAAACGCCAGCTCGCAGAGAAATAAATATCTCTTTTGTATCAAAGCGATTCCCAATCCCTTTGATAAATCTTACCACTGTGCAGTTGAAACAACCCCATGAAGGGCTGGAAGGATCATCTAAATGCATCTGAACAACTCTGTTTATTTTGTATTCCGGAGCACATCGTGCCAGCCCGCAGAGCTCCTCCATTAGTCTTTAAAAATAGTATTAAAGGACATTTCCGTCTATTTAAATTATGTCTATTTTCATTTAAATGAGTTGCTAAATAACAAGCTCCACGCCAGTGTTATGCTGGAGTGTGTGACTGTGAGAAATACACTTCAAACAAAACAAATTAGGGAACCTGGAAATTGCTACAGCAGAGCAAGGGCATATTTTTGGGCAAAAGTAAACAGAGAACAACGGCAAGCCATCAAAAATATGGTAATGAACCCCCCCCGTGCTCCATGTGTGAGGAACAGCACATAAGGAGTGGCTCACTGCGCTCCTGTGAGGGCTTTATTTATAAAACAATGCACAGAGCTGGCGCTTTGCTTCCTGAGCAGGAGAGGGGCTGAGTCCTCAGCCTCGGCTGGGCGCTGGGAATTCTGAGCTGTCCCACCCCATCCATCCATCCATCCATCCATCCGTCCATCCATCCATCCATCCGTCCATCCATCCATCCGTCCATCCATCCGTCCGTCCATCCATCCATCCGTCCGTCCATCCATCCCTCCATCCCCCAGCCCAGCCCCAGGGCTCAGAGTGGCCCAGCAGAGCTCCCCTGGCCAGCTCAGGGACAGGAGGGACAGTTCTCCAAGAGCTCTCCACCCTGGAGATGTGAGATTTATGGGAGCTGAGTGGAGTAAAACAGAACCAACAAGCCCCAAGGAACCTTGGCATGAAGGGTGGGACGCCCAGGGCTCACCACCTCTGCTGCCATCACTTTTCTCCAGCTGGTAAAAAATATTGGGATTGAGCTCTGTAGGACTCAAAGCTCATGAGGATAAAGCCTGGCTCTGCTGGCTTAGGATCAAATTCATGGTACCACAGAATTATGGAACCAGAGTTATGGAATCCCAGACTGATTTGGGTGGGAAGGGACCCCAAATCCCCCCAGTGCCACCCCAGCCATGGCAGGGACACCTCCCACTGCCCCAGGTGCTCCAGCCCCAGTGTCCAGCCTGGCCTTGGGCACTGCCAGGGATCCAGGGGCAGCCACAGCTGCTCTGGGCACCTGTGCCAGGGAACAATTCCTTCACTTCCCCAAGCTAAAGAAGCACCAAAGTTTCCCTTAAACTAAAAACCCCACTATTATACATCAGGAATTGGTAATTATCAAACACATCAGGAGCAGGTTAGAGGAGGAGTGCTTCACGCGAGGCACCGCTCAAACACCTCTCCAGGCACAAACCATCAAACAGCAGCCCTGGGAAGCTCCCAGGGAAACGTGCCTGGAATGTGGAGCTGCCAGAGCAGCTGGGCACAGCCACCCACCCCAGCAAGGAGCCCTGGCCCTGCCACTGCCGCTTGGATTTCCATCGTGCCAAACCACACAGCTCCTCCTGCTCCGCAGCAAGTTCAGGCCAGGGCCTCGTTCAGCCACCTACTACGTGTTGCTTGGATATGGATTATTATTTCCCGAGCAGGATGTGGAATATTTTATTTTTGTACCAACGGATCTTGCTCACACGCAATCATTTGCATTCTTAAGGAGCCAACCCAGTCTGCTTTGTAACTCCTGCGAGCCCAGAAAAAGCATCCCCCCACTCCCTCTGTCTTGGGAACGGAATTTTCACAGCACACTAAGTATCTTCTGATTAGAATCTTGGGGTTTTTATGAAAATACAGCTCTGGCATGCCGAGGCACATTAGGCAAGACAAGGAACAAAGTCACACAGTAACAATGAGCGTCATAAATAATTAATAAATCTATGAACTGAGAGCAGGGATCAGAGCGTGTGTGAGTGTTTGGGCTCAGGACAACACAAAAAGCGACTCACACATGAAACCCCCCTCTGCCATGGCTGTAAGGCTGCCCCTCTCCCCTGGCAAAAAAAATTCCTCCTAAAACACATAAAGGTTCTTTAACTCTGGAAGGGTTTCTACAAACTGGAAAGGTTTGGGTCTTTTTGCTGATATATTTCCAAAGGAATAAATCCATCCTCTGTAAACGGAAAGTGTAGGAAGTTTTCCCAATATAGGTAATTTGCATATATATTTACCCTCTAGAATATTGCCAGCTCCGGTGAGATGTAAAGAAACAATTCAATGTATGCATTTGGTGCTCTAGCCACGCCACAAATCATGTGCACTTAATTCAGCAGGGCCATAAACCCCAGAACTACAGGAGTAATCAAGAACCTACTTAACCTTTCCCCAGCAACCCTGCAAAAAGTTGGTGTGAAATATGTGACAATCCCCTAAAATTATAACGAAAGGGCAGCGAGAGAGGTGTGCTGTAAAGCACAATCGGCGTGAAGGCGAGGAAAAACTGGGAAAATAGAGGAAAAATTAGTTCTGGAGTCACGCTCAGTAATGGCTGATGCATGCTCACAATAAAATGAGATGCAGAATGCAAAACTCCTCGAAAATAAAAGCATATAATTTCAGCAGGATTCAGCCAGCAGGTCTGAGAGTTACAGGATTCCCGTGGGTTGGAGGAGAAAAGAAATGGAACTGTGACACAGAATCCCAGAACCTTTAAGGCTGGAAAAGCCCTCCCAGCCCTGGAGTCCCAGCTGTGCCCATCCCCACCGTGTCCCCAGCCCAGAGCCCTGGGCAGCCCCTGCCAAGGCCTGAGCCCCCTTTCCATGGGGAAAAAATTCCTCCTGAAACACATTTTAATTTTAAAAAAATTAAACCAAAGATCATAAAAAATTCTGAATTAATGCTCAGGTATATTATGTTAGATCGATGGAATTTTAAGGCAGAGAAAGGAAGCCCAGGGCAGTTGGGAGGAGTTTTCAGCCAGATTTGGAAGCTCAGATGGACACAGCTATATTTCAGTACTTATACATATATTTATATATAATGTCTCTATATCCGGATTCCTGCAGAAAGCTCAGAAGTTTTAATTTCTCCAAGATAACCCGGAGCCAAGTGCAGACTCTCCCCACACAAAGTCCTGAAGGCTTTCACCAGCAGCGTGGTGCTGTCCCTGCATGCACTTTTAAAATAAAGAAATAATGTAATATTTAAAACTTCAGCTCCTCAAAGTCAGACCTCCAATCTACACTTGGAAAATTAAATAGCTTGCCTCATCACAGAAGTCCCAAATGGTGAATAATTTCTGTCAGCCCACACGTCTCTTTTGTAGAAGAGGAGAATTAAAACATTCATAGGTATTTGTAAAGTGAAATACAGATTGACTTCCAGAAAATCCATGGCGCAGCATGGTTGCAGGTGGCACTTGGAGGTAATTACTGCAATTTCTTCAACAATTGCACAGCCAGGTCAGGGAACCTGTGCATTATTTGGTACATTTAGTGTGGGGAATGTGTCCTGCTCTCAGGGCTGGGGGGGTCTCGGGACAATCCTGCAGCCAAGGCAGAGCCCAGGACTGAGATTCCAAAGCACCCCAGAGCATCCCAGGGCACCCCAGAGCACCCCAGGGCACCCCAGAGCACCCCAGAGCACCCCAGAGCATCCCAGGGCACCCCAGGGCATCCCAGGGCACCCCAGGGCACCCCAGAGCACCCCAGAGCACCCCAGAGCATCCCAGGGCACCCCAGGGCACCCCAGAGCATCCCAGGGCACTCCAGAGCATCCCAGGGCACCCCAGAGCACCCCAGAGCATCCCAGAGCACCCCAGGGCACCCCAGAGCATCCCAGGGCATCCCAGGGCACCCCAGAGCACCCCAGGGCACCCCAGGGCACCCCAGAGCATCCCAGGGCACCCCAGAGCATCCCAGGGCACCCCAGGGCACCCCAGAGCATCCCAGGGCACCCCAGGGCACCCCAGAGCATCCCAAAGCACCCCAGAGCACCCCAGGGCACCCCAGAGCATCCCAGAGCACCCCAGGGCATCCCAGGGCACCCCAGAGCATCCCAGGGCACCCCAGGGCACCCCAGGGCACCCCAGAGCATCCCAGGGCACCCCAGGGCACCCCAGAGCATCCCAAAGCACCCCAGAGCACCCCAGGGCATCCCAGGGCACCCCAGGGCATCCCAGAGCATCCCAGAGCATCCCAGGGCACCCCAGAGCATCCCAGGGCACCCCAGGGCACCCCAGAGCATCCCAGGGCACCCCAGGGCACCCCAGGGCATCCCAGGGCACCCCAGGGCACCCCAGAGCACCCCAGAGCATCCCAGGGCACCCCAGGGCACCCCAGAGCATCCCAGAGCATCCCAGAGCACCCCAGGGCACCCCAGAGCATCCCAGGGCACCCCAGCCCCAGTGCCAGGAGCAGGGTGAGCCACGGGAAGGGTGGGAAGATGGGAACAGCCACACTCAGGACAGCACCTGCCCATGGGGTTTGGCTGCCCAAGCACTCAGTGATGGAACCAGGGCACGTCCTGAGCCGCCAGGAGCACCCAGGCCAGGTCCTGTCAGTTCCTCTGAGCCAATTCACTGACAGGCTTAACCTGGAATGGGCTGGAGAATGACAGAAAACTGTTTAAAAAATAAATAACTCGGTCCGGTGTTTGCGTCTCACCTTTGAGATACTTCTCGTCTGAGAAATCTTCCAATTTTCCCAGCTTTTCAAATTTTATCTCCAGAAATCGCCTCCAAACCTTGAACGGCAACAATTAAAATCTACTTGTTAGAAGTACATTAGGAACAAAGGGAAATAGGAAAGGTCAGGGCTGAGGAGCTCGTGAGCCTCCCCCAGAGCAGGTAAGGAGCTGCTTTGACAGGAGGCTCCATCTGAGCCCAATAATGCGTTCTGTGCTGGAGCGGGGCACAAATGGAAGCACGCAGAGCTCGGAGTCTGGGGGTGGGTGGCTTTGGGCTGTAATTTTAATTAAGTGCTCATCCCTGCATGCAGCGCTTGGTATTCCTGCGCTGTTAGAGGCAGGTTTGGGGTGGTTTTGCTGCCATGCCAACCCCGCCGCTGGGAAGTGCTGGCAGGAACAGAAAACAGGCGGGGAGCACCGGGAGCCAGCAGTGGCCTCCTGTGCCAGTGACCAGCGTGCTCTGCTGCCCCAGGGCATCCCCTTGGGATGGAATTGCCTCGGGGCAGCAGAGCACAGCCCGAGGCTCTCCAGCCCCAGGGCCACCAGCACCTCTGTGACCGTGCTCACAGGGGTCTGAGGGTGAGGGCAGAGACGAGGAACTGGCTCCATGTGTCACAAGGCTGATTCATTATTTTATGATATATATTACATTGAAACTATACTAAAAGAATAGAAGAAAGGATTTCATCAGAAGGCTGGCTAAGAATAGAATAGCAAAGAATGATAACAAAGGTTTGTGGCTCGGCTCTCTGTCCGAGCCAGCTGACTGTGATTGGCCATTAATTAGAAACAACCACACGAGACCAATCCCAGATGCACCTGTTGCATCCCACAGCAGCAGATAACCATTGTTTGCATTTTGTTCCTGAGGCCTCCCAGCTTCTCAGGAGGAACAATCCTAAGGATGTTTCATAAAATGTGTCTGCAACAACTTCCAGCCCTGCCCCATCTCATCCCATTTCCATCCCAGTGTGGGGGTCCAGGGGAGCTGGCCAAGGGCTGGGACAGGTGGAGGATTTGCTCCCCATGGGTTTCCCCCAGCAGCAGCCCTCCCATGGTTTGTGGTGCCCCCAAAGCCAGGAGGAGCCTCCACAGCTGAGCAGGGCCAGGAGTGGCCTCAACCTTCCCAAAGAGCCAGAACCCAGCCAGGGCAATGTCTTAGCATTCCTTCATCATCAAAAAGGGCTCTGCTGGATCCTGGTACAAGCCATTCCCATCCCAAACACCCTCTTTTGCAGAGCCAAACCCTCTCCTGGGCACAGCAGGGACGGAGAGCCTGTCTGGGGCACTGGGATCCAGGAGCAGCTGTGGCACAGCTGGGCTGGGGATGCTCTGCCCTGGCACAGAGAACACACAGGAGGTCAGGGCAGAGCCAGGGCCTTGGGGAGGCTGAGCTGGAACAGAGCTGGGCAGAGCTGCAGAATGAAGCAGGGATTTATCCAAAGGATCTCCCCCGTGGACCCACCTTGGGCAGCACCAGAGCCCAGCCAGGGCTGCACCCAAGATGAACCAAAATGGCCCCAAAATGCACGAGGGGCACGGGGTCTGTCCCTGGGATCAGTTCTGCTCCATTTGCACCTTGCAGTTCATTGTCCCATTCCAGCTTTAGCCCAGGCAGTCCCACCCTGCTTGTTTTTCTCTCTGCAGCCCACGGTGTTTGTGCTCCTGGGCTGAGATTTGGGTCATTTGTCCTTGGTGCCCAGCTGGAGCAGGAATTGTTTTGTGTCCCTGCTCTGTGCACAGAGCTCAGCATCCCTGATGTGAGCCCAGCCCCACACACTAAAGCAGCACAGAATGGGAAACAGAGAAAAGCCAAACCTGAGCAGCCCTGTGTGTGCAGAAAGGGAAACAGAGAAAAGCCAAACCTGAGCAGCCCTGTGTGTGCAGTCACCCCCCAGGAGGGGCAGGACGTGCCACATGTCTCTCTGCAGACCCAGCAGCTCTCAGTAACTCACAGCCACAGCTCAGGGGTGGGCACAGCCAGGAGGGTGCCCCGGTGCTGCAGCACACTGCACTGACAGCAGAGCTGTAAATAAATGGATTTTGTCCTCTCCCATCAGTCTCCCAGGGACAACACGGGCTATTTCAGGAACACCTGCAGCATCCAGGACCACTCAGAGGGAAGAGGGACAGGAGGTGCTCAGAGCAGAGCAGGAGCTGCCACGCCGCTCCTCAGCAGTGAATGAATGGATCCAAGAGCTGCCCAGCCCCTGCCCTGAGCCACAAACTGACAGCAGAACAACACTGTCACAGACACATTTCATGGAAAAGCCTTTCCTTAGGAGTTTTCCTCCTGAGAAGCTGGGAGGCCTCAGGAACAAAATGCAAACAATGGTTATCTGCTGCTGTGGAATGCAACAGGTGTAGCTGGGATTGGTCTCGTGTGGTTATTTCTAATTAATGGCCAATCACAGTCAGCTGGCTCAGACAGAGAGCTGAGCCACAAACCTTTGTGATCATTCTTTGCTATTCTATTCTTAGCCGGCCTTCTGATGAAATGCTTTCTTCTATTCCTTTAGTATAGTTTCAATATAATATATATCATAAAATAATAAATCAGCCTTGTGAAACATGGAGTCAGGTCCTCGTCTCTTTCCCCATCCTCAGACCCCTGCTAACACCGTCACACAGCACAGGTGATTTCTATAGTGCACACAGCCTTTCCCCTTCAAAGATAACCAGAAAAATCCCCACTTTGTTCTCTCCTCACAGAAACCACTCATTTCCCAGCTCCAGAGACATGAATATTCATGGCTATTGTTTGCAGGGGGGGCTCCCCTCCACTCCATCCCAGTTTCTGAAGTGAAATCTAAACTTCTGCTAAATTGCAGAACTCCAATGGATAGTTTGCTTTTAATTACTTTCCAAAGTGCTCGCTGTCTGACACTGAGGGATGTATTCTTCAGCTGGGTGATGCATTTATTTACTGCGCTGTGCTTTTGGAATGTGCAGAATGTTTATAATTAGGCTGTGTAACCATGCGAGCCTTCAGCTGGTGTTTGCTGGGTTTAAAGCAGGTTTGTTCTGCATTTCCAGAGCAGGAGACGCCGCCACGCACCGCGAACGTTGCGCGCTAATCTCTGTGCTTCCAGGGTAGGGGAAAATAAAACACTTTAAAATTCCAATTGTGGCACTGGCACGCTGCCCAGGTGCAGGGCAGAGATGCCAGTTCCAGCCAGGGAGCTGGGGCATGGCAGAGCTGTGACAAACAGTGACACCAGCATGGCTCAGAGCGACCCGGCAGCTGCAGCTCCTCCTGAACTGGGATGGGAGATGGGGAGAGATCTCTGTGGCACCAGGAGCAGGACCTGGGCTGCAGAAGGTGTCCCTGCAGTGGCCTCTGAGGTCCTTTTCAAGGCAAACACCCTGGGGTTCCGAAGGGGAGCCTTCCTTTCCTCCCCTTCCCTGTGCTGAGCCTGGCTGGTGACAGCAGTGGCAGCAGTGGCCAGAGGTGACAGCAGTGTCCCAGCCCTGCCCCAGCCCAGGGATAAGGTTTTCCCTGCTCTCACCGGCACAGCCCCGCTCAGTTATCTCACCCAGCCCTGCCAAAGCCATTCCAGGCACACAGACCCCTCCTGCCTGCTGTCCTGCCCAGCAGTGGCACCGGCACCCTTGGCACCAGCCTGGCACCCTCTGTGCATCTCCCGGGCTCACAGCACCCCACAACAGGCTAATTCCTTGCAGCTAGGTAATTTATAATTTATATAAAGGATGGGGTCCTTTTCCTCATTATTTCACACGCCCATTATTTTTAAATTGTTCTTGTTGGTTTCTGCTCCAAGAAATCCACATTTGGTGTCAGGTTGGACCATCTGTTAACACACATGTGATTTCAAAATTCTCCCTCATGTCATCCTGCAGCAGAGTCCCCACCCATATGTGATTATCTCAGCACACAAATGTTCACTCACACCTCCCCAGCTCCCCGTGCCAGTGTCCTGGTGAGTGCTCAGGCTCTGCGTGATCTTCCCTTAGAACACAGGCTACAGTGAACCCAGGCCACAAATACAACACACAAATCAAAGCTTTGCCACCTTCCCATGCTGCTCTTACAGCTGGAGCCAAACAGAGTTATGCAATATGGGACTTTTCTGCTCAGGAGCTCAAAAATTAATAATGGAATACTATCTTCATTAAAAATCACTTTTTCCTCCTTTTTTTTTCCTCCCAAAAACAACCTCACAAACTCCCTTAGTTTTTTGGGGGTTTTTTGCCATACAGTTTCAGTTATTACCAAATCAACAGAAAACGCAGATTTTGCTCTGCTGTCACTGCCTGCAGAAAGGGGGATTGTATCTAGAAGGGCTTTAAGGTCTCTCCCAGCCCAGCCCAGGCTGTGATTCTGTGAACATCCCAAAAGAGAGTGGGCAAAAGAGAGGGACCCTCCAACCCCCCCAATCCAGTAGGACCCTTCCTTTGCTGGGGCAGCAGCTTTGCCCCTCCTGCTTTGAGCATCCTCCTGTGAATGTCCCACAGCTGCAGGATCCCAAATGCTTTGAGTGGAAGGGATCCCAGTGCCAGCCCTGCCATGGCAGGGACACCTCCCACTGTCCCAGGGTGCCCCAGTGTCCGGCCTGGCCTTGGGCACTGCCAGGGATCCAGGGGCAGCCACAGCTGCTCTGGGCACCTGTGCCAGGGCTGCCCACCCTGCAGGGAACAATTCCCAATTCCCAATATCCCATCCAGCCCTGCCAGGGAACAATTCCCAATATCCCATCAATATCCCGATATCCCATGGATCCCTCCTTTGCTGCCCCGTCCCATTGCAGCTCCAATTTACCCAAACACAGCTCTGGGCCTCTCCAGGATTCTCCCCGAGCAGCTGGCAGCAGATGGGGGAGCTGCAGAGCCCAAGGGCTTTGGCTCCCCGTGGCAGGAGCAAGGTGAGCTCAGGGCTGAGGGAGCCCAGGTCCCTGTGCCAGCCCTGGGGAACAGCCCCAGCCAGCAGCAGTTTCTGCAAGCCTGCAAGTTCCAGGTGCAGGCAACGACACTCCATCATTTTCCTTCTCTCCTTCTGAGATTTAAATAGGTCAAGTCCCTCGCTCAGCGCGGCGCAGGAAATTGTACATCGCCACAATTGCGTTGCAGAATGGATAATGGGCCCATTTAAGTGTTATCATTAGAGAAACGACAGCAAAATACAGCTGGGCAAGTCCTCCCCCTTCCCCACGCACTCCTGTGCTCTGATGCCTGTGAGTTATTCCAATCTGCAGCTCTTTGCTTCCCATCACTGCCTCTCAAGCACACTGACGAGAAATTGGATTAGATGACGTGCTGGAGAGAGCACTGTGCCCGTGCAGCCGTGCTGAGCCTGCCACTGGGCTGCACGCGTGCCCAGGTGAGGCACAGAGCCTGCTCAGGGTGTGCAGGGACAAAACCTGCACAGGGGACAAACCCTGACCCTGCAGCAGCTTTACAGCACCACCACGGTGAGCAAAAACCCACAGAGCAAGGGGGCAAAAACCCAAACTGAGCAGTGGGGTTTTGTGGGGTTCACAAAAATAATGAAGGAGAGAAGGAAAGGAGGAGACGGAAAAAGAGCAGCAAACCCATATCCACACATCACTTGGTCTGAGGCAATAATGCCCCCTCTTAAACTGCACATCTGCACCCCTGCCCAAAGCAGCTGCTCACACACAGCTCTGTCACAGGTGAGGCAGGAAGGAGAGGGAGATCGCGTTAATGAGAGCTGAGAATGTTTAACCAGAAAGTGTTAAACAGAAAAAATGAAAGGCAGAGCTGTCACCACAGGGCCTGGCAGGCAAAGAGCCACAGGCTGGAAGGGCTGGGGATGGAAACAGCCCTGAGCCACGGGGTGGGGGGCTCTGGGACCCCAAATCCCACCTCAGGGACACCTCCCACTGTCCCAGGTGCTCCAGCCCCAATGTCCAGCCTGGCCTTGGGCACTGCCAGGGATCCAGGGGCAGCCACAGCTGCTCTGGGCACCTGTGCCAGGGCTGCCCACCCTGCAGGGAACAATTCCCAATTCCCAATATCCCATCCAGCCCTGCCAGGGAACAATTCCCAGTTCCCAATATCCCATCCATCTCTGCCCTCTGGCACTGGGAGCCATTCCCTGTGTCCTGTCCCTCCATCCCTGTCCCCAGTCCCTCTGCAGCTCTCCTGGAGCCCCTTCAGGCCCTGCCAGGGGCTCTGAGCTCTGCCTGGAGCTGCTCCTGCCCAGGTGAGCCCCCCCAGGTGTCCCAGGCTGAAGCACCAAGGCCAGCAGGAGTCCGGCCCCGTGGCAAACACAATCCCCAGGACAGCCGAGCTGAGCTCCCACCCTGCTGCTCCTCCCCAGCACAGGGAGCACACCTGCCCTGCCCCAGGTGTTCCCTCAGTGGGGAAGGAGGGGCTGCAGGCAGCTCTGGGGCTCCCATAGGGACGGTGCCAGCCCAGGAATTCACCCCTGTGGGTGCTGGGGCTGCGGGGAGCTGCCCCCACCCCGCAGCCCTGGCAGATGCACACGGAGCTGCAGCAAAGTGTGAAATGAACTGTCAGTCAGCAGGGCTCAGCTCTGGATCCCGTCTGCTGCCGATACCCACCAGCTCCAAAAAACAAAACCCTGCTCAGAACCAACAGGGCTGCCGGGAAATTGAATTGTGGAGCGGGTTTGGGAAGCAGCGGATTTGGCTTTGCCGCTCCTTGCCAAAGAGGTGTCCACGAGTGCTCCAGTCAAATCCTCTGCACTGATCCTAATGGAAAATGCTAAAGGAGAGAAAATGAGAATGTTAAACCCTACTAAAAGGATCCAGCCGATTTGCCATGCAATGGGGTTTATTCTTTAGTGATACTTTTCCTGACTGAATAAATTAGGATGCTTAAAGGCTGCATCCCAATGATCCTGATTAGTTGTGTGACTCGAGGGGTGTCTGAACGATTCAGATAACCAGCACTTGGGATTACACCGAATTTCTGGGTGAATTTGGGATTCAGGAGGAATTTCAGATGATCCCCAACGTGGATAATGAGGTAGCACATGTTCAAGGCTTGCCTACATCAAGGAGCTGCCCAGGAGCCAATTCTGCATTTTCTGTGCGATGCACCCACAACAGAGAGCGAGGGTGAGTTAATAAGCTGGGGAGCAAGCACAGAGCACCTCTGGGGAAGGGTTTGGTTTGTAATTCAGGGACAGGAGCAGCACACAGCCCTGCTGTGGGTGGGGGGGTCCCCAGAGCCCCCAGCTGGGGTCACCCCACAGCACCCAGGGCTCTCTGCATCCAGGGAGGAGATGGATGGGAGATGATGGAGCTGGGGGAGCTCCTGCCCCTCACAGCCCCCAGAGGGCCCTGAGTGCCCAGACAGGCCCAGCCCTGGGGGCAGGTGTGGGGCCAGGGCAGCCTCAGCCCAGGGTTCCAGGGGAAAAGGACCCAAAATCCTATCCAAGAGCTGGGGAGCATCACAGAGCAGGGACCCAGGGGCTGGAAAAGCCCTCAGGCCACGGGGTCCATCCCTGCCCAAGGGATGCAGCCCCTTCTGACCTCCAAATCCTGGGCATTGCTGGCATCTTATTGCAGGGGTTCCATGCTGCTGTCTCCTTATCACAAAGGTTTCATACCTGCTTGGTGTTCCTCACGGGCATCTCCTCAGAGCTCCGACTCTTTCTCCTTCACAAAGCACCCAACTGACTCCAGCTCCCCTCTCAACACCACCCCACTCTTTTATAGCATCTTCTTCTCATTGCTTACAGCTGTGGCCTGGTAAAGTCAGGCCTGTTCCTAATCTTTGATAATTGGCCCAGCCGCAGCTCCTTAGGGGTGAGATTGCTTTCTATACTACCTTTATTTTCTTATATTCTCTCCCCCTACAGAGCATTGTGGTAAAAATAACAGAGAGCAGGTCCCAGAACTGTAAACCACAAAGCAGGGAATTACAGAGCCAGGCCAGAGCAGAGAGGGCGCACCCAGGGTGGCAGGGACACCCCCAGGTGACACAGCACTGCCACCCCACCTGTGTGACACCTCCAGGTGACACAGCACTGCCACCAGGGCAGGGCCAGCACCCCCTGTCACCCAGGCTGGGC
Organism: Melozone crissalis; assembly: GCF_028551555.1. Classification (NCBI taxonomy): domain Eukaryota; kingdom Metazoa; phylum Chordata; class Aves; order Passeriformes; family Passerellidae; genus Melozone; species Melozone crissalis. Next base: position 835,792 of record NW_026535797.1, on the reverse strand, counting down.
AGGGACACTCAGGAGAGCCCCTAAACCTGGGCTGAGGGCATTTGGAGCAGTTTGAATAAACCCCAGCCCAGGTACACACAAGGAAAGCTCATTCCCACCAGCCAAAGCCCTGGAGCTGCCGCTGCTGCTTTTCACAGCAAGAAAAACCAATGCCTGTCAGAACTCAGCGCATCCCTCCGGGTGCCCAGAGCTGCCGGGGGGCTCAGAGACCCTGGCACGCAGCCCAGAGCACCTGGGGATGTGATTGTGACCCCTGGAGCAAGCTGCCAGCTTTGTATGGGGACCTGAAAGTCACGCAGGTTTGAATGGTGTAATAACAAAGTGATCACAGGGTGAAAATGTAGATTTTGGGATTTTTGGTGTGGGGGTTTTGGGGACAAGATGGAGGAACTTGGGCCTGTCCAGCCTTTCTTCTTCTACTTCTTGCTCTGCATTTTCTGCACTGATGTTGGCACTTTGGGATTGGTTTAGAGTAGAAGTGCACTGTCTAACACAGGTGATGGGTATTGGGAATTAAGTGTAAATATGTTATATGTAGCTTGTAGTATAAAAGAACAACACAGAGTGCCTGTGACTGCCCTGCTGAGCAGATCTCGGCTGGGCAGAGAGAAAATTTTATAGATAAGAATTAATAAACAACCTCAAGAGCGAAAAGTGAAGAGTCCAGACTCGTTCTTCATTCGCACGGGCTGAAGCAGAGACACCCTGCACATCTGGGGCAGCAATGAACAACCAAAACCCAGGAAATCCCAAGAGAGCAGCCCAGAGCAGAACCCAGGTCAATGTTGATAAAACCACTAGTTTTCAGTACTCCTGGGAGATCCCCCCTCATTCCCAGAGTTTCTTTTCCAAGGGGTCCAATAGCGTTCAATTCCACTGCTGGCAATCACCCTATTTCAGAGGTTAAAGTGCCATTTATGTCAGAATTTGCTTACTCCAAGTGGTGCCAGCTTTTGATATTTTTATCAACTTATAATTTACATGTTTTCACCTCTCGCTATCAAACAAATGCATCATCTTCAACACCATCACTTCCCACTCCACCACAGCACCCTAGACCCTGCAGGCCACATGGAAACCTGTCAAATCCCCTCAGGAAGGAAAGGGAGCAAAGGAGAAGGCGGCTTTAAATAGCAGGAAATTATTTTCTCATTAAGCAAATAGATGGGGCGTGCCAAGCCAAGAGTAATCGTGGTTCCATGGGATGGAGGTTGAGCTTGAGTGGCTGAAAAATTGGCCTTGAGGAGGAGCTGAAGCCCAGCCCCTGCTTGCTCTGCAGGCAAGAACAACACTGAAGGTACGGCCAGGTGAGTGCAGCCAGGTGGGAGGGCAGGAGAAGGTGTCTGCACAGCCCAGCCCTGAGAGGGACAGGACAGTGAGCCCCAAACAAAGCTCCTGTCCCCAAAGGCACCTGAACCACAGTCAGGGTGCCAGAACCTGTCACACAGGACAGGGAGTCCCAAGCACAGCTCCTGGCCCTAAAGGGAGCTGAATAAACACCAGGACGTTCAGGGGAAGCTGTGAGCAGGGCAGGGGCTGCTCAGCTCAGGAGATTTTCCAGAGTCCTGTGGCACACAGGACAGGGAACCTGCCAGGGTTTGGAGCCAGGGCAATATTGAGCACAGACCTTCAGCACATGGCCAGCAACAATTAACCTAAACTAATCAAGCTGCAGGGTCACAGACATCTTTTATGGAAAATCCTTTCCTTGGGATTTTTCCTCCTGAGAAGCTGGGAGGCCTCAGGAACAAAATGCAAACAATGGTTATCTGCTGCTGTGGAATGCAATAAGTAAATCTATGATTAGTCTCATAGAGTTGTTTCTAATTAATGGCCAATCACAGTCAGCTGGCTTGGGCTCTGTCTGAGACACAAGATTTTGTTATTCATTCTTTCTTTTTCTATTCTTAGCCGGCCTTCTGATGAAATCCTTTCTTCTATTCTTTTAGTATAGTTTTAATGTAATATATATCATAAAATAATAAATCAGCCTTGTGAAACATGGAGTCAGATCCTCGTCTCTTCCCTCACCCTGGGACCCCTGTGAGCACCGTCACAGGGCAGAGTCCCAGGGAACCACAGAACTGCCTGGGAAAGCCTCTCAGAGCCCTGAGCCCATCCATGCCATCCCATCCATGCCATCCCAGCCCGTGTCCCCAGTGCCACCTGCCCAGGGCTGTGACATCCCCAGGGTGGGCACCAGGCCCCTCACAGGGGGCACAGCCTCGCTGCCCCCACACCAAAACCCCTCCTGCACCCCCAGAGCAGGAAAGGCTCTGCACAGAAAGGTAATTTAAAGGTAATTTAGGCCAGTCTGATGGATTCATGTCACAGCACAGATCGGTTTCCAAAGGCTGCATCCAAAAGCCAAAGTATAAATGGAATGCTTGAGGAAATATTATTTACACGTTGTGTTTTCAGAGAGCAGCACAGCATTGTTTTAAAATGATGTTTCTAAGCCCTTTTGATAAACTGTGTATACAAAGAATAAATTTAAAGTCAGGTCCGTGACGGCTGTCAGACCCACAGCATTTATTAACAGGAAAGAGGAACAGTGTTTTGACTTCTCCCGAGCAGCCTTTCAGGAAGGGGAGCTTTCTGCCACTTAAATGCACCCAGAAATGCCACATTAGTCAAAGGTCTATTTCCCCACCACGGCAGGAGCATTATTTGGCAGTGACCTCCTATTGGCCTCTATATTTCAGCAGGGTGGCACCAAGGGCAGAGCTAAAGGCACCACAGCCCTGCCCAAACTGCATTTCGGAGGGGTTTTCTCTGCTGGGAGATGGAGGAGCCACCCCTGGGGCAATCTCAGATTTCCCTGCCCTGGGAGCCCCTCGTGTGCATGGGCAGAGTTTCTGCCCTGGAAATCCAGCGAGGGAGAGGACACAGAACCCAAAGGAGCCAGGCAGGAGGTGCCTGCAGCAGGCAGGGACATGAATGCACCAACAACTCACAGAACGGAGCCTCCAGCGCCAGCAGGGGCCATCCCATCCAGCAGCACAAACCCACACTCGAGAGCCAGCAGAGCTCTCCAGAATGAATGGAGCACTGCTGCTGCCTCAGGGACACTCCACAGAACAGGGCTGGGCTGAGAATCCTGCTCACCAAGCACCCAGAAACCAGAGCAGGGAGCACCTGCCTGCAGGGAGACTGCACGTGCTGCTGGCGCCAGGCAGGGCTTCAAACACAGCTCCTGAGGGGCTCACCTGGGCACCTTGGCACCTGGGGGGGCACCTGACACACCTGGGCTGCGCTTGGTGTCCCTGTAAGGGTACCCTGACACACCCGGGCTGCGCTTGGTGTCCCTGTAAGGGTACCCTGACACACCTGGGCTGCACTTGGTGCACCTTTCAGGGCACCTGACACGCCTGGACACCTGAGGCATGTGAGACACCTATTTTTTTAACACAGCATGACCTCATCAGGTGATTGTACAAAATAATTCAGGCCCCACTAGTGTGTCCCCTGATTTTGTGCTGCACAGCTTGTTCTGCTCCTCACACAGCCCTCACCACTGGCTGAGGCACAAAATAAAGCACTGTAAATTAATCATTATCTTCACATCTTTTATGGAAAATCCTTTCCTTAGGATTTTTCCTCCTGAGAAGTTGAGAGACCTCAGGAACAAAATGCAAACAATGGTTATCTGCTGCTGTGGAATGCAACAGGTGCATCTGGGATTGGGCTCATGCGGTTGTTTCTAATTAATGGCCAATCACAGTCAGCTGGCTCGGACTGAGACACAAGTTTTGTTATCATTCCTTTCTTTCTATTCTTAGCTTAGCCAGCCTTCTGATGAAATCCTTTCTTCTATTCTTTTAGTATAGTTTTAATGTAATATATATATAAAATAATATAAAATAATAAATTATAAAATTATTTAAAAATAATAAAAATCATAAATAAAAATAAAAAATAATAAAAAATAATAAATCAGCCTTCTGAAACGTGGAGTCAGATCCTCATCTCTTCACTCATCCTGAGACCCATGTGAACACGGTCACACATACCCAAACCCCAAAGTGCCTGCTCCCCCCCATAGTACCATCTCCTCTCCTGAGCCCAGGGGCTCTGCACCTTCCCCACAGCAGGGTGGGCAAGGTGGGTCCCTTTCCCAGCCCCAGGAAATCAGGCAGACCCCAAGGCAGGGAGCCGTGCTCAGCTCCATCTCCTGAGGCAGCAGGGATTTAAACCCTGCCCTTCCACATTCCATCCCAGCAATTTGCCACCAAACTGTTTTGCAAGGAAGAGAAGGAATTGAAGGGAAATAAGCAGCACCTGCTCTCCCAGGGTCATGCTTTCTGGGTCACATCTCGCAGGTTTGATGGAATACGCTTTGAGAACAGTCCATGCCCGAGCCTGGTGGGTAAGGGGCTGTTTGCTGGGTCAGTCTGCTCAAAGTGCAGCTCGGGAGCTGGGGGAAGAAAGCCAAAGCAGCAGAGACCTCTCAGCAGTTTAATGGGGCTGCCCCAGGCAGGGGCTTCCAGAATATAAATATATAAATGCATAAAAGGTGTGCACCGCAGCCCAGGCTGGCTCCCCAAACCCCTGCAGGTGGGCTCATCCCTGGAGAGGAGCTGCCCCAGCCCCACTGGGGTTCTCCCTGCTCATCCTGACTCCCAGGGACACTCAGAGCCAGCCCAGCCCTGCTGAGCATCCCAGCACCGTGCACTGTGCCACTGCTCTCAGCTGGCGTGTGAAAAACGCCAATCACTTGGGTTTTTAAATTAAATTTTAAAATTTTAATGGTAATCAAATGGTTATAAAATTAGTAATACAATTAGAGTAATAATAATTTGGACAATTTGGATTAGGACAATATGAGACAGTAGAGACAAAGAGTTATGGACGGTCCAGGTACCTTTTCTGGGCAGCACGAGCCCGAAAAAGGCCCCACGTTAACAGAGGATTAACCCTTAAAGCAACAGCCTGTTGCATATTCATACACCTCATCCATGATGCATAAATTCCATCCAAACACAGGATTCTGGCTGGGCAGTGTCAGCTCCTTCCTCTGAATCCTAACAGCACTTTCAAGGCAGGAAGAAGTTCATTTCTTCTGATAGGGAGCAATAAATTCTTTTTCTCTGAAAGATTCAGGTGTCCTGTGGCTGCTATCTCAGTGTGACTCCTTTCTTTAAAAAAGTATCCCACATAGCATCGTTTCTATTTTAACATTATGTGACACCCTAAAACTATATTTAACACACTACTTAAGAAAATTAATACAGCATCACTTTCTAACAGAACACCTATAATATTCATTTGAATATTTGCCAAAAGCCAATCATAAAATATGCATTTTTCACATGGCACTGGAGCCCTCCTGGGCTGCCACCCCAGCAGGAAAAGGCTGACCCAGAAGTGAGGGAACACCAGGAAGGTTGCAATGACATTTAGGCCTTCAGGCTGCAAAATGCACTTCCAGTGAATCCTCATTGGGGTTGGGGTTTTTAAAAATAAATAATGCAAACTGCTGGTGGCCCAGGAGCAGGAAACAAGAACTGGCAGGTTGCAGTAAAAGTGCCCCTGGTAATTGTGGCTGTGATTTCAGCGCAGGATCAGAGGCACCAGGAACAGGCTGCTGCCTCCACAGAGCTCATCATAAATAAATAAATACAGAAATAAACCCCAGCACAGAGCCAGCACTCACACAGGGGCTGCAGGAGCCGGTCCTGGGCAGGGGATGTGCCTTGGAGGAGCAGCTGGAACCTGCTTTGTGCTGATCCATAAACGTGGCAGCTTTCCTGGAGGCTGGAAAATGTGAGCAGAGATGGCTCTGGAATGAACCCTGGGCACGTGGGAGACAGGAGAGCAAGAGAGCAACAGGGAGAGGGGGAGCAAGGGGACACAGCCTGAGGAATGGCAGGGAAGGATGGGATGAGAGAGGCAGGACACCTGATGGAGCAGAGATGGGATAAAATCAGAGAAAGAGAAGAGCTGCATAACATTGGCACAGACAGGGATTTGAGACACAACCACTAAAACACCAAACAGCTGCTGTTAACATTTTTTAACAAGGACTGCACTTGCCAAATTGTCCCTCAGCCTGTGGCCACAACCTTTGTTGGGAAGGGTGGAGGTAAAGAGGGCAGGAAGAACGAGGCCAGAGCATCTCCAGCTGCGCTGCCCCCACTCCAACCACAGCAGCCCTGGCTGCCAAAACCCCTCATCCACCTCCTGCAACCTGCCTGGAGCCCCACTTGGAATTCTGCTCTGGAATCTGCTGGCACTGACCCTGCAGTCTGCTGAAGCTGGAATACAAATTAATCCAGCGCAGGAGAGGGCAAACCCACTCTGCCCCAGAGCCAGCTCCACCTCCAGCAGCCTGAATCCTGCCCTGAAAACAGGGCCAGCCAAGGATTGAATGCTCCTGAGGGCCAGGCGTGCTTCTGAGGGGAGTCATGGACATATTTTATGGAAAATCCTTTTGCTAGGGTCCTTTCTCCTGAGAAGCTGAGAGGCCTCAGGAACAGGGGAGAGCAGAAAGCGCAGAGGGGAGAGAGAAAACACAGAGCTGCCACCACAGCTCTTCTCTACTCCCACCACAGCCACAGAAAAGGTTCTGTCCCCGTAGCCCTGCAGTTTGTGCCTGACACAGATGAGAAGTGATGAGCAGATAGACTGGAAACACTTCCAGCACAGACCAAATGTTGCTCAGTGCTCAGCTGAATGCGAACAGCCTGGCCAGGCCACGGGAGAGGGGCAGGAGGCACGGGGAACAGATTGAGCTCACCAAGAGTGACAAGAAACGGGGACACAGCTCACCAACAAAATGCACAAACCCCGCTGGGAGGGCATCCCTGTGAGCCTGGGCAGGGCTGCACGGCCCTCAGCAGCACAAAAACCCCAGAAACCCTAATTTCCAATAATAACTCAGCACAGAGACACAGCAGAGCAGAGCAGAAGCACCTGCTGGGGTTTTCTGCAGCATTCACACTGGGTATTTTTGCAATGCTAAATAAGACCTCAGGAAAATCAAGCTCCATCTCTACAAGGCTGTTACACGGGCAGACCCAGGCACTTTGCAAGGAGGGGAAAATCGAGTTGACTTTCCCTGGAACAGGAACGGATTGCTGAGCCCGGGCAGTCATTTCAGATTTACAGCAATGTGGGCAAGGAGAGCAGGGCCCAGGAGCTCAGATTGGAGGGAGCTGATGGCAGGGACCGCCAGAAAGGGGAAGGAACAGGGGGAATTCACTGAGCAGGAGCACCCAGGGTTTGCTGCAGCACTCTGGGGAGTGAGAGCGCAGAATTCACCCAAAAAACAGCAGAGCTGCCAATAGCAACAGTCAATACCCAACACAGTCACAGCCAGAATGCACAACCCAGCCTGACAAATGCACCCAAGGGCTAAAATAAGTGATAAAAACAACTGGGGGGGAAGGGGTAAACCCCAACACTTCCCCCAGCACAGCCTTTCCAGAGCCTGCTTGGCTCCTGAGAAACTCATTAATGCAAATAACAGAAACTGGTTGGAGTTTAAATGAGGGAAAAATCCACAGAACATTCTCAATGGTGGATTCTTTCATTATGCAGCTTCACATTGTAATTTTGGAGTAGCTGGTCAAGTGGCAATTAACAGCAGAATAAAGAGATGTTAATTCAGCGTTGGCTCGTTTTAGCTTAGCCAGATAATCTGCAAGGAAATTCAAACCCCCGGGGGAAAAGGGGCCTGACAGCCAAGTGCAGGGGAGGGAAAGGCTGCAGAGAAAAACAAACACAGACTAAAGAGAGGACTGTGGCTTTACACAGCATCCCAAAGCACAGCCCCAGCTGGGGCCACACAGAGCCCAAGGGCTGCACCCACGCACCTGAGCCCGGGGGATGCAGAAACCTTGGCAAGGGCTTGGGACAGGGAAAAACAAACAAAACAAAAACCAAACAAACAAAAATATCGCCAAATAAACAAACCGACCCAAAAACTCCCGCCAAACAAACCGAACCAAACAACTCCCGCCAAACAAACCGACCATAAAACCAACCGACCCAAAAACCCCCGCCAAACAAACCAACCGACCCAAAAACCTCCTACCAAACAATCAAACCAAAAAACCCACCAAACAATCAAACCTCAAACAAACCAAAAACTCCCATCAAACAAACAAAAAACTCCCATCAAACAAACACGTACCAAAGAAACAAACAAACAACCTGCCAAGCAACCAAAAACCAGCCTGCAAAACAAACAAACAAAACCCTACCAAACAAACAAAAAACCACAAAAGCTTCAAAAAAATCTCCACCTTGAGAGTGGAGGCCTCCACTCTTCCAGCAGTTTGCCTTCCAATGCTCGGATTTGTTAATGAATAAACAGGAACATCGTACCTGTGGGAGTGATGCTGAGCTGCTCCTCAGGCCAGCCAGGGGCTCCAGCCTGCCCAGCACTGACCTTGGCATGAGCAGAGTTCTGGTTTGGGATGAACTCTCTCCATTTACCTGCAATGCATTTGAGTGTTGGCTCCAATAACACCAAAATGAGGTTTGGGAGTCAAAATCTGTTAAAACAAATCCTCATAAATTCCATTTTACAATTTTATTTCCAATGTTGATAGGTAATGATGCCCTCCTGAAAAAATGTTTTAATAGAAGAAAACAACAAATTAAGATCAATTAGAAATAATTTTCCCTCAGTTTCCTCTAACTTCCGACTTGTACCCATAAACTTCAGAGTCTCTGAGGCTGTAACAACCTTGGAGCACTAAAACCACATTATATTATATTATATTATATTATATTATATTATATTATATTAATTATATTATATTATATTATATTATTATCTATACTAAAGAAAGAGAAAGGATACAGACAGAAGGTTTAACAAGAATGAATAATAAAATCTCATGACTCCTCAGAGTCCAGCACAGCTGTCCATGATTGGCCATTAAGTTAAAACCATTCACATGTTGGATTAACAATCTCCAGACCCCATTCCAGAGCAACAAACACAGCAGAAGCTGAGGCTTCTCAGCTGCCCAGGAGAAAATCCCAGGCAAAGAAGATTTTTCAGAGAATATGGCAGTGCCACCTCCCAGCTGCCACCCTCTGCTGTACCCTTAGGGTCAGGAATGAGGGCCTTGGATGCTCACCCATGAACCTGTGTTTGTACCTTGGGGTGTCTAAGGGATGTTACAGGGGGCAAATAAAAATCCCATCCTCATTACTGGTGTTAATCTAAAGCAAAGCTTTTATTTCGCCTGCCAACAGCTCCCTCCTATCAGCTGGAATTTACTTTTTAATTATGCATATTGCTTTTTTTCCATGTGAAACTCCAGACTAGAAATATGTATCTCATTATATTTTACGTTATTCAATTGACCTAAACACAAAGGCATTTTTCTTGAATACTGAGTGCTGATGTACCTTTTTAATTAAAGCTTAAAAAGCTTTTAATTAAAACAATAAATCACAGGCAGCAGGCTCTATCCACATTGTCTTCTGGCCCGGGTGTATTTTTCCTTTTGTGATCCAATTGACCCAAAAGGTAAAACACAGGTGAAAGGGCTTTCACATTTAATGGCTGCAGTGTAAAATGCTCTGCTCTCTTCCTTCCTTTCCCCTTTCCTTTCCCATGCACTAACCAGATATTTTTGGCCCCAAGATTACAATTACTTCTCAAAATCCGTAAATTCCACGTGTTCTAAACATCCAGGACTCCCACCAGTCAAGGTTTGTGCTTACACAGCAAAGACCCTTCCAATTATCATTTTTAAAGTACCAAGGGGATCCAGTGAGTCGTTCCCTGAACTGAAAATAAGAGTTCACCTGCCCCCACTTTTCTCATGACAGTTTTCTAAAGGAACCTGCCCTCCTCAGGCTGGAAATAGGAATGTTTGTGTTGCCCCCAAAGTGGGGCAGACAGAAAAGCAGCTGCTTCAGAGAGCAGAGAGGGGCACAGGTTGGTGGGAGATGGAATTCCCTTTATTCTCCACCCATCCTCAGCAGCAATATTTGACTGCAGCAGCCCCAAATAGAGCCCTGCAGCTCCCAGGGCTGCTGTGCCCTGCATCTCCCTGCTCCTGGGAATCTCATCCCATCCAAGGAGAAATGAAAAGCAAACTTGCAAGGGGAAAAAAACAAAAGAGGAAAAAAAAAAGAGAAAAGAATAGGCTGGGTGACTTCAAGGAGAAACAAAATCTCCCAATAAAGTCGGCAGTAAACTGCGAGTGCTCGGCTGGAAGTGCCAGGCAGTAAAAGCGCAGAGCTGCTGGCCCCAGCTGCTGAGATTCCCTGCTGCAGGTCAAGAGCCGGGAGGCACCGGGGCCAGGAGCCCCCAGCCCCTCCTGCCCTCCCAAAATGTCCCTGGAGGGTCCCTGGGGAGCGTCCCTGCCCGCTGGGGATGCTCCCTGCCCCACGTTCTGCGCAGCAAAGCTGGAGAGGTGTTATCTCCCAAACCTCACCATTCCCCCGGTGCTGTCCTTCCTTGAGCCTCCTGTGTTTATTTCAGCTCTCAGTGCTGAGCTCAGCTCCTTTGGGTTTCTGTATCCATCCCCAGTCCGGAGCCTCCTGTTGTCCCTCCTGTGTTTGGGAGGAGTGAGAGGGACCCCGAGGGGCCAGGGAGGGGCTGGCCTGGGGCAGGCACCGCCCCAGCTCATCCCAGTCCCGATCCCAATCCCAGTCCCAGCCCTGTTCCCAGTTCCCAGCCCATCCCAGTCCCACCCCAGCCCTGTTCCCAATTTCCAGCCCATCCCAGTCCCAGCCCTGTTCCCAGTTCCCAGCCCATCCCAGTCCCAGTCCCAGCCCTGTTCCCAATTTCCAGCCCATCCCAATCCCAGTCCCAGCCCTGTTCCCAGTTCCCAGCCCATCCCAGTCCCACCCCAGCCCTGTTCCCAATTTCCAGCCCATCCCAGTCCCAGCCCTGTTCCCAGTTCCCAGCCCATCCCAGTCCCAATCCCAGCCCTGTTCCCAATTTCCAGCCCATCCCAGTCCCAGCCCTGTTCCCAGTTCCCAGCCCATCCCAGTCCCAGTCTCAGCCCTGTTCCCAATTTCCAGCCCATCCCAGTCCCAGTCCCAGCCCTGTTCCCAGTTCCCAGCCCATCCCAGTCCCACCCCAGCCCTGCTCCCAGCTCAGCCTGCAGCCCTGGGATGCTCCTGTCTCTGCCCACCCCGGGGTGCTCACAGCCCCTGTGGGGATGGGGTACCCACACCTGTGCAGGGACAGAGTTCCCTGCTCCACCTTTGCACCCCACACCCCTCACAGCCATGGAAACCTCCAGACTGCTGCTCTCCATCTGCTGCTCCCTCTCTCCTCGGGAAGGGTTTGAGAGCTCGGGAGCTGAGCGTGGCAGACTTTAATTAAAGCCTGCGCTCTGACAATGCCTCTCCATCCCTCAGCTCTCAGACGAGACAATTCTCCCCAAACCAAAGCCCTCACAAGCATTGTCTCTGTTCTGCTGTTGAGGAGGATGAGAGAGGCCCAAAGGCCCCTCAGCTGCAGCAGGTGAAATTGTGTTTGCCTCGTTCTGCTTTGCCAGCAGCTCTGCCTCGTGTTCCTGAGAGCTCCTGCCTGTTCTCCAGGCTGATCCCAATCTCCTGGAATGGCTCCTGCCCACAGCACACGCTGCAGGGCCTGCTGGGGGGGACTGCATGGGAATGGGGCTGGGATTGGGATTGGGATGGGGACTGGGATGGGGACTGGGATGGGGACTGGGCTGGGAACTGGGAACTCGTCCTGGGGATGCTCAGAGCCCCCTGGGGCAGGGTTAAAGAATAAAGCAGGGATTTGTTCAAAGGAAATCATTCCCTCACAGGATAAACCCTGGGCAGTGGCTCCAGCCCAGCTGGGCTGCGGTTCAGAGATGGAGCAGGAGGAGAGGAGAAGCCACTCTGCTGCCTGGAGGGAGTTCTGTGCATGGAGCAGGTTTGCTTTCCCAGCTTTTCCCAGCCTTTCCCAGCCTTTCCCAGCCTTTCCCAGCCTTTCCCAACCTTTCCCAGCCTTTCCCAGCCTTCCCCAGCCTTTCCCAGCCCCAGAGGGGCCAAGCAGAGCATCCTCAGCACCAGGACAGTCCCCCCAGGGAAAGCAAAGCACAGGGAAAACATCCGGACAATGTATTCCACAACAATCCATTCATTATTCTGGCTCTGAACACTTCTTACAATTCCAAAGCTCTCCAAGCCCAGAGCTGAGCCCAGAGGCTGCAGATTCCCTCAGAAGTGGGGTCCTTTGTCAGCCATTGGCATTTTCTGTGTTCCCACCCCTGTTCTGCTCACCCAGATCCCTCAGGATTCTTTCTCTCCAGCTATTTGTTTGTGCTCATTTGGGTGGCCACAGATGGCTTTTTCCCTTTTACACACACAGGCTGCAAAGCAGCATTTCTCCCTCAGAGTGATTTGTGGGAAATAAAAAGCCCCAATGTTTGGTTGTTTGGTAAAGGATTAGGCAGCCAATCAGGCAGGTTTTTTTCCAGCAGTTATTTCATCTACAGCACAACTGCCACAAAGAGAGAAAATAACTTGATCATATCTCAGCCCCTAAATAGCAGCGAAAGAGGGTTTGTACTGGAAATCAAAAAATTATTGGTGGAGAGCTGATTTTTATTCAGTGCCTCGAATAGAGAAGATGTAAAAGCTTTTAGGGAATTCAGGGCCAGTTTCTTTCATTGGGATCTGTGGTAAATAAGCAGCACAGGCAGCTCCTGTTGGGACACAAAGCTGCATTGCCCAGCTGCTCCTGCAGTGACCCTCACCATGCTCATGGCGGGATTTTTGGGGCTTCCAACACTCACCACACCCCTTGGTGCACCAAGATATGGAAATTCATCCTCCCAGAGGACAGAGACAAAGCACGTTTGTGCAGTGAATCCATGTCACTCTGTGTGCAGAGTGCCCTGGGCTGGGCTGGGGGAGCAGCTCCCACCCCAAATACACACACACTGGTCCTGCTCCTCCAGAGGGACAGGGGAGGAACCTGCAGCACCAGAGATGGGGTTTGGACCAGGAAAATGCCTTCTACGGGGAGGGAAATGTCATTTCCACCCGGAACTGAGCAGATAATGGCACTCCTCTGAGAGAAACCAAAGGGCTGGGAAATGTTTATCCCAAAACTGCTGTGATGGGACACCCTGATCCTATTGTGTGACAGGGACACCCCAGACCCCACTGTGTGTGACAGGGACACCCCAGTTCCCATTGCTGTGACAGGGACACCCCATTTCCCATTGCTAATAGGAACACCCCACAGCCTGGGCTCCTGCAGGGCTCACACAGACATTAAACAGCCACAATGAACACATTCAGCCCCTTGGGCAGGCTGAGCTGGCACTGACAGCCCGGGCAGTGCCACCAGGAGCAGCTGCTGCTGAACCCTCACAGGATGCTGCAGCATCCCCTGGGCTCTCAGACCTGGGCCAGCAGCATCTATAAATGCCTTCCCCTCCCAGTCTTCCCCTGCTTCCTTGTATTTATCCTTCTGGGAACAATGAAGTGTGAACAAGTTAAATTTGTGGAAGAAAGCACGTAGCTCTGTCTATGCAGTGAATAAACAAGCATTTTGAACTATCGTTTTCCTGCTAACTCATAAAAGCAGCCGTATCTGCTTGGAGTGTGCCTGATTTCCACGTGGCTGAGTCCCTCACTGTGTCCCTGGGAACAGCGTGGTCAGGGCAGGCAGGAGCCATGGGTCTGTCTGTCCTTCCAGCAGCTTGGGGGTCTGCAGGGAGGGCAGGACAGCAGCAGCTCCATCCCACCCATGCATTCCCAGGCAGAGACCCCAGAGCACCCCATGGCACCCCCAGGCTCTGCAGGGCACCCCCTGTGGTGGTGTTCACAGGGGTCCCAGGGTGAGGGAAGAGACGAGGATCTGACTCCATGTTTCACAAGGCTGATTTATTATTTTATGATATATAGTACATTAAAACTATACTAAAAGAATAGAAGAAAAGGTTTCATCTCAGAAGGCTGGCTAAGAATAGAATAGAAATAAATAACAAAGGCTTGTGGCTGGGACAGAGTCTGAGCCAGCTGACTGTGATTGGCCATTAATTAGAAACAACCCCATGAGACCAATCCCAGATGCACCTGTTGCATTCCACAGCAGCAGATAACCATTGTTTGCATTTTGTTCCTGAGGCCTCCCAGCTTCTCAGGAGGAACAATCCTAAGGAAAGGATTTTTCATGAAAAACGACTGTGACACCCCCTGGTCCCTGTGCCCAGGGGTGATGGCCACAGAGCTTCTGCTGGGCCACCCAGAAATGAAAGGTGCTGATTCCACCCTCCCTTCACCCTGAATTCCTCCTCAATTGGAACATCCCAGAACAGGAAGGGCTGGAGAATCCCCAGCAGAAGCTGTGGGTCCCTGCAGTGTCCCAGCCAGGCTGTGGGCACACCCTGACACACTGGGGGTGTCCCTGCCGTGGGATGGGATGGGATGGGATGGGATGGGATGGGATGGGATGGGATGGGACAGTCCCCACGGTCCCTCCCAGCCCAAACCTCTCTGGGACTCTGATTCCACAATGCTTCAGCTGTTCCTGTAACCCGAGCTGGCACTGGCAACTGATATTCATACACAGCATTTCATCCTCGCCAGGGAAGCAAAGCTGCTCTTGTGATGGCACGTTTGTTGAGAATGCCATCCGTGCAATGAAAATGCAGTTGTAGGTAATGGCAAAATATTCCTAACCTATGGAAGAAGGGGCATAACTTTCTATTGCCTCAATGACAGGCACTAAAGCTCTGCCATAAAACCTTCCACGAGCTCCACACCACCTCTTTTACAGCGTTAAAGGCACTAAACAGAGCTGTTAGCATCCTTGGTGCTTGCTCAGGCCGTCAGTCCTGCTCTCATCACAGCAGTGCCAGCAAACAGGGGCTGGGGGATTCGGGGTCCCTCCCAACCCAAGCCAAGGCACAATTCCATAAATTCTGTGTGCCCCTGCTGCTCACACCCACCCGGCCAGGCTGGGCAGGGACACGGGGGGCACACCCCACCCCTGCCACTGGGTCTGAAAATGCTGCACTCAATTGGAACATCGGAATAAAAATAGATGGAGTGGTTTCATTCAACAAAAATAATTGGAATTATTTTACTCAACAAAAATAGCTGGAATTGTTTCACTCAACACTTTGCACCTCTCTGTGCCCTTGATGTAGTTGTGACATTTGTCTGTTAGGCAGGGATAATGCTTTAGGTGTTTCAGTTTATTCTGGGTGGCACCAAAGCTGCAGCCCCCCTGTGTGTCAGGGGAAAAGCCGTGGCAAGGGTTGTAAAGCATTGGAACAAACTGGGGAGGGGTCCCCATCCCTGGAGGGGCTCAGGAAAGCCTGGATGTGGCACCTGGGACAGGGACAGTGCTGGGGGCACTGCATGAACCCAGAGCCTTTTTCAGCTTTAGTTATTCTGTCACTGACTGAGGGCAGTTCCGAGAAACAGCAAATCTTAGATCAGCAAAGGTGGCACGTAGATATTCCACAATTTGTGCCTCCTGTGCCCCTCAGAGGCCCTGAGCCCCCCATACACCCCAGCACCATCAGCCCACCTGGGGAACCCTCCCAGCCAGGCTGCAGGAGCCCCCACCACAGCCCACAGCACCAAATGCACATTTATGGAGTGACAGGAGGGGAAACAGCACTCGTGCCTTTCCATCAGCACCAAGAGGCAGCGAACACTGCGCTGTTAATCTGCTTTCCCTCCCCCAAACAGGGCTGAGATCAAGCACAGCACTCTGCCTCACTTAGTCTGCAAAATCCTCTGCTTCCCTTCTGGCAGGAACAGCAGAGCATTTCATTGTCTCAGATAAATCACAAACAGCCCTGAAAATGCTGGGGCTCTGCTGCCAGGGAGCTCCGAGTGCCCTCACTGAGGAATTTCAGCTCTGAGCACAAACTGCCTCACTGAGCTGCTCATGGGTGGTGGGGTGAGGTCCCCAGGTGAGAGATGAGAATCCGACTCCAAGGTCTCAGAAGGCTGATTATTATATTATTATATTATATTATATTATATTATATTATATTATATCACATTATGTTATGTTATGTCATGTCATGTTATATCATATCATGTCATGTTATATCATATTATGTTATATACTAAAACTATACTAAAGAAAGAAAAAGGATATATCAGAAGGCTTGACAAAAATGATAATAAAAACCCGTGACTGACTCCTCAGAGTCCTGACACAGCTGGCTGGGATTGGTCATTAATTAAAAACAATTCACATGAAACCAATCAAAGCTGCACCTGTTGGTAAACGATCTCCAGACCATATTCCCAAGCAATCAGATAATTATTGTTTGCATCTCTTTTCTGAGACCTCTCAGCTTCCCAGGAGAAAATCCTGGGCAAAGAGGATTTTTCAGAAATATCCTGGTGACACTCATGGACACAGCCTGGCTGTGCCCCAGTGACACACAACAACAACAACAGCAACAGCAAGTCTGGTGATTGTGAATAAAAATTACCCCACAAAGGATATGAAAAAAGGATGATATTTATGTATCAGTTAGGATTTATCTCCCTGAAAGAAAAATAGTGTCATAATCATTAGTGGGAATGGTGCTAGAATGTAAAATAAATTTGCATCAAGGCTCCATTTCCCTCAGTGCAGATTTTCCTTCCTGCCTTCACTTCAGAGAACTTTAAAGGAAGCTCTGAGGGTGGATGAGCCGTTTATTAGAGACAGTTCTGCAGCATCTCAGCTCCAGGATGCAAAACCCCACTCACAAATCCCACCCAGCACAGCTGGGAGAGGAAACAGTTTCTGAGTGCTGTTTGGAATGAGCACAAAGCCATGGTGAAATTACACTCTGAGTTTTAGCATTATAATTAATTATTTTAAATAACTAAAGGATCTGACATTTTCCCCACCTGAGTACGCAGAGCTTATTGCACCTGGGGCAGGAGAATTCCTGACTGGGCTGATCTCCCCTCCTGTGACCCCAGCCCTGTCAGGCACAGGGAGTGTGGCCAATGCCACACAGCTGAGCTGCCAGACCTGAGGGTATTGCCCTGAGCAGCTGCATCAAATAAATGAACTTTATTGTTCCTATGCCCATGTGCATGCAGATGGACACACTGTACATGTTCCCATTTAACCTGCCAAAAGGTGAGCTGTATTTTAATAATGACATTTTCATTTACAACCCAAAGGCAAAGCTGTTCAAACAGACTTTTCATGTTTTCCCTTTCCTCTGCTGAGGAACAGTCAAAGCTTTATTTTATTTTATATTTTATTTTATATTTTATTTTCCTTCACAGGCAGCCAAGTGCCAGCAATTATTGCAGATGTAGCAGGTATTTAAATACACACAGTGCAGAAATTAGCAGAACCACTACACTTTCATTAGAAATTAGCAGAACCACTACACTTTCACTAGAAATTAGCAGAACCACTACATTTCAATAGTGAGTATCCTGGGGTGCTCTGTACTCCAGTTTTTCCACTGGCATTAAACTTCCCACACTGATTCTCTGGAGCACTCATCTGCTCACAGATCTGCTCACCTGGGCTCACCTGGAATGGGAATTCTGCGCTGCAGATCCTGGAACCCTGGAGCAGAGCTGTTTGTGCCCCTCTGGGCTGACTGTACACACATCTTTTATGGAAAATCCTTTCCTTAGGGTTTTCCCTCCTGAGAAGCTGGGAGGCCTCAGGAACAAAATGCAAACAATGGTTATCTGCTGCTGTGGGATGCAACAGGTGCATCTGGGATTGGTCTCATGGGGTTGTTTCTAATTAATGGCCAATCACAGTCAGCTGGCTCAGACACAAAGCCCTGAGACACAAACCTTTGTTATCATTCATTCCTCGAAATGCTGCAAAACAGGGAAAAAAGAAGGTAGAACAATTGTTTTATTTCTGCAAGAAAACTCAGCCCATTTCCCCTTAGTCCAGCCCAAACCATGATCTGATTTCACTGGTTTGATATTTGCAGAGTGAGCCAGGAACAATGAGGGTTCTCCTGGCCTCAGGTGGGGCTGGGAGCTGTTCCTGCACCCATCAGGAGGCTCCCATGGGCTGTGGGGTCCCTGATGCTGATCCAAATTTCCTGCAGTGCAGAGGGAGCCACCCAAAGGGAATGAATGACCATCAGAAGAGAAACCCTGAGTCTCTTTGCCATTTACTTATTTCTCCCTTCCTATACCAGATGCAATTTTAGGGATTGAGAGCTGAATGCAGTTCTTGTATTGTCACCATTCTAGAAAGCAGCAGAGAAAAAAAAATCGTTCCAATTATGAGCTTCCTCCATCTTTTCCACTTGTAAATCTGTGAATTTTAAATCAAGTTTTATTTCTGTCCATTATAGACATCCAATAAATCTTTGATTTATATAACCAAATACGTTATGGTGTAAAAACATCCATTTAATTAACATTCCACACTCTTAGGGGCCTGCACTCTCCTCCTGCTTAGGTGAATCATTAGGGGCTCATCTGTCATTGAAACTAAAATATTCTTTAAATTGAGATACAATATTTAAGGCTGCTCGCTGTAAATCCAACCCTGAAATATGTCAGTTCTCAGAAGCCTTTTGTTCACAAAGCCCTGACAATTAAAATGTGCTAATGACATGCAGATTATTACAAACTCATCATGCAGAATTTGTGTTGATGAGAGTCTGAGCAGACACTGAGCCATCACCAGAGACAGGCTTTGTGAGATTCCCAATTCCTGGGGTGCCAAAGCCCACGGAGCCCTGGGGGGAGGGAAACCACGAGGGCAAAATGGTTTATGAAGGACAAGGGGGCCCTGGCACAGCTGCCCAAGGAGGGTTGGAGTCCCCATCCCTGCAGGGATTTCACAGCCCTGGGGACGTGGCACTGGGGAGAGGGGCAGTGGTGGCCCTGGCAGGGCTGGGAAGGGTTGGACTGGATGTTCCCAGAGGGCTTTTCCAGCCTCAGCTATTCTGTATTCCATGAACTTGGTGCCCCTCAGGGCTCCCTCATTCCCCTGCCAGCACGCAGGCAGGACATTTTATAGGAAATCTGTAGGGCCAAGGTGCTCCTCAGCCTCCTCTCCTGGCCAAGGAAGACCCTCCCCTGCTAACTGGCTTCCTACACTGAAGCATTAAATCCCTCTGTTTCCACTCTCTTTTCTCTCCACAACTCCTGAGGCTGAGAATTTCTGTGTTAATCTTGGCTGCAAATCAGACCCTGCATCCTTCCCCAAGCTGGGATCCAGCCACACAAACCAACAGGGGTAAATGGGACCCCCCATCCTTCCCTGAGCTGGGATCCAGCCACACAAACCAACAGGGGTAAATGAGACCCCCCATCCTTCCCTGAGCTGGGATCCAGCCACACAAACCAACAGGGGTAAATGGGACCCCCCATCCTTCCCTGAGCTGGGATCCAGCCACACAAACCAACAGGGGTAAATGAGACCCCCCATCCTTCCCTGAGCTGGGATCCAGCCACACAAACCCACAGGGGAAAATCAGACCCTGCATCCTTCCCAGAGCTGGGATCCAGCCACACAAACCCACAGGGGAAAATCAGACCCTGCATCCTTCCCAGAGCTGGGATCCAGCCACACAAACCCACAGGGGCACAGGGATGGGTCAGAGCCCAGCAGCTGAACCAGGGCACAGCCCAGGGCTTTGGCTGCACCTGGGCTCCCAGAGCCTGATTCCCTCCCAGGGAGCACCCAGGAAATGAAAACTCTCTCGCAGCGTGGGAGAGGGAAAAAGTGAGAAATGTGCACGCTTCAGGCTCTGGTTGCAGAAAAAATTACTGTGAAAAGTATTTGCAGTTGAGCTGATTAAGGAGCAATTTGTTTCCCTAATTATTTATAAGTAATAAATGGTTAAATACCTCATTTTATAATAAAGCAGCTAATTTTCAGGGTTCTTTGCTCGATTTGTAGAGTAACAGATTTGTTTGAAGCAGTACATCAATATTTCACTCTCAATAAATGGTGTTACACATTCTGTCTCCTCCAGAGGGCTGGGCTGCCTTTCCAGGTGTTTGTGGGGCAGAACATCTGCACTGACCCTGTGAGAGACCCCAGCACCACCAGGGCAAGGAGAAAACAGCAAAACACGGGAGCAGGGCCAGATCAGTGCAGAGATGTATAAATCACAAATAATGGATTCACCCAATGGAGCTGACCCAGCCAAGGCACTGATTTGTCTCTTTTGTCCCATTTCCCTCAGAGTCCTGAGGAGCTGCTCAGGCAGGAGGGGAGGCAGGGCTGGATCCCAGGAGGGCAGTGTGGAATGGGAGCAGCAGCAGAGCATTCCCTGTGCCCAGCACCCCCAAAGCCCTGAAGGGCTCAGAGCTCTCTCCACCCTGGCCTTGCCCTGCTGTCTTGGTTTGGAAGGACAGGAGTCTGCTAAGGAAGGCAGGAGCCTCCCCTGAAATGGAGAATGTGAACCCTCCCCACCCCTCCTAATTGCTGTAAATTTTAAATTAAGGGGCTCTTGGGCAAAAATATGGGAGCAGGAAATAACAGTTCTTTAATAGAGAAAGGAAAAAAAAATAAAGGATAAAATAAACAATGCAGTACACTAGAACAACACTGCCAGAGTCACAACACAGCCTGACACCCTGTGGGTCAGGGTGTTGGTGGCAGTCCCATTGGAATTGTGGCTGCAGTGTCAGGGGTGGTTCTGTTGGAGCAGGGATCCTATAGAAGG
The DNA here is from genome assembly GCF_028551555.1 of Melozone crissalis. Taxonomy (NCBI): domain Eukaryota; kingdom Metazoa; phylum Chordata; class Aves; order Passeriformes; family Passerellidae; genus Melozone; species Melozone crissalis. The sequence continues at coordinate 815,207 of NW_026535797.1, read as the reverse complement.
ATGTGTTCTTCCTCTGAAGATCCAGTGGAAGCAGAGGCAGCTGCTGTTCCTCTGGGAATCCCATGGAGAAAGCCGTGCTGGTGTCTCAAAACCTCTGGATTATATCTGGGCAGCAATGCTTGGCTCCTCCCTCTGGGTTATATCTGGGTAGCAATGCTTGGCTCCTCCCTCTGGATTATATCTGGGTAGCAATGCTTGGCTCCTCCCTCTGGATTATATCTGGGTAGGAATGCTTGGCTCCTCCCTCTGGATTATATCTGGGTAGCAATGCTTGGCTCCTCCCTCTGGATTATATCTGGGTAGCAATGCTTGGCTTCTCCCTCTGGATTATATCTGAGTAGCAATTCTTGGCTCCTCCCTCTGGGTTATATCTGGGCAGCAATGCTTGGCTCCTCCCTCTGGGTTATATCTGGGCAGCAATGCTTGGCTCCTCCCTCTGGATTGTATCTGGGCAGCAATGCTTGGCTCCTCCCTCTGGGTTATATCTGGGCAGCAATGCTTGGCTCCTCCCCCTGGATTATATCTGGGTAGCAATGCTTGGCTCCTCCCTCTGGATTATATCTGGGTAGCAATGCTTGGCTCCTCCCTCTGGATTATATCTGGGCAGCAATGCTTGGCTCCTCCCTCTGGATTATATCTGGGTAGGAATGCTTGGCTCCTCCCTCTGGATTATATCTGGGCAGCAATGCTTGGCTCCTCCCTCTGGATTATATCTGGGTAGGAATGCTTGGCTCCTCCCTCTGGATTGTATCTGGGCAGCAATGCTTGGCTCCTCCCCCTGGGCTCACATCTCCCAATGGGATGCTGTAGTTCTTATCAGCCATGCAGTGACATTCAATAGCTGTTATCAGCAATGTCCCCTCCCGAGGGAGGTGCGATTGTGGTCACTCAAAGAGAGAGATAAGGCAAACTGCCCACATGACAAAGGCAATCTGCCATACAGATGGTGATTGAAAACATCTTGCATGGCAATCTTCAACACCTGCCCAGGCTCCCAGCTCCCCCCAGGCCCCTTGGCAGGAGGGCTCAGCTGTGGGTTTGGAGGAGGAAAGCAAAGCCAAGCCCCAGAGCCTGGCCTTGCCCTGCCCAGGTGGGATGGACAGGAGTGGGGAGGGCTCTGCAGGGTCTGAGGCACTGGGAATTATGAATTTTACTCACCCTTACTGCCAAAAGTGTTTCTCACTGGGTCTGTACTAAAAGGAGACCAAATGAAGAGCAACATTTGGGGTTTTTGGGGAAGCACTGACCAGAGCACATCACAGGGATCAGGTGTTGCTCTGTGGCAGCTCAGGATGGGATCACAGCGAGCAGAGGTCTGAAAACACAGCAGATGCAATTAAAATTGAGAAAGAACATCCAAACGTGGCCCAGAGAGAGCAAACACGGGGTTTTCTATCTCAGCCACTTCATTTCAGCAATATTGCCTAGCAAAGAGTCTGCACTGGCAGAAACCCACCCGAGAGATTTCTGGATTTGCTGGAAGGCGATCTTTGGGAACCCTGAGTGTTGGTAGGTTTGTTCCTGGCTTGCTGCTGCCCATCCCCTGCTGGAGAGCCGTGAGCCTGCAGCAGGGTCAGCAGAACCTGCCCGAGTCCCAAAACAAGAGGCTGAGTCACAGCAGCAGCCTGCAAAGCAGCAACGCCCCCACAGCGATGCCAGCGCTGCCAACGTGGGTTTGTGTTCTCTAAAGAAACTGCTCCCAATTTGCCTCTGAATTGGCAGCATGACAGTGATGTTTGAAAACTTGAAGTGTTGATATTTAAGGTATATTTCGCTGCCATGTCTCCGTGCCAGGAGCACAGTGTGTGCTGGGCTGGGGCTGCATTGGAAAGGTCGAGTCAAGCCCAAGGTTTAGCTCTGGATGGGGACCCCACATGAGTCATTCATCCTGAATTACACATTTGGGCAACATTTTATTGCATTAATGTAATGGCCACCCACTCACCCTGTTACCAGCAGGACCTGCCTCTCTCAGCAGTATTTCTCATGGGTCTTCCACACTAATGTACAACCGCTTCTGTATTTCAACACTTGGGGAGGGAAAAGCCAAGCCAGACCTGTGTGGAATTCCAATTCCCTGCCAAAACCTGTTTCAGTTGGCAGTGTGCAGCCTTAATGAAAGGTTTTGTGATAGTTGAGAGCCTGGCACTCCAAGCAAGGCTGAATTTTAATTTTGAGTTATTCTACAACAGAGCCAGGCACACATTAACAAAAAAGCAATTACTCCTGACATCCCAGCACTTCCCCCATGTCATTCCAGAGCAGAAATGGGAGATGAATGGGGACTTCAAGTTACAGAATGAGGGCTGAGGAGAGCCAAAGTGCTGCTTTTCATTCCAAAAAGGTGGCTCCAAGGTTTCAAAGCACAGGGGACACAAGGACAGTTAATGTTAAGCAAAGTTTAGGCTCCCACTTGTCCAATCAGTGAATTTTTCAAAGGCAGAATTAATGACAAGCTGTCTGGGACGGGCACTGACAGAGACCTTGGATATGTGAAATAAGGAAAAAAAATAATGTCCCTTCTCCTCCTGTGCCTCTGGGTACACAGCAGGGAAAGGGCTTGGGCAGGGACTGGGAGGTGGGGTGGGATAAGGTGATGGGGTAAGGGGATGGAATAAGGGGATGGGGTAAGGGGATGGGATGGGATATGGGGATGGAATAATGGGATAGGATAATGGGATGGGATAACGGGATGGGATGATGAGATGGGATAAGGTGATGGGATAAGGGGATGGGATATGGGGATGGAATAAGGGGATGAGATAATGGGATGGGATAAGGGGATGGGATTGGATGGGATGAGATAAGGGGATGGAATGGGATAAGGTGATGGGATAAGGGAATTGAATAATAGGATAGGATAATGGGATGGGATAATGGGATGGGATAAGGTGATGAAATAATGGGATAGGATAATGGGATGGGATAAGGTGATGGGATAAAGGGAAGGGATAAGGGGATGGCATAAGGGGATGGGATACAGGAATGGGAAAATGGGATGCAGTAAGGCTGTAGTGCCAGGGAAGTGCTCATTCCCCTGTCTGCTGTACTCCAAAGTGTCCACACAACAGTAAAGGCAAAATTTATAATTCCCAGTGCCTCCAACTCCATTAATTCATCCCAGTGAGTGCCATCAATGGATGAATTAATGGGATCTCCCTGTGATGTGCCACCTGGAGGAGCTGAACTCCTGCGAGGACCTCCCAATTACAGGTGTATTCCTGGCAGCTTCAAAGGGGCTGCTTTGAGGAGGGGAGATCTGAGGCTGGCGGGGCACATCCTGAGCCGAGGAGGAGCCGGGCTGTGGCACCTCCCCACACAGCCCTCCCGAGCACGCCGCTATATTTAGATCTGCTATCTGCATGTATGCATAATCAAGTGGCTGGCTATATTATTCACAGGGATATGCAAACGAGATTTACGTGCCCTGCATTTCCCAGGCTCTAATTTGAGAAATGCGTTTGGGCGAATTCCGAGCGGGCTCCGGGAGGAAAGGGAGCCAACCTGCAAACTGGAACAAACTACACAAGTAATTCTTCAGGAATTATTACAGCCTCAGACTGGCACACAACTGGAGCTGAGAGGCCGCTGAGGGAATAACCAGCACCGTGCTCACACTCTTAATATTACTTAAAAGTTTATTCTGCTCACATTGGCCTGGCTTAGCCCAGGAATCACCTAATTGTCTGATAAGTACATGCAAAATTACTTCTAGTGGGTGCCGTGTCATATGCAAATCGAGCCTGTTAGTGGCTTTTCAGTGATAGCAGTCAAAATAATTATATTTGCTGCTCACAGGAACAGCCACTGAACACCACTGGGCAAAATGAGGTTTTATGAACAAGATAAAAAAAGGCAAAAAAAAAAAAAAAATCCGTGTTTTCTTTGCTGTTCAATATGCATAAAAGTACCTGCAGGAATATTGTGCTAAAAATCTGCCAAGCAGCCCCACAGAGCACACTTTTAATAACAATTGTATCATCACCCGCTAATCCAAAACTGACACTGTTTGTCCTCAGGTATTTGCAGCATTCTGCTTTATCGCTCCTGATTGGAAAAATGCAAATTATGCTTTTTTCCCTTCTATTTCTGTTCACATAGCAAGTGAGAAAGCCTTTCTAACTCATTAAAAAGCTCATTTGTCACATTCCTTTTCAATTAACTTTGCCCCTTTGTTTCCCATGTTTAATCCATTTCTGGAAGGCATTGCTTCCCCCCAGCTCCAAACCGTGCCTGCTGGAGAAGGGGCTGATCCTGACCCACTGGTGTCACAGGGAGCAAACCCTTCCTGCTCCCTTCTCCTCCATCCTCGACCCCAGAGAGAGCCCAGAGGAGGCTCCAGGACGGGCAGGGATGGGGCAGCTCTGCTGGAGAAAGGCTGGCACAGCTGGCATTGCTCACCTGGGCAGGAGAGGATTTGGGGTGCCCTCAGTGTGACTGGGGACCAGGGATGGAGGTGGTGCTCAGGTTTGGCTTTTCTCTGTTTCCCATTCTGTGCTGCTTTAGTGTGTGGGGCTGGGCTCACATCAGGGATGCTGAGCTCTGTGCACAGAGCAGGGACACAAAACAATTCCTGCTCCAGCTGGGCACCAAGGACAAATGACCCAAATCTCAGCCCAGGAGCACAAACCCCGTGGGCTGGAGAGAGAAAAACAAGCAGGGTGGGACTGCCTGGGCTAAAGCTGGAATGGGACAATGAACTGCAAGGTGCAAATGGAGCAGAGCTGATCCCAGGGACAGACCCCGTGCCCGGCCGTGCATTTTGGGGCCATTTTGGTTCATCTTGGGTGCAGCCCTGGCTGGGCTCTGGTGCTGCCCAAGGTGGGTCCATGGAGGAGATGCTTTGAATAAATCCCTGCTTTATTCTGGAGCTCTGCCCAGCCTCTGCTCTGGGGCAGCCTGCACAAGGCATGGAGGGACAGCACACAGGGAATGGCTCCCAGTGCCAGAGGGCAGGACTGGATGGGATATTGGGAATTGTTCCCTGGCACGGTGGGCGGGCCCTGGCACAGCTGGGGCTGCCCTGGATCCCTGATCTGGCCAAGGTCTCCTCCTCCCCCTCACTGAGGATTTTTGGCAGCAGAGATGTCCCACGTGGTCACTGCAGACAGCTCAGGAAGAAATTTCTGTTTTAACACATGTGGAAATTGGCTTTGCACATTCCTTCCCTACTGGGCTTGCGCAGAAAAGGTCAAAGTTTCATTTGAGCATTTATGAAATATTTGGTAGCCTTGGATGGAGAATGCCCTTCACACAGAAAGCATCTGAATTAACCCCAAATCAATGAGCGTACCTAGAATCTGCTAAAATGGAAATAACATCCACAGAAAGCTATAAATGTTTGAACTTCTGGTGTCTCCAAGCTGCTGGAGATACCGAAGGCATTGAAACCAAGGCTCAGGTTTATAGGTAGCTCTCGTACTAACTGAAGAAGTCCCATTGCATTCTTGCTTTACTGCTTTTAGATAACTCTTCTTTCTCTCTCTGTTCCTTTGTCTCTCCCTGAGTGTTTGTGTCAAACTGCCTGTGAGATCAGCAGAGTGAGGGACAGCTCTGTGTCCCCTGTCAGTGCACACAAAGCTCTTCACAGAGGCCACAAGTGGAAGTGGGATATTTTATTATTATTGGTGGTGGTTGTTGTTGTAGCTGCTGTTGTTATTATGGGACCACTCAGAAATGTTGGCTGAAACCTGGATCAGAAAACATTTTGTTCCTGTTCCTCCAGGATTTTTTCCCCAAAAAAAGCTCAGTACAAAGCTGTTTATGGAAATTAATTCTAATGGCTTCATAGAATCTTCTGTTCCCACTGTAACACTTCACATTACACAAGTCTCGCCACAAAGGAGATAATAGGCATGGGATATATTGAATTAGTAGATAAAGTTCTTATCTGTTCCTCTACATTACTTCCCTGGGTCTGAAATGACAAGTCATAGTTATTAAAACCATGGCAAATTGCCTGTGATTAACAAGGAAATAAATATATTATCCTAATAGAATTATCTCCTCCATCTGAAGCCCATGACAATTTCTGACAATGTCCCTGAAAAACACTTTGCATCCCAGTTCCAGAGGTCTGAGGAGAGCATCCTGAGCCGTTAATGAACCCACCTTGCAATTAAAGGTTAAGCTGTTAATGAACCAACCTTGCATCCTTGGAGCTGGGTCCCTCCTGCTGTGGGGCCTGGGAAACCTCCAGGTGTGTCCTGAAGGGAAGCAGGAGCCCACCAGCGAGGCACTGGGGGTGAACAGCTGGAATTACCAGGAAAGGGTGCTGGAAAGAGTCTCTGAGGGGCACCACCCGTTATTTTGGTGATGCCAGGTGAGTTTGAAAGCCAGCCCAACATTCAGACCCTGTTCTTCCAGCCTCACCAAGACTGAAATCTCTCCAGCAGGGCTCAGGGAGAGGGGAGCCAGCAATGCCTCACCTGCAGCTGTTCAGGGCAGATACTCACGCAGGAGGCTGCTCTGAGAAAGCAAACCCAACCTGTGTTATTGCTTGGAGGGAGCTGCTCCTGTCTCCAGCCAGGCCTGAGCAGGGATATTGCTGCTGTGAGCAGCGCTAACAGGATTTGTTCCGCAGAAGCACCAGGAGCATTTTGGAAATGATTGTCAGGATGGGAACTCTGGTTTTCTGGGCACCAAACAAACAAACAAACAAACACGCAACAACCAGTCTATTCCTAATAACAGATTAAAGCTGGAAATGGGAACTGCAGGGAGAGATGAGCAGCATCCAGCCCCCATTCCAGCAGGGCCAGAGTGGCTGGGTCAGGCAGCAGCAGGAGCCAGGGCTCGCCCACTGCCAGCAGAGGATGTGTGGAGCACCCTCACCTCACATTTACCACGGCAGTGACAGCTGGACAGGCAATGAAAGGAAATGAAGCCTGGGTGAGCCTCGGCTTTGGAGAGCAGGGGTCAGAAATCAGTGGGAAGCCACAGCCCAGCACCCCAGGGTGCTGCTGCCCCTTTGCCCTCCTGGCACTGCCCAGGTTTCCCCTTTGGGCTGGAAACCATCAGCGCTGTGGCACACAGACACTGCTTTGTGCTCAAACACCTCCTAAGTACAACAAACCCTCGCAGAAACTTCCCAGCCTGACAAATCCAGCTTTCCCCCAGCCTAGCCAGCCTAAATAACAGCCTCTGCACTCCTTTCAGGAGGCTTCCTTTAATATTTAGACCAAAATATTATGATTGTAGTTATTAATTAGGCATTCCCTAAGTGCTGTTTATCTTTGTATTTGAGTCATTTCCTGAGAGTGTCTTCATGAAAGCACCTGCCAATTCAGCTCCAGAAATCTCACACAGAACCAATCTGCATTTCCCAGTCCCACCCCTTCTGCTCTGAGTAATGACAGCCCGAATCAGTCCCCAGCAGCGAGGGGCTGGCAGGGCTGGAGCACTGACATGGAAATCCGTGTTTGCAAATGGATCTGCACTGGGGAGGGACCCTGAGGGCACAGCCAGGGGCTGCAATTACAGCAACAGGCACTGCACAGCAAACCAGAGACAGAAACACAGAACAAAACCCCAAACACACAGCAACAATTAAAAAAAACACCTCAGCACAACTCCCTAAACTCAGCAGAGAAAGGAATAATCCCGCGTCTTACTCACCCCCCCAAGCACCACCCACCAGCACGTTACCGAGCAATGCACCAAGTAACCCTTGTAATCAAAGCTGGTGAGGAGAACAAATGATCTAAGGAACAGATCCAAGATTAATAAAAGGGAAAAGCCATTCTAAGCAGAAGTTTTTATTCTTTTATTTCTGTGTGCTGCTACCAAAGCAGCACTGAACTGGAATGCCTTCCAGATCACCCGGCACTTATGGCTCAAAAACATCCCTGTGCTAACACAGGTGTAAAATGGTTGTTGTAACTGTTTAATTGCCCACAAGAGAGGTTATGCTAGCATACCTTTTATTTTAATTACGGTGTTGAAGTCCTGGGCCCTGAGCCTCAGCACAGGTGCAGCTAAGGAGGCTCAGGAGACCCTTGTGGCTCTGCACAAGTCCCTGCCAGGAGGGGACAGCCGGGGGGACAGGCTGGGGACAGGGACAGGAGGAGAGGGAATGGCCTCAGGAAGGGCCAGGAGAGGTTTATTTCCAAAATTGGGGGAATTGCCCCATGGAAAGGCCTGCCCAGCCCTGGCACAGCTGCCCAGGGAGGGTTGGAGTGCCCATCCCTGGAGGGGTTTCGCAGCCCTGTGGATGTGGCACTGGGGACAGGGGCAGTGCTGGCCCTGGCAGGGCTGGGAGGGGTTGCACTGGATGTTCCCAGATGGCTTCTGCAGCTCTGTGATTTCCAGGCTGCCCAAAGCACACCAGAGGCTCCCTGCAGGACAGGTGCGGGAGGGGCAGGGAGGCAGATCTGAGCCACAGCAGTGCCAGGGGAAAGGGACCTCTGGAGATCACCCCGTGCAGCCCTGGCTCTATGTACAGATGGGTCTGTGTACAGATGGGTTTATTTGCAGATGGGTTTATTTGCAGATGGGTTTATTTGCAGACGGCTCTGTGTACAGAGAGGTTCTGTCTCTGCAGCTCTTGGATATTCTGAACAGGTGAAGAGTGAGGAGTGCTGCAGAATGCCTGCATCAGCTCCCTGTGCCCCCTGAGCTGCCAGGCTCAGCTCTGGGGCTCTCAGCCTGGGCTGTGACCCAGGTGCCAGGGGTGGCTGAGCCCCAGGGGCACCAGCTGTGCCTTCCCAGCCTCGGGACCAAGGACAGACACCCCTGGGATGGAGGGACAGACAGACCACACCCCAGCCAGGAGAACACGGCCTGGGTCAGCACCTGCTCAGCCAGGGAGAGCATGAGCAAAACCAGATCATCCAGCAGCTAAATTTCACCTGTTCACCTCCTCGAACCTGAATTCCAAACACACTTGGGATGAACGTACAAACTGCTGAAGGCAGTGAATTCTGTCCCAGGCTGGAGGCAGAGAATTCTGTCCCAGGTTGGAGGCAGTGTGTTGCAGACACATTTTATGAAAAATCCTTTCCTTAGGGTTTTTCCTCCTGAGAAGCTGGGAGGCCTCAGGAACAAAATGCAAACAATGGTTATCTGCTGCTGTGGAATGCAACAGGTGCAGCTGGGATTGGTCTCATGGGGTTGTTTCTAATCAATGGCCAATCACAGTCAGCTGGCTCAGACTCTCTGTCTGAGACACAAACCTTCGTTATCATTCTTTCTTTTTCTATTCTTAGCCAGCCTCCAGGTGAAATATTTTCTTCTATTTTTTTAGTATAGTTTTAATATAATATATACCATAAAATAATAAATCAGCCTTCTGAAACATGGAGTCAGATCCTCATCTCTTCCCTCATCCTCAGACCCCTGTGAGCACCGTCACAGAAGTGAATTCTGAATTCCCCCTTCTGTCAGGAGGGCAGCACAGGTCAGCTGGGCCCTGCACTGAGGAGGGGATCGTGCAGCACACGCTCTGTGCCCACCACAAAGAACATCCCGGCCTGCTCCAGGTGGCACCTGCAGCTCTAAAACATCACATTTGTATTGGATTTGTCAGGTATCCGTCTTCCAATCAATACCTCAAACACAAGTGTACTGAAATTCATTTCTGTAGCAAATCCAAACATCATGTACACTGCAAAGTGGTTTTTTGAAACAAAATATGATGTACACTGTTTGAAAAAAAACTTTGTTTTAGAGGGAGTTGTATTGTGTGCAAGAGGAAAATTAATATTAGTGAAAACCTTTCCAGTGTGAGTTCTCTGGTTTTGAACAAGAGCTTTGAGCAAGGTGCCCAGGGAACACTCACAGAATTCAAAGTATTGTTCCAGCTCTGGGGGTGACTCAGTTTCTCCCTAAACCAAAATGACAGTGGAGGCAGCCTCGGCCATGGACATCCCACCTGCTCATCCAACCCCTCAATGGCTGAAAAATCCAGGTATCAGCATGAGGTGGTGTTTTAAATTCCCATCTGCAGGAAGGAGAGCTCATTTGGGATGGAAATAACATTTGTGTGTTCACTGGGGCAGGGCTGAGGCAGCACCAGGTGAGGGCTGGAGGAGAAAACCTTTGGGTTGACCACTGGCAGTGCTTTGGCAGAATTAAGCTCTGCAAGAGGCCAGATCCTCCTTAAAAAGGGGAATTGAGACTGTAAACTGCCAGAGGGCAGCGCTGGACAGGATGGGAAGGAATTCAGTCGAAGAATCTTGGATTGGGAAATTCCCAGGGTCCCAGACTGGTCTGGGTTGGGAGGGCCCTTAAACCCCATCTCATCCCAACACCTCCCACTAGCCCAGGTTGCTCAGAGAAGAATTTAACTTCATTTTCATGAGCACTTATCTTTCAATTTATCACCCAGACTTCCTTATGATGGCCTATTATGAGCTGAGCTTTATATAATTACCAATTTTTGCACAGTTCTGTCTCTTTCCCCCTCAGTCAGATAAGGGCTTATCTCGCTCCAGCAGGCAGGGAGCATCCCTGGCCAGCAGAGCCATGGCCTGAGCAGCCCAGCCCAGAGCCCTGTGCCCTGCTGCCCTGCCACAACAGCATTTCCCCAGCCTGAGCTGCTTTGTCCTTCTCCCCACCCTGTTCAGCGCCTCCATCTCCTCCCAGCCCTGTGCCTCACTTGTTTCTCCTCTGTGATCACCTTTTCACCCTGCTCACAGCCTGCACCTCCTTCCCCTCTCTCGGGTTTTGGTTGTTCATTGCTGCCCCCAGATGTGCAGGGTGTCTCTGTTCTGGCCTGCACAGCTGAAGAACGAGTCTGGACTCTTCACTTTTCGCTCTTGACGTTGTTTATTAATTCTTATCTATAAAATTTTCTTTGTGCCCAGCCCAGAGCTGCTCAGCAGGGCAGCCACAGGCACCCTGTGTTGTCCTTTTATACTGCAAACTACGTATAACATATTTACACTTAATCCCCAATACCCATCACCTGTGTTAGACAGTGCACTGCTACTCTAAACCAATCCCAAAGTGCCAACATCGCTGCAGAAATGGAGAGCAAGAAGAAGATGAAGAAGAAGTAGAAGAAGAAAGGCTGGACATGCCCAGATTCCTCCATCTTGTCCCCAAAACTCCCACACCAAAAATCCCAAAATCTACATTTTCACCCTGTGATCATTTTGTTATTACACCATTCAAACCTGTGTGACTTTCAGGTCCCCATACAAAGCTGGTAACTTGTTCCAGGGTTCACAATCACATCCCCAGGTGCTCTGGGCTGCGTGCCAGGGTCTCTGAGCCCCCCAACGGGGTCCTTGGCAACTCTGGGCACCCAGAGGGATGCACTGAGTTCTGATACCCTCCTGCTGTTCTCCACCTGCATCCTCAATCCCTCCTCTGGAAAGCTGCAAAAGCCTCAGGTCCAGCCCCTCCCTGTGGCACAGGTACCCCAGCCTGGCTCACCTGAGCCTGCCCACCTGCCTGGGGCTCCCATGGCCTCAGAGCCCTGCAGCCCCAGCCCCAGCTCCTGCTCCACTCCTGCCAGCCAGGGAGCCACTGCAGGGGCTCAGCCCTGCCCTGCCTAATTAGCTCTGTTTGTTAAATAAATTGTTTTCTTCAAAAAACCACACCTCTCAATCCCACTGTCCCTGTGCTGCTTTGCTCACCCCCTCCTGGTGGTTTTTAAGTGGTGTAACAGATTAATCAGTTCATGGCTTATTCCTTGGTCTGACTTTGTGGGTTTTTAAGGACTTTTATCAAGGTTTAAGGTTGGATTGTGCAGCGGTACAAAGCACACAACACAGCAATAAGAAAGCCTGAGAAAATAGTAGTTCACACAAGTCAAACAAATACAGCATGGCGAGAGCAGGGTTAGAATTAGCACTTTGGGTAAACCCAGGAAAAGATGAGATTTCAGATGGATTTTTGAAAAGGGCAAATTTTGAAATGGCAGCGTGGCGGAGGGAGGAAATTGTTGTGCTGGCTGCAAGTGTCACCTTGCGAAGGCAAACAGGGATGGTTCACTTTCCTTTAACCACAGAAACATCCCCTCCATTCAGCAATTTAATGCCAGCCATGAAGGCACAAAGTCAGGCTTTTTACAAGTTGTTTCTGTGGAAAGGGCAATTGCTATCACAGCACTGCTGGGCGTTGTCTCAGATGCAGATTTGAACATCAGGAGCAGAAACAGCCAGGAAGGAATTGTTCCCTGTGAGGGCTGGATGGGATATTGGGAATTGTTCCCTGTGAGGGTGGGATGGGATATTGGGAATTGGGAATTGTTCCCTGCAGGGTGGGCAGCCCTGGCACAGGTGCCCAGAGCAGCTGTGGCTGCCCCTGGATCCCTGGCAGTGCCCAAGGCCAGGCTGGACACTGGAGCACCTGGGACAGTGGGAGGGGTCCCTGCCATGGCTGGGGTGGCACTGGGGGGGATTTGGGGTCCCTTTCCCATCCCAACCCAGGCTGGAGCTGTGACACCACACCAGGGGCACAGCAGCTCCTCGGGCTGGGCTCCACACACAGAGCTCTGCCCTCCCTTCAGAGAATGTCCCTGCAATTCCTCAGAGATCACTTCTTGAATTTCACCAGTTCAGCCTCTGATCCAGTGCTGGTTGTACACTGAACCAAAATGCCTTTTTCCTGTGTTCAGGGCTGCATTGGTTAAAAGCAGCTCTGCATTTTATCCCACTATTGAAACTGTTTGATAGGATCAGCTTTATTGGCTTGTCTTTGCTGTTTTAAATTAGATTTGTTTTCCACACACTCTCTGATCCCTCAGAGTTTGCTTGGAGTGTTCCAAGTTAAACCTTTAAAGAGACATTTTTTGTGTAACCCAATCGTGTTACCTCTTGGTGCTTTGGTGTTTGGGCACTTTTAACCCCCCAATGAAGCCCCTTAACTCAAATACTCTCTCTTTTCCCTAAATTAATCCTGTTAGCCAGTATGAATGTGGTAGCATCAGGTTTCCACACGACCCTGCAAATCCAGGCACCAGCTGGGCAGAAATCCATTTTGGAAAAGCCACATGAGCATCCCAGGCTGGGCTCCATTTAATCTCCCATGGCTGCCCACAGACAGCAGCTCCCTCCACAGCCATCCCAGCACTCCTGGCCACTCCTGCCTCTCATTTTTCACCGTGCAAACTGAAATTCCCCTCCCAGATCCCCTCTGATGAACCAACGCTCTTTAGTAATATTTCTCTGCAAGTTATTTTTGCTGCGAGTTTAAAGACATCTTTTATTTTTAATGCCTGTGCAATTGTCAATATGTTCAGTGGCATTTAAACTCCAGCAGGCCGGTGGGAAGATGAGATGAGCTCTAAATGAGGCAGCCCTGGCCATCTGTGTGAGAGGGGCTTGTTTGGAAACAGCAGCTCCGGGTGCTCCAGCAACTGCTCAGAGCCAGGGGGGCCCAGCTGCCAGCCTGGGATCCTGAGAGCTGCAGGCACTGGGATAAACTCAGCTTTAACCAGGCCTGAATGGGCCCTGCAGAGCTGCAGGCACCTGGGAAAAACTCAGCTTTAACCAGGCCTGAATGGGCCCTGCAGAGCTGCAGGCACCTGGGATAAACTCGGCTTTAACCAGGCCTGGCTGGGCCCTGCAGCGCTGCAGGCACCTGGGATAAACTCGGCTTTAACCAGGCCTGAATGGGCCCTGCAGAGCTGCAGGCACTGGGGATAAACTCGGCTTTAACCAGGCCTGAATGGGCCCTGCAGAGCTGCAGGCACTGGGGATAAGCTCAGCTTTAACCAGGCCTGGCTGGGCCCTGCAGCGCTGCAGGCACCTGGGATAAACTCGGCTTTAACCAGGCCTGAATGGGCCCTGCAGAGCTGCAGGCACTGGGGATAAACTCAGCTTTAACCAGGCCTGGCTGGGCCCTGCAGAGCTGCAGGCACCTGGGATAAACTCAGCTTTAACCAGGCCTGGCTGTGCCCTGCAGCGCTGCAGGCACGGGGGATAAACTCAGCTTTAACCAGGCCTGGCTGGGCCCTGCAGAGCTGCAGGTACATGGGATAAACTCAGCTTTAACCAGGCCTGGCTGGGCCCTGCAGCGCTGCAGGCACGGGGGATAAACTCAGCTTTAACCAGGCCTGGCTGGGCCCTGCAGAGCTGCAGGCACTGGGGATAAACTCAGCTTTAACCAGGCCTGGCTGTGCCCTGCAGAGCTGCAGGCACTGGGGATAAACTCAGCTTTAACCAGGCCTGGCTGGGCTCTTCAGCCTAACCAGCCCTAGATGCTCTCTGGGCTCAGCACCCATCCCCACACCCTCGGGCTGCAGGCCTTCCAGGGGCTCTCCCATTGTTTTCACACCACAGCTGTGTTTTTGTGGGGTTTTCCCCCTAAAGACATCAAGCAAAGCCAGGGGCATCGCCTTGAGGATTCTAACATAAGTCAGATGCATTTGTAGGTAAAATAAATAATCATCCCTTCCTCCATCCTTCTAGACTGTCCAGCTCCAATGGTTGAGCTGCAGCTGGTTGAGTTTTGCTCCCAGCACAACCAAAAAAAGATGAATTTTGGAAGAAGTGGCTGTGGCTCCACTCCACTGACACCTGAAGGCTGCAGAGTTAGGCTGAAACAGGAGCTGGAATCAAACCAATTTGGGAAAATGAGGCAATAAAAGGGGAAAAGGTCAAAGTGCCCTTAAGAGCTTATTAACTTGTAGCAGTTGTACTTGCAGGGCTACAAATCCAGGCTGCACCTGGGACCACAGCCCGAGCCCGCCCCGCTGCTGCGGAGATGGAGATTTGTCGGCCCAGTGAAGCATTAGCGCTCCAATAAATGAGCAGTTTATTGACCTTTGGGTGGCTGAGCAAAGCTGAAAGGCAGACAGGATCCTGCTGCAGCAGGCAGGCCCTGGGCTGTGCTGGGAAGGAGCCCTGAAGGGCACGGGGAGCACGGGCACCTGCCCACAGCTCCTGCCAGGCACCCGTGGGCACTGCCCTCTGCTCACCTGGCTCCTCACCTGCTCTGATCTGCTCCTCTGTAGTGCAGGGGCTGCCAGGATACTGGGGGAAGGCAAGGCTGGTATCTCCCCATCCTGAGAGTGTTTCTGACCTTTCAGTGCAGTTCCCATCCCTGGAGTGCCCTGAACACAGGTGAAGGTCGCACTGTGTGACCGTGTTCCCAGGGGTCTCAGGGTGAGGGAAGAGATGAGGATCTGACTCCATGTTTCACAAGGCTGATTTATTATTTTATGATATATATTACATTGAAACTATACTAAAAGAATAGAAGAAAGGATTTCATCAGAAGGCTGGCTAAGAATAGAATAGCAAAGAATGATAACAAAGGTTTGTGGCTTGGCTCTGTGTCCGAGCCAGCTGACTGTGATTGGCCATTAATTAGAAACAACCCCATGAGCCCAATCCCAGATGCACCTGTTGCATTCCACAGCAGCAGATAACCATTGTTTGCATTTTGTTCCTGAGGCCTCCCAGCTTCTCAGGAGGAAAACTCCTAAGGAAAGGATTTTCCATAAAAGATGTCTGTAGCAGCAGTGGGGATGGGGCTGGTGGTGACCACAGAGCTGCTGGCTGCACTCAAAGTCTCCTCCAGCCTCAGTGACCCAGGGGTTCCAAGGTGCCCCAAGCAGAGACAAAGAGAACGCCCACAGGCAGCTCCTTTGGAACTCCTCAATCCACACTGTGGTTAACAGGACAAAGGGGAAAGGACTCCTTCCACATGGTCTGTGTCCCCAGGGCACAGCTGGTACCAGACCAGTAACACTGGGTCCCTGCAATGCTGGACTAATTCAGCAGCTAAACATTTATAAATGAGGGAATACATCTCCCTGGATATTGGGGGATATATATATAAGGAATTTAAGGCTGATTCAGAAGGCTGGGCTAAGAAAACAGCTGCTGCTGTGTCTGATGGACAGCAATAAAGAGCAAAATGCTTCATAATTTGCAAATTAAAAATGGAGATATGAGGGGAGCTTAAGGAAAGTGAGCATGCTGGATGGAAGTAGCACAGGAATGGAGCTGGAACAAGGATCCTGATTGCATTCAGGGGCACAGGGCACTGATCCTGCAGGTTAAGCACATTAAATCCTGTTAATGACCTTGCCCTTGCCCATGGGGACTCAGCCCCTGTTCTCACCCCATTCCCAGGGAACCCGGGCTTTGCAGGAGGGATGGAATCTGTGTCCTCTGATGAAAATCACACCCGAGCACTTCAGGAGCTGCTCACCTGGGCACTCAGGAACTGCAGCTGAGCCTGGCTTAGGTCCTGACCCACTGCCAGCCACACAGAGGCAGGAATTCTCGGTCCTGTGTTTTCCAGAGTGCAAGAACTGAACCCAGAGTCACAGCCACGTCACCTGGCACAGACAGCACAGCACAGCTCGCGTTTGGGGAATGAGGAGCTGCAGGAATGTCCTGCTTGGCCAGGAAAGGGCCAGGGAGCACGGCAGGAGAAGCTGTTCCATTCAATGTCTTATACTGCCACCACCTGAGAGGTTCCCACTCATCCCCAGCCTCGTGCAGGATCCCTGCAGTCCCTCCCTGGCACAGGGGACTGGGCAATGCAGAGACACGGGCAGGAGATCAGCCCAGGGCGAGCTGGGGAGGTTAAACCCGAGCTGGGAGTCTCAGCCCGTCCTGCTCGGGGACCAGAGGGGACAGATGGCCCCGGATGTGACACTGTGTGGTAATGGCTGATTAAAGCCATCACCCAGCAGCACTCAGCCCACAGTGCCCTCGCAGGGCTGGAGCCTCTGTGCCAGGGCTGCTGGGACACAGCTCAGCTGCTCCTCAGAGCAGCACTGCCAGGAGCCTGAGCAGGCTGGGAACACCTGAGCCCTCCCCAGACATGGCCCCAGCACAGAGGGGCAGCTGCAGACCAGGGCACACGGCCCTGGATCTCTGCTCATCACCAGCCCCAGCAATGCCCCAGCCTGGCTCAGCCCCAGACCAGGCTCTGCTCCCAGATACAGCTCCAGACTGGGCTGAGCTGCACCGTGGGCTCAGCTGCCTGGGAAAAACCCTCTGTGATGGCTACCACAGGGAATGAGCTGTGAGGAGGGGTCTCCCCAGCTGAGACAACCCTCCCACCCCTCACAGGACAGCAGCGGGGTCAGAGCCCATCCCCATGGGGCAGGGCTGGCCCTGCCTGTCCCTGTCCCAGCACCTCGCTGGGCTCATGGAACCACTGATGGGGTTGTAGGGACCCCAAATCCCCCCCAGTGCCACCCCAGCCATGGCAGGGACACCTCCCACTGTCCCAGGTGCTCCAGCCCCAGTGTCCAGCCTGGCCTTGGGCACTGCCAGGGATCCAGGGGCAGCCACAGCTGCTCTGGGCACCTGTGCCAGGGCTGCCCACCCTGCCAGGGGTGGATTTTCCCCCAAAATCCAACCCAAATCATCTCTCCTCCAGTTAAAGCTATTCCCCTTTCTCCTGGCACTGCTTTGGACAGAAGCTGCTCTGAAGTTCCTGGGTTTGCCCCAGCAGTGACACTCTCCATCCCACAGCCACTGCTTTGATTACCAATGTCACCTTAATTTCTCTTTCAAAACACAAGTCTCTCTTGCTCGGGGATATTTCAGGATTGCCTTCAATAAATATGAATGCAAATTTATTCCTTCATGGTTTGTCATTCACTGCGTTAGCACTGCCATGGAGCAAGAGAGACCTTCATCTCCAAACTCCTTGATAGGGATTTCTCCAAAGACAGGTTCTTGATCTCCCAGCACACCTTTTTGGCTTTTATGAAATAAATACATCAAAGTAGATATTATTCAGGCTTGTTTGATGTTCAGTGAGAAGGGGAGAGCAGTCATCCCCACCATGGGAAGACAGGAGCTACCAACCTGCCTCCTCAGTCAAAAAGAGGAATTAAACCCTCCTTCCTGGCAATCCTTTAAAAATTGATTTTCAGAGTAGCAAGGGCCATCAGGACCCTTTCCACCACTCAGGGACTTCATCACAAGGGCTCCCTGCTGGAAGAACAGTGGACCTGGAGAGTCCTTTATCCCCTTAACCCCGGCTCCTGCCCTTCCCAAGGCCCCCGTGCCAAGCCCTGCTCTCCTGCCCTGCCAGGGAGGGAGGTGCAGGGCAGCCACCCCTGGGGGATCACCTTTGTCTCCATCCCAAACCCTCCTCACAGCAAACACAGAGCCAAAATGCCCCAGAGCAGGGCAGGGGCCAGGCTGGGCTGCTGTTACCTGCTGGGTTGGTTCCTCCAGGTTTGCCCCAAGTCGCAGCAATGTCAGGGTTTTATCGCCTGCTCCAGCTGAAGTTGTGGTGTTGGGATCCAGCAAGCACAGACCCAAAATGTCCCAGACCAGGCAAGGCTTGGCTGCTGTTACCTGCTGGATTGGTTCCTGTCACAGACATCTTTTATGGAAAATCCTTTCCTTGGGATTTTTCCTCCTGAGAAGCTGGGAGGCCTCAGGAACAAAATGCAAACAATGGTTATCTGCTGCTGTGGGATGCAACAGGTGCATCTGTGATTGATCTCATGGGGTTGTTTCTAATTAATGGCCAATCACAGTCAGCTGGCTCGGACAGAGAGTCCAAGCCACAAGCCTTGGTTATTCATTCTTTCTTTTTCTATTCTTAGCTACCATTCTGATGAAGTCCTTTCTTCTATTCTTTTAGTATAGTTTTAATGTAATCTATATCATAAAATAATAAATCAGCCTTGTGAAACACGGAGTCAGATCCTCATCTCTTCCGTCAACCTGAGACCCCTGTGAACACGGTCACAGGTTCCTCCAGGTTTGCCCCAAGCTGCAGGAATGTCAGGGTTTTATCACCCATTCCAGCTGAAGCTGTGTTGGGATCCAGGACAAGGCTGACATTCAGGATGCCACAGATGTCACTTCTGCTTACGCCCAACAGGCTGCTGAAGACAATCTGCTGTTCCTAAGGGCTGGAGAGGGTTTGCATTTTGGCTGGAGACAAGGCAGGAGGGAAGCCCAGGAAGAAAGGCACACTTCTGCACTCAAGCCCTCATGAATATTGATGGAGCCAACACAAAAGGAGCTGCAGCATTAATATGAGCAGCATGACAAAACAGACTTGAGCTTGTGACATGTTCAATCTCTCATTTAATTTTTATAGGAGTTGATTAAGATGCCTTTGCTTGAATTTTTATACTGTTTACTATAAAACATTATCATTTTCTTCAAAATCTATCGAGACAGACAAACCACACATTTGCCAAGCTGTTAAATAAATAGTATTAAATCAACAATACCCAGGGTCCCCAAATGCGAGTCATTTCCATGTATATTGATTTTAGTTCCATTTGCTGCAATAAAAGTTTTGTCTCTAAGCAGAAGGCAAAAATGCCAACTATTTTATCAGATTGTTCTGGTTTTAATTATTGAAATAATGCAGCTCTGCAGTCCCTGAGTGGGGCAAACTGGCCCTAAGTGCTCTGAGAGGGAGCTGGGGAATTCAGAGCTGGACAGCACCAGCCTGAGCAGCTCCTGCCCCAGAGACAGCAGGGGAGGCCAGGAGGGCAAAAAGGAGCAAATCCCCCCAAAAATGGGCTGGGAGAGCTGGGGGTGCTCACCTGGAGAGGAGAAGGGCGTGGGGAGCCCTTCCAGAACCTTCCAGGGGCTGGGGGACCACAGGGACCTTCAGCAGGAGCTGAAGGGACAAGGAGCGATGGGCACAAAGGGAGAGGGGGGAAATTTAACTGCAGATTGAGATATTGGGAATTGGGAATTGTTCCCTGGCAGGGTGGGGAGGAGCTGGGCTGGAATTGCCAGAGCAGCTGTGGCTGCCCCTGGATCCCCGGCAGTGCCCAAGGCCAGGCCGGACATTGGGGCTGGAGCACCTGGGACAGTGGGAGGTGTCCCGGCCATGCTGGGGTGGGTTTGGGGTCCCTTCCCACCCAAACCATCCCTTGGTGACTCCCTGGCTCCCAGCAGGAGCTGCTGCTCGAGCAGCTGACAGGGAGCTCCAGTGTTGTGCCACACTCAGTGACACCCCAAACTCCAAATTTTAGCAGTCTAATTCTGGCACAGCAGATCTGCAGCACATTTTGCAAGAGGCAGGGAGTGTAACTCAGCGCAGGAAGCAGCACCAAAGCTGTGAAAGAGGAAGGAAAGCACAAACTCTGAGAGGATAAACTGGGAAGCAGCTCCCTGGGCCAAGGAGTGGGCAAGTGGCAGCAGGGAGAGCTCACCCTGCCCTGCAGGAGCCATAGCAGCTGCTCTGCACCAGACAGAGATGTTATTTCGTATAATTTTTCCCAACAAAATAATTCCATCAAAATACACATTCAACATAAAGCATATAAATCAGCATAAAATAAGATTACACAGAAAGCACAGGGTCTCTGTTCTAAATGCAAAGAAATGACAAAAAAAAAAAAATCTATTTACTCTGGCATTTTTCTACGTCCAGAAGCCAAGTTTTCAAACCACTTTTTTGTCTGGGAAAGAAGTGGAATCCCCACCTTCAGATTTATACCTGGTAGAGAACAAACCCCCCCTGTTCCCAGAGCTGGGCTGGCCACAGAGCTTCTCTTCAAGTGGGTTAAAGCCCTGGGGTGCTCTCAGACATCCTGTGTGGCTGTGACACATGGAAGCTGCTGAACACTGAATGGGAAGAAGGTTTTAGAGCCACAGAGTTCACCTTGTTAACAATGCACTCCCTGCAGAGGCTGCCACATCCCCATCCATCACCAGTCAGGCTCTGCAGGCTGGGGTGCTCGGTCAGGAACAGGGGGAGCAGGAGCCCAGAGTGCTCCTCAGAGCAAATATAACAGAAACCCCCTCAGCAGCCAGCCAGGCTCTGGGAACAGCCACAGCAAAGGGCTCCACACAGAGTTCTCCAAAGCCTGGCTGTGTGTCTGTGCCCACAGCATCTACAGCAACATCCACACCCATCCATGTCCATATCCACATCATCCTAAACCATATCTACATCCACATCATCCACACCCACATCCCCTACATCATCCAAATCATCCACACCCACCCACATCACCAACATCCATATCTGCATCCACATTCATATCCAGGTCCTCCACATCCACACCACACCCACATCATCCATGTCCATATCCACACCATCCAAAACCATATCTACATCCACACCCACATCATCCATGTCCACAACCACATCACCTACATCATCCAAGTCATCCACACCCACATCATTCATGTCCATATCCACATCATCCTAAACCATGTCTACATCCACACCCACAGCCACCCACACCATTCATGTCCACAACACATCATCCACACCACATCACCTACATCATCTAAATCATCCACATTCATATCCAGATCCTCCACATCCACACCACACCCACATCATCTGCACCATCCATAGCCACATCCACACTCACATCACCTACATCATCCATATCATCCAAGTCCATATCCACATCATCTATATCCATATCCACATTCATATCCAGATCCTCCACACCATCCACATCTATATCTACATCAACATCCACATCATCCATGTCCACATCATCCAAATCCAGATCCTCCACACCCACACCACATCCACATCCCACCCACACCCTTCACACCCACCCCCATCCCTGCCCCTCTCACCCAGCTGCCCCCATCTTCCTCTCCCAGAGCATCACTGAGCACTCCCAAAGGCTCCATCACACCTCACACTGATCCAAACCCAGCTGTCTCTGCTCCCCCACACTGATCCAAACCCACTGCAGCTGCCTCTGCCAGCCCATCCCACTGCAGCACAGCACAGGCAGCCCGAGCTGGGGCCCTGAGCACACCCTCAGTGCTCCCAGAGCTGGGGCCATGGGCTGAGCACACCCTCAGTGCTCCCAGCTGCAGGCACAGCTGGGCCATGGGCTGTGCACATCTGACTGCTCCCAGCTGCAGGCACAGCTGGGCCCTGACCCCAGCACACCCTCAGTGCCCCCAGCTGCAGGCACAGCTGGACCCTGACCCCAGCACACCCTCAGTGCTCCCAGCTGCAGGCACAGCTGCCAGAGCCCACCCCTCTGCAGTGCCTCCCCCCCTGCAGCAGGGCACTTAGCCTGAGGATTTCACAGGCCTTGAAGAGATCTCGTGGTGGGGAATAGCCAGATCAGGGCAGGGTGATTGTCAGCACGGCAGCAGCAGGAGCAGAGGGACCACTGAGAGATTTCTGACTTCTCACCTGCTCAGAGCCCTGTACAGAAAAGTGTGCTAAATCCAGAGAGAATGTCAGCAATTACTGCTGGCTCTAACCAAACCCTCTGTAAATCCAGGGCAGAACACACCTCACCTGAGCCTGGCAGCAGGGTGGTGCCTCTCTCTGCACATGCAGTGAATTGCTGATGATTTCTGTGCTGGTATTTCCTGCCTGTTCTCACCCCACAGCCCTGTGCTCTGTGTGTTCCACATTTCAGGAACAGCCTGCTCAGAAAAGGTGCCAGAAAGTTCCTGCTCCTCACCGTGTGACAGCACCAGGGAGCCTCACAAGGCTCAGCTCTGCTCTGTTTGCCTGGGTTCATTTCACACCTTGTCAGGGGAGCTGTGCTGTGAGAACTGAGCTGCTGCAGCAAGGGGCTCCTGGCCAGGCACAGGGACAGCCCAAAATGCCCCTGACAGCGACCCTAAAGCTGCACAGCTCACCCCAAAGTGTCCTGGGGGGTTTGGGCAGGGGCAGTGCTGGGGTGTGTGAGGAGGAGCAGGGGCTGTGCCAGGGTCCTGTGCCCGTGACAGCTGTGAATCATCCCCTGCACTGGCAGCAGGAATGGCAAAGCTCATTTAAATCTGAGGGAAACGGCCAAAAAGCAGCAAAGTGTAAATGAACAGAAGGTGCCCAGGGTGTGAGCTGTGCCAGGGCCCTGCAGGCTGTGCAGGGATGGAGCTGGGCCAGGCTGGGCTGCACACCCTGCTCGGGGTGCCCACACCTCTGATCCTGCCTGGTCCTGACCCTCTTGGGGGGCTCCAACCCCAAATTCCCCACCCCAAACTCTCCTGGCTGCTCAGGCCCTGTGTGGTTTTCAAACTGCATTTCACAGAACCCCAAAGTCAAGAACTGCTCAGGGTGGAAAAGCCCTCTGAACCCACCAGGTCCAACCACCCCAGCCCTGCCCCTGTCCCCAGGTGCCACATCCACGGGGCTGTGAATCCCCCAGGCATGCCTAGCCATGATATTTTATGGAAAATCCTTTCCTTGGGATCTTTCCTCCTGAGAAGCCTCAGGAACAAAATGCAAACAATGGTTATCTGCTGCTGTGGAATGCAACAGGTGCAGCTGGGATTGGTCTCATGGGCTTGTTTCTAATTAATGGCCAATCACAGTCAGCTGGCTCGGACAGAGAACCCAAGCCACAAACCTTTGTTATCATTCTTTCTTTTTCTATTCTTAGCCAGCCTTCTGATGAAATCCTTTCTTCTACTCTTTTAGTACAGTTTTAATGTAATATATATCATAAAATAATAAATCAGCCTTGTGAAACATGGAGTCAGATCCTCATCTCTTCCCTCACCCTCAGACCCCTGTGAACACCAGCACAGGGATGGGCACTCCAGCCCTGCCAGGCCTGGGCTACCCATTCCAGGGAGGAATTTCCCAGATATTCCCCCTGAACCTCCCCTGGCCCAATTTGAGGCTGTTTCTCTTGTCCTGTCACTATTTCCCCATTACCTGGCAAAGCCCCTGACCCCACCTGGCTGCACCCCTGTCCTGGTCCTTCCTCACCCCAGCAGCACCAGCTGGGATGGCCAAGGTGTCAGAGCAGACAGAACCAGCCTTTCCCCTCTCCCCACAGGCACCAAAGCTCATGTGCAGCATTCAGGGCAAGAACAGGATGGCGATAATGAGGTTTTAAATAGGCACCGTGGTTTATTACAAATTTATCTTTACTCATAAAATGTCCCACTAGTAATATTCCTGTCTGAAGCAGAGAATGAAATATCAAATTAAGATCCAAATACTTCAGTACAGCCTAACCACTTTGACAAAGGGATCTGATATAATTCATTCCTCTTTTAATAAAGTGAAGTGAGTCTTTTAATAACACGGGATCATCCCATCAGACAGGCTGGATATCCTGACATGTCTGTCACCACTAGAACTTCACTTGTAATACATGAAGTTTGTGGATTGATCTGAAGCTGGGGGAGGAGGCAGATATGGGAAACACCTCTGGGCTGCCCAGGGCTCCCACTTGGGCATAGGACACCAGGAAAGGTGAACAGAAATGCCATTAACTCACATTTGTCCTACTGTGGTCATATTATCACAGGGGCTCCACACTATTGTCTCCTCATTGAAAAATTTCCATACCTTATTGTGTTCCTCATGGGCAGCTCCCCAAGCACTGACTCCTTCTTTTTCTCATAGCACCCAACTGACTCCAGCTCCCCTCTCAACACCACCCCACTCTTTTATAGCATCTTCTTCTCATTGCTTACAGCTGTGGCCTGGTAAACTCAGGCCTGCTCCTAATCTTTGATAATTGCCCAGCTGCAGCTCCTTAGGGGTGAGATTGCTTTCTACACTATCTCTATTTTCTTATATTCTAACCCCTACATCCCACAGCCCTTGTGGCACCAAGGCCGTGGTGGGAGCCAGGACCCAGCAGGGTCAGAGGATGAGCAGGGATGAGCTCACCACAGTGATAGAGTCCAGAAAGAATCAAATGCTGCTCTTTCCCAGAGATAAAATCCAGAAAGAATCAAACTCTGTTCTTTCCAAGTGATAAAATCCAGAAAGACTCAAACCCTGCTCTTTACCAGTGATAAAATCCAGAAAGGATCAAACCCTGCTCTTTCCCAGTGACAAAATCCAGAAAGAATCAAAACCTGCTCTTTCCCATTGACAAAATCCAGAAAGCATCAAACCCTGCTCTTTGCCAGTGATAAAATCCAGAAAGGATCAAACCCTGCTCTTTACCAGTGATAAAATCCAGAAAGGATCAAACCCTGCTCTTTACCATTGACAAAATCCAGAAAGCATCAAACCCTGCTCTTTGCCAGTGATAAAATGCAGAAGGAACCAAACCCTGCTCTTTGCCAGTGATAAAGTCCAGAAGGAATCAAACCCTGGGGGAAACGAGCAGTTATTTGTGAGCAGATGTGGGGGATCTCAGGAACCCTCCCCAGCTGTGCCTCCTGACCTGCCCCGTGTCTGTGCCTGCCTTCTCACAGCTCTGAGCTCCCAAAGCTGGAATTCTCTGCAGCAGGTGGGAGCTGTTCCCTCTGCAGGCAGGTGAGCTGCTCTGCTCCCCTCCGCAGCACAAACACATCAGACCAGTGAAACCCACTCAGCTACCCCACAGCAGCCTTGTGTGGAGAGAAGGAATTGTGATTTGGGGTTTGCCAGCTCCTGTCAGGCACTGACAGCTCCTCATTGACTCCTGTCCCCCCTCCTTGGTGAACAAGCCCTGGTTGGGAACTGAGCCCTCCCAGGCACCCCAGAGGGAGGAGAATCTGGGGAATCTGAGTGACACCGTTTATTGCACAGAAAGCAGCAGGAATTACCCACAGGCGCACACACACCTCAGTACTAACCTGAATCTCTCTTTATTTGCCACGACACACTTTCCCTGCTCTATTTTGTCAAGTACAATAATTGCAGAGGAGTGGGAAATGGCCCTTCCATCCTCCATCAGCCCTGCTGATGCCTCTCAGGGGGCTGCTCAAGGAGAAGGAGGACTCAGGCCCAGGCTGCAAATTCACCTGTGGCAGAGGGGCCACCTGAGACCAGCTGTGACTGCAGCTTTTATTATACTCCATGCTTTTTTAATGGTTTATCATGCATGAGGTAAAAAGTTATTGTTATTTCCATGTGCAGCCCAACGAGCAGAGGGGAAAGGCTGTTGGGCTGTGCAGCAGCTGCTCCCAGGGAGGAATAAACCCTGATTTCCCTCCTGGGAACACTCCAAGAGCACAGCAGCTCCGGGAAAGCACTGAGCCGAGCCCAGAGGTGAGCACACCCACCACAGCTGGGACAGAGGTTTTATTTCACTGCCTTCATGGCTGGGGAGCAGCCACACTGGCCAGGGCATGGAGGGGTCACACCTGAGGGGACACCTGCTAAGAGCAGTGCCACAGCCCTTTCCTCCTGGGTTTCATTAGTTCTTCCCCTTTGCTGGTTTCACAGGAGTTTTTCATGGCTCCCCTCTGCTGAGCCTCATCCTTCCCACCAGGCAGGATGATGAGCTCTGCCCAGACTTGGATCACTCCATCCATCACTCCAGGGAGGAGAGAGCAGGGAAGGGACTTGTGCAGAGGCAGTAACAGGAAAATAAATGTGTGTGCTTGTAGGGCAGGGCCAGGCGGAGCAGTCAGCACTGCTGGCTTCATGAAGAGCTCATCCTGCACCCTGAGCCTCCACCTGCCCTGCCCAGTGTAACAGGGGCTCATCCTGCACCCTGAGCCCCCACCTGCCCTGCCCAGTGTAACAGGGGCTCACCCTGCACCCTGAGCCTCCACCTGCCCTGCCCAGTGTAACAGGGGCTCATCCTGCACCCTGAGCCTCCACCTGCCCTGCCCAGTGTAACAGGGGCTCATCCTGCACCCTGAGCCCCCATCCCTGTGCTGATGCTCACAGGGGTCCCAGGATGAGGGAAGAGACCTGGATTTGACTCCATGTTTCAGAAGGCTGATTTATTATTTTATGATATATATTACAATTAAACTATACTAAAAGAGTAGAAGAAAGGATTTCATCAGAAGGCTGGCTAAGAATAGAAAAAGAAAGAATGACAGCAAAGGTTTGTGTCTTAGACAGAGAGTCCGAGCCAGCTGACTGTGATTGGCCATTAATTAGAAACAAGCCCATGAGACCAATCCCAGCTGCACCTGTTGCATTCCACAGCAGCAGATAACCATTGTTTGCATTTTGTTCCTGAGGCCTCCCAGCTTCTCAGGAGGAAAAACGCTAAGGAAAGGATTTTCATAAAATATGTGTGTGACACATCTGCCCTGCCCAGCTCCCTCCTCTGACAGGGACAGGGGCTCACAGCGTGTCCTGAGCCTCCATTCATTAATCCTGACCCGGGTAAGGATGTCTGACTCAGGTCACTGCAAATCCCCAAGCACACACAGTGCCCCCAGCTGCACCTGGAGGCTCAGGTGGGACGTTGGGAGAGGTTCATCCCTATTCCAGCTGCACCTGGAGGCTCAGGTGGGACATTGGAGAGGTTCATCCCCATTCCAGCTGCACCTGGAGGCTCAGGTGGGACGTTGGCAGAGGTTCATTCCCACAGGGGGGTCAGGAAGGTGCTCAGTCCCCACCCTGCAGGTGCTCAGGAAATGAGCAGGTGCTCTCACACCTGGCAGGACCATTCCCCTCTCACAGTTCCAATGCTGTGCAGTGGATTTTACAGAGTTCCAGCCTCTCCTGCCCCCCCTGGGGCTCTCCCCTGCCCCTTTAACATGTGCAGGCACTTTCCTGCAGTGATCCTGCCCTTCTGCACGGCTGCCTGCCTTATTGAGGGGACTCTGAGAGGAGAATTACTCTCACAGTATTCCACAAAGTGTGCAGGGTTAAGCCCTCCCCTGGGTAAATGGTCTTATGAGATGCAGAGTAAATACTGCGAGGATTAGACTCAAAAGCTTTGAAAGCCAACACGAGCCCAGATCAGCCATAACCACACAGGGCTGGGGGAGCCCCCAGGTTTAACCAAGCACTCTCCCACAGGAAATGATTTCTAGGAATGAGGCTTTGTCCAAATGTTCCTTGCTTATGAGAGGGATGAGCGTAAAATGTGAATAAGCAGCCTTGGTGCTGCTCGGGTGTGAGATCAGCCCGTGGCACTGGGAGCACACAGGGACTGGGTACAGCACAGATCTGGGGGGCTGGGAGATGATTCCAGAAACAGAGAAGGATGGGGGAGAGTTTTGTCCCTGCGCTGAGCTCCTGCTTTGGAAAGAAGCCCCTATGGGCAAATCCAACCATTTTCCAGTTATGGAATCACAGAACCATGGCATGGTTTGGGTGGGAGGGACCCCAAACCCCCCCAGTGCCACCCCAGCCATGGCAGGGACACCTCCCACTGCCCCAGGGTGCCCCAATGTCCAGCCCGGCCTTGGGCACTGCCAGGGATCCAGGGGCAGCCACAGCTGCTCTGGGCACCTGTGCCAGGGCTGCCCACCCTGCCAGGGAACAATTCCCAATTCCCAATATCCCATCCAGCCCTGCCAGGGAACAATTCCCAGTTCCCAATATCCCATCCAGCCCTGCCAGGGAACAATTCCCAATTCCCAATATCCCATCTTCTCAGGGAACAATTCCCAATTCCCAATATCCCATCCAGCCCTGCCCTCTGGCACTGGGAGCCATTCCCTGTGTCCTGTCCCTCCATCCTTGTCCCCAGTCCCTCTGCAGCTCTCCTGTGGCTCCCTCAGGTGCTGTGGGGCCGCTCTGAGCTCACCCCAACCTTCCCCTGCCCAGGTGAGCCCCCCCCCCCGCAGGTGTCCCAGCAGAGCTGCTCCATCCCCTGAGCATTTGGTGCCTCCTCTGGATTCTGCAGCAGCTCCAGGTCCCCCCTGGGCTGGCCCAGGGCTGGATCCCACCGGCCAAGCTCTCAGAAGGGAGCACAGGAACATTTCATTCTTCTTCTCAAAGCACCATTTCCCTTCCCTGTCCATGGGCTGCCCAAAGGGGACCATCCTGAGATGTGAACGAGGGCTCTGAGCTCCAAACAAACAAACACTGATCCCACCCAGCTCCCACAGGGCTGAGGAGGAGGAGGAGGCAGAGCCTCTGCAGAGCTCCAGCTTTGATTTCCTTCCCTCTATGACGGGTTTGGTCCCTTTTACAGCCCTGTCCTTATGGTGTCCATGGGCTCATGGGGACACCCAGCAGGAGCTGGCCTCAGCTGCTCCCTGCCCTGAAACCCCTGACGTCCATGAACCCTTTGGTTTCCCCTTGGCTCTTTAAAAGCCTAAATTGCCATTGAGGCAGTGCTGAGCAATCAGGCAGCAGCAGCAAGAGCCCTTGACTTTCAGAGCAGAGATTAATGTATGTGCCCCTTAGCTGGAAATTGCCCTTCTGACCAATTTTCTGTGGCTATTTTTTCACTGCTGCATTGTCTTTTTGTGAGCATGTGGGAGTCTTTCCTCATTATTCGAAGGACTCTTATAATAAATTGATCTGGAGTCACAGGGAATAAAACCTTACTTGAAGGAATGTCTGCTCCCCTGGGACAGCAGTAAAGAGGAGGTTTTTTCAGCCAACAAATGGCAGAATAAAGGCAATTTTTTACATTCTGATTGAGCACATGTTGCTGGAAGGGGGCTCAGTGTTATCTTTCTACAGTATTTGTGGGTTTTGTTTAGCTTGAGAATAAGAAAAACAAAAAATTGAATGTATGCAATAGAATTGATATTAAGCTGAACACAGGTACTATGCATTTTTTTGCATAATTATCATGCTGTGCAGTAAAACATCTAATCAGCAGAATTTCCCTAAATAAAATGGCAAAAGCACCCCACAAAGAGCAGAAAGGAGAAGTTCCAAAGGCTGGTTTTTAAAATCAGCTGAAACTTAGCATTTCTTTAAGTTTCCAAAGGCACTGTGACATTTTTCACTGTTCTCCTTTGGAGGGGTTTGGGGCACTGAGCCAGGGCAGCTGAGGGGCTCTGTGCTTTGTGGGTTGGTTAGGGATTTTGTTTCTTTGTTTTTCTGGGTTTTTATTTGGTTTTTGTTGTTGTTTTCGTTTTGTGTGTTTTGTTTGGTTGGTTTTGTTTTTTGGTTTTGGTATTTTTGTTGGTGTTGTTTGAGTTTATTTGTTTGTGATTGTTTCATTTTGTTTTGTGTTTTGCTTGGGATTGGTTTGTTTTTGTTTGTTTATTTTCTTGCCAGGCTGTTACAGTGTGTGTATATCATTATCATAGGTTTTTGTGGTTTTGTTTGCTTGGTTTTGGTTTTTTTGTGGGTTTTTTGTGGGTTTTTTTGTTGTTGGTGTTGTTTGAGTTTGTTTGTGGTTGTTTCATTTTGCTTTGTGTTTTGTTTGGGGTTTTAGTTGTTGTTTTTTTGGGGTTTTTTGTTGGTTTGGTTTGGTTTTTTGTTTGTTTGGGTTTTGTTTTTGATTTTTTTTGTTTTGGTTTGGTTTTGGAGGTTTTTGAGGTTTTTTTTTTTGGTTTTGGGGTTTTTTTGTTTTTTTGGGGGGGTTGTTCGTTTCGGTTTGGGTTTTTTGTTTGTTTGTTTTGTTTTTGGGGGGGTTGTTTGGTTTTTTGTTTTTATTTGGGTTTTTTGGGTGTTTTTTGGGGGGGGGGGGATATTTTTTGTGTGTTTATTTTCTTGCCAGGCCATCCCAGCGTGTGTGCATCACTGTCAGACCCAGCCCAGAGTGACCAGGGCTGGGCACAGCCAGGCACAGGAGGGGCTGGAGCTGCTCTGTCCCCCTGGGACCCCAACCCAGGAGGGGCTGGAGCTGCTCTGTCCCCCTGGGACCCCAACCCAGGAGGGGCTGGAGCTGCTCTGTCCCCCTGGGACCCTCTGAGATGCAAACAGAGCTGAAGGACCATCTGCAGCACCAACTGCTGGGGATGGAATCTCCACTGAGCTGCCCTGACAGCAAACCTGCAATGAATCTGTGATAAATCTGCGATAAATCTGCAATAAATGGGTAACAGACCTGTGAGAGATTCTCCAGTGCTCCGTCAGCTGGGTCAGCTCAGGACCCACAGGGCTGAGGGTCCCCAGAGCCCCTGGCTGGGAGCAGAGCTGGGTCCCATTCCCAGGGTGTGGGGAGCAGCTCTGGGAGCTGGACAGAGCACCCTGCACCCTACAGAGGGAATCCTGCACCCCAAACAGGGAATCCTGCATCCTTCATGGGGAATCCTGCACCCCAAACAGGGAATCCTGCACCCCGCAGTGAATCCTGCACCCCAAACAGGGAATCCTGCATCCTTCATGGGGAATCCTGCACCCCAAACAGGGAATCCTGCATCCTTCATGGGGAATCCTGCACCCCAAACAGGGAATCCTGCACCCCACAGTGAATCCTGCACCCCAAACAGGGAATCCTGCACCCCGCAGTGAATCCTGCACCCCACAGGGAATCCTGCACCCCGCAGTGAATCCTGCACCCCACACAGTGAATGCCAGGGCTCTGCAGAGGTGCTGCTGAGGCGTTCCTGCCTCAGGGTCCCATTCCAGGACAAACTGATGAGCTGAACTGCAAGTTCTGGGAGAGAGGAAACCAAACCTCCTGACTTTAATTAACCCAAGAAATAGGGCAGGCACACTCCCACTGCCATTCCTTTCTCAGATCCTTTATCGACCAGCATTGCTCTGCTATTTTTATCCTGGGGATGCAAAGGCAGCACTGGAGGTGCAAAGTGGATGGGCAGGGATGGGTAATTTATACAAATAGCAGGGAAACCAGAGCAGTGCTCACACCGGGGAGATAAATCTGCTGTGTTCCTCTCACAGTTACCTCTCTGCCTTCTCCCCACTGCCACAGAGCCTCTGCAGCAATGGGTGGCAGAGAGGAGGAGGAGATGGAGGTGTCACTGCAGGAGTGTCGCAACAGGACACCAAAGAACACAAGCGCGCACTGCTGCTCTCACGGTGAAGAAAAGGGAAGTTTATTTTCTGACTCCGACATTTATAGATGTCCAAAAGTGACCCTGGATTGGAGGGTGACAGTGCCACCTCTCCAGTGACACTGGACAAACCAACAGCCCATCAGCTTTCTCCTCCATAAAAGAATGCAGAACAATGAGTTATCTACAGAAAGTGTGTGAGAAAGTTCACTACAAGAATGTCAACATCAGAAGGCTTGGAAAATCTTAAAAACCCGGGGTGACACAGGAGGGAATGTGCACAGGGACAGACAGGGTCAGGATGGAGAGCAGCCTGGCAGCCAGAGGAGACCTTGCTTTGTTCAGCCTGCACAAGAGATCAGCAAGGAAGGACGAACCCAAACTCTTGTGATGGTTTTGTTGTTAGGCTGATGGAAAGGGTGACAGAAATATTGGTGTGATGTTGAAGGGGATGCTGGGGAGCAGGCCCTGAGTGACAGCAGGGCCAGGGCTCTGGGGAAGGGGAAATTGGGAATGTTACAGCTGAACATGAGCTGCAGCACTGCCTCCTTCCCCAGGGATCCACCGTGCTGGGGAGGTGTTGGTCCTGCAGGGCTGTGTGTCTGTCCCCCTGCAGGGGTGTCTGTCCATCCCTCTGGGTGGGTGTCTGTCCATCCCTCCGGGTGGGTGTCTGTCCAACCCTCCGGGTGGGTGTCTGTCCATCCCCACTGGAGCTGCCTGATGTTCTGCCTCACCTGGGGCTCCCTTTCAGAGCCCCTCACCTGACACCAAACCCCTGAACATGAAGGGCTTGTCGCTGGAATCGATTTTTCTCCGGTTACAAATTACACCAAGCGTGGTTTTTAATTGGATGTACAAGAGAACCTTTGCAGCAACAACAGGAATTAATGGTGTTTAAAAATAACTTTCCTACACGGAGCAGTTCCTCTGGAGCAAATCATGGCAATGACACGGGCTGTGCACTCAGACATTTATTTATTTATTTGGTTTCTATTTGCATCCCAGGCAGTGTCCCAGGCAGGGCTGGACAGGGTGGTGGCAGCTGGGGACCCTGGGCAGCCCTGGGCACACAGCACAGGAACAAAAGCATCCTCCCACTGCCACAGCCATTAACAATTGTTAATTAACCACTGAAAGTCTCCATCTGAAGCTCGGTGAGGTTAACTGTAATCAATGTTTATCTGATTACACTAAGCAGGGTCGGGAGGCTCCGTGCACAGAGTGTTTGAGGAATTGCCTCGGAAAGAGAAATAAAGGCAGGGGCAGGATGGGGAGGGGCACTGGAGGGGGAATCACCTTGTAAAGACAAACAAACAAACAAACAAAACCATCCCACATCCAAGCATCCAATGTCCCTGGACATTGTTCATGCCTCCCATACACACCCCCTGGTGAGGGTTCAGTGTCTCTGAGAGTGCTCAGCAGAGAAGATGCTTTTCTCTAAACCAAACCAAACCCAAGCAGCCTGGAGAGGCCCTGCTGCACCAGCCCCTGAGGCCGGCAGTGCAGCTGGATCAGCTCAGAGTCTGCCTGTTTCTGCTCTCCTCAGTCTGTAAGCTCAGGAGAGTGCAGCTCTGTGTGCCTGGCCTGCTGTGCTCCCTGCCCTGCCAGCGCAGTGCCACCGGTGCCACCCACCAGTGCCACCCACCCGTGCCACCCAGCAGTGCCACCCACCAGTGCCACTCACCGGTGCCACCCAGCAGTGCCACTCACCAGTGCCACCCACCAGTGCCACCCACCAGTGCCATTCACCAGTGCCATTCACCAGTGTCACCGGTGCCACCCACCAGTGCCACCCAGCAGTGCCACTCACCAGTGCCATTCACCAGTGTCACCGGTGCCACCCACCAGTGCCACCCACCAGCACAGCTCTGCCTTTCCACAACGTCCTGCTCCTGCACCTGGGCACCAGCCACAATACCACAGTGAAATCGGGTTTAAAGAGCCAAATGTCACTGAAAAATAATACCTAAATCCTCTCTGCTGCTTGGTAGGAGCCATTCCCCAGGAAAAATACAGTTTTATTTTGCAAAACCTGACCTATGGCTGTGCAGCCCTCCATCTGCCAGGGCCGTAAAGCTGCTGGAAAACACAAATGTGATTTGGGTTTGAAACATGTACACAATCGAGCAAGGAACTGCAATGTTTGTGATAGGGGAG
Source organism: Melozone crissalis (assembly GCF_028551555.1). Lineage (NCBI taxonomy): Eukaryota > Metazoa > Chordata > Aves > Passeriformes > Passerellidae > Melozone > Melozone crissalis. The sequence continues at coordinate 781,686 of NW_026535797.1, read as the reverse complement.
CTGGAAGCACGGCCACATCCCAATAAATCCTGGTGCAATGAGACAATCCCAGCGCAGGTGTTTGTCAGCCTGGAATGAGGAGCTGTGCAGACATGGCCAGGGTGACCCCACATCCATCCCACACCCACCCCACACCCCAGAGAGCCCCTGAGGGTCCCAGGCCTGGCCCTGCTGCAGGGGCAGTGCCAGGCAGGGCCTGCCATCCCTGCTTTAGCAGATGGCACACACACCCTGGGCAGGAGGGGCAAGCAAACATCCTTCACAGAGTGAACAGGCCTTGCTCAAGTGTTTCCAGCCCATTCTAAACCAGCTGGTTCCGTGCTTTCCTCCATTTCCCTCTCTGCCATGTGCTGTTGGGTAAACTCTGAGGCTCTTTACGTGGATTTGTTTATAAGGATCCAGAAATTTAGTGAAAATCAGAACATGTGTACCCTTCAGAACCCATGGTAACCCCTTCACTACCATTCTGGTATCACTTTAACTTTCACAGCCTTGCAGGGAACAACGGCTTGGTAGCCAACACAAAGGGTGTGCTCCTTTGTGATGCTCAGGGTTCAAAACATGACCTTCCTTCCTCTCCATCAGCTTGGGGGGAGCAGGAGCCATGCAGGAGCCATTCCTTGCAGGAGCCATGCACGAGCTATTCCCTGCACAGGAGCCATTCCCTGCACAGGAGCCATGCCCTGCACTGAATCCATGCCCTGCACAGGAGCCATGCAGGAGCCATTCCCTGCACTGAATCCATGCCCTGCACTGAATCCATGCCCTGCACAGGAGCCATGCCCTGCACAGGAGCCATTCCCTGCACTGAATCCATGCCCTGCACAGGAGCCATGCCCTGCACAGGAGCCATTCCCTGCACTGGAGCCATTCCCTGCACTGAATCCATGCCCTGCACAGGAGCCATGCCCTGCACTGAATCCATGCCCTGCACTGAATCCATGCCCTGCACAGGAGCCATGCCCTGCACTGGAGCCATTCCCTGCACTGGAGCCATGCCCTGCACAGGAGCCATTCCCTGCACTGGAGCCATTCCCTGCACTGAATCCATGCCCTGCACAGGAGCCATTCCCTGCACTGGAGCCATGCCCTGCACTGGAGCCATTCCCTGCACAGGAGCCATGCCCTGCACAGGAGCCATTCCCTGCACTGAATCCATGCCCTGCACAGGAGCCATTCCCTGCACTGGAGCCATTCCCTGCGCAGGAGCCATTCCCTGCACTGGATCCATGCCCTGCCCCACCTCTCCAGGAGGTTCCCCAGCATCCTGTACCTCCCTGTCCTCTGGCAGGGGAAGCCATTCCCCCCTCCTCACGCATGGGGCAGTTTCTGCGCTAATAACTCATTAATAACATCACTAATTCCGTGCTCCCTTGCCCTGCCAGCTGGCCCTGAGCCCCTAACCCTGTCAGCACACACCAGGCTCCGTTCCAGCTGTGCCTGCTGAGCTCTCTGGGCTGTGTCACACACAGCCACCCCAGCAGGGACAGCACACACTGCAGCTCGCTGTCCCCACGGTGCCCTGGCCACGGGCACAGCCAGCTGGGCATCACTGTGTGTGCTGGGCAGGCAGGGACAGCAGCCTGCAGGGACACCTCGCTGAGAGGCTCCAGAAATGGGGAAATTGGGGTTTCAGGCAGCAGGGAGCAGCCAGGCTGGGCTCCAGCAGCGCTCTCCAAGTTAAGACAGAAGTGTGAGCTCTCTGTGCATCAGAAGGACTGATGTCGTCCTGCAAGATAAAGCAGCTCCTGGAAAGTGCTGTTGTTTGTCTTTCTTAACCATTTATCAGCAGAGAACAGTTTAATGTTCTGGTAGAAGGCACAACTGAGTATCTCTTCAGTGATGAAGGAAAATAAGCTTAGTGCTAAGGCAAATAGAAAATATTGATCTATCTTCAGGTACTGCAGCTGAAAATCTTTTGTGAAATTTATCTTCCCTACCCCTCCTGAGCAGTGCTCTTTGTCTCCTACCAGCTAATTCTCTGTAGTGAAAGTTTAACCTTGAACACGGGGAAAGGAAAAGCTCCAGCCCAAAGCCAACAGGCTCTGTGGAGGGTTTGGGTCCATAAAGGCACAGCTGGGGTGAGCATCCCCATCCCCTCAGCCATCCTGGGAAAACTCCTGGGGAAAACCTCATTCTGAGCTTCATTCTTGGAAAAATCTCCGAGGCAGGAAAGGAATGAGGAGAAAAATCACCCATTAGGTGAACCCAGGAGGCTCATAAATCTGAATCTGTGGGCTGGGATTAGCTGGAGTCCCCAGCTGGGCTGTGTCCCTGTCCTTCCCCCCAGCCCAGCCAGCAGCACTGCAGAGCAGAGCATTGAACATTCCCCAGGGTGGCTCAGGGCCCTGCTCTGCTCTGTGTGCAGCTCAGAGGGCAGGGACAGCTCCTGGCACTGCCCAAAGGCAGCCCAGGGCAGCTGGGACTGTGGGGGGAATGGTTGGAGGGAATGGTTGGATGGGAACAGCTGGATGGAATGGTTGGGTGGGAACGGTTGGATGGGAACGGTTGGATGGAATGGTTGGATGGAATGGTTGGATGGGAATGGTTGAGTGGGAATGGTTGGATGGAGTGGTTGGATGGGAATGGTTGGATGGAATGGTTAGATGGAATGGTTGGATGGGAATGGTTGGATGGGAATGGTTGGATGGAATGGTTGGATGGAATGGTTGGGTGGGAATTGTTGGATGGGAATGGTTGGATGGAATGGTTAGATGGAATGGTTGGATGGGAATGGTTGGATGGGAATGGTTGGATGGGAATGGTTGGATGGAATGGTTAGATGGGAATGGTTGGATGGAACGGTTGGATGGGAATGGTTGGATGGAATGGTTGGATGGGAATGGTTGGATGGGAACAGCTGGATGGAATGGTTGGGTGGGAACGGTTGGATGGGAATGGTTGAGTGGGAATGGTTGGATGGGAATGGTTGGATGGAATGGTTGGATGGGAATGGTTGGATGGGAATGGTTGGATGGAATGGTTGGATGGAATGGTTGGATGGGAATGGTTGGGTGGGAATGGTTGGATGGGAATGGTTGGATGGAATGGTTAGATGGGAATGGTTGGATGGAACGGTTGGATGGGAATGGTTGGATGGAATGGTTGGATGGGAATGGTTGGATGGAACGGTTGGATGGGAATGGTTGGATGGGAACAGCTGGATGGAATGGTTGGGTGGGAACGGTTGGATGGGAATGGTTGAGTGGGAATGGTTGGATGGGAATGGTTGGATGGAATGGTTGGATGGAATGGTTGGGTGGGAATGGTTGGATGGGAATGGTTGGATGGAATGGTTGGATGGAATGGTTGGATGGGAATGGTTGGATGGAATGGTTGGATGGAATGGTTGAGTGGGAATGGTTAGATGGGAATGGTTGGATGGAACGGTTGGATGGGAATGGTTGGATGGAATGGTTGGATGGGAATGGTTGGATGGGAACAGCTGGATGGAATGGTTGGGTGGGAACGGTTGGATGGGAATGGTTGAGTGGGAATGGTTGGATGGGAATGGTTGGATGGAATGGTTGGATGGGAATGGTTAGATGGAATGGTTGGATGGGAATGGTTGGATGGAATGGTTGGATGGGAATGGTTGGATGGAATGGTCACCTGGGAGAGAGCAGTGGGGAGATGGCCTGTCAGCGTGGGACAGTGCCACAACCCCACCTCACCTGGCGTTAAACCGAGACTGAAATGGAAGGCAAAGGGAAGAATGTGAAGGACCTGGCTGTGCTTGCAGCAAGAGCAGCTCCCCAGGCAGGCTGGAGGTGGTGAGGCCTGCAGAGCCACATGTGACACCCCTGTGACACCCCTGTGACACCCTGTGTGACACCCAGTGTGACACCCTTGTGTGACAGTGTTCACAGGGTCCCAGGATGAGGGAAGAGATGAGGATCTGACTCCGTGTTTCAGAAGGCTGATTTATTATTTTATGATATATATTACATTAACACTATACTAAAAGAATAGAAGAAAGGATTTCATCAGAAGGCTGGCTAAGAATAGAATAGCAAAGAATGATCACAAAGGTTTGTGGCTCAGCTCTCTGTCTGAGCCAGCTGACTGTGATTGGCCATTAATTAGAAACAACCCCATGAGACCAATCCCAGCTGCACCTGTTGCATCCCACAGCAGCAGATAACCATTGTTTGCATTTTGTTCCTGAGGCCTCCCAGCTTCTCAGGAGGAAAGATCCTAAGGAAAGGATTTTCCATAAAAGATGTCTGTGACACCCCCGTGTGCCGCCCCCGGGATTGTCCCCACACCAAACCCAAAGGGGCACAGCCAGCCCAGCAAACTCAGTTCCTCTTTAGGCAAATGCTCAGTCCCTGCCCAAAGCAGGCAATCAGCTCCAATTTGGAGCAGCCCTTGACAAGCTTGCTGTTTATTGCAGCTCTGGGCTGGCTGCGCAGGCCAGCCCATGTGTCTCCTCTCTGGTTCTGTTAAGCACAGCCCTGTGCCATAATATCATTTTCCTGACTCTCACGCCACTGACAGCGCATCCATCATTCTTCATAATTGCATCTAACAAATATTGATTTTGTCTCCGAAAGAGTAAACAGAAATATTAAAGTTCTTTTGCAGAAGGCAGAAACACTCACGGAAAGCGCATTTTATCAGGGGGAGGAGGATGAAGCCTGGACAGAACATATGGCTGTGAGAAAGCAGCACCAATTTGCACTGGCTACAAAATGCAGTGAAACGGTGCAGAAGAGTGCCAAGGAAATGCCAAGGGGACGAGTGGCAGCTTCCCTGTGCTCTGCGTCCCACAGAGGGGCTCCAAACACATCCCCTCCTCCCTGGAGAGAGGGACTGGCTGAGGCTGCCCTCAGGACAGTTAATGCTGATTAATGAATGGTTAATGCTCCCAGGGATGGAAGGATGCTCCCAGGGATTGTGGGGGCATGAACCCACAGCAGCAGCAGCTCGGGCTTGTCCCAGCTATGCACAAGCTCTCCTCTCCCCTGAGAAAACTCAGGTTACGTCCAAAGCCTCTCCTCTCACTCATGAAACTGCCACGGAGCAAAAGGTTGTCCTAATGAGCCAATGGTTTCTTTTCTCAAGGATTTTCCCCCAGTCCTGCTGCAATTCCCCAGGAGCAGCTCTTCCAGCCCCAGCCCTGTGGCAGCATGCTCAGATGTTTATTTCAGCAGGAGAGGCTCTGTTTGGAGACAACTCTGAGAGGGGGAAAACCACTAATCTCTCAAATCAATCAGCAGTGCCTTGGCATGTAATAAACACCAATTTCTAAAGGAGAAATCTTTCTAGAGAAACTTGATCGACTCTCTGACAGTGTTACGGGGTTGGAAGATGAAAAGAAAAGTTATAAATTGGAGTTGCAGTAAAATATTGGGTTTCACGTCTTGCTGCATCTTGATTGCTCATATGCTTTGAGCTGTGTGTGGAAAATCCCCCTACACTGGAAATGAGAAGGCAGTGAAACAGCCAGGGATCAAGGATGGGGAGCAATCCCCAGCCCATGGGTTCCCTGCAATGCCAGGGATGCAGGAATTGCAACGCCCTGCAAACCCAGACCTGTGCCCCCAGCAGCCACGGAAAAACCCCGGTCAGAGCAGATGCCACGGTGAGTGGGGCACAAAATCAACCCAGGCCAGGCTGGCCAGGGCTGGGAGCACCTGGGACAGGGGAAGGTGTCCCTGCCATGGCAGGGTGGCACTGGGGGGGCTTTGAGGTCACTTCCAAGCCAAACCAGGCTGGGATGACTGTGTGACCCAGCTCAGGGGCAGCTGATGGGCCACAGCTCCAGCCCAGCCCAGCCCAGCTCTGCCCCCCTGCAGGCTCTGCTGCTGCTGCTGTTCCTCAGGCACAGAAAGCTCCTGTCTTAGAATTGATGCTTGTCCCAGTCACCTCCTCTCCCTGCCCTGTCCCCCTGGCTGGGACTGGGAGCTGACCCCAGGAGTGCTGCAGGGACCCAGCAGAGCCCAGGGGTGAAGCCAGGGGTGCAGCAGAGCCCAGGGGTGAAGCCAGGCCTCTCTGAGCAGGGATCCAGAGCCCAGGGGTGAAGCCAGGCCTCCCTGAGCAGGGATCCAGAGCCAGAGCCCAGGGGTGAAGCCAGGGATGGAGCAGAGCCCAGGGGTGAAGCCAGGCCTCCCTGAACAGGGATCCAGAGCCCAGGGGTGAAGCCAGGGATGGAGCAGAGCCCAGGGGTGAAGCCAGGCCTCTCTGAACAGGGATCCAGAGCCCAGGGGTGAAGCCAGGCCTCTCTGAACAGGGATCCAGAGCCCAGGGGTGAAGCCAGGGATGGAGCAGAGCCCAGGGGTGAAGCCAGGCCTCTCTGAGCAGGGATCCAGAGCCCAGGGGTGAAGCCAGGGATGGAGCAGAGCCCAGGGGTGAAGCCAGGCCTCTCTGAGCAGGGATCCAGAGCCAGAGGCTCTCGTGTGTTCCTGTGCTGAAAGCTCAGGAGTGAATTGATGCATGCTCCTGTCTGGAACAGAGGGGACAAAATCCTGCCGAGTTCATTTCCTCACTGACACCTCTGCTCTAGCACACCCAACCTCTCACTGCTTTCATCTCTCTCCTCCAATCTGTCTTTTGTATTTCCTCTCCTGTTCCACTCCTAATTCTCTCTTAATTCCTCCTATAAAAAATGACTGAGGGACCAGCAGGAAATGTCCACAGCAGCAGCGAGTCAGGTCCTCATCTGCTCTTATAGCAGCGGATGAGAGCAGTTTCCAGCTCTAATATGTTACATCGAAAGGAAAAAAGCTGCTTTAAAAATCTATATTAAAGCTTTTATCCAATTAATATTTCATCACAGCAGCCTGGGAGAGACTCGTCACTCCTCAGTCGTTTCATTCTCAGCAGCTAAAACCCATTTGTGCAGTTGTAAATCCTTACTTTCTAATATGCATTTTTTGTAAGGTACTAATTAAAAAAAATAATTTAAGGAAATGTTTTTTCCTCGATTGGCTTCTCCCTCTGATTGCTTTTTGCAACATGAGCAACAAGCACTAAACCCTGGCAGTGGCTGTGCCCAGGGCTGAGCATTTCCCCTGCCCCGACCAGGGAGCAGTTAACAGAGCACAATCCTTGTGGGTTTGGGAAACCCTGACGGGCACCAGCGTGGTGAGAGCCGGGGGGGATGTGGGGTGTGGGATCCTGGGTCCGTGATGGGGATGTGGGATACGGGATGGGGATGTGGGATATGGGATGGGGATACCAGGTGTGGGATCTGGGATGTGGGATCTGGGATGCAGGGTATGGGATATGGGATGTGGGATGTGAGATACCAGATCTGGGACGGGGGACATGGGATAGGGGATCCGGGATGGGGGATACTGGATCTGGGATGTGGGATCTGGGTTTCCGGATCTGGGATACCGGGTGCAGGATGTAGAATATGGATGAGGGATACTGGATCTGGGATGTGGGATCTGGGTTTCCGGATCTGGGATACCGGGTGCAGGATGTAGAATATGGATGAGGGATACTGGATCTGGGATGTGGGATCTGGGTTTCCGGATCTGGGATACCGGGTGCAGGATGTAGAATATGGATGAGGGATACTGGATCTGGGATGTGGGATCTGGGTTTCCGGATCTGGGATACCGGGTGCAGGATGCAGGATCCAGGATGTCGGATCTGGGAAGGGGGTTGCGGGATGCCGGATGCGGGATGCAGCCTCCATCGGTGCGGGAGCAGTGCCCTCTGTTGCCCGCGGCGCTGGCACCGCCCGGAGCCATCGAGTGCCCCAGGAAATCCCTTCAGGGGATTCATTCCTCGCTTTTGCCCCGCATGCACTCAGCGGCGTTTCCATGATTGCCACGTTTCCCCACGCCAGACCCTGTGTTGGGAGTGAACCCCCAGGACTCACTGAGCCCAAATCCCCTGTCCTTGCAGAACTCTCCAGAAGCAAAGCACACCTGAGAGCTCCCAGGTGCTCCCTGTCCCGGATGGGGGCACGCAGCTGCTTTCAGATCTCTCTGCAGCCAGATCCATCATCTATATCAACCTGGCGATTCTACCAGAACAGCACTCTGTGTGCCAAGCCAGGGACACCTGGAGCTGGAGAGACAGATCCTCTGGGATGGGGCATTCCCAGTCACTGGATGGGGCATTCCCAGTCACTGGATGGGGCATTCCCAGTCACTGGGATGAGATGGGGCATTCCCAGTCACTGGATGGGGCATTCCCAGTCACTGGGATGAGCATTCCCAGTCACTGACCCTGTGTCCGTGTCTGGTGCTGAAGGGTCCCTGGGCAGCTCCTGGGCTGTCCCCAGAGGAATCACCCAGTGCTGAACTCACCACTCAGCTCGGCAGGAGCAGTAGTGCTCGGTATCTCTGCAGATCAGACATTCCCACTCAACAGTTAATTAGGGCAGCGAGTGCCCAATTTACTCCAGGCAGCCCGAAGGAAAATGCTGACCTGATGCAGTTTAACACAATTAACACGGGCACCTGCAGCACCTGCTCGGGGTCACAGGAGCAAGCTGCTCCCCAGTAACAGGTTCCAAGAGAAGGAATCAGTGATTCCCCTCTGCTGCTCATCCTGACCCTGGCAACCCCCAAAGATGCCCCACTGCCCATCTGGGGCTGTGCACCCCAAGTCAGCCCCCAGCAGCAACGGGGAGTGGGAAAGAAGCATGGAATCATGGAATGGGTCGGGTCGAGAGGGATGTCACAGCCCATCCAGTGTCCCCCAGCCATGGCAGGGACACCTCCCACTGTCCCAGGTGCTCCCAGCCCCAGTGTCTGGCCTGGCCTTGGGCACTGCCAGGGATCCAGGGGCAGCCACAGCTGCTCTGGGCACCTGTGCCAGGGCTGCCTGCCCCCATTTAGAGCTGCCAACCCATCTCAGGTGAAATGCTGGAGCACAGAACTCTGCCAGTGCCCCACTGGAGAGCCACGAGCTCACAGCCTGCTGCTCTGGGCAGGAAAAGAAACCGTGCTGGCCTCAATGGCAGCACAGGAGCTGCCCCTGCTCAGCCCCACCAGGGCCAGCCAAGGGCAGCAAGTGTCCCCAGGGGAAGTGAATGTCCCCAGGTGAAGCCAATGTCCACAGGTGAAGTCGATGTCCTCACATGAAGCCAGTGTCCCCAGGTGAAGCTAATGGTCCCAGGTGAAATCAATGTCCCCAGGTGAAATCAATGTCCATAGGTGAAGCTAATGTCCCCAGGTGAAGCCAATGTCCCCCCACATGAAGCAGATGTCCCCCCCTGAACACGAATGGAAGCTATCCCAGGGAATTCCTCCTCTAACCCAACCCTGCTGCCCATCTCCCCTGCTGTGCCCTCTGGTCCCGTGGTTACCAATCCACCCCTGGACCTCCTGGGTTGCCAGATGGAAATTATGCATTCCCTTTTACAGGGTATAAAAATGAATCCTCAAATTTTACCTTGTGACGGAGCATTTCCATACAAAACACTCCTCCTTTATCAGTATTCTACCCACAGATTGGAGAGTGTGTGAATGTTGGAAATGGGTTCAGAATCGTTTCCTTGTGTTTTACATATTTTTCACTTTAAAGAAAGATGAAAAACCATGACCCAGAGAAGCCAGTCCATTAAGATCAATCTCCATAATTTTGTAGTCATTAAACAAAAAATCCTACTTGTCCCTCTTTTCATTCACGTGTAGAGGCTGTGTCGGAAAGACCCCAAAAGTTGGAGCGGTTTTAGTAAAACCGCAGTTGTAAGAGCGGATTAATAAGGACCAATGGTGCCACCAAGTGGAGACGTGTGGAAATGGAAAAATGGCGATTTTTGTGATTTCTGTGATTCCTCCTTGGGATGGAAAGGCAAGAAGAGCAGCAATAGTCACTTCAGTGAAGGGCATTACACTGCCTGTCCCCTCAGACCCTGGGGCTCCATATCTGTTATTTAAATTTTTAAGCACCATAGGGTTGAAAATATCGGAATAATCCAAAGCTGTGGGAAAAGTCTTTCCCATTCCAAACGTTTTATTTTCCCACACACTGAGGAGCTGTGGCTGCCCTGGATCCCTGGCAGTGCCCAAGGCCAGGCTGGAGCACCCTGGGTCAGGGAAGGTGTCCCTGCCATGGCTGGGGTGGCACTGAGAGCTTTGAGGTCCCTTCCAGCCCAATCCACTCTGGAATTCTGTAACCATGGGCAGCAGCTCAGAGGAGAACTCAGCAGAGAAGCCAAAAGCCCTGGGGCTGACGAAACCCAAAAGCAGGAGCAGAGGCTGAGGCACAGCTGAGGGATGTTCCTGCAGCACAGCCCAGGACAGCAGGGAGCACTGCTGCCCATGGAAAACGCCCCAGGAAAACATTCCCAGGATTTTCAGGCAGGCAGGGTGAGCAAGGCAGCAAACAGAAGACATCACCTCCAGCTCTGACCAAAAAGAAAACAAAACGTTGAAGCGGGCAATAGTTGAGCACCAAAGAACTGTGTCATGTAATAAACCAAATACTTGCAACTCATTAAAACGTACTACTTTGATAAAAGCAGGAATATTTTACAATTCCAAAGCCTGAACTCCTCCCAGGAACGTTTTTGGCGTTTGGAATTGCTGTAATGTTTAACTGAAGTGCCCAGAGGAGGAGGGATCTGTGGGTCACGGCCTCATTCCCAGCTGCATTTCCTGTCTGGCTGCCCAGAAGGGCGGGGATGCAGCACCCACCCGTGCTGCACACCCGCAGGGACACAGCTCCCCCAGGCCAGCCCTGTCAGAGCTCACCCCAGCACTGCAGCGCCCAGGACACCCCGGTGCCCCTGGCACTGCTGCCCCAGCCATTGCCGTCAGCCCGCTCGCGCCCTGCCGCAGCACGGGCAGGGCTCTGCTCCCCAGCCCCACCTCTCCACAGCCCAGCTCGCTGTGCTGGCACTCAGCAGAGCGCCTGGGGCTGGGGAGCAGCTGGGCACCCCCTCCGCGGAGCTGCTGGGCAGTGCCAGGAGGAGCAGGCTGCACAGAGAGACATCAAACCCACCCAGCTGCTCAGACACGGGGAGCTCTCAGCGGCTTTTCCAGCCCCAGCAGCTCTCCTGTCAGCAGAAACAGCAATTCCCCTCTGATTTCACACCCAGAAGGGGTTTCTGGAGAAAACCCTTTCATTGGTGCAGCTGTTTCTGCCAGGTGTGCACACCTTCTTCCCCAGATCAGCACCTAGTCTGAAATGCACTACATGGATTTAAAATAAGTTCCTTCTTCAAAATAAGTTCCCTTCCTTTGACTTCAAGCAGCTCAACTTCCTAATAAAAAACCCTCTGCCATAGAAGAGCCTTTGGTGTAGGGCTCATTAGTAAGCTCAGCTCTCCCCCACTGCTTCCCACGTCTTTGGGATCCCTGGAGAGAACAGCTTTGCTTTGATTAGAGGGGAAAACATCTTCTCTTTCAGTTTATATCAGAGTGCCTGAAACCCAACGCTGACTTTGGGATGGGGACGTGGTACTTGTGCATGCAAGTGCTGGAGAGGTTTGTGCAGAATGGGGTGACAGCAGAGAGCACTCCAAATTAACCTGGGCTGACACACAGCACTGAGCAGCAGGGCTCAGGCAGGGCCTCCAGCTCTCCAGGGGAAGGTGTTCTCCTTCCAGAGACATGATCTCACTGCTCAGCACTCACATCTGGGGAACCCGGGGCTCCCTGCTCCCCGGGGCTGTGCTGGAGCCCTCCACAGGGATTTGGGGTTTGCCTGGGGTGATTCAATAAGTCGTACGTATAACACGCCTCAGACAAAAGGGTTGAACACAGAAATCTGTCAAATGAGGAGTGCAGTGCCTGGTTTAGGCGTGCTGATGCAGAGAGCCTGTGCAGGCACCTGCACACCTCTGTCAGGGGGCTCACCTGAGCCACAGCCAGCAGGACAGGGGCTCTGACACGGGCACAGCTCATCCCTCACACTGCTGGTGCCTCACAACACCAAACCAGCCCCACATCCCCCTCAGAACCTGATCCTGGGGTCCCCTGCTCACCGCCAAGGGGAACCCAATGGGACAGACACAAGAGAATGCTGACAAAAATATTGGTGTGAGGCTAAAGAGGAAAGGTTCAACCTTGGAAACACTGAGCAAAAATCAGTAAAGCTCAAATTGATGTGTGCTGCAACACTGCAATGAGCTGAAGGTACAGCTAAAATGTACCCCCCATCTGGGGTGTAACTGGGTGACAGCAAAGCAAACCAGCCAAGAGAGAGGAACTGGAGCCCAGCAAATCCAGCCACGGCCAAGCTCCTGACAGTACCTGCCCAGGTAACCAGCCAGGGCTTGTAACACAGCTCAGCAACCAGCCTCGTGGGTGTTTTATAGGTGCGGCCCCGTCGGTAACTTCTGCGGCATTGAGATGGAAATGAATCAATGGAAAAGGCTTCACTTCGGAATTACGGCTTTAAAGAGTTCAATGGTTGAGACAAGTTGCACCGCTAATAGAATTTGCATTCCTTCTGAGTAGGATATTGCGCTTCCCAAGCGGCTGCAAACACTTCCCAGGGCTGCGGTGAGCAAACGGGGCAGCCCGAATCCCTGCGAGCAGCGCTGGGCTGTGCTGTTCCACGCAGGGTGCGGGCGCTGTGTGCCCTGCTCCGGGCCCCGTGCCAGCTGTGCCACGCTGCCCGTGCTGTTCCCGGGCACCCAGCTCCAGGACACGGCCAGGGACACTGCCTCAGCTGGCCAGGGCAGGACAGCGGGACAGCGGGACAGCGGGACAGCGGGACAGCGGGACAGCAGGGACAGCAGGGACAGCGGGACAGCGGGACAGCAGGGACAGCGGGACAGCAGGGACAGCAGGGACAGCAGAGACAGCAGGGACAGCGGGATAGCAGGGACAGCAGGGACAGCAGAGACAGCGGGATAGCAGGGACAGCAGGGACAGCGGGACAGCGGGACAGCGGGACAGCGGGACAGCAGAGACAGCGGGACAGCGGGACAGCGGGACAGCGGGACAGCAGGGACAGCGGGACAGCGGGACAGCGGGACAGCGGGACAGCGGGACAGCAGGGACAGCGGGACAGCGGGACAGCAGGGACAGCAGGGACAGCAGGGACAGCAGAGACAGCGGGATAGCAGGGACAGCAGGGACAGCGGGACAGCAGAGACAGCGGGACAGCGGGACAGCAGGGACAGCGGGACAGCAGGGACAGCAGGGACAGCAGAGACAGCGGGACAGCGGGACAGCGGAACAGCAGGGACAGCGGGACAGCGGGACAGCAGGGACAGCAGGGACAGCAGAGACAGCGGGACAGCAGGGACAGCGGGACAGCGGGACAGCCCCACAGGGACACGCTCCAGCTCTGTGAGTGCCTGTGGCACTGCCCATGCTGGCACAGGAACATTTTGGGGCTCCACAATCCACTGGCCCAACGCCCTGGGAGCCCCCATGGCCCCAGCCTGCAGGGCACAGCTGGACTCAGGGACACGGGGCTGTCCCTCTGTGTCCCTCTGTGTCCCTCTGTGTCCCTCTGCGCCCGGGGCTGGAGCACAAAGCACCCTCAGTGCCACAGCTCTGGGACTCACACAGACCAGGGCCCTGTCTCCACGGCTCTCCTGGGGCAATAATAACACCCAAACCCGCTGTCCCTGGTTTGGAGCTCCCTCCCCTCACACACCATTGTCACTACGAGGTGCACAGGGCACACAGGCTGGAGACAGAGGAGTTTCAACAATTTCACTCTGTGGAGCCCATAGTAACATATTCTGTTACCAACACCCACCAACTCCCCAAGGATTCTTCCCGAGACTTCCAACCCAATTTAGCTCCACCATATGTCAGTGCTACTTGCTTCAGCACCGAATTTTCTCCAGTGTTTCACTACAGCTAAGCCACTCCTCTGTTATTCTGAATAAAATGAATAAAGGAAAAAATAACTGAATAACTGAAAAAAACCAAACAAACCAGTTTAGGAGGATGATGGGTGTGGGAGCCAACCAAACTTACCATCACCCTGTTGGACAGAGTGTAGGGAGCACCTGTGCAGTCCCACCTCCCTTAAAAACCCCCTCATTTTTAAGAGTTTTGCTGAACACTTTTTCCACGCCAAAGCCTGGCAAGCAGAGCACCCCAAGGGTTTTCTAAGGCACTGCTGCTGGGATGTGCATTTCCTGCAGCAGCCAACAATGAACACAGAAGGGCTTGCAGATCCTGTTCATTTTCAGCTCCTGAGCTTGGCCCATATGGCCCTTTGATCCTTTGACCCTCTTGGAATCACAGCCTGCCATCAGCAAGGTAAGGGGGGAAAAGGAGTCTTCATCCAAGCCTTCAGTATCCCAAACTAGAGAAGCACCATGCAGGAAAAATGCCATTTCCTACATTTATGTCATCCCACATTTGTGGTTTGGGGGCTTCTCCTCGCAGCCTACCCAAAGTGAGGGAGACTCATCGGGGTCTGCAGCCCCTCCCGAGGGGCAGCTCCGATCTCTGCTCCCTGGGACAGGGACAGGAGCCAGGGAAGGGCTGGACTGGGCCAGGGCAGGGAATGGGCACAGCCCCGCGGCTGCCAGCGCTCCAGCAGAGCTTGGACAGCACTGCAGGGATGCCAGGGTGGGATTTTGGGGTGTCTGTGCAGGGACAGGGGCTGCACTCAATGATCCTTGGGTCCCAGCTCAGGATGTTCCCTGATTCTATGAAATAAATGGCTGTTTCCCCAACAGGAGCGTTCACAGTGGAATTCAAACTTTTCCTTTTCAAAGTGAAGTGCTTTTCCTTTCCCCCTGCCGTGAGCATCCCCACCAGCTCCACAGGAAGGAGTGCTTGAGCAGCGCTGCTGTCCGCGCTGGCAGTGCCCCTGGGGACGCACTGACGCCCAGGAGGGCAGCACTGCAGCCGCGCCTTGCCAGGCAGTGACTCACGGCTCCGCCGGGACACGCTCCCAACTTCTCTTCTCCGAGGAAAACGCGCAGGTAGCAATTAAAACCTGGGTGAGGCTGGGCAAACCCATGAATGCTTGGAATTACTCCGAAGGTTTTAATTGAAGTGGAGAGCGGAGCAGCTACAGCGGAATGGGAATGAGATTTTGACATTTAAGGAAGTGTCACTGAGAGAAATCTTGCTGTCACAGATATGACTCACCCATGCTGTGCCTGACAGGTGTCTTCTCTGACTCCTGAGATCAAGATAATTCCACTTTAATCTGAGAGAAGCAGAGGGATGAGCAATTCCATTTATTTATAATACAAGCTCCCTTCAAAGGTAACTTGGAAATGGATATTTTGGGAGGACGTTCACAGTTCATTGCTGCTGAGGTGTGAAAGCAGCACAAAGGGCCCTCTCTGGATGGACAGCATGGCACAGAGAAGCAACACCCATGTCCCCAGAGCAAAGCCTGCCCAGGGAACAGACACTTTGTGTTGGGGAAGCTGGAAGACATTGGGAGAGACCAACATCAGACAACGCAGCACGTGCCAAGGCAGAGATTTATTTGGTTTTCATTACAGTAACAAGGTGACAAACATTTGGCCCTGAATTTAACCTGGAAGGCTACAGTGGTACACCTGGCTCCTTCCAACAGCAATTCCCATTGGGATGAAGCGCCCAGGACCTCTGCAGTGCCCTGAAGCAAACTGGCAGGGACTGGGCAGAGCAACCAACCACTCGTGTCAAAGGCAGTGATAACCTGAAGGGCTGCGGCTGCCACAAATCTGACTGGAAACAGGATGGAATTCCCAGCTCTCAGGCAAATAACCAGGGGGTGATCTCCAAAGTCACCCTCAGCTTCCCCCAGCTCCTGCTCCATGGAGCAGTGAGTCAGGCACCAGAGAGATGTGATCCCTGGCTTGGGCCCCAGGAGCAGGCAAAGCCTTCTCCAAATGCACACCAGTGCACGGGGCACGGAGCACCCATTGCCAGGACCCTCTGCAGGCAGCAGCATTTCTGACACGACTCCAACAGTGGTTCCTGCAGAAGAGCTCCCAGAGTGTGGAGAAGCTGCCTGAAGCCTTGGGTTAGCTCTAGATCTTTCCTTATAAAGCCAGAGAGCAATTACTGGATCACAGCACGAAGAACACAATAGAACAGACACTTTCTTCAGTCAGGAGGTGATTCAGCTATCAAAGAGGTTCTTTTGTTTCTATTCTGGGGGAAAAAACCCATCACTGCTTTCAGATGTCGAAAGCTGACGTTGCCAAGGCTCTTCAGGGCTGTCAGCAGCTGAGAAGGGCTCTGAGATCCCTCCCTGCTCCTCACACCCCGGCCTCTCTGACAGCCCTGGGAACACCTGGGAACGCTACCTGAGGGTGAGCAGGACAGAGCAGTGACTCACAGGGCACACCGTGCCTCTGCAGCCAGAAATAGAGAGCACAGCACACGGCCTGTCCCTTCCATCCCCTCCCAGCCAGCCAGGACACACACACAGCGCCAGGAAAAGGCTGTGCTGCCCCTTCCTGGAAGAGCTGCCCTCTGCAGGGCCGGGCTCAGCTGCTGCCAGGGCACAGGGACACTCTCTGCAGCCGCAGGAGCCCTGCAGGACAGGCTGTGACAGCCAGGGAGGTGACGGCCCTGCCTGGGACAGCAGGGAGGGAAGCGCTGAACCAAAGCTGAGCCACGAGGTCTGGGACGTTCGCCTGGGGGGGACGAAGGGACTGCCCTGAGGGGCTTGGGCACAAGGGCTCTTTGGAGCAGGAAAAGTGTCAATGCCATGCACACCCCATCCAACAGCAGCATTTCCAACAGAGGCGTCTGTGCTCAGCTGTGGGAGCAGGGACTGGGTAGGAGCCACCAGAGGTTAACCAGGACTGAAGCCCAGGGGATCTTCGTGTACCATAGGGGTAAATACAGAGTAAAAAACACAGGCAAAATTACTAAACACAGGGCTCATAAGGCAACCCACCAGCTGCCAAACCACAGCTTTCCTCCAAACTTTGGAACACTGACAAAAATCCCATGGGAAAAAAATCTGTTGCGCTTCTCACCTAAGAATAATCAGGTGTTTTGCTGTCAATGAGCACGTGATGTGCGTGTGGTTTCTATCTCTTACTGAAATCTGACTCCGTGTGCCCACCAGCTGTACTTCCCTTTAGGATAAACACTCTTTCCATGGCTTGTCCCGTGCTTTTTGAAATTACCCTTGCAGCAGCCTCTGTTTTCAGATTAGCAGCAGAGCTCTGTTATTCCTACCCAGAGGATGGAAAACGGGCTGAGGGACAGGGCTGCAGCGCTGGCAGCACCTCCGCGGCACACGCGGGGGCACGGAGCAGCTGGCCAGCAGGATCTATTTCCAGAGCACATTTGGAAACTTTGCTCTCAGGAGCTTTTCTTGCTCAGAGAGGCCAGGGCAGAACGTCACCTTCCTGTGAGCGCAAGCCCTGAGTACACAGCAGTGACCCAGTGACTGGGAACAGCCGCTGCTGACACCCTGTGCCTTGCTTCTGGGAATTCTGCAACAGCACCAGAGCCAGCCCCGTCCCCAGCTTGTGCAACACCTCTGCCCGGGCCCCACGCACACCCCGAGCTGAGCAGGGACAGCTTTGCCAGCACCCCCTCCCCAGAACCACCCCTGTGCCCAGCCTGGCAGCAGGAAAGGGGAATTGTGTGCCCAGGTGAGCCCCACCTGCAGAGCCCAGCCCAGGAGGGACCCGGAGCTGCTGCAGAATCCAGAGGAGGCACCAAATGCTCAGGGGATGGAGCAGCTCTGCTGGGACACCTGGGGGGCTCACCTGGACAGGGGAAGGTTGGGGTGACCTCAGAGTGGCCCCACAGCACCTGAAGGAGCCAACAAGAAACCAGAGAGAGATTATTTACAAGGGCCTGGAGTGCCAGGGCACGGGAAAGGACTTCCCACTGCCAAAGGGCAAGGTTTAAAGGCATTCTTTGCCCTTCAGGATGACTTTCCTACAGTTACAGAGGAGGCAGCCAAGAGACTAAGTAAAAAATTATTTTATTTAAACACTTGATACACAACACACGGCATAAGGAATAAACACAAATCAAGTAATGATTTTATAAATGGGTACAGATGTCATAGCAAGAAATTAAATCTTGAGTCAAACGCATTTCTGTATCTAAATTACCAAGAACAGGATGCAAGCCCAGAGCAGAAATGTTTTGAGAGGAACCATCCTAAACTCAGGCAAGTGTTATACTTTAGTCCTTCCACAGGAAAATCCCAGAGAACCTCCAGGTAAAATTTCATTCAGTAAAATAAAGACTCCCACCAGAGAGATTTACTTGTCCTTAACAAGACTCTTACTCTGTAAGTTCTTCACTCATCTGGGCTCAAGATCACAATTAACCACGTCTGTTTACCAACCACTTTCCTTGTGTTTCTTACAACCATGAGGATTTAGGAAACCACCTCAGACTAAGACACAACAATGCCGACCTGTCACCTTTCCTAGCACTTAGAGTTCTTTAAGTTGTACCACTTTCCAAGGGACTTAGGGACCAGGAATACATTAACAGAGGGGTTTGGGGGCAAACAGAGAATTCACTATCATTTCTTTCTGCTCTCCCGGACTTAGGGGCAGAAATTGCATCTTGACAACTTCCAGTATCTGTGCTTGGAAAAGAAGCAGAGCCAGGCTTGGGAAATGCTGCCACTGAGACACCAGAGCTGAGCCAGGCTTAGGAAACGCTGTCACTGAGACACCAGAGCTGAGCCGGGCTTAGGCAATGCTGTCAGAGACACCAGAGCTGAGCCAGGCTTAGGAAACGCTGTCACTGAGACACCAGAGCTGAGCCGGGCTTAGGAAACGCTGTCACTGAGAGGGTGCTCAGGCCTTGGCACTGCCCAGGGAGGGTTCAGTGCCCATCCCTGCAGGTGTCCAGGGAATCCCTGGAGGTGGCACCCAGAGCTCTGGGCTGGGGACAAGGTGGGCACCGGGCACAGCTGGGACTCGGTGATCCTGGAGGCTTTTCCAGCCTCAGTGGCTCTGGGATTGTGTGATAAATCTGTGCTAAATCCCGGAGCAGCGCTGACTCCCTGAGCCCCCGCCACCCTCCCTCCCCTCATCCCGGCTCTGGCGCTCGCTGAAGGAGAAAACGAGTCAGAGGCACGTTTGGGGTTTTTTATTGCTTTTGTTGTGGTTTTTTTTTTTTTTTCCCCTCATCACAATTAACCCTTCAGGGAGCGAGCAGGAATAAATCAGGAGGCACAGCGATATCTCCCCGCCGTGGCGGTCCCGCCCCGTCCCTTCACGTAAAGCCGCGTTTGGAGCAGCGCGCGTGGAGCCCCCGCTGCCGCCTGGGGAGCGCCTCCACAGCACCAAGACCACTTCATCTTCCTCCTGCTGCTCACGCTCCCGCTCCGCCGCCCTGCTCGCCCCGCCGGGCCGTGCCGCGGCCGGTACCGGTAGCGGCGCTGGTGCCGGTACTGGTACCGGTAGCGGCCGTGCCGCGATCACCGCCCCGCTCGCCGGCCGGCCCGCCCTCCCTGAGGGGAGCCGGCGGTGACGTCACGGCCGGGCCGCCCGGCAATGGGCGCCATTTTGAAACCGCGAACCCTCCCGCGGCTCCGGGCGGCTCTGTCCCGCTCCCGGCCCCGCTCCCGGCTCCGCTCCCGCGGCTCCCCCCGCCATGGCAGGTCTGTGTCCGCGCCCCGCGCTCGGCTCCGCGCTCGGCTCCGCGTTCGCGCCGGGATGGGCCGCGGCTCGGCTCCGTGTGGCCGTGGGAGCCGGCCGCAGGCCGGGCCGCGCCGGGCGGCAGCGGCGGGTGATGCGGGAGCGCGGCGGCCCCGAGGGCTCCGGGCCGGGCTCGGCGCGAGGTCCCCTCTCTCCCTCCCTCTCTCACCGCCCTTTCTCCCTCCGCAGTAGTGGCGAGAGCTGGAGGCGACGGCGGTGGCAGCAACAACGAGGTGCAGTGGTCCTTCTTGCAGGTGAAGGGGGCGATCGACGAGGACGTGGCGGAAGGTGAGGGGAGCCCCTGCACGCTGAGCCCTCCCGGCGGCCGCGGGGCAGCGCCGCAGCATCCCCGGCCGTGCCGGGGGGTGTGGGCCATGACTAAGCGAGCTCCCACCCGTAGGGCATCGCCGAGCAGTCACGGCGCCTTCCTCCGCGTCTTTAGTGTGAATCTCTGAGTCCCTGGGTAGTTGAGGTTGGAAGGCATCTCTGGAGATCACCCAGCCCAGCCCCTGCCCAGGCAGGGCCACCTGCAGCAGGGACACGGGAACGTGGCCAGCAGCGTTTGCAATGGCTCTGCAGAGGGAGACCCCAGCCCCTCCCGGGGCAGCTGCTCCAGGGCTCTGCCCCTCCAGGGAAAGAAGTTCTTCCCCGTGTTGGGTGGCACTCGCTGTGGTTCAGCTCCTGGCCGGTGCTCCTTGTCCTGGCACTGGCCTCTGGCAGCCCCTGGGCAGATCTGGAGGGGTTGGTGGGGTCCCCTCTCAGCCTTCCCTTCTCCAGCCTGGCCAGGCCCGGCTCCCACAGTCTGTCCTCACCTCAGGGATGCTCCATCCCAAAATGACCTCTGTGGCCTCTGCTGGACCCTCTCCAGGAGCTCCTTGACTTTCCTGTCCTGAGGAGCCCAAACTGGGCACGGTTCTGGGCTTAGGATAACTGTCTACAGTCCTGGGCTTAGGATAAAAGGTAACAACAGTGATACGATACAGGGAGAGGAAAAAAAGAAACACCAGTGGAGTCTGTCAGGCTTGTCAAGTTTCGCTCTGACGCACAGAGAGTGCAGCTCTGTCATTTGTGCTGCATTGAAAAGTGCAGTTTAAAGGGTTCCTGCAGCTGTGGAGAGATTTGATTCCCACTTGTTAACGTTTGGGAGCTATAAATAGGGATATTAAGCAGGGAAAAAGGGCACACCTTCACATTTCTCTGAAACTTTCCAGGCGCTTCGTGTTTTGGACAGAGTAGAAAACAAGAAATGTCGTAACTGGGAAAAGTGTTTTCTGTGGAGTGCAGAACCTGGGTGGAGTTTTGCTTGACTCTGATGAGAAAGTTCTTTTTTTGCCCCTAAATTTTCTGTGTTCCAGCTGCCCAGGCTGGCAGCGCTCCTTTCTAAAGTGTGAATTAACTTGCAGGGCCGTGTGTGCTCAGCTTGGGTTTGGGATTTTATTTTTGTTACTGGATGCAGTAAATATTTTTCCTTGCTGCCTGCTACGGGGGCATTGTGTTGACAGTGTTTTCATTTTCATGCCACTTGTTTGGCATTCCATTTAAAATAATGGCTATTGGAGGGATGGACTGGAAACTGCTCAAGAAACTGGGCTCACTCAGTTGTTTTCTTCCCTTTTCTCCCCTCTGTGCGTTTGTAGCTTGCTCTGAAGTTGCCAGAAATCTTGTAGAAATGTATTTAAGTAGCTTGTATGTTTTTTGAATGGTTCTTTTCTCTCGGACCTGTCACTGTGTGACTAAAAGTCAGTTCTCCATGAGTGAAGGATATATTCCTGAGGGCATCTTGCTTCAGGTAACTCCTGAGCAGCCTGGATTTGCACAGAGCAGGAAAGCTCCAGGAATCATTCAGCACCTGCTTTTGCAAAACTACCACTAAAGTTTCATTTTCCTGTGGGAATACCAGAACTATTTCCAGGCTTTGTGACTTCTTGATTTTTTTGTTTTGATTTGTGGCCTTTCTCCTCCAGTTACATTTTGCCTTGAAATTGGAATTAAATATAAAAAATACACTATTTATTTGCTAATAACTGCCCAAATTTAATTTCCCAGTAAGAGTACAAATACATAGCTAGATTCTGGGCTTCAGTTAGGGACATATTTACTCATTACCATCTTTTACATCCTCTCTTTCCAAACTGCACATCTAAACCTGCTTGATGGACAACTGTTGCCTTGAAACAGCCTTCAAATTGCACATAGATTATTGTGATGGTGCAAACTTGCTACTGCTGTCAATTTTTGGTCTATTTTGTGAAAGATCAGCTCTCTAGAGTAGGAGGACACCATGAAGTTGCTGTCCAGCCTATTCCATGCCAAGTGTTTTGCTGGATTTTCTTAGAGGTTTATTCAGGAGTCAGCCAGGCAACTTTACCAGGACATCCTTTCTTTTGCAGTGCAATTCTTACAGGCATTTTATACTCCGTGGTTGTTTCTCAGGTGTCTGGCTTCCTCACAAACCCGGGGACAAGTGGCTGTATCAGACTGGCAGCTGGATGTTCCTGACTGGGGCATTAATACAGAAAATCACTGTCTCCTCTTTGTCCTGGCCGTGCCTTGCCTTTCCTCGGTGACTAATCCCTGACCTCTGTTCTGCTCTGTGTCAGGAAAGAGAAGGGCACTGTTCAGTCTGACCGTTTCTGAGAGACCGGGCTAATCCATCACACATTGAATATGGATTTTGTAAAGGCTTGCATATGACTTTTCCAGAACAGAAAAGTTTAGTTGGACTCAGGAAAGAGGACTGGAGGATTAAACCGATTGAGTGAAAGATTTAATGTTAGGGATGGCAACAATCACAATTTGAAAACAAAGCTAATTAAAGATTGTGTGGCAATTTTGCTGTTAGAGTTAACCACGTGACTCCAGAACTTGCACTGATTGCCCATGGAACTTGTAATTCTTGGGCTGCTTTTTTTTGTAGAAAGACCTTTCTAAATAGAGAATACAAATGCTGCCAGAGACTTTATCACTTCCATGATTTTTGTGTTGAATTTGTTTTCCATGTTCAAATTTGTCCATTTTGGGAGGTTCTTTTTTTGGGGCAAGTAAAATGTAAATCTGTTTATTAAATGTACAGATATGCCCAAATTCCTGTGGGCCAGATGTTCTGCATATAATCCATCACCCCTTGTGGATGCAGTGCTGTATCTCCAGTTAGTGACCCAAGAAATAAATTTCTTTTTTTTTCTAAATTCTCCAGATAGTGACTGGTATTGATTGGCTGTCCTGCCAAACTGAGGCATCCCTTGTTGCCATCACTTCAGCCAGCTCTCCTCCTGCTTTTGCCGCCTGTTAGGGGCTGGGTCAGGCACTCAGCAGTTTGCCAGGAAGCAGAGCACAAGGAGCAAGGACAACCACCATCTGATAAAAATATATTAGTCTGTAATCCTGAGTGCAGCTGCAAGTGATTTAGAAATGTTCTTTAGAAATTGTTGTTACAAATCAGTGGTTTAAAACATTCTCATGTGAGGTTCAGGAATTCACTTTGGCTATTCTGTTCTTAAAGGAAATTCAGGCACGGTTTTGTGCTTTAAAAAAACCCCCTGCAGTAGAGGTGCAGCTCTGTGATGTCTGGTTCAGTTGCATGGAGGGAGGTGCAGAATTGGTTGCAAGCTTTAATGTTGTTTTTTCCTGTAAGAGCTGGAAGGCAGGGAGCTAGTGACTGCAGAGCCACGTGCTGTGTGCTGTCACCCTGTCACTGGTCATGCCTGGAGGTGACACTTGCTGCAGAGGGGCAGAAGGGGGGCTGTAAGCTGGCTTTGGGCTGGGATTTCCTCGAAAGCCAGTGCTTTGGCACGAGCAGCACCTCAGGTGCCTCTTTGCCCTCCCTGACGCCTTCATTACATTTTGATGAAATATGAAGTTTGGTAAGATGTAGCTTGTGAATGGTGGAGAGTTGGAACAAGCAGTGGATATCAATTGCAGAGTTGTAAGTGGGAATGCACAACAAAGCAGTTTGGGTAGGGGGAATACAGGACTTAGTGCAAGTCTTCCTGTGTGAGCCACTGGACTGGTCCCTGCAGACGGGCAGGCTGCATGCACAGGGGAAAGCCTAATGGAAAATGACAAAACCCACTATTTTTTTAAAGGGTGGAAGGTGTGAAAGCTTCAGCTGAAATTTTCTGATCATGTTAAGACTTTTATGAACTCCTGATAGAAGTACACCCAAAACCATCACAATGAGCTACTTAGAAAAAACTAACAATAGCATGAATTAATTAAATACACTTCTAGCAGGAGAAGGCTTACTGGAATTAGTCTTCCAAAGGTTAAAAAAATTATACCAAGGCAGTAGATTTGCACAAAGAGTACTGGATTATGTCACGAATCTGAGAAACAGCCTCCAGAATTTCTCATGGCTTGTAGGGAAGGCAGGGCAAGCTCTGCAGGCAGGAAAGGAGCACATCTGTGGAACTGAGCTCTGGCTTTGCTGCTCCTTTTGGTGCCATGCTGGTCTGGCTGTCCCTGCACTGACACAGCTCTGTGCACCCCAAACTCAGCAGGCAGCTTTCTTGGGGTGGCATGCAGAGGCTGGACTCCCAGTGCCAGGTCATGGTCCGGTTCCATTGGTAGGAAACTCAGACTGAGCTGCAGGAGGGGATGGCACTCGCGTCTGCCATGAGCTCTGGGGTGCTGTGCCATCCCTGGGGGTGCTGGCAGCCCCTGAGCAGGGTGCTGTCTGTCTGTCTGTCTGTCTGTCCACGCTCTGCTCCCAGCGGAGCAGCCTGCGCGCTCCTGCAGGAGCCAGGTGGCTCAGCTCCAGGCATCCAGGACACCCAGGAGCTGGCAGGCTTTCCCACCCAGCTCCAAACAAGATGTTTGGAGTCTGCCATGGCCTGTCAGCAGCAGCACTGACCTCACAGAGCTTCTGCTTCCCGGCTGCCCGGTGCCCTGCTCTTGCTTTACCTTCAATCTGTTCAAGGAGTTCAGTTAGTAAAAGCAGAGTTATTTTGGACTAAGTTAACGCTGCCAGGTGCCTAAAGGCAGTTCAAGCCAATTTCACAAGTGAGGTGAGTATTAGGGCATAAAAAAGTAGTTAGTTCTTACAAATACCTCAGGTTGGCAGAGCGTTTAGCAGTGGATGCTGAGGGAAGTTTGGTCTGAGCAAAACGATACCTCTTTGGCTTATTCTCCTGATTTCTGGTACACCTCACTCCTGTGATAACTCTTCAAACAAATCCTGCAAGTGGAAGTGTACAAATTGAGTATATAAGGAGGCATATTCTGATAACTTGGATGCGTGTGTGTATTGTCAGGTGGTTATTGGCAGCTGTAGAGCTTGGCTCGTGTTTCAGTACAATTGTGATTTCCATCAGCTGTTAGGAAACAGCGCTTGAGGAGCACTGACAGCAGGAGCAGCCGGTCCCTCCCCACGCAGGGTGGCCCCTCTGCTCCACTGGCTGTCCTGGCAGCCGCAGGGCACAGCCCTCCTTCACTGAGAGCCAGTCAGGGACACGGGCAGGGAGGAGGGAGGGGTGGCTGCAATGGCAGCACCAGGAGGGGGGAGCAGGGTGCTGCCAGCAGCCATCCCAGCTGCAGAGCTCTCTGACCTCACACCCCGCTTCCCTTGCCCACCCCAGAGCCCTGAGTGCAGCTGCTCGTCCCCGGGAGTGTTTGGGAAGTGCGGTTACTGCACATCAGTGACAAGCAGTTCTGAGGCCCTGTGTGTCTGCAACTTGTTAAGCTCCAATAGGAGTTTGGTTTTTAAACATTTTTTCTATGATTTGCTCTTTAGCAGGTGCTGGTATCTAAATTGCTTCATTTTCTTTGATAATCTCTTCCCTCTAAAGGGGCTCTCTTTTTTTTTTTTTTTTGACTGATCTTATTTGCTCCTATTATATTTTTTATTTGAAGAGTCTTTCCTGAGTCGCTCTGAAGCGATGGCTCCTTGCTGTTCTCACTGCCCGTGTTTGTCACCTGTGGTCCCTCAGAATGGTCTGTTGTCCCTGTCTGCTGCAAAGAGAGTTGTGTTCCTTCTGATGTCGTGTCACAGGGTTCAGCACAGCATTCCAGGGGGATCCCAGTGCCTGCTCTCTGAGTTGGTGTGGGAGCACATAACCTGTGCTGATCCCTTCTGCACTCGGCTTGCTTCCCATTTGCTGTGAGAGGCCACACAGTGCCTCCCACAGCTTTGTCCAGCCACAGATAGCTCCAGCTTTGTAGGATGGCAGTGTTGGAGGGAAGGTGTGTCACCTCTGAGCCTGATCACAGCCACAGAAATATTCCCTCTGTCCCCTGACAGCCCGTGCCAGCCTGCAGGCCAGGCCGGCCATTTCCTCTCAAAGAGGAGCCTCTGCAGAGGTTTCCCTGGGCCTCACAGAAGTTCTGCTTTGGTCCCAGGATGGGCCATGGGAAATGGGGCTGTGCATTCAGACTCCTCTCGGGGAGCAGGACAGGAGCCAGGTGTGCAGGCAGGCATTGTTCAGGCTTTGTGCTGAAGTGGTATGTTGCCCATTACATATTTGGAAAAGTCTAGGTTAGAATGCCCTGGAAGCTGGAACAGCCTCCTTTTTAGGTGCTGTTAGAGAGCTGTGAGTGTTTGGTTCCTTTTCACTCCATGTCTGAGGAGTGGGTTTGTGACAAAAGGCTCTGAGCAGCTCAGGAGGATGAGAGGCACTGGTGCTGACCATGTCTCATTAGTGTTGGTCCTGAGTGCAAGCTGCAGCTGCCAGTTCCTTCTCCTATGTGAGCCATCAGGTAATTGCATGTTTTCAGGTTTGGGTTCTAACCAGAGCAGCCATGCACAGGCAGCTTAGAGAGGAAAAGTTCACAGGAGCTAATTTTAGGCACCTGATGTAGATGTTGTGGATCTCTTTGCATTCTCCATTACCTCAGCTGAGAGCCCGGGCGTTGATAGCGGTGTCAGAAATACCCGGCATGAATCCTGGGGGGATTAAGTTAGTTTGCAGGTATAAGCTTGCTGTCATCTCCAAATGCTAACAAAAGCTGGTCTCTGCCACCCCAGCTCCCTTCTCTCCCAGCAGAGCTTGCCCAGCAGGCTCTGGAGGCTGTCAGCTCCCCAGAATTCTGGCAAGAGTTGTTTACAGGGAGGTTCGCACGCAGCAGAGATGGTGAAAGGCTCGGAGCGCTCAAACTGAGCTTTGTCACATCTGTCAGGGCTTGCAGGGCTCTCCTGAGGCGGGCAGTGGGCTCCACCACGTTGCTGCAGAGCTGCATTTGTGGCCTCTGATGTGTTGGGGTGGTGTTTCCTGCCCATGGAAGTGATCAGTGCTCCTAAGTTTGGGGGTACAGAATCACAGTGTATTTGCCAGCAATCCTTTTAATACCCACTGTGAAAACAGCTCGGAGTTTCTCCTCTGGATGCAGTGTAACCAAGTTGGAACTCATTTCCAGAACTGAGGCTAAATGTGAATTTTTCTTGTCTGGAAAGAAACATGGCCAGCCTTGTACGTTACTGTGAAGTCCCAGGGATTGCTGCCCTCCCTCCCTGGATACAGCAGGAGGATTTACATGGGTGCAGAGCAAGTCCCAGCCCCACAGGGACAGAACTGGAGGGACAGCTGGACAAACCTCTGTTTCTAGAAAAGCAGGACCTGGGAAGAGCCTTGGGGTGCTGTCCATGAGCAAATATCACATTGCTTTGGCTTTGCTCACCCTTCCCCACATTCCGTTGGGAGTTACTCTGCTGGCATGGACAAGAGGCTGAAGGTAAGGCAGGGGGATAAGACTGGTGCTTGTATACCTGAGAAGAAGTTATGACATCTAATAAAAATCCTAGAAATCCCAGAGTTAATGCAATGATGGAGAGCCTGCAGAGCTTCGCTTTGTTCTTTCCTAAAAGTTTTAAGGTGACTTGGAAGTGAGGAGCAAATGTAGGTGGGTGAAGTGTTGAGCAGAACAGGAATGGTTTGGAATTCATTCTGTGCTTTACTTGGAGTCTTTGGAATATTTTTTTTTTATTTCACCTGCTTTGAGATGTTGGAGTGCTGACGATAGTGGGTGGAATGATTTGGGGGATTGATCTGCTTCAATTAAACGTGCCAATAGGGAAAACTTTATAATTCATACATTTATGGATAAAACAAGTACAGGACTATTAAAGCAGGTATTTGCTCATTTTCCTAATTTTGTAACTTAGAAAATATTTGAAGGAAGGTTCTCTATTTTTGTCCTGCTGTGCCCCCCCAGTTCCCTGTTCCCTAGAGCATGTTGGTGACAGACTATTTCAGTGCATCTTCTTTCCCCTCCTCTCCCTGAATTTCTTGTTTCAAGCCATGGAATTTGGGTAGTGTCTGTGTTTTGGTGCATTTCCAGCCAGGATTGTTTGTCTGGGTAGCACTGCTGGGGAATAATGGCTGTGGCAGCAGCTGCTTTGGGCATTTTTGGGAAACAGAAATTATACACAGATCATTTTGAGCAAATAATTGTGTGAATACTCCAGTAGAAAATGGGAGAAGCTAATAATAACTCTTCTTTTTCTAAAATAAAATGGAAAAGTAGCTTTTGTGACTTTGAAAGAATTGTATGTGCTAAGGAGGCATTTATTCCTGCTGTTCATCCTGAATCTCCAAGGGTAAAAGGGATCCTTGCTAGAAGGGCTTGCAGGTGAGGGTAGTAGTGGAATATCAGTTTTGCTACTAATAAACTGCCATAACTCAAGGTCTTCTTCCTATCTGAGTACTGAAAATGTCATAAAATTCTCAGTGAAGTCACTTCACTGATTGTTTACCTTCTCGATTTGTTTCTTTTTCCTTGGTTTCCTGCTTCTCCAGGGTGTCTTCTAAAATCCCTGTGTATAATTAATAATAACTGATAATTGACTAGTAATTCCCTTTAAAGAAAGGTGACTATAAAACTGGATGTGTCCAAAAGCTGGTTAGTAAAGTGATATTGAAGGCTGGCATAAATCTGGCATATAATCTGTAGAAAGATTATATTTACTCATTTATTTAGTTGTTCTAAATATTTTTAATCCTGAAGGTAAATCATTATCTCTCCATACTAGGAAAAAACTTTTAAGGGCATCATTGATTAAAGATGAAAAATGAATTTATGTTGAGAAAACTCGTTAGCGTTTCTAATCTCCTTCCTTGTGAGAGTGGGGCATTATTGAACGGAATTTCAAAGATAGCACATCAAGATCAATGCAGGAAAGGAGTTTCCAGGGAGTTTCCAATTGCACACTCTGGAACTAATTGGTATGATACACTTCAAACCTCAGAATTTTGCTATCTGCATCATAAATGCAATATTTGATGTGAGCAGGAGCAGTGTTTGCTGAGTGCTTTGTCGGGTTTGTTACCATCTGCCCCAGCCCCAGGACAGACATTTCCAGCTCCTTATCTCACCTCCCCGTGGCTGGGCTTGTTCAGTGGCAACGATTTCTTTATTGCCACCTCCCAGAGGGGCTGGGGCTGCTCTGGGGGATGAGCACTGGCCCCTCTCCAGCCCAGGGGTTTTTTTCCTTTGCCCTCCTGCTTCCGTGTGTCCTGGCTGATGTTTCTGCCGGGAGCCGGCTCAGGAAGCTCAGCTGAACAATTTTGTTTCTATTTTGCCCCTTTGGCCGAGCAGAGCTGCCTGTTCCAGGCTCCTGAGGTTACTAACTCCCTGAGTGCTTGGCTTGGGAAGGCA
Organism: Melozone crissalis; assembly: GCF_028551555.1. Lineage (NCBI taxonomy): Eukaryota > Metazoa > Chordata > Aves > Passeriformes > Passerellidae > Melozone > Melozone crissalis. Next base: position 752,627 of record NW_026535797.1, on the reverse strand, counting down.
GGTGTGCCTCAGCCTCACCTGGATCAGGGCACGCTGTGGGTGGGAGCAGCATGCACACACCTGGCAGGGTGCACACCCTGGGGTGGGGTCCCTGGGGGGGCTCGGGGCAGGGGTGTCCCCATGGACACTGCCCAGGGCAGGGATATCCCCATGGATAAAGCTCAGGGCAGGGATATCCCCATGGACACTGCCCAGGGCAGCACACACACCTGGGGAGCTCAGGGCAGGGATGTCCCCATGGACACTGCAGTGTTACTGCTCAGGGACAGCACACACACCTGGGGAGCTCAGGGCAGGGGTGTCCCCATGGACACTGCCCAGGGCAGCACACACACCTGGGGAGCTCAGGGCAGGGATGTCCCCATGGATAAAGCTCAGGGATATCGCCATGGATATTGCCCACAGGCAGCACACACACCATGGATGAAGCTCAGGACAGGGATATCCCCATGGACACTGCAGTGTTACTGCCCACACCTTGGGGAGCTTGGGTCAGGGATATCCCCATGGATAAAGCTTGGGGCAGGGATATCCCCATGGACACTGCCCAGGGCAGCACACACACCTGGGGAGCTCAGGGCAGGGATGTCCCCATGGATAAAGCTCAGGACAGGGATATCCCCACGGATATTGCCCACAGGCAGCACACACACCATGGATGAAGCTCAGGATAGGGATATCCCCATGGATAAAGCTCAGGGCAGGCATATCCCCATGGACACTGCCCAGGGGCAGCACACACACCTTGGGTTCCTAAGCCAGTGTACTTCAGGTGACTAAAGGCCTGCACTGAGGAATAAGTGTTTTAGCTTGTCAGTCAAAGTGTGTCAGGCTTTGAAACATGGCTGCATTTGGGGATGTAAATGAAGAATTTTGTCATTGCATTAATACAAGTTGTAATGCTTTTTTTTTGTGCTCAAGTCTTGGAACTCCTTGATTTGCTTTCCACATTACAGTGCTGGTTTATTTCTGTTCTCTTTACAGCTGATATAATTTCAACAGTTGAATTTAATTACACTGGTGATCTTCTTGCAACAGGAGACAAAGGTGGCAGAGTGGTTATATTTCAAAGGGAACAAGAGGTCAGTGACTCAAAAACAAAAGTGTTGTTACTACACCGTTCTTGTGTTGCACAGTCTCACTTCATCTGTTCATGCCCCGATATTTAAATGGAGAGTTTTCTCAGAAAACCCCAAGTTAGACACTTTTGTAAGTATCTGCCCTGTGCTGTACTTGGTAAGTTGGTTTCGTGAGGGTTCCCCTCCCTCCTTCCAAAAAAAAGTCCCCAAAATCCAAGTGAGCTCTTTATATTTACCTGGTGTCCTCAGTGTCGCTTTGCAGAATTTGGACTTTCTCCTGAATTTTTCCACTGGGTCAAGCTGACCTAAGATAAATCACAATGCCTTGGGAGAGAATGTAAAAGAAGTTTAGGAAATAAGTTGCAAGAACTACAGGATAAGGTAGTTAAAATTTGTTTGAGGATTTAAAAGCAGTGGAAACAGCCACTTCTGCAGAAACACTTGAGCATTTCCCATCAGAGAGGGGGAGCACTGTCCCTCCTGCACTGCCACAGCTCCTCTTCATGAGTTCAGCTGTGTGACAGTGCTCTAATGTTCCTGTGTGTTCATCCTGAGCTGGGATATCCCGAGCAGCAGTGGGGATGGAAATGTACACCAAGTGCTGAAAAGTAATTGTCATGTCTGGGAGGAATCTGGGATTGTGTTCTTTAAAAAGTCAGTATTCCACATGGCAGTTCTCACCAAAGTGTCTGCATATTCTGTCCTTTGAGGAGTTGAAGGGAACTTGAGGGTTTGAGCATCCTCCTGGGTCAGAAATACCAGAATTAATAATGGAATTTTAATTCAGCTTGTCTGTACACGAATGTTAGAGATCGTCGGGTGCTGTGGGATTTCTCCAGCAGAACCGCTCTGTTCTCGCTGTGGGGCTCAGATGATGCTCTGTCGGTGAGCACCTGGCCAGCGTGGTGCTCACTGTGCTGCTGGTCCCAGGCTGTCCCACAGGTGCCTCTCTGGTGGTTCTGGGAGGCTCTGGAGCAGTGAGGTGCCAGCAGCGCTGAAATGTTACCTGCCTGCACCCACACGGCCCCAGGCTCATTCATCATTTACTGGGGTGGCCAGAGAGAAGGTCAGAGGGGCCTCAGGCACACCCTGCACTTCTCAGGATCTTGGCCTTGCCTGATGTGGAGGGGGGCTATTATGGGTTGGCTCTCAGTTGTTCCGTAAGGCAAAACCTGCCTGTCGTGGCACTTCCTCAGAGAGGGGAAAACAAACCCAGGTCAGGCTGTTCGCACAGGAATGTTCAGCTGTCTCCCAGGGAACACAGGGAAGCACACATGGAAACTGAGGAAGAGTTGGGAATGAGGGACGTTTCTTTTGTCCTGTGCAAAACTGCAGCAACGAATCTACAATAAGCATATAAGGCTGGAACCTTAAAATAATAACCATATATTTTCCCCAGTTTGTATTTAAGATTCGGTTCACTAGGTCAGTGGCAGCTAAGGGTGGTTGTACAGCTCCCCAGACACTTGGGATTTGGGAAAGCACCCTGGAATGCTCTGCATCATGCCCTGGGCTCATAGGACTTGACTTCACTTGCCAGCAGCAATTACTCCAGCCAAACGTGTGAGTAGAGAGGGAAAGCACCGGTGCCAAGGCAGCTCACCCTGAGTGCAGGGAACTTCTGGAGGGGGTCAGGTGAGAGGAACCTGCCCACAATTCTTACAAGTCAATGATGCGTAGGGAGTAAAATCATGTAAAGTCTGAGAGTTCAGTGAGAGTGTGGAAACTCCACAGCTGTGAGACACTGCAGGGCAAACTGCACCCCTGGGGCTGTTCTGCACCACAAACCACTGACACCAGCTTACTCAGAAAGCCTGATAACAGGTTGCCTCAAATCTGATAATGCAAATCTGGGGAACCTTGGGACTTTGCTCTCTGTTCCTTGCTCCCACACCCACCACCTGAGAACAGCAAAGCCTGAAGGGTGCACAGATATTTATTTATGCATAAACCTACATTTCCAAAGAGGAAGGGCTGTGTGCACTGTATCGATGCTAAACTGGGTACAGTGCCACAGACTGAAGATTCAAAATTCAAGAGCTGTTGTAAAAGCTGACATTCTGATTGGCGGTTTCTAGTGGTTGTTTTGTGTGGGCCATTTCTGAGGGACCCAGTGCCACCAGCCTCAAGAAATGCTCTTTTTCTTGCAGACTAAAAGCCGTCCTCTCTCTCGGGGAGAATACAATGTTTACAGTACCTTCCAGAGTCATGAGCCTGAGTTTGACTACTTGAAAAGTCTAGAAATTGAGGAAAAAATTAATAAAATTAGGTGGTTACCACAACAGAATGCTGCTCACTTCCTGCTGTCTACAAATGGTAAGGGCCCTTTATTTTGCACAAAGAACTTTGTCTTTGGGATATTGTCTCACCTGTCATACACTTGGGGTTTTTTCTGACATATTTTGGGGTTGTTTTAATGCCTTCTCTAATTACATGCAAAATATGTCTTGATTGTAATGTTGGCTTTGTGACTATTGGGTCTGTTTAGTTTTGGGGCATCATGGAGCATGTGTAAATGAAATTGTACAACTGGGTACATGGGTTAGTGGGAACAGTTAGACTCATGTCTTAAAGGTATTTTCCAGCCTAAACTATTCTGTGGAAAAAACTTGCTCTTATTATCAGAGGAATACGTTATTTTAACAGTTTAGATCACTTTGTGAGGTCGTGGTGAAATTCTAAAAGCAGGAGTGACTTCTGTCTGCTGGTTTGTGCAATTAAAATAATTTCCTCTGATAGAAGTCTTAATAAAGCATTCTTTAAACAGTGTCATCTGAAATGCTCTGCAGGAGTTTGGGAGGAGAGGTTTGGCTCCAGTTAGCCAAGGCTCTCACCACTGGGTGAGACAAGTGTGCACTCAGTGCCTGCACTTGGAGCACTCTTGGCAGGTGCATTCCTTTGGGAACACTGGGGCAAAGCCTGATCTCTGCCTTTGGCTGGCTCTGAGCAGGTGCCTGGGACAAACCTGCTTTCCTTTAGGACCGTTAGTATGAGGCCTTCATGTGTTTGTTGGGTTTGGGCCCTAGCAGTGCTCTCCTAATGTAATTCAGCAAATCATCCAGCTTTAGTAGGGAATTTGGGTAATTGGAGTGTGAAACTCTCCCCAGGCACTGGCGTTTGGGCGAGTGGGAGGCACAGGGCCTTACTGCTCAGGCACAGACTGGGATCTTATTCAAACTGCACCTCACCTCGTGGGTAAAGAACTCGGTCAGGGTCCTTGTGCTGCAGGCAGGGGAAATGCAGACAGGGCACTCATGTCCTCTCTGCTGAGTGCACGTTTACTGATTTGATTTTGTATTCAATCCGTTCTCAAGCATGTGAATTTTCTGGTTTTAGATAAAACTATTAAACTATGGAAAATAAGTGAAAGGGATAAACGAGCCGAAGGTTATAATTTAAAAGATGAAGATGGAAGACTTAGGGAGCCTTGCCGAGTCACAGAACTACGGGTACGTCTCTGCTCTTTGGCTTTGTGTATCTCTCTGCATGCTCTTCTCTGTCTTTGTGCCACCAAACTGAAATGTGCAAATCACAAATGGTGTTTGTGTCAGGCTCATTGAAACCTTCAGAAAAAAATGGAGACACTTCATATTATTCCTGTATGTAAAAACTATTTTAAAAAGTTCCTCTGGGAAGCTTGAGGAAAACTTTCATCATTGTAATACTGTATTTCTAAGAGGATGACTCAAAGATTGGAATAGGGTATTCTGTGGCTGGATGAAGGTGTGTTTGTTAGAGCAAGTTCCAGGCATTTGTGTAACCTAATGTGCACTGGAATAGTCTTGGACATGCTGTAGTGGTAGGGTTAGTGCTCCAAACTTGGGATCATTTGGAGCAGGAGCCCAAGAAATGAAAGGTGGGGTTGGAGGTTTTCCTGGGGTTTCATGTTGTTCCACCATCAGCAGGGGCAGAACTGAGGCTCTCGATGCTCTCAAAGCCCCCCTCCATGGTCGAGACTTCAGCTGGAGGCATTTCTTGGGGTTTGTCTTGCTTTTACCAAAGCTGAATGTTGAGCAGAAGCTTTGGGTGTACAAAATGCGTTGGGAAAGGATTTCCATTGCCTCAGTGTGTGCAAGCCAGGGTTGGATTGAGTGTTCCATGACAGCAGCTACATCCCTTAGGATCCAGTGGTAGAAGGAGGTCGCAGTGGAGGTTTGGGTTCTGCTGCCTTGCCCTGCTGGAGCAGGCACCAGCTGGGGCTCTGGAGAGGCACTTTGGGCTCTGTCCTGCACGGGGGGAGCAGCAGCAGCAGCAGCAGAACCTCTCCTGTCTGTCAGTCCCCTGCACTTGCTGCTGCTCTGGCCTGCAGCCCTTGCAGCCTAGGAGAAGGGCTGATGGATGAGCCACATCTGAACAAGAGCTGGCTGGAGCAAAAACCTCACCTGGAGGTACCTTCATGTGTTAAAGTGCCCAGGGTTTGGAGAGCCGGAGTGTACCAGGAGCTCTGGGGCTCCCTTGGCAGGTTTTGTTACAGAAACACAGTGCCCATGTTCATGGGGACGTGGCCATGGAGGAGAAGCAGCCCTTCACACAGAGACCATGGCACTTCCAAGTCCCATTGCTGATCTTTCCCAGTAGTGCACCTGTGCTGTCACAGCCAGGCTGGGAGCACTCTGCTGAGATAGGACAGTGGCCTGATAAAAAGTAATGGGTTAATTGTAGTCGTCAGTTGGTGTAAACAGGCTGGGAGATACAAGCCAGGAAGGCAGGTAGGCAGCTCTGGGCTGGATCGGTCCTTGTTCCAGGAGGACGGGTTACCTTAGGCACCCCTGAGCTCAGCTGCCTGTGGGAGCAGGACATCCAGGTGTGCCTGAATTCCTGCTGACTGTTCATGAGCAGATTGGGAGTTTTCTTGGAGACTGCTCTGGCCAGCTTCCTGAGCAGCCATCCAAGGTCTGGGGACATTTCTAAGGGTTTGTTTACAAACACAGCCCACGTGCTGTTGGGTGAGGCACCAAGGGCTGGCTTTGGCTGGGAGGTTTCCTGTTGGCAGTGTCCAAAGTCAGCATCCATGTGCTCTCTCCGTATTTTTTGTGCTCAGTGGATTTCAGAAGTGTTTAGTCACCAAATCAATACAGAAATCTGTGCAGTGCAATTAATTAATTGCCATCAAACAAGCTGTGGGGTTCAGGGCTCAGTGTTGGCGCCAGTTCTGTTTAAGGTCTTTATTGATGATCTGGCTGAGGAGATCGAGGGCGGCCGCTGAGTTGACAGAGGATGGAACGTGAGTGGGATGTGCATCTGCTGGGGGCAGGAAGCTCTGCAGGGGAAACTGGACAGGCTGGATTTGTGGGCCAGGGCAGAGGGGTGAAGTCCCCATCTCTGGAGGGGTTTCACAGCTGTCTGTGGCACTTGGGGACGGGGGATGGTGGCGGCCTCAGCAGGGCTGGGGGAATGAACTCAATCCGGAGGGTCCTTCCTAAGGCACTGACCCTGTGCTGGGTGATGTGTGGGGGTCAGCAGTGACCCTGTGGGGGTCAGCAGTGACCCTGTGGGGGTCAGCAGTGACCCTGTGCTGGGTGATGTGTGGGGGTCAGCAGTGACTCTGTGGGGGTCAGCAGTGACCCTGTGGGGGTCAGCAGTGACCCTGTGCTGGGTGATGTGTGGGGGTCAGCAGTCACTCTGTGCCAGGGTGATGTGAGGGGGTCGGCAGTGACCGTGTGCCCAGGTGACCCCGCGGGGGTCAGCAGTGACTCTGTGCCCAGCCCCTGTGCTCTGTGCCCGCCCAGGTGCCAACGCTGAAGCCCATGGACCTGATGGTGGAGGCCAGCCCGCGCAGGACCTTCGCCAACGCCCACACCTACCACATCAACTCCATCTCTGTCAACAGCGACTACGCCACGTACCTGTCTGCCGACGACCTCCGCATCAACCTCTGGCACCTGGAGGTCACCAACAGGAGCTTCAGTATCCTTTGGTGCCCCCTGCACGGCAGGTGCAGCTCAGCTGCCTGTGTTTAAGAGAATCACCTCACTGGTACTAATTAGAGTGGGTGTTTGAAGCCAGGGCTTCAAAGAGAATTTCTGAAGTCTGGAGGTGTAATGCAGTGAAAGCAGGCTCTGGGATGCTCAGTCTTTGCTGAGGGCAAGCATGCCTCCAGTGGAAAACTGTCAGTAGAAACATCAGAGAGGGTTTGATTTCTAAGGAGAAATTGAGGAATTGTGGGAGCATCCCTAACTTGTGAAGTTCAGTCAGGTTAAATAACAGTTTTTGGATATGAACAGTAGATCCTCTGTTACTGTGAATACTTCCTTCAAAGTTTGTGGTCTCTTAACCAAGTGACACTTCTCTTGAAACCAAATCTCAATATTTTTTCATGTCAAATGATACCATTAACTGCAGAAGTAATTTTCAGATCTTTCTGCAAACCTCTGCAACTAAAACTAACAGAGTGCTTTACATTGACAAATCTGCGGTAAAATAAAAGTTGCAGGAGTACTGATGCCTAAACAGGTCAATTTCCAAAGTTTTAAATCAGGTTTTCCAAAGCTTTAGGTAAAGCAATGAGGTTTATTTGGTGTGCACTAGGAAGCATTAAGAAGGAGGCTTAGGGAGGCTTGCTGGACTTTGATTCTTGTGAGATATTCTTTCACTCCAGGAGTCTGAAAGTGCCCAGTGTCTGTGGATTTGAGATGGAGAAAGCACTTTTTAAAAAGTGGAGAGGCACTTTTTAAAAAGAGTATGTAATGACGGGCCAAAGGGGAATGGCTTCCCAGAGCCAGAGGGCAGGATTAGATAGGATATTGGGAATTGGGAATTGTTCCCTGCAGGGTGGGCAGCCCTGGCACAGGTGCCCAGAGCAGCTGTGGCTGCCCCTGGATCCCTGGCAGTGCCCAAGACCATGTTGGACAGGGCTTGGAGCAATCTGGTCCCTTCCACCCCAGACCATTCTGGGATTCTGTGACCTGTCAAATCCAATTCTCCAGGCTGTCCCCCACTCTTGTACCTTACACAGGGTGGGAAGGAAGCTCTTGCCCCCGTTTCCTAGGTGGCATTGTTAAGCTCTGTGGCTGATGAGCTGCCGGTGTGAAGCGTTTCAGCCTTGACCAGCTGTGGCAGACATCGTGGACATCAAGCCGGCCAACATGGAGGAGCTGACGGAGGTGATCACGGCGGCCGAGTTCCACCCGCACCACTGCAACGTGTTTGTGTACAGCAGCAGCAAGGGCACCATCCGCCTGTGCGACATGCGCTCGTCAGCGCTGTGCGACCAGCACTCCAAGTGTGAGTGCCCCCTTTGCTGCCCCCTTCCTGCCCCCTTCCTGCCCCCTTCCTGCCCCCTTCCTGCCCCCTTCCTGCCCCCTTCCTGCCCCATTCCTGCCCCTTCCTGCCCCCTCCAGCCCCGGGGGACCCGATCTCCCTGGGGAGCTCCAGAGCAGCAGTGCTGGGCACGTCTCAGTTGTCCTGTTCTGGCCACCCCTGGGCACAGGTGTAGCATGAGGCACCACCTACCTGGCTGCTCTTTGCCCGTTTGTGCCCCATAAACTGATGGGGATGAGTGCTTTGGGCACAGTGAGGCCTGTCTGCTGGCCACACTCCGGCTGGCTGCCTCTCAAGGCATCTGCTCTCCCCGTGCCAGTTCAGGGCAGCTCTTGCACCTCTGTGCATTGCAAACTGGGCTGCCAGAATCCCTGTCCCCTGTGACCCGTGCAGCTGCTAGGATGGGATAGGATGAATCCCTAGGAATATGCCCTGGAAGTTTCCAGGGATGCAGGGTGGCTGCTGAGCCACCAAGGCACGAGCAGGTGAGGAAATAAAGCTTTGCTGTGGAAGCCATGGGGATCCTGCCCAGGCCTTGCACACAGGCACGTGTTCCTGTTCCCTGCTGGCAGAGCTGAGCTCTAGCATTGCCCAGCCCTGGGGGTGCCTGCCACACAGACGCTTCCAGGCCAGCTTCCTGCAGTGCAGAGAGGGCTTTCTTGGGCTAGAAGGAAATACTTGTGCAATGGGAAGTGACTAATGCAAGGCCACCCCACTGATCTGGTTCAGTGTTGCATTAAATCACTTAAATGCACTTTATTTTTAACTGCTTGGGACTGAATCACATCCTGCTACAAGGGGTCTTTCAAAAATGAGTGAGATCTGGGCAGCCTGGGCCAGGAATCTCTGATTTCAGAGGTTGACTTGTGGATTTAAACAACACGTGTTGATCTGCTCTCTAAAGTCACACAAACCGTGTTGCAAACGTAGCTGCTCACGTTTCAGGGTTTGTTTAGTACAGCTGTGGTTCAGAGCTAAAGACAGGACATGGTCCAGTGGTCTCCTGGTGTTGGGGTCCCTGCTGCTCCCACCTGCTGCTGTTGTGGCTGAGGTGTAGATCAGGTGTGATGGTTGCAGTACCCACTGCAGTTTGCTGCTCTGGTTGATCCCCAAGACTGTGAGTTGTGGTTTGCTGGTGCTGTGCTCTGGTTGAATGTTGGAGATGGACATCTGGCATTCTGGTGACCTAGAGCACAACAGTGCTAAAAAAGAGATTATTTCTGAGAAGCGTCTAACAGCAACTTCCTTCAAAAAGAAACTAGTGACTGATTTAAAATTCTCCAGTACTGAAAACACGGAGGCCATGTAAGAGCCGGCGTTGGTTTCATGTGGAACTGTGTGTTCTCTCTGCAGTTTTTGAGGAACCTGAAGATCCTAGCAGCAGATCATTTTTTTCAGAAATAATATCCTCGATATCTGATGTGAAATTCAGCCACGACGGGCGATACATGATGACAAGAGACTACCTGTCTGTCAAGGTGTGGGACCTCAACATGGAGAACAGGCCCGTGGAGACCTACCAGGTAGAGCAGGCCGCGTGCCGAGCCGTCCCCTCTGTCCCCTGGCCGCGTGCATGTCCAACGCGTGTCCCCTCTGTCCCCTGGCCGTGTGCGTGTCCCCTCTGTCCCCTGGCCGCGTGCGTGTCCAACGCGTGTCCCCTCTGTCCCCTGGCCGTGTGCGTGTCCAACGCGTGTCCCCTCTGTCCCCTGGCCGCGTGCGTGTCCCCTCTGTCCCCTGGCCGTGTGCGTGTCCAGCGCGTGTCCCCTCTGTCCCCTGGCCGTGTGCATGTCCAGCACGTGTCCCCTCTGTCCCCTGGCCGCGTGCGTGTCCCCTCTGTCCCCTGGCCGTGTGCGTGTCCAACGCGTGTCCCCTCTGTCCCCTGGCCGCGTGCGTGTCCCCTCTGTCCCCTGGCCGTGTGCGTGTCCAGCACGTGTCCCCTCTGTCCCCTGGCCGCGTGCGTGTCCCCTCTGTCCCCTGGCCGTGTGCGTGTCCAACGCGTGTCCCCTCTGTCCCCTGGCCGCGTGCGTGTCCCCTCTGTCCCCTGGCCGTGTGCATGTCCAGCACGTGTCCCCTCTGTCCCCTGGCCGTGTGCGTGTCCCCTCTGTCCCCTGGCCGTGTGCGTGTCCCCTCTGTCCCCTGGCCGCGTGCGTGTCCAACGCGTGTCCCTTCCCCAGGTGCACGAGTACCTGCGCAGCAAGCTGTGCTCCCTCTACGAGAACGACTGCATCTTCGACAAGTTCGAGTGCTGCTGGAACGGCACCGACAGGTGAGGGCGAGGGCTGAGGGTGTGCCAGGGGCTCGGCCTGGCCAGGGCCAGGGCTGCCCACGGCTCCGAGTCACCAGTGTGGGGCACACATCCCTGCGTGGGCAGGGCACACCAACAGCACTGCCAGGGCTGCTCCTGCCCTGTGCCCAGGTGAGCCCCGCCTGCAGAGCCCAGCGCAGGAGGGACCTGCAGCTGCTGGAGGCAATCCAGAGGAGGCACCAGATGATCAGAGGATGGAGCAGCTCTGCTGGGAGGAAAGGCTGGGAGAGCCTGTTCAGGCTCTTCCTGAAAGGCTGTTCACCTGGAGAGGGGAAGCTCCAGGGTGGCCTCACAGTACCTGAAGGAGCCAAGAAACTGGAGAGTGTTTACATGGGCCTGCAGTGCTGGGACCCAGGGAATGGCTCTCACTGCCAGAGGGCAGGGCTGGGTGGGATATTGGGAATTGGGAATTGTTCCCTGGCAGGGCTGGATGGGAGATTGGGAATTGGAAATTGTTCCCTGGCAGGGCTGGATGGGAGATTGGGAATTGGGAATTGTTCCCTGGCAGGGCTGGATGGGATATTGGGAATTGGGAATTGTTCCCTGCAGGGTGGGCAGCCCTGGCACAGGTGCCCAGAGCAGCTGTGGCTGCCCCTGGATCCCTGGCAGTGCCCAAGGCCAGGCTGGACACTGGGGCACCCTGGGACAGTGGGAGGTGTCCCTGCCATGGCAGGGGTGGCACTGGGGGGCTTTGGGGTCCCTTTTAGGCAAACCAGTCTGACTTCTGTTGTCAAGGGACAGAGGGATAGAGGAGCACCAGGAAAACCTGCTTTGCTCACGTGCACTGAACCAAGTGTCCCTGCAGCTGAGTGCCAGTGGCAGGAGGGGACAGCAGGGCAGCACCTGCTGACAGTGAAGTGTTGCACTGGAAGCAGTGCTCAAGCCCCAAGGAGTGGAGCAGGTGTCCAGTGGAGAGGAGAGCACTGGAGTGCCGTGGCCCGGTGATGAGCATGGTCTGACAGTCACGTGTGAGGCTGAGGAGGGGGTGGATTTTATCTCTCACAAGGTGTGCCTTCCTTTTCCTTGCACCAGTACAATCATGACTGGATCTTACAACAACTTCTTCCGGACGTTTGAGCGGAGCACGCAGCGGGACACCACCCTGGAGGCGTCCCGCGAGAGCAGCAAGCCCCGTGCCATCCTAAAGCCGCGCAAAGTGTGCACCACGGGCAAGAGGAAGAAGGACGAGATTACCGTCGACAGTCTGGACTTCAACAAGAAGATTCTGCACACGGCGTGGCACCCCGCGGAGAACATCATCGCCGTAGCTGCCACCAATAACTTGTATTTATTCCAGGAAAAGGTTAACTAAGGATGGCTGCCCGCGGACAGAGTCTCGTCTCGCATAGTTCAGCTCAGTTGTTTATCTGTAACAGAAGGCCTTGTTGTCCTATCAGTGAGGAACATTGATGCACTTACTTCCCTTGAGCTATCGGAGAGCATCTGGCCTGGCTTTGAGTTCCTGGCGTGGTTCTGCCTTCGGTGGGGTGGGAGCGTCCGCGCGCCTTTCGGGGAGGACCCTCCGAGGCAGAACTGGTGGACGGTGCTCAATGAGGCCAACACTCAAAACAATTGTATTTATTGATGTCTGAGCCTTCCTTTCCAGTTTAGAGACCAAAAAATTTAACACCTGAGAAGAAAAAGTTGTCATAAAAGTGTAATTTCTCTCTCTCGCTCTCTGCTGTAACATTTGGGCCTTTCAGAACATTTCTCGTGCTTGATGCCTGTCCATTCCTCCTCGGGCCCGGCCAGGGCCCGACCTCAGAGCACAGTGGCAGGGCTTGAGCTGGGGTCTAGGCAGGTGTCCATGGCTATTTACTCACCAACTGTACCTATAACCACACCTTCTGGTGGAAACCACTTAATAAATAACAGCCTATCAAACGTGTTCTTAGAGCTGGAGGGATGTATTCAGTCTTCTTTTTGTATTGCATGTCCTGAGCTGGTGCAGAACAGTTCTGGTGGCGCCTCTGACAGGGTTTGCCCCAAAACACCGAGTTTTTGGCGGACTAATACAAACTTTTTTGTGTAGTATTTCAGATTCTGAATTTAGAGTTTCCATGGCATTGTCATAGAGTTGGAGTTGCACTGGATTTGTTGTCAAAGGCTCTGTGTGTGCCAAGTAGGAGATGGAAAGGGTCCTAGAAACATCCACAGCCTTAACCAAGTGTCGGCCTTGCACGGAGGGAACCAAAACATCGACACCTTCTCTGCTCTGAGGATAAACGTGCAGCTTCCCGGTGCATCTCACCCTCAGCCAGAGACGGACCTGACGTGCGTTAATGGTTTTTAACCTTTTTAGTATTTGTCACAAAGGGAACAGTTTATTTTAAGTATTTGGCGTAGAATCTTGCATTTCCCACTGCAGTTCCAGAGCCAGGCCGGGCTGGGCTGCCCAGGGTGAGCCCCGACTGGCGGGACAGCAGCTGCTGGAGCTCTCTTGCTCACTTGTTTTAAGCCTTAGGTACTGTTTCTTTCTTTGTTCTTTTTTTCTTCCAAAGAGGCCTAAATCACATCCCCTTCCCCCGGATGAGCCCGGGGCCACGTCCAGCAGCCCCCAGCAGCCAGAGGCTGCGCTCTGCCAGGTGCCTGCAGCCTGGGAACTCCTTCCCAGAGCCCCAACTTTCCCCAGCCAGCCCCAAGTGTGGTTACACTCCGTTTTCCCTGGAAAGAGGGCTTGTTCCAGTCCCAAGAGCAAACCGTGGCCGTCCCGCCCCTCCCGGTACCGCCCCCGAGCCGCTGGGTCCCAGCAAGGTGGGAAGGACAAAGCCTGAGGTTCTCCCGGGAAAGGCTCAGGCCTGGAGTTGGTTGTGACACTTTGGAACTCTGGAGATGTGGAACTGGGGGTCGCTGAAGCGTTGATCCAGCCGCGTTCCCAACGCCTGCTCGAGCCGATCCGTGGGGTTGTACATAATTGTTCAGTTCTTTTGACCAAAAAGTTTAATAAATTTTAAATGTTTACCTGGCCGTGCTCCCTGTGTTTTGCAACGTTTCCTTCTGTGTGGGAGGGAGTTGGCTGGATGGGCCAGCCCAGGGGGTGTTTCCAGCTGGGATGGTTGGAGTGGCCTGGGCTGCTGGTTGTGGATCTGCTTTTTCAGCAAATACAAGTGGAATATCCTATTCTGCAGTCCTGTTTGCTTGTACCACTTACAGTTACATTTTGACTACTCTCATGGAATTTTTATCCTTTTATCTAAAGCCAGATTTCAGTGTCAAGTTTGGTAAAACTTCTGCCTAGTGGAGCACCTGGTGAAAGGTTTTACCACCATGGCCGGGGTGGAACTGGAAGGGGCAGTGCTGGGTGGGCTTTCAGGTCCCTCCCAGCCCAAACCCCTCTGGGCCTGTTCGTGCCCCAGGGCTTTGGGCAGGCGCACAGGGGAGCAGCCGAGGGAGCCGCACCCAGCCCCTGCCGGCCAAGGCCCTGGCTCAGCCCCTGGTGCTGGTTGTGCCGTGAAACTGGGATTGAGGTCCCTGCAGTGAGGGGTGGGTGAACAGTGCAGTACCTCACTGGGACAGCCAGCACTGCCCCAGGGTGTCAGCTCTGGGGGCAGGAGCTGGGGGACAATGGCAGTGAAAAAGGGACACCCTGGTTTAACCCCTTCCCTTCTCCAGCCAGAGCCCAGCCGTGTGCTCAGCAGGGATCTGCTGCTCCCAGTCCCACAGGAAAGGGAAACAGCACCGGAGCATTCGGGGGTTCTGATCCCACCTTTGCTCTTAGGGGGAGGTAGGGAAAATTCCTTCCTGGAAAGGGCTGCCCAGCCCTGGCACAGCTGCCCAGGGCAGGGCTGGAGTGCCCATCCCTGGGGGATTTCACAGCCCTGTGGATGTGGCACTGGGGACATGGGGCAGTGCTGGCCTGGGCAGTGCTGGGACTCCATGGGCTCACAGGGCTTTTCCAGCCTCACCCCTTCCATGGTTTCCAGCTCCTCAGGAGCATCACGCCCTGTGTGGACAGTGAGTGCAGTTACCAGGGCCTGGCCGAGCTTCGCTTGATGCTGTTTCCATGGAAACTTCTCCATTCCGTGTCAGGAAGTGACCAGTGGGAAAGGGGCAGGCAGAGGCCAAGAGCCTCATCAGCCCCTGGAGGAAAAGGAATGAGGAAACAGAGTTCACCAGGAACCTTTTTATTTAAATATATAAAACATGGTATTTTGGCAAACATTCATTTTCTCATTAAATAAGGTAAAATCACGGAAGGGAAAGGCATTGCATCAGTAAAAACCAAGGAGAAGCCACCCTGTGGTTCGTGTGCCCAGGGCTGGGGTCAGGTGCAGAGTGAGGGGGGACAGGAAAAGCCTGTAAGCGACAGCCTGCGGTAAGTACAGCAGAGAACCTGGAGAAACTGCTGGGGTTCAATAAACGTCCTGGCAAAAGCAGCGTTTAGTAGGCACTAAATCCAAATTCTACCTCTGAACTAGGACAAACTGATGGAGTTTTACCCACGTGCTCATCTCCTCCCACTGTGTCTCCACACCTCACACCTCCCACCGAAGTGAACTAAGCCACACCTGCCAGAGGAAAGGCTGCCCGGGGCAGCGAGAGCCGCTGGGCATTCCCGGATCATCCCTAAGGCCGCTCCAGTCTGGGCTCGTCCCTCCTGTGGGGCTGCAGAGCAGGGACACTCCCACCACAGGCACGGGAGGGCGGGATGGACGCGGCCCAGCACGGGGGCTGCAGAAAGCTGGGGCTGACTGAAACGCGGAGCTGCTCTAATGCTCGGGTACTTCACTAAAAGCACTACGGGACATCACAGCGTCTGCACGTGCTCGTGGGGTTATCCAGCGGGATTGATCCAGAAGGCTCGACGTGACACGGGAGCTCCAGCGGCTCCCTTCCCATTTTTAGACTAAACTAAAACAGGACACGGACAGGACACACACACGACGGCCACGACCAGCTCCCCTCCTCGCACCTCCTGCGCTCCAGCTGCGGCTGCTCCGCTCCAGCTCCGCCCCCGGTGCCTCTAGAAGGTGCTGCTGGAGGCCGTGGTGGTCAGGCGCCTCCCGATGTAAATCCTGCGGCAGGACAGAGCACACGGTCACAGCCCGGCCGTGTCAGTGCTGGGAATGCCCTCCCTGCCAGGCCCTGCCCCCGCAATTCCCGGCAGGAGCAGCACTGCCAGCTGCAGCCGAGCAGGAACAGAACTGCCCCGGAGCCCAGCCCCAGCCCCGGGACTGCCCCTGCTCTGGTGCCCTCCCAGCCCCGGGACTGCCCCTGCTCTGGTGCCCTCCCAGCCCCATGGCTGCCCCTGCTCTGGTGCCCTCCCAGCCCCAGCCCCCTGACTGCCCCTGCTCTGGTGCCCTCCCAGCCCCAGGGACTGCCCCTGCTCTGGTGCCCTCCCAGCCCCAGCCCCCTGGCTGCCCCTGCTCTGGTGCCCTCCCAGCCCCAGCCCCCTGACTGCCCCTGCTCTGGTGCCCTCCCAGCCCCATGGCTGCCCCGGGTCTGGTGCCCTCCCAGCCCCATGGCTGCCCCGGGTCTGGTGCCCTCCCAGCCCCATGGCTGCCCCTGCTCTGGTGCCCTCCCAGCCCCATGGCTGCCCCTGCTCTGGTGCCCTCCCAGCCCCGGGACTGCCCCTGCTCTGGTGCCCCTCCCAGCCCAATGGCTGCCCCTGCTCTGGTGCCCCTCCCAGCACCAGGGCCCAGCACCTGCCCCACACTCCTGTGGAAAGGAAACATCCTCCATCCCTCCCAGGAGGGAATTAAAACATCTGCTGAGTAATTTAAAATAATATTAAATATTTTTAAATTTATGTCAGTGAAACTTTAAAATCTATTCAATACTAGCTTTTTGCTTTGCTGGTCTCCTAGCTGTGAGATGAAGAGTCTCATCTCCAGTGGAGCTAAGTGTTGTGTGACTACAGTTCCAGTGTACAGAATTTCTCATTTCCCTGCCTCTTAATTGTTCTGAGAAATTCCCAAACAGACAAAATCAGAAACTTCAACCATCCATCAATACCACAGGCAGGAAGCACTTCCTGAATAACCATCTCGGACAAAGAGGGAGTTGGGGATCCGAGTCAGGCCTCAAATAAAGCAAGTAAAAACATCTTTTTTTTTTCAATTGAACCTTACCCTAGTCCAATGGCCAGCAGGTGAGAGAGCAGCAGGGACGGGAGGAAAACCTTCAGGAACTCTGCAGAGAATATCCCCCCTTTCTTCATGACACTGGTGTTCCTCATGCTGAGCGTGGCCGTGCGCCGGGGGTGCTTGAAGAGGAACTCCCTGATGTGGGGAAGGAAGGGGAGCCCTGTGCTCAGGCAGCAGCAGCAGGAGCTGCAGGAGCTCTCCAGCAGCCGGGGCAGCACTCACTCACTTGGGCGGGATGTTCTCGGGCCGGCTGGACCAGTCCCAGATCCAATCCGCGTTCTTCCTCAGCAGCCGCTCCACCTCCCTCCTCCTCTCCAGGAAATCCTCCTCGGACTGCAACGAGAGCGGCAGCACTGAGCAGGGCAGGGGGAGCTGCCAGAGCTCTGCCTGCAGCCAGCACCACTGCCCAGCACTGACACTGACACTGAGCAGGGCATGGGGAGCTGCCAGAGCTCTGCCTGCAGCCAGCACCACTGCCCAGCACTGAGCACTGACACTGAGCAGGGCATGGGGAGCTGCCAGAGCTCCTGCTGCAGCCAGCACCACTGCCCAGCACTGACACCCCCCTTCCCAGCCCTTTCCATGCCCCTTCCAGGGAGTGTTCACATCCCAGACCAACAGCGGGAGCAGGGAGATCCATCCTCACTCAGAGCGGGGTGAGAATGGCAAAGACCCTATCCCATATCCAATATCCCATATCCAATATCCCATATGTGCCCGAGACAAGACTGCCCTGGCAGTGAAATCCCAGAGCCAAGCATTTCATCCTTAGGCACAGTCCCAAAATATCCCCAGCTGCCAGCCCTGATGGGCACTGGCACAGGGATTGCTGCCCTACCCCAGCCCTGATGGGCACAGGCACAAGGACTGGACACTGGCACAGCGATTGGACACTGGCACAGGGATTGGACACTGGCACAGGGATTGCTGCCCTGTCCCTGATGGACACTGGCACAGGGATTGGACACTGGCACAGGGATTGCTGCCCTGTCCCTGATGGACACTGGCACAGGGATAGGACACTGGCACAGGGATTGCTGCCCTGTCCCTGATGGACACTGGCACAGGGATTGGACACTGGCACAGGGATTGGACACTGGCACAGGGATTGCTGCCCTGTCCCTGATGGACACTGGCACAGGGATAGGACACTGGCACAGGATTGCTGCCCTGTCCCTGATGGACACTGGCACAGGGATTGGACACTGGCACAGGGATTGTTGCCCTGTCCCTGATGGACATTGGCACAGGGATAGGACACTGGCACAGGGATTGCTGCCCTGTCCCTGACGGGCACTGGCACAGGGATTGGACACTGGCACAGGGATTGGACACTGGCACAGGACTGCTGGCCAGGCTCAGAGCTGGCACATGGCCCTGGCAGCCCCTGCCCAGCCCCTGGCAGGCAGCACTTCCATCCCTGGCCATGGTGGTGAGCCTGGCCAGGTGTGTGCCCACAGCAGAAGCCCCCAGCCCCAGCTGTGGGGCAGTTACAGCACAAATGCTGAGTCAGGGCAGAGCTCCAGCTCAGCTCGGCTCCGTTCCACACAGCCCTGGGATAAAAATAGATCCTGCTCCCAGAATTCCAACAGCTCTGGATGCGCACACACACACACACGGGATGGAAATAAAACTGCCCAGGCAGCTGCAATTCTGATGGCTTTCTAACTTGGGGTTATTTGTTCTCAAAGTCTAAATAATGATCTTTAAACAGCTGAAGGGTGTTTCTGACAATATTAAATAATAATTTCCAGTAATAATTAACTTGCAGTGCCACATTTAGCTAACCTAAAGCTGAGTCCTTGGAGTCTGGCAAGAGTTGTAGAAATGATGCAGAAAAATTCACTTCCTTGAAATACTTCCTTCCTCAAAATGTTTTGTGAGTCATTTTTTTAATATTAAAAGCTAATTTATTACACTGGAGACTTCAGATTTCAGCCTGTCATCCTGCAATAAGCCCTGTATTGATTAAATATGGTCAATGTACATCATTTCCCCCACTCTTGTTGCAAATGTGTTTATTCATTTTCCTTGCAAGGTAAACAAACCTACAAAGTGAAATCAGAACAGGGAATTTTCCAAAGCAGCACATAGTCAGGTTTGGTATTAATTGTTAAAATACCTGGAATCAAAGCTATGGCAGGGCTAGGAAATTGTGTCTTTTTGGCTGCCATATTTAAGTGACTCCAGAAATTCTTGTTGCTGTCAAAATATCTTTTAAAATTCCTACTGAATGAGTGGAGGTGCATTTCAGCATTGGTGGGGGATGCAGGAAATGCACCCCATCAGCAGCCAAGGGAGAGGGCAAATCCTTCTGAAAAATCTCAGTACAGATTGGAAAGGCCAAACCAAAACATCCCCACGAGTCAGGAACAAACACAGCCAGGCTGGACCTGCCAGGGCTGCCGTGAGCCGTGCAAGGCTCTGCTTCGGCAGCCTCTGCTGCTCCTGCCCCAAGCACAGCGCTGCCCGCTGCCCCAGCCAGGTGAGCACCTTACCTGGAAGCTGTTCTTCTCCCCGCTGCTGTGGCTCTCTATCTCCAGAGCTCTGTGGCTGTCCTGGGGGGTCTGCGAGCGAGGAGGGCTGCACAGGACAGAGGCACCAGGACAGGAGCTGAGGTGTGCTGTGACCCCTGGAGCTGGGCACGCTGCCCAGGAGTGCCCCAGCCGTGCCCCGGGGGCTGCACGGGGCAGCGCTGCCACCCCAGCCCTGCTCTGACCCCAGCCCTCTGCCCACGCTGCTGGGGGCCCTGGCACTTGCACAGAAACAACAGGCAGCAAACGAGGAGGGGCAGCAGGGCTTGCTTTGAATCCCCACCCGCCAGGCCTGGCCTGCTGTGGAGTTCAGTCCTGGAGTTTGGGCTTTTCCAAACAAAATCTGGGCTGGAGAGCTCACAGCCCATCCAAATGCAGCACAGGCACTGGTGGCACTGCCCGAGCACCTGGCCCAGGGCTGGGCTGCTCTGTGACCCCCTGGGCATCTGCCCTGGCCTCCAGGCACACATGGACACACGTGTTCGTATGGGAGCACAGCAAACACACCCTGTGCACACCTGTGCTCATACAAAACACACCCTGTGCACACCTGTGTTCATACAAACAGCACCCCTGTGCACACCTGTGTTCACATCAAACACACCCTGTGCACACCTGTGTTCACATCAAACACACCCTGTGCACACCTGTGCTCACATCAAACACACCCTGTGCACACAGGTGTCCATACCAAACACACCCTGTGCACACCTGTGTTCATACCAAACACACCCTGTGCACACCTGTGTTCACACAAACAGCACGTGACATTCACACACGCATGCAGCATTCCTGCCTCTGCCTCACCCTGGGGACCCGCGGTGACCTGGCACAGCCCCGCTCACCTGTCACAGTGGGAGCTCTCCCTGGAGCTGCTCCTGCCCGACTCGTGCTGGGCGTCCAGCAGGATCTTCTCCATGTCCCCGTTGTGGATGGACAGCGAGGCCGGCACCTGCTCCTGGCTGCCCGCGGACGCGGAGCTGCCGCTGCCATTGCTGAAGTGCAGCTCCACCCAGGAGCCTGCGGGCAGAAAGCGGCGCTGAGCGCACGGCCGGGGCTGCCGGTGACACTGCGGGGACACCCAGGCCTGCCGGTGACACTGCGGGGACACGGGCCGGCCCTGCCGGTGACACTGCAGGGACACGGGCCGGCCCTGCCGGTGACACTGCGGGGACACCCAGGCCTGCCAGTGACACTGCGGGGACACGGGCCGGCCCTGCCGGTGACACTGCGGGGACACCCAGGCCTGCCGGTGACACTGCAGGGACACGGGCCGGCCCTGCCGGTGACACTGCAGGGACACCCAGGCCTGCCGGTGACACTGCGGGGACACGGGCCGGCCCTGCCGGTGACACTGCAGGGACACGGGCCGGCCCTGCCGCCCAGCTCACAAACAGCCCGGAATGCAAAGGGCAGGCAGCTGGGCCGGGAGGGCTCACAGGGCCGGGAGGCGGCTGTCAGCAGTACACTGTGTTTGTTTCTCTCTGCACGTACAGGTCTCGTAGGGTACGTTCAATTTTTATTGTTCAACATCGGTGGCAGTCAGGATCACCTCAAGGGCTTTTGCTGCCGAAGTTCAGTTGTTGGTTTGTTGAAATGACTTTGGGCCCAGGGACTGTTTAGTGCAGCCTTTCTCCGGTGCCATTTGTAGGTGCTGCTGTTAAGCAACTGCGGGAGTGTGGCAAGGCTGTCATGGGTTTGCTGCTAGCAGTATATTTAACACGGTCACATGGCCTTTGTTTTCCTAAGGGAGGGAATAACAACTCCCTCCTGGGCAGGGAGGCTCACTGCAGGGCCGGGAGCTGCTCCCTCCCTCTGGAAT
Source organism: Melozone crissalis (assembly GCF_028551555.1). Lineage (NCBI taxonomy): Eukaryota > Metazoa > Chordata > Aves > Passeriformes > Passerellidae > Melozone > Melozone crissalis. The sequence continues at coordinate 731,541 of NW_026535797.1, read as the reverse complement.
CCTGGAATGCTTTGGGTGGGAGGGTCACCAAATCCCCCCAGTGCCACCCAGCCATGGCAGGGACACCTCCCACTGCCCCAGGGTGCCCCAGTGTCCAGCCTGGCCTGGGGCACTGCCAGGGATCCAGGGGCAGCCACAGCTGCTCTGGGCACCTGTGCCAGGGCTGCCCACCCTGCCAGGGAACAATTCCCAATTCCCAATATCCCATCCATCCCTGCCAGGGAACAATTCCCAATTCCCAATATCCCATCCAGCCCTGCCAGGGAACAATTCCCAATCTCCCATCCCACCCTGCCAGGGAACAATTCCCAATATCCCATCCAGCCCTGCCAGGGAACAATTCCCAATTCCCAATATCCCATCCAGCCCTGCTAGGGAACAATTCCCAATTCCCAATATCCCATCCAGCCCTGCTAGGGAACAATTCCCAGTTCCCAATGTCCCATCCATCCCTGCCAGGGAACAATTCCCAATTCCCAATATCCCATCCCGCCCTGCCCCTGGCAGTGGGGTGTCCTGTCCCTCCAGCCCCCCAGGAATGAGCTCAGGGAACAGAAAATCCCCGAGTTACACCAGTGCCAGAGGAACCCCGCTGTGGAGCAGATGTGGCCCAGCCCCAGCAGTGCCCGGGGAGCAGAGCAGCGAGGACAGGAGCAGGGGGGCAGCGGAACTCCCTGCATTCTGGGCAGGGATGTCTAGGGAATCAGCAGGGAAAGGAGAGACAGGGCCAGAGGTGCTCGGGCTGCCCAGGGAACAAAGCAGAGCAGGAGCAGCTGGAGCTGCAGGCTCCCTCCCCAGCCACCCAGCAGCACAGGAACCAGGCGGGGAGAAGCCAGTGCAGGCGTTCAGTGTGAAGCAGGAACGTCAGACCAGCAAAGATATCCCAGATATCCTGGCTGGGAGGAGACCCAGGGCTCCAAAACCAAATGGAACAGCGCAAAGCCAAACTGCCTCATGAGCATCAACAACACGAGTATCTCCATCCCAAATACACACACCTCCATCTGGACAGCCGAAGTACCACAAAGCCTGCTGGATACAAACATTCCAGCCCACCGAGTTTGGAAGAGACGCTTTTCTTCCAAACCCCTTTTCCTTCACAGCTGGTTTGTTGTTGTTTGGGTTTGTTTGGGAATTTTCCCCTCCACGTGACAGTGCCTGGCATGTGGCAGGGAGCGTGTTCGGAGCCGGACAAACCCCTCCCTACCCTTTCCCCCAAAACCTAGGGAAGCCCAAGTTGTTACCAAAGAACCATCACAACCACTAGAGCTCAAATTAAGACTTTATCTGCTGGACTCTTACTGGGTACAGCCCTGGGAATGCGGGATAAAGCAGGGAGAGGATTGGGATTGCAGCACCAGGGACAGATTACGTGGTTTACAATTTTCCCTTTCTTTCCTTCTCCTTTAGGATAGAAGACGCGGTTTACAATTTTCCCCTCCTTTCCCTCTCCCTTCTTTTCTTTCCCCTCCTGAGAGAAGGGCTGTGCTGGAGCACATGGAACAGGCTGTGATATCACCATTTAAAGATAAAAGCAGCTGTGTTTTTATGAGGCTGGAAACACAAACAGACCGAAGCCCAGGAGAGGCGAAGCAGCCCGGCCAGACAAGTCTCGGGGATGGCCTCGGGACAGAGGGGTCTGTCACGACATCCCAACCCAGGACACATTTGCGAGCACAGACCAGCACCGCAAAGCACAGGATCAGCTGGGAGGCGTAATTTTCTTAAGATACAGCTTTCAAGGCCGGGAATTAAGAAGCAGAATTCCGCAGAGCGATGAGGATGGCCCCTAAATCGCTACACCCCCGTGCCAGCCGCACTGTGTGTGGGATTTTCCCTTTCCCGGCCAATCCGGGGCTATCCAACACCCGATCCCCGCGACTGGCCCAGCCCTGCTCACAGGCACCCCCACCGGGCCCGTTCCCCGGGACGCGGGGCGATGGACACGCACTGCGGCGCGCACATCGGCCACGGCAATCACCCAATATCGCGACACAGAAGGGCCGCGCGCGGGTCCGCCCCCAGCCCGCAGTCCCCGGGCAGTGCCGTCCCAGCCCGCAGCGCGGTGCCAGCCCTGCGCGCCGCTGCCCGCGGCCTTACCCTGCAGGTTCTCCTCCTGAGGGCTCTGTCGCGACATGGCTGGCGGGCGGCCGCGCACGCACTGACCGCGCGCCGCCCGCCTCAGCGCACGGTGACCGCCCCGCTGACGTCAGCGCCGCGCCGCCCGCCCATTGGCCAGCGCGGCGGGGCGGGACGGGGAGGGGCAGAGATGGGGCGGGGGGGCGCGCACGCTCCCTCAGCGCCCTCCGGGCCGCCATGATGGCGGGGAGGGAGCGGGGCCGGGCGGGGAAACGGGAGAGCGGGGATGGTTCCCGTGGGACATCATCCCTCAGAACATCATCATCCCGCCCGACATCATCCCTCATAGCTCCCGCTCTCTGCCCGCTGAGCGCTCCGCACGGCCCGCCGGCCCGCGGGCCTCCCGCACGGCGCTTCAGAGTCACACGGGGAAGGCGGACACGGGGGGGTTTCAAAAGATTCACGGAGACATTTCAAAGGATACACGGAGGGGGTTTCAAAGCAGACACGTCCACTTGCAAAGTCACAGCTTGCGGCCGCTAAACCAGCCCCGACGGCGAATGATACATGGCCCTAAAATAGGTAATAATCACAGAATGGTTGGGTTGGAAAGGACCCACAAGCGTCATCGAGTCCGACTCAGCCCTGCACAAAACAGGCCCAAGAAAATTAATAAATAATAATAAATAAATAATAGATAATAAAAAATCTTTTGGTCTTTAATTGACGCGATGCCATCAGGGCTCTCGACAGCGGGAACCACTTAACTCGTGTTGTTGCTTGAAAGCAGATACTGATTTACTGCTGGGACGTTGTAAAGACAAACGCATAAAACCTGATTTTATTTAGCCAAAGTATTAACTCAATTAAAGCATGCAGGCTTTTCTGCCTTGTCTGGAATTGTTTTCACCTGCGCCTTTCTGCAGCCGAGTCGCAGAGCCCAAGTGAAATACATCAGTAAATTGCGTGTGAGTTGTGCATATTGCCTTTTAACCTTCCCAGAAGGACAAGGCCGGGTGCCAGGGGTGTGGGCATGGCGCTCTGTGTAGCCGGTGGATAAGGAGGGGCAATGGAGCGGTTCCGTTCCAGCAGGGAAGAGCCGTCCGTGGCGGGAGCAAAGGCCGCGTTTAAGCGGGTAACGAGGGCCGGGTTCCCGGTGCCTGCGCTCGGGGCCGCTCCCGCTCCTCCCGCGGAGCTCTGCTGCTCCCTGCTGCCGGCAGCCCCGGGCACGGGGTACTGGGCACGGGCACGGCAGCCCCGGCCACGGGACACGGGCACCGGGCACGGCAGCCTCCCTCCCCGGGCATGGCCACGGGGCACCGCGCACGGCAGCCGCTCCTCGGCGGTACAGCAGGTTCTGCCTCCGGAGCTTGCTCCTCTCCTACAGCCTGCACTGCCTCGGCTGTGAGGAATGGGAGCTACAGGAAGTTCTGGCACCCAGAACCTGCTCCTCTCCTGCAGGCAGCGCTGCCTCGGCTGTGAGGAACAGGGCACACAGCACTGCAGGCACACAGCATGCCTGCCTCAGGAGGGATGTGGGGATCGTGGCATCTCAGAACCCCAGAAGGGTTTGGGTTGGGAGGGACCTTAACTCAGTGCCACCCCAGCCATGGCAGGGACACCTCCCACTGTCCCAGGTGCTCCCAGCCCCAATGTCCAGCCTGGCCTTGGGCACTGCCGGGGATCCAGGGGCAGCCACAGCTGCTCTTTCATTGATCATTGGGCGAATGCTTTTATTTTCATGTATAATTTGATGGCAGAAACTTTTGGGTTATTGTCAGAAACACACTGTGCTGTCATCAGGAGAAATTGTGAATTTTCCTGTTGTTGGATGAAGTCTTTGAAAGGTTATTGATTTGTTGCACTGCGATCCTCTGCACAGCTGGGACTTGCCCTAATCTTATTTACTTGCATGCCACAGACCAATCATGTATTGACTAATTCCCTTTAAGCCACAAACAGTGACCATCTCCTCCACAGAATAACAAAGGCATTGATTTGGGTATGGAGTCACACTTGCTGCTCAGACAGCTTCAACTTTGTGTTTGTTTTCAGCCTCTGGGCTGGGCCTGACATGAGGGCTCAGCCCAGCTGTGAGGGATGGGCATTTCAGGCATTGCACAGAAGTTGCTTGTAATCCCAAACCCATTATAAACTTGCATTAGTTTAGAAATGGATAATATTTGCTGACATTTCTTTGGTTTCTTACTAATAAAAATCAAACTAATCCACCCACTTCCTAGCAGTACAATGTGAGACAGCGGGAATTTCAGGACTGATTTGGAAAAATGTGCCTACAACTCCCTGCCAGGAGGGCACAGCCCCAGGTCAGGCTCTGCGCCAGGGAACAGGGACAGGAGCAGAGGGGACGGCCCCAGGCTGGGCCAGGGCAGCTCAGGGTGGGCACAGCAGGAATTGCCCCATGGAAAGGGGCTCAGGAACTGCCCAGGGAGGGTTCAGTGCCCATCCCTGCAGGTGGCACCTGGAGGTGGCACTCAGAGCTGGGGACGGGGTGGGGATGGGCACAGCTGGGACTCCAGGGCTGGGAGGGATTTTCCAGCCCAAACGATTTGGTGATTCCGTGACTGTTACTGTCCTGGGCAGACACAGGCTCAAACCCCACTGGAATCTGAGCACTCCCCGTCTGCATCCCACCGAGGGTTGGCCATTAACCTCCCTGGCTGCCTCTGGAAATCCAGCCACGTGTGTTTCATGCTGAGCATTTCTTGGAACCAGGTTCATCATTAACCACCCAGCTGCTCTTGCATCCTTTCCACGCCACTGCTGCTCACCCAGGCTGCTGATGTGGGACAGTGCAAGGTGTCCCTGCCCACCACGGGTGGAACACCGTGAGCCTTAAAGTCCCTTGCAGCCCAAACCCTTGTGAGATTTGCTGGTTCTCTGATTTCACTCTATTTGGAGAGTTAATAAAAGCCTGTGTGTGGTGTGGCTGCTGCCGTGGCAGGGCTGTGCTGTCCTGGGCCATTGTCACATTCCTCAGCAATCCCCACAGCTCTGTGCTGTGTCCTGGGCCATGTCTGTCACATTCCTCAGCAATCCCCACATGCTCTGTGTGACCGTGTTCACAGGGGTCTGAGGATGAGGGAAGAGACGAGGATCTGACTCCATGTCTCAGAAGGCTGATTTATTATTTTATGGTATAGATTACATTGAAACTATACTAAAAGAATAGAAGAAAGGATTTCATCAGAAGGCCAGCTAAGAATAGAATAGCAAAGAATGATAACAAAGGTTTGTGGCTCGGCTCTCTGTCTGAGCCAGCTGACTGTGATTGGCCATTAATTAGAAACAACCCCATGAGACCAATCCCAGCTGCACCTGTTGCATCCCACAGCAGCAGATAACCATTGTTTGCATTTTGTTCCTGAGGCCTCCCAGCTTCTCAGCAGGAAAATCCCAAGGAAAGGATTTTCCATACAAGATGTCTGTGACCCGCTCTGTGCCGATCTGTGGCGGCTGCCCAGGGGCAGTGACCCTGCCTGAGCTCGGTGTCACAGGGGGCTCACAACCTGTGCTGGCTCAGCTGGACAGGGCACACACCAGGGCTTAAACCAAGCCCAGAGCGCTGCTGGTTTGCTTTCAGTCTCACAATGGAAGAAACTCCGACCACTTCCAGGCTGAATCAGAAAAGCAGAGCATGAAAATGCCTTCAGCTCTTCTTTACTTCCTAACTTCAGGTTTTTAAAGCCCGTTCCCGTTTGTGTGCAGCTCGGCCCATGGAAGCTGCCAGAGGAATGCTCCTCCTGAGCGCTTGCCAGCTGAAAAACAAACCCGCATTCTCTGAGTGATGCAAACCGCTGCTGGGCTCTTGTGCGGGTCACTTACAGCACTGCCTGCGACGTGACTTGTTTTGCTTACAAACTCCCACAAAGTGTTGCAATTCAGCTCTGAAAATAGAAAGCAGTTTCATTTGTCCCCGGCCGTTGTTGTCACAGCTCCCAGAGGCACAGCCAGCCCTGCTGTCCCCAAGTGCCACTACATGTCCCTTTGGCAAAGGGTAACTGAGCCACCGAGAGGGAACAGGCAGGGGAGCACAGCGCTGGGATCCACAAAAACAGGAACAAGTTTCTAAGGAATCTGGTCAGCAGTTGTGTTCGTTGTCCTGCACAGTTGTGAGCTTTGGATGGAGGGAAAATGAAGATTTTCTATGCAAAGTTCCAGATACACAGCTGTTGTTAAAGGGAGGAAAAACCCCAGACCCTCCTTTCTAAAACTGAAAATTTGTGTTCCAGGGTAGGTTTCTGCTTCCCAGCCCTGCACTCAGGTCACTGTCGTTCCTGTCAGCAGTTCATGGACATGCACTGGGAACAGCTCCCAGTCTTCTTCCAGTCTCATGTCAGGAAAACACAAAACCAAACAAATGTGCCGTATATCCTATTTGCTTGTAGAGAACTTTGTGGTGTGGGGCTGTTAGAAGTATCTTGTACCCAAAGGCATTTCCTTTATGCATATTTGTGATTTGTTTCTGATGGAAAGGGGAATTTTCAGTGAGTGACTATTGACTATGGATATTTCCTCAGGTGTGAGGAGCAGTGGGATATAGCACACTGGGGGTTACAGGCCTGCTTTATGTCTGTGTGTTTTAGTCCTCAGATCAAACCTTGCAACAACGCCTGCCTTTTCCACCCTCCAGCACTGCCAGCTCACTGCAGAGCACGCTGGCACCCAGGAATGCCGTTCCTGTAAGGGATACACCCAATTCCTGCCCTCACTTCCGCAGGGGTGGGCATCCGTGGGACATGGAGTGAGTCCAGAGTCCTCTGCTCTGGAGCCAGGCTGGGACACCTGGGGGTGCTCACCTGGACAGGAGCAGCTCCAGGGAGAGCTCAGAGCCCCTGGCAGGGCCTGAAGGGGCTCCAGGAGAGCTGCAGAGGGACTGGGGACAAGGATGGAGGGACAGGACACAGGGAATGGCTCCCAGTGCCAGAGGGCAGGGATGGGTGGGATATTGGGAATTGGGAATTGTTCCCTGGCAGGGCTGGATGGGATATTGGGAATTGGGAATTGTTCCCTGCAGGGTGGGCAGGCCCTGGCACAGCTGTGGCTGCCCCTGGATCCCTGGCAGTGCCCAAGGCCAGGCTGGACACTGGGGCTGGAGCACCTGGGACAGTGGGAGGTGTCCCTGCCATGGCTGGGTGGCACTGGGGGGGATTTGGGGTCCCTTCCAACCCAGAAGAGCCCATGATTCCATGAGTCTATAACTTGATCCCATCTCTATTGCCAGGAGCAAGTGCAAAGCCTGGCAGGTGTTTTTAAATCCAAGTGTCCTTCGATCCCCCCCTGCCCTTTCCAGCAAGGCAGGAGGAGCAGCTCCGTGTGGGCTCCAGCTGTGCTGGACGCAGAGCTTTGGCTTCCTCAGGGAGCTGGGAGTGCCCATCCTGGCCGGAGAGCGGGGCCTGAGCGCGTTTGGGACAGCAGCCTCGGCTGGCTGGGAACGGACAGCCACGGAACGGGGAACGGGGGAACGGAGGGGTCTGGAGCGGGAGCGGGGCTGATCTGGGGATGGGAGGGATGGGAGGGCTCTGGAGCTGATCTCGGATGGGAGGGTCTGGAGCTGATCTCGGATGGGAGGGCTCTGGAGCTGATCTCGCAGGCGGGCAGGGATGGATGGGAGGGCTCTGGAGCCGATCTCGGTGGGAGGGTCTGGAGCAGCCGCGCTGCTGACGTGCTGCCGGGGCTGCAGTGACTCCGCAATGGCTGAGCCTGCCGGCGCTGAGCGCATCCCGCAGCCTGCCGGGGAAACCCGTCCTTAGCTCCTCCGACCGCTCGCATCCGCGCTCGGCTGCCTGGTGAGCACATTTCACTCTACGCTTGGGGCATTTTTAGCATTTTTTGGTTTATTTTCCTTCTCCGTCCTCTCGGTGCTTCCCTGGACCAATCGATGCATCACTCCTCATCTGGTCCCACTGTTTAGAGGACAGAGAGGGAAAACAGAACCATCTGCAGCAGGGATGGATTTTTTTTTTTTTTAGCCTTTTGCAGTGTGAATCGTAAAAATCTCTTTAAATGTGACAGCACGAGCAGCCTACAGGTTTTATCTGGAGTGCGCTGCAGGCAGGGACTCCCTCGGTGTGCAGCTACTGAGGTTTCTGCCTACCTGTGCTCCTTAATTAGCATCTACCTGTGCTCGCTAATGAGTGCCTAACTATGCTCCTTAATTAGTGCCTGCCTGTGGTTATTAATCAGTGCTTACCTGTGTAATGTATCTATAAATATGGACATAAAGTGTGATAGACAGATAAATAGATTTGCTGCACATGACCCATCTGCTGCCTGAAGGCTTTGCGGGCTCCATTTTCAGGTGTGCTGTTTGGCATTGTGTCTGAGGCTGTTTCCAATTCTCCCTCCGGGGTGGTGGTACCATGGCTGTGATGGGCAGAGCTGTGTGTGATAACCATGGCTCCGATGGGCAGAGCTGTGTGTGATAACCATGGCTGTGATAACCATGGCTCCGATGTGCAGAGCTGTGCTCTCGGGTGCCAGGAGGGGATGGCTCTGCCTGGCACTGGGGCCCAGCTGCACCTTCCTGCTCCGTCTGCTCCTCAGCATCTTATGGAGCCTCTGTCCGTGTGATGCAGTTGAAATGCCAGGCTCAGAGATTGCTGCTGAGCCTCCTCTGCAGCTGGAGGTGTTGGTGTTTGGGGTAATACACGCCCTGATGAATCGCTGTGACAATCATCTGTGTCTGTGCTCGCCCAGGAGCTGATTCGGGCATTTCCTGTTAGCTGAACTCTGTGCACGGCGTGTCTCAGAACTGCTTCCATGGCAATGCTGTGCTCAGAGGAGAGCGGGCTCCCCATCCCTGCTTCCCATGGCAATGCTGTCCATAGGAGAGCAGGCTCCACACCCCTGGCAGTGCCCAAACTCCTTCCCATGGCAATGCTGTTCTAGGAGAGCAGGCTCCCCATCCCTGCTTCCCATGGCAATGCTGTCCATAGCAGAGCAGGCTCCACACCCCTGGCAGTGCCCAAGGCCAGGCTGGATGGGCCCTGGAGCACCTGGCACAGTGTGACATTGGTGTCCCTGTCCATGGTAGGAGTGCTTTAAGGTCCCTCACAACCCAAACCATTCTGGACTTTTGATTCTGTGCTGTGCTATTTAATCTAACAAAAAGAACGGTCTTTTATTTTTCTTCCCAGCTGCTTGCTCTCTCTGTCATTTTAAATGAGATTTATCTCATCCAGATTCCTTTTCCTTTCAGTTCATGGGATGCCTCTAGTGACACTGCTAAAAATGGAGACAGATTAGAAAACACATTGGAGTCCCGTTGACTTTTGCCTGTTATTTCACACATTGTGGTACAGCCAGAGAAATGTGTGTAGCACAAAATAATAATTTCCTGGCAGGAAAGACTCACAGCTGCCAGCCTGGGCTCTCTCTCTGAACATGCAGCATCCTTAACCTGCCACCCCTCTGCACCTGGGCTCCTCTCTCTGTGTAAGGGCTCACTGGGTGCTTAATACATGCTCAAAACTGAACGTTTCTCAGGGCAGATTCCTTTACTTTGCAGTGCAATTTCTCTCTGGTTTGCGTTGGCTCTTGGCGGCCTCCTGACCCATAACCCTCGTTCTTCCCCTGCAAATGCCAGACTGGTGGGAGTTTTGGTGTTTGCAGTGGTGATTAGGAGGACAGTGGGACCAGTAGGAGGGCACAGGAAAGTGCATTTGTCACCAGGGCCCTGGTGGAGAAAATAACACCTCACTTGAATAAGGCTCTAAAGAATGTGCTGAAGGCTCACGGGTTGCCTTGGCAAATACCAGTCTGGGATGTATTTGTGGAACTGTGTGCCTGTAAATCCCTCCCTTGGTATGTGCTCGGTTGTCAACACCTCCCACGTGGTGAAGTTTCACCAAGTTTCCCAGTGCACTGTCAGTTTACAGGAAGAGTAAAACTTTGCTTTTTTTCCTTAAAATGCATCTCCATAATACTACTTTTTATTGCAGATGGCTTGAATTCAAAGTAGCATCAGCAAATGCATGTTAACAAGTGAAGGCCTTTAAATAATGATCTTTAACATTTTCCCCTAAAACTTGTGTTCTCAGCTTGTCACCTTCTGTGCTGCAGCTCTTCATGCATGATCAGGAACAGAGGCTTGGCTTAAATGGAAAAATTATTTCAAAAGCAAGTCCTAAAACTTTCACACACCCTGGTTGACTGGGATGTAGGGTTTGAACCCATCCAAGCACTCTGGGAGCGAGACTCTAACAGCACTGAGCAATTTTAAGACACATAAAAACATTAACATGGGTATATTTTATGGTAAAAGCAGACAAATTCTAGCCAATACTTCAGCAATCCAAAGGAAATCACTCATGGGATCCTGTTTATTTGCCTACATGGGCCAGGAGCAGGTACCTGCATGCAGAGAGAAGTGAGCTCCCTTCTCCCAGAGCACTGGGTGCTGGCTGCTGTAGTGGCAAAGTGAGTGCTGATCCATTTCCAGCATCATTTCACCTGGAAAGATAATTCCTGATTTTCCTTTGCCACCACAGCCCAACGTGCCGTGCCCAAACAAACCCCCAAAGGTCTCAGAGCTGGACAGAATTCTGTAGAAGTGACTCTAATGGGGAGTGACACGGTGGCAGATTTTTGAGAATCCCCTCATTCCTGTGCAGACCCGCAGCTCCTTGCGGTCCCACGTGAGCAGGGTTTGTTATTCAGCGCTGCTGTGGAATCCAGATGAGGGTTCCGTGGATCTCATCTGTGGAGCACAGGCACTGCCTGAGGACACACAGCTGGGAAAGCCTTGGGAGACGTCTGGGGGACAAAGGGGTGTCCTCAAACGCACAGCCAGCAGCAGGGTGTGCAGCCCTGGCTGTCCCCAAATCCAGCAGGGATCCTGGAGCTATTGCACGGGTGCTGTGGTCGCTGACCTTGACAAGGTCAGTGCCACCAGGGACTCTTTAAAGGGTCACTTTAGGCTGCAGAAAGTGGCTTTGCTGTCCCCTCAGCTCACGTTCTCAGCTGTGCTGTCCCTGTTGGTGGTTCCCCAGCTGCCCCAGCCCGCAGCCCCTCCCTGGGCACTGGAAGGCAATCCCATCAGGTGTTGTTCCCTCAGGACACGCTCAGGTGTAGCAGGAGTTACAGGAGCTGCTGCTTGCTGCTGCCCCTTGTTACCTGTCCCTCACCCAGCACCTGCCCTGCTTCCAGCCTCAGGGAGCTCTGCCGGGCAGCACTGCCCAGACAGAGGCCATTTTTTGCTTTCTTTGGTTAATTTTTTTTTTCTATATTTCCCTCTTGCTAAAATATCAGTGTGTGCCCTAGGACTGACATGGCTTTGGCCTGATGAGGTTTTACAGCCACAAATCGAGTAACAAAACATAGTGGAGAAGCAAGGGATGCAGCAAATAGGATATATTGTGGGTATGAAGAGGAATGCAAAGCCAGGAATGCTTCAAGCCTTGCTAGAGCTGTGCTGCAGGCATTAGAGGTGGGAATGGATGCTGAGGCAGGACAAGCAGGGGCACAGGGATGGGGACAGTCACCAAGGCTGCTGTCAGAGTTAGCATCAGGAGCAGGAGCAGACAGATATAAACATGGTCTTTCCCCTCAAAGCTGTTTTTTGGTGGTTTGGGGGGAGCGGGATGGGTGGTTTGCTGTGGGAGCAGTAACAGTTCCATGAGGGGAACAAGGTGTTGGTTAACTCGGTGTTCTGCATAAACATGTGAGACCAAGAGAAATAAATGCTCTGCTGAAAATATCGTTGCTGTTGTTTAAAAATAAGCCAGTCAAAAGCTGAATTTGAGACTGAGGAGCATTACCCGGGCAGGAACGTCTCCTCTCCTGCTTGTGTTCCCCTGTCAGTCAGCACAGGGCATCGGGGAGTGAGCAGACGTAGCTGCAGGCAGGGATGTACTCACACATCCCTGGGGTCATTAATTGTTGTGCTGCTGTTGTGAGGGCCTCCAGGACCCAGTGAGAGATGAGAATCGACCCCAAGTTCTCAGAAGGATTATATTAATTATGTTATATTTGTTATGTTATGTTTGTTATGTTATATTATATTCTAAGACTATGCTAAAGGAAGAGAAAGGATACATCAGAAGGCTAGATAAGAATGATCATAAAAACTTGTGACAGAGAACCCAACACAGCTGGCTGTGATTGGTCATTAATTAAAAACAATTCACATGCTGGGTAAACAATTCTTCAAATCACATTCTAGAGGAGAAAATCGTGGAGAAGCTGAAGCTTCCCAGCTCCCCAGGAGAAGAAATCCTGGCAAAGGGGTTTTTCAGAAAATATGACAGTGACATGTCCCCAAACTGGGAGTGAAGGGCAGGCAGCAAAGAGCCAAGGGCTTGTTAAAACAACAGCTTTGGGATGGAGTTTGGGAGTTCTGTTGTACACCTGCACTCAGAGGTTCCAGGTGATTCAGTCCCTGGTGAGCCCTGGCTGTGGGCAGGGTGCTCTCCCCGAGGGGTGCTGTACTTGTGGCTTCAGGACGTTATTCCATGGCTGCTTATTTCATATTAATGACACTCATCTCTCTAAAGTAACACGCGTGCCAGCTCAGGGCCTTCCACTTTGCCTGCAGTTCTGAATTCCAAGCTTGACTCACAGAGTAAAATTTTCTGAGATGTTTTTTCATGTTCTTCATCACCCAGATCAGTTTTGTTACATCTAAATTGGGGCCATCGGCCACGCAGCCTGGCAGGAGTCATTTGTTGGAGCAGCTGTTATTTCATTGCTGCTGCGCTCCCATGGCCAAGCCCAGTGCTGGGCCTGCCCTGTGCCCTGCCCTGCCAATGGAGTGCGCTGAGCCTCAGGGATGTGCAGTGCACACCTGGCAGGGCCCAGCTTTCCCCTGGGGACACAGCCCTGTGCCACTGGCTCTGCAGCCCCCCAGGTCCCCGAGTGCCACCCTGCCTCAGTGCAGGGAGCTCTGGAACCAGCCTGCCCTCGGAAATGTGCCACTGTCAATGTGGCACTGTCTCCGTTGTTGTCTCCTCGTGAGCAGAGGGCTGGGAGGGCGCTCAGAGAGAAGATCTCTCTGTGAAATGCCACGTTTGGCATCCTTGCAGCACCTCTTCAGAAAGCCTCATTTGGATCCTGAAATATTGGTAATATTCTCGCTGGGATATGGGATTTGTTTTGGTTTAAAAAAAAAAAAAAACTGCAACACATCGACTTTGAAGATGAAGCATAAAAATTATTTTTAGCATTTGATGCTAAGTCATCAGAGATGATAAAGGAGAAAGAACAACATTTATAGCTCCCTTCTCTTTGGCAACAGCAGAAAAACCCCATCCTCCTTCCTGGCTGAGTAAGGAGCTTTCCTCAAAATTGACCCCAAATCCCCCCCAGTGCCACCTCTGGCACTGGGAGCCATTCCCTGTGTCCTGTCCCTCCATCCCTGTCCCCAGTCCCTCTGCAGCTCTCCTGGAGCCCCTTCAGGCCCTGCCAGGGGCTCTGAGCTCTGCCTGGAGCTGCTCCTGCCCAGGTGAGCCCCCCCAGGTGTCCCAGCCTGGCTCCAGAGGGGCTCCAGTTGCAAAACAGGGCTTTAAAATTCTTGATTTTAATTAAACATAAGTGCTTCTAAAAATTCAAATGCCACTCTGAAACATTTCAGCTTCATTTTTGACAGCATCTCAATTTCTCATCTTCATGTTTTGAGTAAAATGACTGAGAAATAAATCCACCACCAAAAAACGCTCCAGGCAGCAAAGTTCACCCCAGCAGCTGTGTGGGGTGGTGGGGTCCCCATCCCTGGAGGTGTCACCTGGAGGCGACACCCGGAGCTCTGGGCTGGGGACAAGGTGGGCACAGCTGGGACTCCGTGGGTTTGGGCTCCTTTTCCAGGCTGCCCAATCCTGTGATGCTGCGTGCGAACAGTGCCCTGTGCTGCAGCCTGTGGGCTCGCTGGCAGCTCAGTCCCTGCTCTGCAGCAGTTATTGCCCTTTTCTCACAGGAAGGCAGGAGGCAGGGGAGCAGCAGCTTTGGCCTCCATGGCAACAGCAGCGGCTCCAGCCGTGCCTGGGGAAGCGGCTCCTGAGCATGGTTTGTTTTCAAAGTCTGCTTGGCACCGGCCCCTTTGCCAGCAAAGCAAGTCGTGTTTCAGTAATGCCGTGAGGAGAGGGACGTGTTCAGCTCCAAACAGGGCATTTCACTTCCATCCCCTCTGGTTTATATCCTGCAGTAAATGGGCACAGGGCAGGGCAGACTGAGCACTGAAAGCTCCTGTTCAGCCCCATACAGGGCATTTCACTTCCATCCCCTCTGGTTTATATCCTGCAGTAAATGGGCACAGGGCAGGGCAGACTGAGCGCTGAAAGCTCCTGTTCAGCCCCAAACAGGGCATTTCACTTCCATTCCCTCTGGTTGATGTCCTGCACTAAAGGGGAGCAGGGCAGGACAGGGAAACTGGGCTCTGAAAGGCCCTGATCAGCCTCAAACAGGGCATTTCACTTCCATCCCCTCTGGTTTATATCCTGCAGTAAATGGGCACAGGGCAGGGCAGACTCTGAGCACTGAAATCCCCAGTTCAGCCCCAAACAGGGCATTTCCCTTCCATCCCCTTCCGTTTGTTTCCTACTCTGCTGAAGGTCCCCAGCCCATGGCATGGGTTGGAAGTGCCCAAGGGCAGGTTGGACATTCTGCCTGCGATGGTGGAGGTGTCCCTGCCATGGTGGGTGGGGTGAGAGGAGCTTTGAGCTCCTTTTCAACCCAAACCAACCTGGGATTTTAAGGATATAACACACACAGGGGTCAGACTGCTGAAGGAAATGGCTGAGTTTGAGATGGAGAGGCCACAGCCTTTCTGGGGGGAGACAATCTCCCCCTCCCAGAGGTGTGTAATGAGGGGCAGCCTCCCCTCCCAGGTGCTGGTGTGTCTGGGGCAGTAATTACAGGTGTGTAATTAGGGGCAGTAATTAGAGGTGTGTAATTAGGGGCAGTGTGCTGGATTCTGGCCTGGGGGCTCGGGGCTGGTGCCCCCTTCCCTTTGAAGCCAGGCCAGAGCCCAGAGCTGCTGTGAGCAGCAGCTCTGGCAGCAGGAGCACAGCCAGCCCTGCTCTCCTGGGGCTGTGCAGGCTCTTTTAAATTGGGATTCTCTTGTGCTTCAGGCTAATATTGATTTTTTTCTTTTCTGGTTTTATTATTTTTTATTGAAGCGTTCACCTCATGTCTCCTGCATGACATGAAAATTTCATTCTTCTGCTTTCTTACTCATTCACTCATTGAACCCATTCTGAAACTCTCAAGTGCACCTTGTATTTCTCTTTTTAAAGAAGATGCTGTTCATAGGTTCCACCTGAAAACTGTACCTGATGGTGACTAATATTTTAGTGGTTTGAACAGATTTATGTCTGCAGAGGTGTCAGAATTCTCTCTGTATCTCTTCTATATGGATGTCTTCTGGATCTCTTCTGCACCAACCTTTGTGTGCTGCTGGAGCCCCCTGTATCTCAAACCCTGGTGGTCAGAAGCTTTGTATCCTCGAGGACTTTGTTAAATCCATGGAAATTTGCAGGATGTGTTTGGGATTCAGTGGTGCCAGCACAGGAAGGAAAACAAGACAGTCCTTTTATGTGAATGGCATCTGCATTCTTGCTTCTAATTAAGAAATCGAAGGGAAAAGCTTTCTGTAATTAAAGGGTGTGTTTGCTAATTTGTCACAGGCTGCACTCTGAGCTGTTCTGGTTGGGGTTGGATCATTCTGGAAGTAACTTGCAGCTCCGCTCTCCACAGGAGCAGGCTGAGCATTCACCTTTCTCTGGTCACAAATGCAGGGGCAGGGCAGGGCTGAGCAGGGGCAGGACAGTGTCCGTGTGTCCGACAGGGCTGGGGCCTGCAGCTCTGTCCCTCCTGCAGACCCCTGCCCAGGTGTGGGGCTGTGCCAGGGCTGGGACACTCTGCAGGGCTGGGGGTTTATGGGCTGTGCCAGGGCTGGGATACCCATCAGGGCTGGGCGTTTATGGGCTGTGCCAGGGCTGGGACACCCTGCAGGGCTGGGCGTTTATGGGCTGTGCCAGCTGCTGCTGGGGCTCGGGGCTGTGCCAGGGCTGGGGAACATGGTGGGCTCTGGCCCATGGCTCAGGGCTGTGGCTGGGGTGAGGAGCTCTCAGGGTGAGGAGCTCTTGCCCTGCCTGGTCCCATCCCGGGGGATCCTGCAGCCTGTGGAAGGGCCGGAGGGATCCCCCCAGAGCCAGCCCCACTCGTGGGGCACTTGCCATCGCTGCCACCCCACCGGGCCTCCTCGGGCAGGGAGTCCCCAGGCAGGGGCTCCCGTTCCCATCCCCGTTCCTGTCCCCATCCCCATCCTCGTCCCCGTTCCTGTTCCCACCCGGCACGGGCACCCGCAGCTCCGGGCTGTCTGTCTGTCTGTCCGGCTCGCTCAGCCCCGCTCCCGGCTGGCAGTGACACAGACGCCACCTTTGCCTTCCCCCCGCCGCAGGTGGAGCCTGGCATTGACACAGACGCCACCTTTGCCTTCCCCCCGCCGCAGGTGGAGCCTGGCAGTGACACAGATGCCACCCTTGCCTTCCCCCCGCCGCAGGTGGAGCCTGGCAGTGCTGGCAGTGACACAGATGCCACCTTTGCCTTCCCCCCGCCGCAGGTGGAGCCTGGCAGTCTCTCCCTGCTCGCTCGGCCCCGGTTCCCAGGCAGGCTTCGCATTTGATTTTTTTCCCCCAAGAAAGCGTTTCCTGTTGTCGTAACGTGGCCAGATGGGGAGGGTTCAGTGGAAACACCTCGGGAGAGGCTGGCAGAGCGGTGGATGCAGGAAGCAGATCCTCCCCGTAACGCTGGCACGGTTTGGTAAGTTCCATCTGAAAAATCAGAAGCGGCTCCTTTGCTGAGTCACAGCCCCTCGGAGCTGGAGCCGTGACAGGCGGGAGCCGCCGGAGTTGGGCTGAGGTGAGCGGGGGGCTCCGGATCCCGCCCGTGCTTTTCTGCCTGCAATGATGCTTCAACCTCATTCAAGGGCTCCGTGAGCTGAACGCGTCCGCGGAACGTGCGGGGCCCTGGGGGCCCGCAGGGTGGGGGTGGCACGGCTGTGCCGGGGCGGATGCGGGGGCAGCCCGGGGACAGCCCGGGCACATCCCGGCCATATCTCGGGCTCATCCCGGGGACATCTCGGGCACATCCCGGGCAGCCCGGCCGGGCACGGAGCGGCTGCGTGCGCTGCCAGCGTTTCGGGATGCGCGTCCCGGGCAGGACCGAGCCCTGTCCCGGGCTGGCAGCTCCCGGAGGGGCCGGAGGGCCGTGCCCGGTGCCGCGGGCAGCTCTGCCGTGCCGTGCCGTGCCGTGCCGTGCCGTGCCGTGCCGGAGCAATCGGAGCTCCTCTCGCAGCAGCGCCGGTGCCGAGGCTGTGCCGGAGCCGCTGTCCCGTTCCGGGCTGTCCTCGCCGGACAAACCCCGTGCAGCCACGGCCCGGGGCCGCTGCAGCCGTGCCTGGCACCGGGCTCTGCGTGCTGCGGGCCCACGGCTCCGTCCGGGCCCGCGGGCCGGGTACCGGGGCCGCAGGAGCACGGTCCTGGGGTGTCAATACACGATAACGGGCTATAGATGCTCGGTCCCGGGGCTGCAGGAACACGGTCCCAGGGTGCAGGAGCACCATCCCAGCTGTTTGTTTCCTGTGGCTTTTTCATCTCCTCGAACCCACAGAACTGGGTGTCAAACCCGGAGGAACTGATACAGGGAGGAGGGAGCTGGGATTGCTGAAGGAAAGACAGGAGGGTTCCCTCACAGCAGAGAACCTGCAGGTAGGACAGGGACACAGGAGCATTTCCCGAGCACCAGTGAAATGTGGCATCTGACACTGGAAAGTAATTCTAGTTCTGTTGAAATGCTGCCAGGATATTATTACCTAGACAGAAAAATGCTCTTAGGCTGCTATTTCCAGCGTATCTGTGGTCATTTCAATCGCAGATTTGGTTTTTAAAAGCTGTTATTATTGTTAGACATGTTTTCCTTGTACTTTTGAATAAGCTTTTAGAAGTTTTTAAAAGCTCAGCATCTTTAGGAGCTGTGGTGTTGCTGATCCGTGGGTGATCAGCCCACCTCCAGCTGCTGAGCGCTGCAGGTCACCCTGGCCTGAGCTGGCATCCCAAGGGATGGAGCAGAATCATGGAATCATAGAGTCACAGAATTTATAAGGTTGAAAAAACCCTTGGTGAGCATCAAATCCAGCTATTGACCCACACCACCACCACCGTGTTCACCTCTAAGCCACGTCCCTAAGTGCCACATCTGCATGTTTGGAACACTTCCAGGGATGGTGACTCCATCACTGCCCTTGGCAGGACTGGACAACCCTTTCTGAGTAGAAATTTTCCCTGATCTCCAACCTGAACCTCCCCTGGTGCAGCTTGAGGCTGCTTGCTCTCATCCTGAGGAACTAAGGCAGGAACCTCTCCTCCCAGCCCCTTGCCCCACTCCTGAGCCTCTGGGCTCTCCCCTCTCCTCCTGGCCCAGCAGGGCTCTCCCCAGGACTCTGTCCTGTTCCACCTTGCACCAGGCAAGGGCAAAGCAGGAGCTGTGGTTTCAGCACAGGAACAGTTAAATGAGGAGGGCAATGCTCTCCCCCAGGGGCAGAGAGCAGGCACCAGGGTGGGCTGGGATGGGATGGGATGGGGTGGGGTGGGATGGGATGGGGTGGGCTGGGATGGGGTGGGATAATGGGATGGGATGGGGTGGGCTGGGATGGGGTGGGATGATGGGATGGGGTGGGATAATGGGATGGGATGGGGTGGGATGGGGTGGGATAATGGGATGGGATGGGGTGGGATGGGGTGGGATGGGATGGGATGGGGTGGGATAATGGGATAGGATGGGGTGGGGTGGGATGGAAAGGCTGGGTTGGGCTGGAAGGGCTGCACTGACCTGACCCAACCTGACCTGTGGGGACCTGACCCAACCTGCTCTGGTGCCAGCCCCAGGGACTCAGCTCCTGCCTTGTCCTGCCCAGGGATGGTTTGGCCCCAGCAGCAGCAGGACCATGGACAGCTGCTCCCTGGCTTTGTGGTGTGCGATCCCAAAGATTCATCGTGCCACCGGATAAATAATTTCATTTCCTGCCAGTGCCCACAGGGTGGTTCCTTGTTCTTGCATTAGTACAGAAAAGTAAGCATCCTTTTCACCTACACAGTATCAATCATTCAGTAACTTCCTGTTCAATGTCCTTCCAAAAAATCACAGAACCTCACTCTTCTATTACCTGGTCACACCTATTATGTTTCATTTAGGAGAGTTTGAGTGGATTAATGAGCGCCTACCATTTAGCTTTCTGCAGCATCATAATGCTTTTCCTCTAATTTCACATCTCCTGCCTCTGTAAAACCTTATTTGCATTGCTGTGTGCACAGCAGATGTCCTCAGTGATGACTTGATCTTTCCTCCTAAATCTCTGTGTGCAGGATATGTCAAATTGTATTTTTAAATGTAGATTATCTTGCACTTTCACAGATTGAATTTTGTGTTGCTAAGTTACCTATTTTTTCTAGTTTGAGGTTATTGTTTTATTTTTTTTTTCCTTTTGCCTGCCTTGTCCTCTTTCCTGATTGACCCACATAATCCTCTGTTATCAGCAGGTTTTTCTGCCCTGCCCTTTACCAGGTCAGCAGCACAGCCAGCAGTGCCAGCCCCAGCTGTGGGCTCTCAGCTGGAATCTCCTCCCTGGAGCAGCAGCCCCTGTGTTTGTGTCCCCCTGTCCGTGCCTGCAGTTTGTCCCACATCAGTCCCAGAGCTCAGGGTGGGCCAGGGGCTGGGCTCAGGGGTCCCTGTGGGCCACGTCCAGCTCAGATATTCTGTGGCTCCACAGCTCCTGAGCGGTTCCTCACAGCAGTGTCTGACCCACAAGGAGTGTCCTTGTGGAACCGAGATCCAGATTTCCACCCTCGCCTCCCATCACCTTTGGGCTCCAGCACTCACTGAGGTCGCTGCTGCCCCAGCACAGCCCAGGCTCCTCAGCCCCTCTGCCTGCTGGCAGCCTGGGCAGGGCCTGCTGCCCATGGGCTTCCCCCTGCATGTAATGAGCTGTAGGAATCGGCATCGTTTGGACTAAAAACCTCCCAGGCTCCCCCGGAGCGGAGCAGAGCGGCCACAGCCACTGCTGCTCCCAATGCTGCCCCTGCGGGTGCCCAGAGCTCTGCAGAGCCTCGGTGCTCGGGGGGCACAGGCTGGGCTGGGGGACACATCCAGCAGGGAGCATCCCCCTGGGGCTGGGGGACACATCCAGCAGGGAGCATCCCCTCGGGGCTGGGGGACAGGGAGCATCCCCTCCAGGCTGGGGGACACATCCAGCAGGGAGCATCCCCCTGGGGCTGGGGGACAGGGAGCATCCCCTCCAGGCTGGGGACATGGAACATCCCCTGTGGCATCCCCTCCTGGCTGGGGGACACATCCAGCAGGGAGCATCCCCTCGGGGCTGGGGGACACATCCAGCAGGGAGCATCTCCTCGGGGCTGGGGAACAGGGAGCATCCCCTGTGGCATCCCCTCCAGGCTGGGGGACACATCCAGCAGGGAGCATCCCCCTGGGGCTGGGGGACACATCCAGCAGGGAGCATCCCCTCTGGGCTGGGGGACAGGGAGCATCCCCTGTGGCATCCCCTCCTGGCTGGGGGGCGCATCCAGCAGGATGTGTCCCCCTTCAATATCATCCTAATCATTAAGAAGCTATGAACCAGCATTAGCTTTTTAAGCTAAAGAAAGAGGGTTTCCCCCCTCCTTGAGGATATGCCTCAACTAAACCCCAGCCCCTAAATTTTTATCACGCCCGCTTCATGGCTCACTTTCTCTTTAATGCTCCAACCCGAACTTCTGTCATTCGTATCAATAAATCCCCCCTCTAACAAACCACCCATCGCTCCAAGCACTACCCCCTGAACCTGACCATGAGCTTGAGCTTCTTTGACCAGGGAGCATCCCCTCGGGCAGGGGGACACATTCCCTCGGGCATCCCCTCGGGGCCGAGCCCCGCGCTCCCGCTCCCGGAGCCGCGGTCAGAGCCGGCGCGCTCAGCAGCCAGACGGGCACAGCCCCTCCTCGGCGAGGATCAGCGCAGTGCCAGAGGCCACTTTCCCCGAAGGAGTAAATGCAGAGGGCCAAGGGACTGGAGAATCCAATCCCGGATTAGCCAGCTGCCACACTGACCCGGTGCAGGGATGGGCTGCTCTGCAGCTCCTCCAGCCTGGGGCTGGAGCTCTTCATGGGAATGCTTCCCCGTCCATGATGGAGCACACTGCACACCGGTGCTCCTCCTCATCATCTGCACGTCTGAGGGGAGATTCCTGCAGGGGAGGGTTCCCGAGAGGAGGCGTCAGCCAGGAGAGGCCACTCGGGAAGGAGTCCCTTGGCCTCAGAGGTGAACTGCAGCGAGTCACTGTAGTGACCCAATGGGGAGCACAAACAGAGGCAGCTGTTGAGGTTCCTCTTTTGCTTTTTTTTTTTCTTTCTTTCTTTCTTTTTTTTTCCTTTTTTGTTAGTCTTGGTAAAAAATGGTTATAGAGTTCTTGTGTTGAAAATAGGATTTTCCCAGAGAAATGGATCAGAGAATCCCAGACTGGTTTGTGTGGGAAGTGACCCCAAATCCCCCCCAGTGCCACCCCAGCCATGGCAGGGACACCCCCACTGTCCCAGGTGCTCCCAATGTGCAGCCTGGCCTTGGGCACTCGGATGGGGCAGCCACAGCTCCATCCTGGCTGCACCGCAGCGCCACAGCCTGGGGTGCTTGCACTGGAAATGTCCAAGTGAGGGTGAAGCCTTTTCTTCCCCGGGCTCTGGGTCTGCCAGCGTGCAGGGAGGCCTCACTCCCTCCTGCTGACTTATTCACTGAAGCTGCAGGGCAGAGCTATCTGCACGCCAGGCCAGCTCACTCCAGAGGCCCATGCAGCATTTCAGACCAAATCAGCTTGGAACAATCAGATTACAGCTGCAAAGTCCCCAGCCCGTGCAGGTGGTGCGTGCAGAGCCCTCCTGGCAGAGCTGCCCCGGCCAAGGGCAGCAGCACGGGGTCCCCTCCGTGCCTGGGGGGCCTGGGGGGCCTGGGGGCCGCCCCTCCATACCCCATGGGCACAGGCTCTGAGCTCTTCCCATGAACCTGCAGCCTTTCCTTCCCACCTGTGGCTCAGTCCCTGCTCTGGAAACAGGAGCTTTGCTCTGCCAGGGTGGGCAGGGCTCCTGGCTCAGCAGCTGGGAGGACATTTTGCTTCCAGGGCTTTATTCAGTCATCTTCCAGGGGCTGCTTTTGGTATAAAATCCTTTTTATAGTGGATCTTTTCTGTAGAGTTGGAAATATTTATTTAGCCAGTGCCTAAAGGGGCTCCGAGAGAGCTGGAGAGGGACTTTGGCCTGGAGAAGGGGGAATGGCTCCCCCAGCCACGCTGGGATGCTCCTGCTCTCCCCTAAAGCAGTTTGTGTTTATTCATGCTGTTGTTGCTCTGTGTTCACTGTTGTATTTCTGGGCTGAGTCAGTAACAGGGCAGAGATGGGCTGGCATCGGGAGGAGACTGGCAGCAAGTGTCACACAAAGGTCATTTAAACCAGGATATTTAATAATGAAAAATCAGGTTTGAAATAATCTGATCCTCAGTTTTCCAGGCTGCAGGAACAGCTTTTCACTGATGGACATCTCCCAGCTGTTTGCATTTGGGAGATTAATCAACTTTCCATTCAAATTCTTATCTGTTGCTGGGAAATGTCAATTTTTATCTTGATTTAGAGCTGGGCACACACCTACTGAGAAGTAAAGCACACTGTCAAATGGAAATGTAATTTTTGGATAGTCTGGGTCAGCCTAAAGAAAGGTTCCTACTCCCATCAGTGTCTTGTTCTGCTGCCCAGTTCCTCACAGCTGAATTGAATGATGATGAAACAGTCTGGAAATTAACCTTAATTCTGAAACCCAAAGCACAGTGGGTTTGTTGCCACTGTTGAGTCTGTTATTTTTCAAGCTCATTTATAAATTGAATAAATCCAAGAACTGAAAATCTTTTATAAGAGTGTAGCAATTAAATACTGCCTTTTCCATGCTCAAATCCAGCTGTGTTGTGTGTTGGTGCCGAAGAGGGTTGGAGAGGTAGCATTAAATAGTTATTTAGGGATGTTAATAACATGCTTAAAATGTTTCCATCAAGTGCCTTTGGATGGTGCGATGCCATCTGTGTTACAGTTGATTTAGTTAATTACACAGGCATGGATTCCTCGGGAGAAGGGATGGCATTGCTCTAACAGCTTGTTTGTGAGCAAGGGGAGGCAGTGACGCGCTATTAAACTCGTGGAATTGGGTCTGAAATATATTCCTCACTAACAGCCCTCCCCAAATTACTGCTGCAGCCTAACAGATCGTTTGGATGGGTGTGTTATTGGAGCTTATTGCAGGAACTCCAATGGGTTTTTGTACCTTAAATATTGGGGGTTATCTGGGAAAAAGGGGAAATTGCTTTCCTACCCAGTCACCTGTTTTAATTAATTATTGCTCTTTCTGCAAATTAGCCCTAAGAGCTGTACAATTAAGCAGGTGTCCTGCAGTAAACTGTACCTGCTGAGATTTACAGCAGCTGTGCCTGCCAGTGCTGTGTTCAGAGACTGAGCTGGGACCCTCAGCATCACCCAGTGCAGCCCTGGCCCTGCCCAGACACCCCAAACCCCACCTGGGCACACCTGGAGTGCTGTCCAAGCTCTCCTGGAGCTCTGGCAGCCTCGGGGCTGTGCCCATTCCCTGGGGATGAGCCTTTCCCCAAAACCCATCCAAACCGCCTGGCACAGCTCCAGGTGCTCCCTATGAACCATAATCAGCTTCATAATTGACACCCAAATATGGTTTGCACTTGGAACAAAACCCAAAAAAGCTGTGTGAGAGTTATGCTGAGGAACCAGAGGGTGGATTCCCATCCCTGGGTGTGGCACAAACAGGGAACCTCACACACAAGGAGAGGCTGCAAGGGTAGAGCTCACAAAGGACACGATCCGCCCATCAAGGAGTTAAAGCCAACAGCGGTGCAAGGATTAATCTTTGAGGAAAAATCCGGGTCAGGGGGGATTTGACATGTGTCTGTTGCAGCTGCTGCTGGAATCGATCTAATCCTCAGCCAAACTTTGGCCGGGCCTCCATCTGCAGGGATGGCAGGCCTGGGGGCTGAGGGCAGGGTTATCTTGAATTTAAAGCAGATGTTATTTCATGAAAGATGGGTTTCAGAGCCCACTTCACACGGGGAAGCACTGCTTGGTGGTTTATTTCCCCTCTGGAAATGGAGACTTGCTCCACAGCTGTGGGTACCAGGGTGTGTTACCTTGGCATGTGGGGAGCCTGCAGCTCCCTCAGCAACAGCGGGGACAGTCAGATGGGCCTCTCTGCAGGTCTGGCTCGGGTCACCAAAAATAATTTTAAAACTTATTTTAAATTTAAAATAACTTAAAAAATAATTTTATCAAATTAGTTTCAATCTAAACCGCATAGAGGAAAAAATAAATCTTCATAGAATGTCCAGGGAAGGGAATGGAGCTGGGATCTGCATGTGAAGGGAATGCACAACAGAGCCCTCCCTGTGTGCAGGACAGTTCCTGTCTTGGCGTGCTCGCTCCTTTTGCCATGCAATCCCAACAGGTTTCCTTCTCACCTTGAGCTGAGTGATGCACTGGTTATATGGATAAATGACAAATGTTTACGTGGATATATGACAAATGTTTCTGTGGATATATGACAAATGTTTATATGGATAAAGCCCAAAGCACAGCTCCAGCATGGGACAGGATTACATGGCTTAGCATGAAATTCCTTTTCAGAGGAAAACTCATTTTCTTGCATTTGGATCTCTAGGCTGGTGCAATCCTAAATGGAACGTGGATATTACTCATATGAAAAAATGTGAACTCAACCATTACATTTTTTTCTATCATAGTATTTCAAGGTGCACCAGAGGCTCAAAAAGGTTTGTTTAAACTAATAAATCAGAGCAATTTGTCAGAAACAGAGAACACCAGTGCTCGCAGGGCTGAGCAGACGTTGGAAATGTTCCATATTTGTAGGAACAGCGTTCTGCTTTCAAATATTGGTACCCTGGGTAGGGATTAATTCACTTATTTTTAAGCATGGTGAAACATTCATTTCTGCAGCTACTACCTAGAAAACACATTTCCCAATTAGTCTTGATGTCTGAATTGCGAGTCAGGAGGCAAAGGGAGCGCTGAGCCCTGCTCAAGGCAGCTCTGATGCATTATTGATGCTGTTTTCAATATCAAACATGCCAGGAATCAGATGCATCATCTATTCTCCCAGCATCAGAAATATCATGGCCTTTCTGTTCTGTTACGGCGATGTGTCTGATAGCTGCCCCTTCTATGTAACTCACTGGAAAAATGAAGGCAAAGTGTCACTAAAGGACACCAAAGAACACAAGCTCACACTGCTGCTCTCAAGGTGAAGAAAAGGGAAGTTTATTTTCTGACTCCAACGTTTATAGATTTCCAAAAGTGACCCTGGATTGGAGGGTGACAGTGCCACCTCTCCAGTGACACTGGACAAACCAACAGCCCGTCAGCTTTCTCCTCATCCATAAAGGAGCCTCCTCCTGCCTGCTTCTGGCTCAGCACAGTGCTGCTGGATTGGAAACCTTTCTGTGCCATGGTTTTCTCCAGTGTTTGTGATAAATACTGGCCTGGCAGCTGCCCCGGGTCCCAGCTGGTCCCTGTGCCCAGGGCCACTCTGGTGGGGGCACAGGCCATCACTGTCGTGGCCCCGACAATGGCACTTGTCCCCCTGCACACACACACACAATGGCACTTGTCCCCCTGCACACACACACACAATGACACTTGTCCCCCTGCACACACACACACACACATACACACACGCACACACGCACAATGGCACTTGTCCCCCTGCACACACACACACACACACACACACACACACACACACACACAATGGCACTTGTCCCCCTGCACACACACACACACACACACACACACACACACACACGCACAATGGCACTTGTCCCCCTGCACACACACACACACACACACACACACACACACACGCACAATGGCACTTGTCCCCCTGCACACACACACACACACACACACACACACGCACAATGGCACTTGTCCCCCTGCACACACACACACACACACACACGCACAATGGCACTTGTCCCCCTGCACACACACACACACACACACACACACACACGCACAATGGCACTTGTCCCCCTGCACACACACACACACACATACACACACACACGCACAATGGCACTTGTCCCCCTGCACACACACACACACACACACACACGCACAATGGCACTTGTCCCCCTGCACACACACACACACACACACACACACACGCACAATGGCACTTGTCCCCCTGCACACACACACACACACACACACGCACAATGGCACTTGTCCCCCTGCACACACACACAAGGTCATGGCTGTCGCTGGGAGCAGCCGTGCCCTGCTCAGCCCTGCTCCCATTCTCAGCCTGGGAACAGCAACAGCGAGTCCAGCTCTGCTGGCCCCAGCACCACATATACACATATATACACATATATATACATATATAAAAATATATAAAATATATAAATAAATAAATATATATATGTATATACACACACCTGGCTGCAGCCTCGCACCTGGGCTCTGCCATCCTTCACCACATCCCCACTGCTGTGCACAGGGAAGGCTCCACCATCACCTCCTCGGGGCTGGACATTTGTGACATTTGTGACATTTGTGACATTTGTGACATTTGTGACAAGGTTTAGTGGGCACAGTGCTCATTCCTGGGCTGCCCTGTGCAGGGCCAGCAGTTGGAGTTCAATGATCCGAGCAGCTGCTTGTCATGAAGTGTGTCAATTCACACCATTAAACCTTCATAACATTTTAAAGAAAATTAAAAAGCTGCAACACTGTAAGTATCAGGATATGTGGTTCTACAAATTGACCTCAGACACAATTCCCACCCAGCAAACTCTGCTCCTCAGTACCAGCTCCTGAGTTTCTTTTCTGTAAGCACACAGATGTAAATTCTCACAGCTCTGTCAAAGGAATCCTGACAGCAATTACTCTCTCAAATCCCTGTGCCATTCAAATGATGATTTGTCTGCCATTCATGTGGAAGCAGTTTAGGCTTGTTGGTTGCTAACCTGGCTCGCTCTGCCCCTGCCTTTGGAGGGAATCCTCTAAGAAAATAATTGTAATGTGCACAAAGGGCTCCTTTGCTGCAGCAGGTACAGCTCTGTGCCTGTGGCTACAGGCTGCCCCATTTTTTATCAGTAAAGAAAGGGGGCTTTAAATCTGCATTGGTGTGTTGTGTCTGCTTGCACAAAGCAGCACGGATCTTAAATGCAAAGAGCATGTACTCATGTTACAGATTTCTCAGGCAATATCTTTAAAATTTAATTCATTTCTATTTCTTTGCCCAATCAAGCATGTTTCTTTTTATAGAAACTTCCAGGCTACAAAGTCAGGCACCAGGCTGAGAAACAGCAGAACTGAGATTGTTTGTGCCACCTTGGTTTGGACAGTTAATACCAGGAGTGTTATTTTATTTCCCACTTGTGTCTCTAGGTCTCATCCTCCATGCTCCCCTCTGACCCAATGTCCTACATGATTTCTCTGGCTCTCAGCAGCTCTGCCCTCTGCCAGCCTTGTATCCCATTTTTGTACCCCCAGAGCAGCTGCCTCCCTCGGCTCTTTTCTCCCTGGCACATTCAGGATTTTGCTCCTAGAGTTCAAACCAGGCTTTTTTAAATTATGCTGTTGTTTGGAGGTTGGTTCTGTTGCTGCTTTGCTGCTGTGATTGATGGTTCCTCTCTCCCTGCAGGTGCCCTGCCCTGCTGAGCCTGCACAGGGACAGGGACAGGGACAGTGCCTCTGCTGTGGCTGGGCCATGAGGGACAGAGCGAGGCCCTGAGGGTCACCAGCCAGGAGCACTGCCACCCACCTCAACAGGATTGCTTTGAAAAGGTTGGAGATGTTTTCCCAAATACGAGCACGTTTTGTGGTATGACCATCTGTGGTTCCATGATTCTGTGAAAATAGAATAGAAGTAAAATCTTCCCAGTGGTGGCTGCCTCTGAGCTGTGGCAGGGCCGGGGACTGGTGGGTGGATGTCCCTCCTGAATTCCCCATCCCCTGCTCTGTGTGGGTTCCACATCCTCTCCGTTTTCTGAATTCCATGTCCTCTGTGCTGTGTGGGTTCCCTCTGCTCTGCGTGGGTTCCACATCCCCTGCTCTGTGTGGGTTCCCCATTCTTTGCACTGTCTGAATTTCGCATCCTCTGCTCTGTATCCATTCCACATCCTCTGCCCTGGCTGAATTCCCCATCCTGTGCCCTGTGTGGGCTCCGGGACTATAACTGTCCAGATGAAGGACCAGGACGCTGCCTGGCAGCAGGGTGCAGCTGGGGGCACAGGCCCTGCTCCCAGGGCACAGGGGATGGGCCAAGGGGCTGCAGCAGGGGAGGGGCAGGCTGGGTGTGGGGTGCACTGCTCCATGGATGGAAGGGCTGTCCAGCCCAGCTGGGATGGCATCCCTGGAGGGAGGCAAAGGCCGTGTGGATGTGGGGATTGGACTGAATGGTCTTAGAGGACTGTTCCACCCCAGCAAAGCCGTGATTGCACACTCGGCCTGTGATTGCACACTCAGCCTGGGCAAAGCCGTGATTGCACACTCAGCCTGTGATTGCACACTCAGCCCATGATTGCACACTCCTGGGGACGCAGCTCCCACCTGTCTCTGGCCGGCAGGTGACCGCTGTCCCTGTGCTGGGTGCTGTGTCCCTGGCCGGCAGGTGACAGGTCCCTCCTGTGTCTGTGTCCCTCCTGCAGGCCCCAGAAGATGTGAGCAGCGAGCAGCAGCGAGGGCCCCCTCAGCATGGCCAAGAGGGGCTCCAGCAGCCGCGCCAGGGGGGACAAGCCCGACGCCCTGGCCGCCCTGCAGGCTGCCAACGAGGAGCTGCGGGCCAAGCTCACCGACATCCAGATCGAGCTCCAGCAGGAGAAGAGCAAGGTGGGCAGCTCCCCTCCCTGTGAGCGCATTCGCTGTGTCCAGAGGGGCCAGGGGGGCCAGGATCGAGAGAGTCCGGGCCAGCTGACTGTGATTGGCCATTAACTAGAAACAATCACACCAAACCAATCCCAGATGCACCTGTTGCATTCCACAACAGCAAACAACCACTGTTTGCATTTTGTTCCTGAGGCCTCCCAGCTTCTCAGGAGGAAGAAAAAACCCCAAAGAAAAGATTTTCATAAAAAGATATCTGCGACACTTCTCTTGCCCTTTTACACTCATTTCGTTTGGGGTTTGCACTCAAGCTCCTCCAGACCGAGTGCTCACCCAGATGTGCAGTACTAACCCTCAGCTGTGCCCCCTGTGCTAATTCCCAGATTCCAAGGAGACACAGCTTCTCCCTCAGCCTTTGGGAGAGGGGCAGCAATGGGGCTGGAGCCCCAGCTCCAAGAGCTTGCAGCTCCTGCCCTCAAATCACTTCTCAGCAAGAGCAAGGAATGTTCATTTGCTTTTCCCCAGTTCTCCAAATCAGTTTCCACTGTGATAGACTTTGGGGGTTTTCAGTTCCAGAATAGAAATGTGTTACCCTGCAGGAACAAAATGATAATTTGAAATTTTCCATGAATTTGCATCACTATTAGGCATTTTAGACCATGAACCTGACACACAGGTATCAATAAATAGAACATCTGTTGATCCTGTTGCTGTGCCACAGCATTTGCAACTTTAAGGCAGAGGACTTTGTTTTCCTTCTCCCTGTCCTTCACAGCCACTTCTGGCCATGTCTTCTCTACAGTTTATGGCATGGTTTTAAATTGAAACATCACTTGAGCCTTGTGTGGTCAGGTACAGTCAGTTATTTCTGCTGAATAATTCATCACTTTAAAAAGCCATCTGGTAAAATGCAGCTGTTTGGGGCTTCACAGGAGCTTGCACAGAGATTTTTGTGCCCTGCCTGTGCACGTGCAGGTTTGGCCTGCCTGCCAGAGTGATGGCCTGGGCATCTGGTTTTTCCCTTATTTTGGGAGTAATGTGCCGTGAGAGCTTCTGCAGAATAAAGTAAGGACTCAGACTTGCTCAGAAGGTGCTGACTGATTCCTGAATGTGTATTAAACATGAGCCTTCAGTGAAAGGAAGGTCTTTGCTACCACCAGTTTGTAGGCACAGACATACCAGCACTGAGGTGTAATACTGTAAAGTCATCTGTACCATTTTTAAATGTATCATGGTATCACATTTGGTTGATTGAAAATACTATACTTTTCTGATTTTCCCTATAGGTCAGCAAGTTGGAAAGGGAGAAAAACCAGGAAGTGAAGCAGATCAAGGAGCACGAGCAGCACAAAAGCACAGTGGTGGTCACAGAGCTCAAAGTCAAACTCCACGAAGACAAAATGAAAGAGCTCCAGGCTGTCCGAGAAACTCTCCTGAGGCAGCACGAAGCCGAGCTGCTCAGAGTGATCAAAATCAAGGACAACGAGATCCAGAGGCTGCAGACCCTGCTGAACGCCGTGCGCGACGGGGCCCCCGACAAGGTGAAGACCGTGCTGCTGAGCGAGGCCAAGGAGGAGGCCAAGAAGGGCTTCGAAGTGGAGAAAATCAAAATGCAGCAGGAGATCTCCGAGCTGAAGGGCGCCAAGAAGCAGGTGGAGGAGGCCCTGACCATGGTGATCCAGGCTGACAAGATGAAGGCAGCGGAGATCCGGAGCGTGTACCACCTGCACCAGGAGGAGATCACGCGCATCAAGAGGGAGTGCGAGCGCGAGATCCGCAGGCTGGTACGTGCTGCTCCCTGCTCCTTTCCTCGTGCTCCTGGGGGGAAATTATCATAGCTGGCCTCTCTGGGCGGCTGTGGGGGCTCTGGGCTTGCTCCAGGTGTGTTTGCATTTACTAGTAAAGGGCAAAGTGGTTTTTAAAAGTGTTAGGATGTTTTGTGAGAGACTTCTTTATCCGTGTGAGAGCCCGTGGATATGTTCACATTAAAGGTTAGCAGGAAGAGCCCTCAGGCTCCTGGCTGGGCAGGGAAAGGCCACAACAGTAATGTGTCTTGGGTTATGCCTCTATTTCCTCACCAACCCTTCCCTCCTGATCCGCCTTGGTCCCTCCTGATCCACATTGGTCCCTCCCTTCTCCTGCCTTTGCTGGCTCCCATGAACATCCCATAGCGAGGCTGGGGAGGGTGGAGGGGTGGTGGTGCTTGGGAAAGGGGGAAATCCCCGTGGGAAGGAGGGAGGGAGGTGTGTGACCCACACCTGAGCCCCTGAGGGGGGCCTGGGGACACAGCCATGCCCTCAGGGTGTGTGTTTGGGTCTTGTCTCGGTCTCTGTGTGGTGTCACCATCATTCTGTGTCTGCCGTGCTGCTTCACAGCCTCAGTGTCCTGGCACAGACCCATCCAGGCCTCTTCTAAGTCATCAGCTGTTACCCAAACCCCAAATAAATTCAAAATGCCCAGCCTGGCCCCAGATGAAGGGCTGGCAGTGTGACCAGGCTGCAGAGACCCCCGCAGGACCCCTGCCCTGGGGATGCTGCACAGCATCACCTGAGCCTGAGCCCCACAGGGCCTGGCAGGGACTGGCACGCCAGCCCTGCAGTGTCCCCTGCCTTTATTGAGCCTCCTCTTCTCTCAGACTTTGGGCTGTTAAAGCTTTTCCATAGAATATTTTATTTGTATCAAGAGGATATTGAAAATAATTTACAACCA
The DNA here is from genome assembly GCF_028551555.1 of Melozone crissalis. NCBI lineage: Eukaryota > Metazoa > Chordata > Aves > Passeriformes > Passerellidae > Melozone > Melozone crissalis. The sequence goes on along the minus strand of NW_026535797.1, from coordinate 699,784 downwards.
ACTGCTCTATTGATGCTGTTCAAATATCCTGCAGTGTAAGTAAATTTTCCTCTAGCCATGCCTCACTGGTGCATTGATTTCACCCAGCACAGTGAATGGGGGCCTAATGCACATCCTAAATAAACTTGCTGCATCACGTGGGAAGTCCCCACTAATGGCCTTTAATGTAGAAGCTGTTAAATAAATATGGTCTTAGTTACAGGGAACAGAGTGGTTCAACGGGGTGTTATCTAAACTGCCTTTGAAAATCAAACTTTTTAAAGTTCCTGCTTGAAGGAATCAGATTGGCTCCCTGCACCAATGAAATGACCTGTTCCCATGGAGCAGGGCTGACAGCTCCCAGCACTGCAGGCAGCACAGAGAAGGCAGCTGGGTGGTTTTGGGTGGTTTTGGGTGGTTTTGGGTGTTGTTGGGTGTGCTCAGGCTGCTCTGGCCCCGGTGCTGTGCTGGCCCTGTGGCTGCTGCTCTCTGTGCCTGGCTCAGCTGGCCCTGGCTCTCAGCCTCAAGAGTGGTGCAGGGAGATGAAATCCCCCTGCAAAGGCCATTTTGGACAGCATCAGTCAGCTGGCAGGGGCCCCAGGAAGATGGCAGGGACAGGTACCCCAGCCAGGACCCTCAGCCTGGGTCAGAACAGGATGGCAATGATAACTTCGATGACAGAGTCACGGCTCAAAGGCTGGAGCTGCAGGAGCAGCGAGGAGCAGCAGCAGCAGCAGCACAGCTCCCTGAGCACGGTGCTGCTGCTCTGTAATTGGCACCAGCTGTGCCGGGGCTGCCTGCAGCAGCAGACACATAAATATTCATCAGGATTCCTGCAGCTCCGAGCGCAGCGGGCGCATGCAGGTGCTGGGTGGGTGGGTGGATGGGTGGGTGTGTATGTATGTATGTATGTATGTATGTATGTATGTATGTATGTATGCGGGTGGGTGCTCCTGCGCTGCCGCCCCTTCCCCGCTCGGAGCACCAGGGTGGGAGCAGGGACAGGAGCCAGAGCCTGGTCCAGCACCAGCACAGCACCAGTACAGCACCAGTACAGCCCAGCAGAGCCCAGCATGAGGCCAGGCTGGCCCTGCCCGAGGGCAGCGTGCCCACGGACCTGCAGCACTGCCAGTGAGTTCTGAGCACCCCTTCTGCCTTTCCTTCCTCTCCCCCCGTGCTGAGGCACACCTTTCTCTCCCATCCGTGCTGTCTCTGTCTGTCAGGGGCTGCAGGCACCAAACTTGGGCATGTGTCATGTATGGGAATGTCCTCAGGTGAGGGAAGATGTCAATGCTGAGGTTTGCTTGTGGTCTATGAAGGTTATGTTTAGGGATTTCTTTATTTCTGGAAAACAAGGCATTAGTGAAATGCTGTGAAATGTTTTGTGTTTTCTCATCTCTTTGTTCCTCCCAATTTCATGTGTTGCCTTTGTTGTAATATGTCTTTGTTTCTATATGAATAAGAATCAACTACCCAATATGCTGCTTATTTTAAACAAATAATCATTTGATGATGTGTTATCTTTTCACCTGTGCATCCATGTAGATTTCTCCTCATGAGGCATTTAGCAGAAAGACCTCAGGTGCTCTGCAGCACCTATGTCTTTGTTTCATTCTAAGTCAGCAGATGCTGCCTTCACTGACATTGTTGAAAGGGTTGTGAGTCAATGGCCCCCAAAATCCCTTTCATTTTTTCCATTTTGCTTTCCTGGTACCTGGCTGACCTGCCAGCACCTGCCCTGGGTGAGCTACATTTACAATTACTGCAAGCAAAGTCCTTGCAGTGACTGTTGATGCCTGTGTCATTTTTTTCCAGGTTTATAGACAAAGCAGAGATAAAAGTATTATCATAGCTCTTGCAAGGCAAAGTGTTCTTATTTCAAGCAGGCCAGGTTCAAAAACTGACCATTGAAATTAAATGTCTGAAATCCCAAAAACCGATGGCAAAAATCTTGTGTTTGTGGAGTCTGAGAGCAGCTGGCAGAGCCCTGAGGGATGGGGATGGGAGTGATTGCTGCCTTTCTGTGGAACCTCTGCCACTCGGGCTGTGACGGGGGGGTCCAGCGTGGGCAGCACCCCCGCCCAGCTGGGCCGGGATCAGGGATTTCCTCACTGGGCCGGGATCAGGGATTTCCTCACTTGGCTGGGATCAGGGATTTCCTTACTGGGCCGGGATGAGGGATTCCCTCACTGGGCCGGGATCAGGGATTTCCTCACTGTGCTGGGATCAGGGATTCCTTCACTGGGCCGGGATCAGGGATTTCCTTACTGGGCCGGGTTGAGGGATTCCCTCACTGGGCCGGGATCAGGGATTTCCTCACTGCGCTGGGATCAGGGATTTCCTCACTTGGCTGGGATCAGGGATTCCTTCACTGGGCCGGGATCAGGGATTTCCTCACTTGGCTGGGATCAGGGATTCCCTCACTGGGCCGGGATCAGGGATTCCCTCACTGGGCTGGGATCAGGGATTCCCTCACTGGGCCGGGATCAGGGATTTCCTCACTGGGCCGGGATCAGGGATTTCCTCACTGGGCCGGGATCAGGGATTCCCTCACTGGGCTGGGATCAGGGATTCCCTCACTGGGCTGGGATCAGGGATTCCCTCACTGGGCCGGGATCAGGGATTCCTTCACTGGGCCGGGATCAGGGATTCCTTCACTGGGCCGGGATCAGGGATTCCCTCACTTGGCCGGGATCAGGGATTTCCTCACTTGGCTGGGATCAGGGATTCCCTCACTGGGCTGGGATCAGGGATTTCCTCACTGGGCTGGGATCAGGGATTCCCTCACTGCGCTGGGATCAGGGATTTCCTCACTGGGCTGGGATCAGGGATTTCCTTCACTTGGCCGGGATCAGGGATTCCTTCACTTGGCCGGGATCAGGGATTTCCTCACTTGGCTGGGATCAGGGATTCCCTCACTGGGCTGGGATCAGGGATTTCCTCACTGGGCTGGGATCAGGGATTTCCTCACTTGGCTGGGATCAGGGATTTCCTTACTGGGCCGGGATGAGGGATTCCCTCACTGGGCTGGGATCAGCTGGGCTGGGATCCGGGATTCCCTCACTGGGCTGGGATCAGGGATTTCCTTCACTGGGCTGGGATCAGGGATTCCCTCACTGGCAGGACCCACCCACCCTGGTGAACTCCAGCCAGACCCCAGGGTTTGGATCCTGGCTGATCCCACAGGATGTGCACAGCCCCTTGGCATAGGCAAACAGGGAAGGAGAGCATTAGAGGTCACTGGGCATTTGTCATTTTAGCACTTTGTGATTTTGCATAATGTTTATTATGTGTAAAAAATCCTCTCATGGAAAAGGAATTGCTCACAAGGAAGACTTTTCATTAAAAAAAAGTTTAAAAATTCATATTTCTTCTAGGAATTTTGAAAATTTAAAGGATAGAGAGGTTTCAATATCTTTCTTTAAAAATTATTAATCCACATTTCCTAGAGGTGACATCCAAGCCAAATGCTGCAGAATCTCTAAAGTGTTTGAGTAAAGCAATCCAAGTGTGATGAGAATGTTTAATTTTGTTCAGATATTCTGAAGTGGTGATAGGATTTCAGACTGTTTCCCAATATTGCACTGCCAGCTGCCTGCTGAAGGAGGGGTTTCCTGCTGGGTGGCCCTGGAGAGGGGCAGTGCTGTGCCCGGTGCTCACTGTCACTGTGGTGGCAGGGCAGCAGTGCTGTGCCACCCTGGGGTGCTCATTGTCACTGTGGGTAGCAGGGCAGTGTGCTGTGCCCAGTGCTCACTGTCACTGTGCCACCCTGGGGTGCTCGGGTGCCACCGAGCCCTGTGTGACTGTGTTCTGTTCTCCTTGTAGATGGAGGAGATTAAGTTTAAGGACAGAGCAGTCTTCGTGCTGGAGAGAGAGTTAGGGGTGCGAGCCGGGCACGCTCAGAGACTGCAGCTCCAAAAGGAGGCTTTAGATGAACAACTGTCCCAGCTCAAAGAGTCTGACCGGCATCTGAGCAGCCCCAAGCGGGAACTTCCTTATGCAAGTGGTGCAGGAGACGCTTCAGATCATTCGGGAAGCCCCGTAAGCACTTCCACGTGGTTTCACATAAACGAGCGACCAAACGAGCGGCAGAATCTTGATGAGTGCACCCTGGAGCAAGAGCTGTCCCATGGCTGTGCAGGGCTCCCGAGGCGCCTGCTCGTGCTCTGGCTTTTGTGTGCCCAAACCCTTGAGATTTCCAATCAGACCTCGCCATGGGAGAGCTTTTGCTTTCTGTCTTTTTGTTTCCCGGTCGGTTTGGTTTGGTTTGGTTTGGTTTTGTCAGAAGGGTGGAATTGCTCTGTCCTTTCTCTCCTTTTCCTCACTGTGCCATGCTCAGCCACCCGCCTTAGTTTGACAGTTTGACACGACTGTGCCAACAAACGATGCAAATGCATTTCTCACCAAGTGCTGTTTGTGTGCGAGCTCTCGGAGGCGCTGGGGCTTGGGGAGCAGACGTACGAGGCCAGTTCCAGAGGGGATGGAGGCACTGCAGGGCAGCATGGAACCTGCACCCCAGGGCAGTGTCACTGCCAGCAGGACACAGAGCGAACCAAACACCTCCTAACCTGTCCTCTGCTGTTTGTCCTCTGCAACAGCCAGAGCATTGGATTGGAATCACCCCTCAAAGTGGCTTTTGCAGTGTAACTCTGGCCGCTCCTGCTGGGGCCCCCTTTGCCCAGAAGAGCCCTCGGGTAACTGCCCTCGTGCCTCTGACGTGTGCACGTCGTCCTCATTGCTGATCCTCATCAAGATTTCTTTTGCGACAGCCTCGATTGTCTCAGTACAAGTGTAAAACTTATACCTGAGCAAACCAATCTGTTTTATTCTTTGGCCCAAGCCTCTCCTGCACCTGTTGAATGAGGAACCCTAGACCTCCCAAAAGTGCCACCAGCACTTTTTTGTGGGCACTAATTTGCCTCTCTCTAGTTGTACTCAACTTCTGCCAAAGACCAGAACAAGTCTTAGAGAAGGGGAAAAGTCTGTCACGTTTGTCAGTAGCTGTAACTCCTCTGATTCTGAATGAGAACACATCTACCTATATGTCTATTCATTTCTAATTTGATTGAAGCGCTTTCACTCAATTAAAGTGCTACCCCTGTAGCCTTATGAGTGACCCTTCAGGACCCCATAAGGGCCGCAGCTTTCTGGAAGAAGAGCTTATTCAATGCCCAATTGCGTGGATTTTCCCCATTCAGTAATTTTAATACCAGTTTCTCATGACCAAGTCCTCAGAGTGGGCGATGTGTCTGAAGCTCTCAGTTCAACAGTGGCACCATTGGAACACGGCCTTCAGTTTTGATATTTTCTGTTGTTTCCAAGTTTACCATTTGTAAACTTTGCACATTTGTATTGTCACATTTGTGACCTTGTATTTGCATATGCATATCCACATACATATGCATATACACACCTCTGCATTTGCATTCTTTGTTCCATTTCCACTCCTGACTTTCCGTCCGCCTCACCCTGCAGCTTTCCATGGTCACTTGGGTTCCACGGGTTACGCTCTGCGCGATAACATTTTAAAGTGTTTGCATTCGGGATAAGGAAAAGTTTGAGTTTTGCCAACGTGCTCTTGCGTGCGCACTTACGAGCAGTTATTTGCAGTTGATCTTTGTTTTAGGAACAGCAGTTGGATGAAAAGGACGCGCGGCGCTTCCAGCTGAAAATCGCGGAGCTGAGCGGGATCATCCGCAAGCTGGAGGACAGGAACGCGCTGCTGTCGGAGGAGAGGAACGAGCTGGTGAGTGCAGCAGGGCCAGGGACGTGTGCCCTGCCCCAGGAGCGCCCTGGGTTTGCTCCTGTGCTGCCTGGAAACGAGGGGCTGCCTCCTGCTGCCTCCTGCTCAGCTCAGTGCCCGGGCTGGGCTGCGTCACTCCCCTCTTGGCTTGTGCAGCAGTGCATTTTTAAAATGTCATTAGCTGGAATTATATGTACTTCTTTTTAAAAATAAGTACATTCCCCACATTGAATGTTTGCTACACAGGCAGAATATCTCATTGTAGCCACAGCTCTCTTCACAGAGAGCAGCAAGCATAACTTTCCAAAGGATTTCTCCAAGGGAAAGGCAGAGAGAAATCTCAGAGAAAATAACTCTTATCTCTACTTGCTGCTCCTGTTGTTTGACACATGTGGAATGTGTTGTGGAGATTGTTTACCAAAAGTGATTCGTTAATTGGACTCTGGTGATGGTTGTTTAGATTGATTAGCCAATTAGGTCAAAACTGTGTTGTGACTGTCTGGAGACAGTCACGAGTTTTTCTTTAGTATCTTTTCAGTACAGTTTTAATATATAGTATTAGTGTAATATAATAAAGCTTAATAAAGCATTTGTTCAGCTTTCTAGAATCATTAGAGTCAAAGCATTTTATTCGCACATTGGGGGCTCCCTACAACAAATCTTCTTGTGTGGGAATGCTCTCTTCCCAATGGAAAATCCAGAGAGTTTTTGATCAGTTCTGCTTTGCATCAGGAGAAAATACTTCTAGCGTGATAGTTACAGAAAGTAGTTAATATATTTGATGAAAAAGCTCCAGAGGCGTTATTTTTCTCTTTCAGCTGAAACGTCTCAGAGAAGCAGAAAGTCAGTATAAGCCCATTTTGGACAAAAACAAACGCCTCAGTAGGAAGAATGAGGAGTTGTCCCATGCCTTACGTCGAATGGAAAACAAACTGAAATTTGTGACGCAGGAAAACATCGCCATGGTGCGTGCCTGTGCCCCTGGGAGAAGCTGGGACGTGGTGGGGCTGGGGGAGTCAGGCGCTGGCCCACCCTCGCAGGTTCCATGGGAAACTCTTCCATTCTGGCCAGGTCCCTTCCAGCCCAAACTCACCTGGCATTCTGTGGTTCACCTTCGCCTTTCCTGCCAGAATCACCTCACAATCCCTCACAGGGAATCTGCCCCTGTGACCCTGCCCCTCTTCCAGCTGCAGGGGCAGGACCCTCTGGCACATCTGGAGCCTGGATGTGAGGCTCAGCAGAAAGGGAGCAGGAGAGCTGCCAGGGCAACCGTGAGAGAGATGTTTTCTGCTTGCTGTAAAGGGAAGGGCCAGACAAGTCCCTGGCAAAGCCTCCTGATCGTTTCCTCCTCTGCCCTGTGGCTTTTGGGTTCTAGAGGCAAAGAAGTGGAGCAATAAGGAGACCAAGCTCCCTAAATGACCTCGACAACAGCCAGGAAGAAAGGGAAGTGGATTTCCTGAGACTACAAGTCATTGAGCAGCAGAACATCATAGATGAGCTCTCCAAGGTAAGATGGGAGGCTGCTGCTCTCATGTGAGGGTGCCCAAGGGCAGAGCACAGGAAACCCAAGGAAGGGGTGCCTGAGGTTCTGGGAGCTGGTGGGCACAGTGGCAGCAGGGGAACCTGGCTGGCATTTCTGTGCTTAGCAATAATAGAAATTATCTGTGGTGTGGTGTTTGGGGAAACCCTTCCGATCTGCACTGGCCTGGCCTGACAGAACCATGTCCTTGCACGTGCTGGTGGCCAGGTCTGGGAGGGAAACTGTCCGAGCTCCTTCAGCTGGACACACCACCAGGGATGAACATTCCTGTGTACAGAGAGGGGTCTGCAACCCTGGGCTGGGGGTTTGCTTCCTTCTTAATGTGCTCTCTGTCCTTGGAAACAGAAAACACCACAATAATGATACTCCTCTAGAAAATAAATTTTGTTTCTTCCCTTTCTTTTTAAGCCTGGCCAGTTACTGACATTATTTCATTCTCTTTCATTAGACCCTGGAGACTGCTGGCTATGTGAAGAGTGTCATGGTAAGAGTGACATTAGCTTCCTCCTCACCTACATATGCTTTAAATTGCTGTTCATGGAAAGCAGGCAGGGTACAATAATATTTATTCTCCTTTCCATCTGAGTTCAGCAGTGAGCTCACCCAGGGGTTTCCTCAGAGCAGATTTTTTATCAGCAGTTGTTCACCAGAGAAAAGCACAGTGATGGTGGGGAGGAAAGCTTTAATCCTGTCCTGATGGCCAAGGGCAAGTGTCCCCATCTCCAGGGCAGCTCTGTCCCCTTGGAACTGCATTTTTTCACTCTGGCTGCCCCTGGCTTTGTGTGACCCACAGCAGGGTGTGCTCAGCCTGCCCTCGCCCTGTCCCCGTGCTGGAGTGGGCAGGGATGTTTGGGGTTCCAAACAGAAATGTTTGGGGCTCCCCACTGATGGGTATTGATGGGACGTGCTGTTGCCATTGCCAGGCAACAAGAGTTCGATTGTCCCTGCCCGGGAGTGGCCACCAGGCTGAGCAGCAGCCGTGCCGCTGTCCCCAAGGTCACCTCATCCTTGTGCCCAGGGAAATGGAGCAGCCGAGGGTTCCCCTGTGGAGCTCCCCTCTCTGCACTCCTGGGCTTTGCAAGAACAGAACAGAGACTTTTGCTGAGTACTGTAAAAAATCAACCTAATCCCACAAAGAGGAAGAAATTGGCAGCTGTGGCTGCCCCTGGATCCCTGGCAGTGCCCAAGGCCAGGCTGGATTTGGGGCTGGAGCGCCTGGGACAGGGGGAGGTGTCCCTGCCATGGCAGGGGTGAAAGGAGGTGACATTTAAGGTCCCTCCAACCTGGAATTTGATTATTCTGTTATTTCCTCCGATTGGAAAAATTGTTGGCAGCAGTAAGGGCTCAAACCTTGCTCCAGAGGCAGAGGGAGCCTGCAGATCCCGAGGGAAGGAGCTGAGCCTGGAAGTGCAGAGTTCAAAGGGGCCCTGCAGTGTGTGCAGTGTGTTGGGTGTGTGTCCCTTCCAGAGGCACCCACAGCCACCAGGGACAGGGCTGCAGGGCCGTGGTCACCCAGGGAGCAGCTCCACGGGGACACCCAGACTCTCAGCATAGAGCTTATCATATTTTAGCTTGATTTCCATGGACAGAAAGAGCAATTTCTACTTGTCTGTGGCAAAGCTGAAAGAGGTTGGAGTACATAGCCCAGGCCTGGTGATGGTGTGGGACAGTGGCCAGCAGGGACATCCTGTCTGTTGCTTCCCCAGTGTCCCCTTGTACTGACAGCCAATTAACAATGATTAATTTCAGTAACTGCTCTCTGCAAACAGCTAACAGTGTCTCTGACTCCTGCAGGAACGTGATAAGCTGCTACGGTTCAGGAAGCAAAGGAAAAAAATGACAAGAATTCCTAAGGTAAAAAACAAACCCTTCCATGGTGGCGTGCTGATGGACAGGGTGCTCAGAGCACCCCAGGGCCATGGCAAAGTTTTCCTCAAGGGTCTGCAAATGGGTCCTGAGCCTCAGTTTGGGTGATGTAGCTCAAGGACATGGACAGACTGCATTGGGATATTCAAGGGCACCTGTTTGCATCGAGCATTCTGAGCCTTTTCATGCTCTGCATTCACCCTGTGGGACTCTGGTGGATGTGGTTGTCTTAAGAGCAGACAAATTTTATGAATTAACACATCTCCAAATGATCTTCTAATGGTGCTGCCTGAAAACATGTGTACGCAGTAAATAATTCATGATGGAATTTAGTAACGTGGAAATTGCTGGTTGGGGAAGCAATGGTTAGAGCTCAGGGAAAAGGGGATGTTGGTTAATGAGGGCTTGGCAGGGTGTTAATGTAAATATTAACACTAAAATGTCACAGAAAGGTTTCATGTCAGGGCTGCCAGTGTGCTGTGATCCACAGATGAACAATTAGAGTGAGGCTGGAGCTAATGAACCTATGAATAACGAATTGAGGTCGATGGGAGATAACTCCTGTCATCCTGAGCATCGCATCCAGGCCTTCGGGGAGTCACATTCTGTCTGAAAGCTGGGTGGGGCTGGAGGGACAGCACAAGGGAATGGCTCCCAGTGCCAGGGGCAGGGCTGGATGGGATATTGGGAATTGGGAATTGTTCCCTGGCAGGGTGGGCAGCCCTGGCACAGGTGCCCAGAGCAGCTGTGGCTGCCCCTGGATCCCTGGCAGTCTGTCCAGTGCCAGGGCTCTCCCTGACCCTGCTCTCTGTCAGAAGCCAGTGGTGGAGACGTTCTATGGCTACGATGAGGAGGCTTCCCTGGAGTCTGATGGTTCCTCCATCTCCTACCAAACGGACCGGACCGACCAGACCCCCTGCACGCCCGAGGATGACCTGGAAGAGGTACTCCTCAAAAACCCTCTTGCCTTGCTTGGTGCTGGTGTTTGATGAAATCCCTGCCCTGTTCCATCACTTCTGTCTATCATTGCTGCTCTCTCTCTCAGCTGTTCTATCACTCTGTCACCTCAGACCACAAAATGAAACACTTCTGTTAAATTTGGTGCTGTGCATGGCGGTCAGTATCTCTAAATCCAGAACGAGACTGCATCAGGTCTTCAGTAACTTCATAGCTTCCAAGCTGGAAATCTCATATCCTAAGATTATTGAATTTATGGCAGGTTTTCAGGTCTAAAACACTGAGAAATTGGACTGGCCTTGGGAGGTGTGTTCACTCTGAGCCTGGCTGCAGATTTTGGCAGGTGCAGTTTGGGCCAGCCAGGCTCAGTAAGGTCTGTGTAAGGAGGGAGAGGGAGTGAATGCTCCCCTGAAGCTCTGGGCTCCAGGGAAGGGCTGGTTCCTGCCTGGGTTCCGGAGGCTCTGAGAGCACAGCACACAAATGGAACACAAATTAAAGGGATTGTTCCTTGGATCTGCCAGGGCTTCCCCACAAATGCACTCCCCAGTGTGTGTCAGATCACTGGCCCGTTACACAGCTCTGGGCTCAACAAGACTCTTGTAATAAACAAGAATTGCCCCTGATGGTGTGCAGCCTTTTCACGCCGTGCTGGCTGCAGGTGTGTAATTCAGCCTGCAGAAAGGGAGCCTGCAGAATTCCTCACTCCATCATGAACGATACCTGACCAGGCTGCCCTGCAGGAAATCTGAATGCATTTGTGTATGCATGAGCCTGTTTATTTTCCATTCTGTATTGACATCTTCCCCCGTTCAGCCTGTGGAATTGATGCATGCACCCAGCAATGTAATTCCATTTCATGTTGAGTGAAATATTCCGGTCAGACATGAAAGAACTCCACACTGGATATTGTGAGCAGGGTGAAGAAGATGAAGGGCTCCTTTCATGTTGGCTGTCACCACTTCTACAACTATTAAGTCTGGATTCATGTTTTAATAATTGAGTGAGTCTGTCAGGCTTGGTTTCCTTTCCAAATTGAAACCTTTTGTTGTTAAAGAAAGCTGCATTTTCACCTTTAATGTGATGATTTTCCCTGTTCCAGTAGGAAAGGGTGGTGCAGTCATTAATGTGCTATATGGAAGGCAAGCTTTTATCTTTCCAAGGCAGGGATTATCTTTTTATTTCTGTATTGCACTTCCTGGAGGTAAGAGCATGCAAGGAATGTGCAGGGGACAGAGGGGAAGCAGTTTGAGGGCACTTGAGGCAGAGTGGAAATTTTCCAGGGTAGAAATCCATTTTGAATTAGGTGAAATGTACATTTTTGAATTGAGTCTGTGGTTAGCAAACATGGCTATGTAGCCTGACTGCAAGGCCTAGGCTCAGAGAAACTGCTCCAGTGAAGGAAAGAGACAAGATGGGGAGACAAAGGGTGATAGAGAGAGACAGAGACTGCTGTGAGAGCAGCTCAGCCTGACCTAGGGATTCCTTCTGGTAAATAAGAACTAGCGGCAAATGTCACCTGAAATTGGTAAAAATGAATATGTATGAACCTATTGTGGAATTGTATGCATATGTATCCGAGAGGGGGATAAAAAGGGACCTGAAGTTCCCAGAAGTACACATGTCATTTTAGGGGATGATTCTCACATGTGTCCAGCGCTGTAATAAACATCCCGACTTTACAACTGTCACAAAGCTGTAGAACTTTGATTATCTCCGCAAAACACACTTAACCAAGATATTTTGTGCCATGGTTCCGAATTGCATTTCACAAGGGATAACTCTGGCCATTCTAAGGCACAGCAGAGCTAACCCCTCGTTCTGTGTGCTGGCAGGGCATGGCCAAGGAGGAGACGGAGCTGCGGTTCCGGCAGCTGACCATGGAGTACCAGGCGCTGCAGCGCGCCTACGCCCTGCTGCAGGAGCAGGTCGGGGGCACCCTGGATGCAGAGCGGGAAGTCAAGGTCTGCAGGGCGTGCGTGCCGTGGGAATGGGGCTGTGGGGCGGGCAGGGCGGGTGGGGCACTCACCTGGCCGGGCCCAGGCTGCTCTCCAGCTCACCTGAGGGCTCCGGGCACTCACCTGGCCGGGCCCAGGCTGCTCTCCAGCTCACCTGAGGGCTCCGGGCACTCACCTGGCCGGGCTCAGGCTGCTCTCCAGCTCACCTGAGGGCTCCGGGCACTCACCTGGCCGGGCCCAGGCTGCTCTCCAGCTCACCTGAGGGCTCCGGGCACTCACCTGGCCGGGCCCAGGCTGCTCTCCAGCTCACCTGAGGGCTCCGGGCACTCACCTGGCCGGGCCCAGGCTGCTCTCCGGCTCACCTGAGGGCTCCGGGCACTCACCTGGCCGGGCCCAGGCTGCTCTCCGGCTCACCTGAGGGCTCCGGGCACTCACCTGGCCGGGCCCAGGCTGCTCTCCGGCTCACCTGAGGGCTCCGGGCACTCACCTGGCCGGGCCCAGGCTGCTCTCCGGCTCACCTGAGGGCTCCGGGCACTCACCTGGCCGGGCCCAGGCTGCTCTCCAGCTCACCTGAGGGCTCCGGTACATAGTTAAATCAGTAGTTAAGCTGTGTTGACTGACATTGACTGATTAGTCTGGTTCCCAGAGTGAAAAACTCAAGCAGTGAAAAGGTAATGACATAAATGAAATTATTGGAATGAAATTAAATTATTCTTGTAGTTAGATAAAATACATTGTTACTGTAGACAAGTAAATTTGCTAACTCTGTATATACTGTAATTTGGAATAGTGTCCCCTCCATTCTTATTGGTAGCAAAACAAGACTATTTTAGATACTACCAACTTCCCTCAAGTAGTTTCAGTGCTGCCAGCCCCCTGGAAGGGCTGCTGAGCATCCAGCACTGCTGCAGCTCGGGCTTCTCACCTCTGCTGGGCTCAAGGGAAAGCCAGGGAGAGCTTTTCATGGGAAATCCTTGAAAGTAAGCTCTTTTTCTATAAAGAACTAGGACAGATAGCCTTAAATATGTAATGCGTGGTCTTTAATTCCTTCTGGGCTCTGAGAGATTACATGATTCCTCATGAAATGTTTAGAAGGCTTATAGCTGAGATTTTTCTGTTAATTAAATTGCAAAGTGCCCTGTGCCATTCTGCCTGCGTGCCTCACAGGGTTCCTGTGGCTCTGGACAGCTGGCCTGAGGTGCTGCTATTGTTGGGAGCTTGTTGTGTGTGCCAAGGAGTTACAGAGGAATTGTTCCCTGGCAGGGATGGATGGGAGATTGGGAACTGGGAATTGTTCCCTGGTAGGGTGGGATATTGGGAACTGGGAATTGTTCCCTGGCAGGGATGGATGGGAGATTGGGAATTGGGAATTGTTCCCTGGCAGGGATGGATGGGAGATTGGGAACTGGGAATTGCTCCCTAGCAGGGCTGGATGGGATATTGGGAATTAGGAATTGTTCCCTGGCAGGGCTGGATGGGAGATTGGGAATTGTTCCCTGGCAGGGTGGGATGGGATATTGGGAATTGGGAATTGTTCCCTGCAGGGTGGGCAGCCCTGGCACAGGTGCCCAGAGCAGCTGTGGCTGCCCCTGGATCCCTGGCAGTGCCCAAGGCCAGGCTGGACATTGGGGCTGGAGCACCTGGGACAGTGGGAGGTGTCCCTGCCATGGCTGGGGTGGCACTGGGGGGATTTGGGGTCCCCTCCCACCCAAACCATTCCCTGACTCCCTGAAGGGCTGGCTGGATGGGTCATGCCCAGCCTGCAAGGGTGGGCGCAGTCAGGAAAGGGGCAAACTTGCTGTTTAACAGGAGAAATGTGCCTGCAGAGCCCTAATTTGTTCCTACACCTGTTCTGTGGAGGTGTTATCCAGGAACACTGGGAGCCGGTCAAGGTGTAAAGCATGAAAACTGACATTCCCAGAATGAAACACCAGGAATTGCACCTGGAAGGAAAATCCCAGTGAGCCCAGGCATGCCCAGCTGTGAGAGTGACTGGATTCCGGATTTTAGTCTTTTCACAGTGGCCAAAGGAGGCACCAGTCATGCAAACAAAATCACTTTCAGTGTAAATAACCGGATAAATAGCAGAGAAATGGCTCGAGGAAATAAATGCTCTGTGAAAGTATGTAACAAATACAGCAACTAGAAATAATTACATTTGTTCTCCAGAAAACATGTGCAGGAATGTGGTGTCTATCTAAATAAGCAGGAGGCTACAAATACAGTAAAAAATGAGAGATGCGTATGAAATAGATATGGCACTAAATGATAGATAAGGCCCCAAAGGCACAAAGGTCAATGAAATTTGCCAGTTTGTAATGTGGGCTCTGCTCTGAGTGTTTAACGTGCCCCAGATTTAAGGGAGCCAGGTGTGCCCAGAATTGTGCAATAATAATTCTCATTTGTTTTCCTGGAGAAAGGGAGGCTCTGGCTGCAGCCTGCCTTGAGCAGCTGTGAGGGCCAGCTCTGCTTTGCCATTTTGTTAATCTTGAGTCAAATCTCAAAATCAGTAATCCTATCTCCCAGACTTGATTTGATTACATTTGATTATTTGATACTCTGTGCTCAGCTGTGAATTTCTTCTGCCAGGGAACTTTCAAAATAATTTGTTAAAAGCCTTTGGGGTTTTAAATATTTCCTGTAACTGCATTAGGTTTGGTCTTTTGGAGGAAGTTTGATTTTTTAAAATTTCTTTTTAAATTATTCTTTATCAATTTTTGCTTTTTGTTTCTCTCTCTAATGCCACAGACACGTGAGCAGCTCCAAGCAGAAATTCACCGGTCCCAGGCTCAGATAGAGGACCTGGAGAAGGCTCTGGCTGAGCAGGGACAGGTAATGCTGGCTCCAGCCCTTGCCCACCTCTCTGCTGGGGCACCAGGAGGGTTCCCAGGCTGGTTACAGATTGTGCACCACTTCTGCTGATAAAAAACCAACAACCAAACAAAGAAAAAAATCCTAAAAAGCCAAAACAACAACAGCAGTAAACAGAAAATGGTTTTGAGAACAATTAAATGTTAAATAATTCCATCATTGCCTTCCCAGCTTAACCTCTTCTTGTTGTTCTTGCTGATAAATGATGTTCTGGGTTTGTGGGTTTTATATATTCCTCAGACTAAGAGATTAGCTTTCAGTTAGTTTGCCTGATCTGCAGAAATATGTAATTTGTATTTGGCAAAACAGAAATTTCATAATAAACACATAGTTGGGAATATCCCTTTTAATGCAAACCAGATTTTTCCTGAAAGAGTTTTTTAATCGCTGGAATGTTTTTATTCCATTTGTGAACTACAGAGCTGTTAAAAGTGCATTTAGCTTAGGGAGTTATTTTAGGAAGTAATGGTCTTACAGTTTCACAGCCCTCACTGTTGTGTCCCTCTGCGTTGAGGTTCATTAAATACTTGCACCTTGCTGTTGCAAATGCTGCAGCTTCACCTGCAGTGTTGTTCATTTCTCCCCAAGGACATGAAGTGGATTGAGGAGAAGCAGGCGTTGTACAGAAGGAATCAGGAGCTGGTAGAAAAGGTATTTAACGTTTCTATTTCCATTATTCCAATAGCATTTGTGTCCTGAGGGATGCAGAGGGGGCAGCGTTCCAATGTGCGTGGCACTGCCCTGCTGGCAATAACTCATGTTTAGAGGAGATCCTCATAAACCTGCTGGAGAAGCGGGGCTCTGGCATTGCCTGTGTGTGTCCTGTGCATGGGCACAGTGGCCCTGGGGCCAGCCCTGTGTGCCCCTGGCCCGGGGTGGGTCAGCCCTGCCCTGACTGGGTGTGCCTGCCCACCTGGGCTGGGTGTGCCTGCCCGCCTGGGCTGGGTGTGCCTGCCCCCCCCCGGCTCAGCCCTGCCCACCTGGGCTGGGTGTGCCTGCCCACCTGGCTCAGGTGCCCTGGCTGTTCCTGCCCCCCTGGCTCAGCTCTGCCCGCCTGGGCTGGGTGTTCCTGCCCACCTGGCTCAGGTGCCCTGGCTGTGCCTGCCCGCCTGGGCTGGGTGTGCCTGCCCACCTGGCTCAGGTGCCCTGGCTGTGCCTGCCCCCCCGGCTCAGGTGCCCTGGGTGTTCCTGCCCACCTGGCTCAGCCCTGCCCACCTGGCTGTGCCTGCCCCCCCGGCTCAGGTGCCCTGGGTGTTCCTGCCCACCTGGCTCAGCCCTGCCCGCCTGGGCTGGGTGTGCCTGCCCACCTGGCTCAGGTGCCCTGGCTGTGCCTGCCCACCTGGCTCAGGTGCCCTGGCTGTTCCTGCCCCCCTGGCTCAGCCCTGCCCACCTGGGCTGGCTGTGCCTGCCCACCTGGCTCAGGTGCCCTGGGTGTGCCTGCCCGCCTGGGCTGGGTGTGCCTGCCCACCTGGCTCAGGTGCCCTGGCTGTGCCTGCCCCCCCGGCTCAGGTGCCCTGGGTGTTCCTGCCCACCTGGCTGTGCCTGTCCACCTGGGTGTGCCTGCCCACCTGGCTCAGGTGCCCTGGCTGTGCCTGCCCCCCCGGCTCAGGTGCCCTGTGCTTTGGCAGATCAGGCAGATGGAGGCAGAGGAGGCACGGCTCAAGCACGACGTGCAGGACGCCAAGGACCAGAACGAGCTGCTGGAGTTCAGGATCCTGGAGCTGGAGGTGAGCCCCGGGGCAGCCCCATCCTGCGGGTGTGGGGCACTGCAGAGGGGCACTGCGAGCAGGGTCTGGTCAAAGAGGAGAACCGCAAACAGCACAAACACCGCCAACACCAGCGGTGTGGTTGGCAGGTTGTTGCGGCAGGAGGGCGGCTGGGATGAGCCTCAGGGGCCCTCCCAAGCCAGACCATTGACGGTGCTGCGGTGTGGCACAGCCGGGGCTAACCCAGGGTTCCTGTCCTTTCAGGAGAGGGAGCGGCGCTCCCCGGCCATCACCTTCCACCACGGCCCCTTCACGGAGGGGAAGAGCCCCCTGCAGGTGTACTGCGAGGCTGAAGGTGTAACAGTAAGGGATGCTCCTTTCCTGTCCCCTCCCGAGCCCAGCCAGGTGCCCCGTGCTGACTCCTGCCTCTCCGTCTCTCTCTTGCCAGGACATTGTAGTGGCAGAGCTGATGAAAAAGTTGGACATTTTAGGGGATAACGCCGTAAGTGTATGTTCCTTTAATAAATTGTGCATGCTTTGGGGAACACCTGTCCTCGTGCGGAGTGAGCAGAGCTGCCTGCTTTGGTGCTGCACAGCCTGTCCTGCCTCTGCTCTGGGCTGCGAGCAAAGCATTTGCTGCCATTCCAAGGTTTTGCTGCCACTGAGGAGTGAAGTTTGCAGGTTTGCAGGGCTTGTGTCACCACACTGCTCCCAGATCCCTGTTACTCAGAGTCACGTTGGTGTTTGGGGCTTTCTGACCTCTGGTCACACACGGTTTCTTGGTTTGCTTGCTCTGCACTTGCTTTGCTTTTGCATTTCAGCAGCTGAGTGCTTTGAGTTTGCCCAATAACCCATTAGCCCTTGATACTAACCAGGATATTAAACAAGAAGCCAAAACAGCAGCGTGAAAAGGAGAAGGGAATGGAGGGGATTTGAGGTCCCTTCCCACCCAGAGCACGCCAGGATTCCCTGGCTCAATCCCTGCAGGGCAGCACTGCCCTGTCCCAGCAGTGCCTGAGGCTGAAGCTCTCCAGAGTCCCCCTTGTTGTGCACCCCCTGCTCAGGAGCTGCCCTGGCTCTGGCTCGGGGTCCCACGCAGCCAGACCCTCCTCCTGTGTCCCTGTGGGCACACTGAAGCTTGGGATGGAATGCAAAGCACAGTTCCAGTACTTTGATATTTTGGAGAAAGCAACAGAAGATGGATGGAGTGTCCAACATCTCAACAAATGCTTCCCAAAATCATCACCTGGCTGCACAAAGTGGGGATGGTGCATGGGATGAGCACTGCATCTCTTCTCCCCATGGCCCTTCATGCTGAGCTTGACCTTGTCCTGTGTAAAAGGTGTGTTTATTCCCTGTTGGGTACACACAGATCCAGTCCCTGCTCTTGTTGGTAAATATGAGAATTTTGGAAGAATTATGTATGACAAGGGTTGGTAATGAATAGTGACAATGCCTTTCACGATGACTTTGCATTACAATATTAATTTTCTCTGCCTCAGTTTGTTGTTCCTCAGACATATTTAATTCCAGAAACAGCAGTGGCCCAAGCAGTGGGTTAGTACAAGAGCTGGGATCTGTTGTAATTGTGCTCTGCTTTTGGTGCAGAATCTGACCAACGAGGAGCAGGTGGTCATCATCCAGGCCAGGACTGTCCTCACGCTGGCTGAGAAGGTGAGAGCACAGCTGGGGAGGTGAGGGGGCTGGGAAGGTGAGGAGCAAAGGATGGGGAAGTGAGGGGCACAGGTGGGGAGGGGAGGAGCAGAGGTGGGCAGGTGAGGAGCACAGAGGGGAATGTGAGGAGCACGGGAAGGGAGGAGCATGGGCTGGGAAGGTGAGGAGCAGAGAATGGGAAGGTGAGGAGCACAGGTGGGATGGTGAGGGAGCTGGGAAGGGGAGGAGCAGAGGTGGGGAGGTGAGGAGCAGCGGATGGGAGGGTGAGGAGCACAGAGGGGAATGTGAGGAGCACAGGAGGGGAGGAGCACAGGAGGGGAGGAGCACAGGGGGGCAGGTGAGGAGCACAGGGGGGCAGGTGAGGCGCATGGGCTGGGAAGGTGAGCAGCCTTTGAAATGCAGCCTTCCAGAGAAGAGCAGGGCAGGGTCGGTTGTGCTGTGCCCTTCGAGTGGTGCCTGCCGGCTGGCCCGTGCCCAGCCCGGGGCCCTGCTCAGGCTCTGTCTGTCCCGCAGTGGCTCCAGCAGATCGAGGTGACCGAGTCTGCGCTGCAGCAGAAGATGCTGGACCTGGAGAACGAGAAGGTACCGGGGAGGGGCAGCGGGGCTGGGGCTGGGCCCGGGGGGTCGCTGACAGCCCTGCCTTGCTCCCCAGGAGCTGTTCAGCAAGCAGAAGGGATACCTGGACGATGAGCTGGACTTCAGGAAGCAGTCCCTGGACCAGGCTCACAAGGTGAGAGCAGTCACAGGGGCTGGCTTGGGACACCTGGGTGAGCCCGTTGACCATGGGTGCTGCTGTGGTGCTGCTGTGGGGTGCCCCAGGGGCTGCATGGGTCACAGTCCAGCAAATCCTCTGCACCCTGAGCTGACCAGGGCTGCCTCGAGAACAGAGCTCCTGGGTCTGAGTGACCCCTGCAGGGTTAGCACCTGAACACTGACTTGCTCAACACCAGTTTTAATTCAACCAAAGCTTCAGTAAAGGTCTGATAAGGAAATTAGGTTTCCAATAATTTGTCTTACATTTAAAAAAAATATTTTAGCCTGCATGTTCCCTTGGATTTTGGATTGCACCCTCTGTCACCAGAGCAGCTGTAGGTATTCTGGGATGTGTAAATCTGAAATGAAACTGCTTTTAAGCCAGGTTCATCATTAGCTGATCCTAAGGCATTTCACCCATCTTTTCAGTCATCAGCTGTCTTGTTTCCATCAATGAGAGAAAGGTTATATATATTTTTTTATATATCCACAAAAGGCATAAAGTTTCCTCTCAGCTTATCTCATTTTCCCAGTTCTACACAAACCTAGAGCACAGTTACACTTTCTGAGGAGCAGTGAGTGTTTATGCCTCTGTTTCTGCCTCCTGGTGTCTACTTGTGTCACGGACCATTTGGGGGAGCCTTTGCTCCATGCATTTTCTGTCCTGTGGGTGGTCTTTAGGACTGATTTTGCCACATTCTGAGCTGGAGCCAAGGCACAATGCAAACCTTGCAAAGCACACAAGCCGCTCAGCTGTGGCTCCAGCCCTATAACCCCCTGCAGTGGAATCTCCCTGCCCATGGCATGGAACAAGGCAGCCTTTGGGACTCTGTGGTTCCATCCTCTGCTGTCCTGGGCACAGTTTGTGCAGCTGCAGGTGACTCTGCCGATAGAAGCAGTGAGTGCAGGAGTGTCAGCCCCTGCAGAGGGGCTGAGGGTTATTTGCATTTCCCCCTATTTCCTGAAGGCAGCACACATGTGTCCCAGGCACTGCTTTGTTCCAGGGCACAAATGCAGCCTGCAAGCAGCAAAGGAAGCTTTGTGCTGCCCTGGAATTCGAGTGGAAAAAGCTCTTCTGCTTTATAAAATTCGCTGCGCTTCCATGTTTCCTTTGTGCCCTGGAGATGAGGAGCAGCTAATCACGATGCCCCTGAAGCAGAGCCAACAGGATTAGCAGAAAACCCCTGAGCCTGGCTGCTGCAGGGTCCTGCTCCAGGCAGCACTTGGCTGACCCTGCTGCTGCTCGGGGGGCCGGGAGGGTTCCCTGCCCCTCTCCTGCCCAGGCCAGGTCTCCAGACAGGGCTGGGGCTGTGTCCATGAGGCTGGGGCACAGCAGAAATACAGGTATCAAACAGCAGCATTTTGCTGGGACGAGGTTCTGTCCTCTGCTGGGCAGCAGGAGAGCTACCAGGAAAGGGCAACCAAGGGATGGCAAAATACATGTAAAAATATCTGTAGCTCACAAAATGAGTCCTTATGAACCTCTTTCCTTTTTCCTGTTTACATTTTCCCTTCTCCCTTTTCCCTCTCCCTTCTCCCTTTCCCCCTTCCTTTACCTTTCCTCCTTCTCCTCCTCTCCCCACGGTGCCATCCCCAGGAAGGAGCAGCTGGCTCCCCATGTCCGTGGGGCAGAGCAGGCTGGATCCAGGGGCTGTGCCAGCCCCAGGGCTGCTCGGAGCCCCTCAGGATGGGCTGTTCTCTCTCCCTGTGGACGGAGTTTTCAGTGCTGCCCTGTGGAGGCTCAGCACGCAGCCCCCGCTCCGCTCCCGTTGCCTTTCAGGGTCGGACGCTCCGCTCCCCACAACCTCCTCACCCCGCCGGGAACAAGGTCGAGCTGACAGCTTTATATTGTTTTTGATTAGCAAATTCTGGAATTAGAAGCCATGCTCTATGATGCCCTGCAGCAAGAAGCTGGAGCCAAAATTTCCGAACTTCTTTCAGAAGAGGAGAAGGAGAAGCTGAAGAGCGCCGTGGAGCAGTGGAAGCGGCAGGTGATGAGCGAGCTCCGCGAGAGGGACGCCCAGATCCTGCGCGAGAGGATGGAGCTCATCCAGCACGCCCAGCAGGTGGGTCTGGGGCTGGGAGCTCGGGAGGGACAGCCCTGGGAGCTGTCAGAGCTGGGACAGACTTTGCTTGGCCCTGGGTACCCCTGCAGACAGGGCAGCGTGCCGCTCCTGCCTCTGTCACACACGGTGACAATCACAGAGCACTCACCTGCAGCCTGATACCTGTCACTGTAGGGCACCAAAGAACACAAGCGCACACCACTGTTCTCAAGGTGAAGAAAAAAGGGAAGTTTATTTTTTGACTCCGACATTTATAGATGTCCAAAAGTGGCAGTGGATTGGAGGGTGACAGTGCCACCTCTCCAGTGACACTGGACAAGCCAACAGTCCATCAGATTTCTCCTCCTCCATAAAAGAATGCAAAACAATGAGTTATTTACAGAAAGCGTATGAGAAAGTTTACTACAAGAATGCCAACATCAGAAGGCTTAGACAATCTTAAAAAACCAGGGTGACATAATACCCAATCTGGCTTTGGGAGAAGCACAGCACATACAATCTATGTCCCCCAAACTAATGCATCCTCTGGGTTCGTCTGTATTTGGTTGGTTAATAAATATTTTTTTATTTGAAATCTGACAGAGAATTAAAGAGCTAGAAGAAAGAATTGAAGGCCAAAAAAGACAAATAAAAGAGTTAGAGGAAAAGGTAAGGTCATGCAGACGGAACAGCTGCTGTGTGTGCACATGACCATTCTCCATTTCACCTGGGCCAAGGAAACCACCCTAGAGAGAGCTCGTGTGTGTAGCGCAGTGAGAAAGGGGCACAGCTCCACAAAACAGCTTGCTTTAGCACCAGCCCCTCCGAGGAGGGCAGGTGAGCTGGTTGAACTGAGTCCTTGCTCCCTGTCGCCCTTCGGGGCAGCCTGACGCTGGGCAGGGAAGGGTCAGAGCCGAGGGCTCAGCAGCAGGAGCACAGGTGGGATGGTGAGGAGCTCTGGGGAAGGGGCTGCTGCTCCCTGCTTCCCTCCCATCCATGGCAGCCCTGGGAAGGCAGTGCCTGGAGCAGCCTTTCCCTGCAGGAACGGGGCCTTTGCTCTCCTCCCTGCCTGCAGCCTCAGTCTGTGCCACAGACCGTTCTGCAGCCAGCCCAGACTGGTGTGTTTGAGCCCAGAATGGCCTCAGCTGAGCCCTGCCCTGCCCACGGGTGCAGCAGGGCTGAGCTGGGCCAGCGCCTGAGCCCAGAGCCCAGCAGGGCCGGGCTCAGGTGTTTCAGGGGTCACAGCTCAGCTGCTGTTCCCCATTTCCCCCGAGCCCGTGGCTGGGGCTGGCTGGGCTCACAGGGGTCACTGTCACCAGCCCAGGGGACGCAGGAGCTCTCCTGAGCCAAGCTGAGCCCTGAGCACTCTGACTTCACTTCACACTCCATATTCCTCCTCACCTGAGAGTTTTGTTGTGCTCTGTCTGTAACCACAGCTTATTTCTCAGCTAAACACACTGTAAACTCTTAATCTCTCTCTTCTCTTCCATTTTTTCCTCTCTTCTCTCCCCTTTTCAGTTTTTATTTTTGTTTTTATTTTTCTCTTTAGCTTTCATTCTTTGGTCATAGTCCTTCAGGCCACATGCACAAGGTAAGCCCTCGGGTCTGCTCTGCTCTCTGCTCTTCGCCTCCTAGAGCATCTCTATTTTCCCATAGAGAAAAGAGCTTCCTTTTGCTGTGTCAGCAGGATTGAAGGGTCTCTTGGGCATGCCAGAGAACCCAAAAATGGAAATCTCCAAATCCTTTAAAAAAAAATGTGAAGCCTGGACTGCAGCAGGCAAAAACTTGTCAAACAGAATTTCCTTCTTTAGAGGGAAGGACAAAGTAAAATTAAGCAGGCTTAAAAGCAAGGAAAGCTCTGTCAAGCCAGGGCAAACCCGCAGTCTGGGGTGACTCCTGTGAGTGCATCAGGGGCAGCTCCACTGATCTGTGCTGGATGCCCACAGAACCCTCAGCCCCTCTCCTGTCCTGCCTCCAGGGCAGCAGCCAGGTGGGTTTGGGGCAGCATGGCATTTACTGGGGTGTGTTCCTCCAGGCACTGTGCCGTGGGGCCCCAGGGACCCCCTGAATCCCCTTTTCCCGTGTAAATGGGGGATAAATTGCCCTGTTTCTGTGTGTGCTGCCAGAAATGACCAGGGCACGGATGGCATGGAGGGAAACGCTTCCCACTAACAACAGAATGGAAGAGATGGAATAGATCACAAATCCTTTTTTATCAATTCAGCAGATAATTATAAACAGGACATCACAGAAGTTCAGTGAATGTTGTTTCTGCCCAGTGGGCTTTCCTTTGATTGCTGTTCTCCTGTCCTGTTTCAGCCCCTGAGGCCGCTGCGGCTGCTCCTGCTGCCCCTGCCCGAGGGACAGCCCTGCTTCCCCAGACCCACACAGAGACTTTGCCCCTTCCACCCTCGGATCTGTCTCGTTGTGTGCTGCTGGCCAGGGCAGCTGCAGCCTGTGGGACTTGCACGGGGCTGAGCTGGGCTGGGGGGAGTCCCTGCACCCCCAAAACCCCCGAGGAGCCTTTGGAGAGGACAGGACTGAGCCCACCAAGGAAGCCAAGAGCTCTGAGAACTCTGCTGCTGCCTCCGAACTGAGCCCACCAAGGAAGCCAAGAGCTCTGCTGCTGCCTCTCTGCAGCCCAGGCTCTCTGCAGGGCCAGCCCCTGACAGCAGCACCATCTCTGATTCAGATACACTGAATTTATCCCAGTTCCCTGCTAAGCAGGTGGCAAATTGCTTCTGTGCAGAAGTGCCCCTGTCCTGTCTGTGTGCCACACGCTCGTGTTTGTTCCACAGTTCTTCAAAAATCTGTCTTGGAAGAAGTGTTCCAGAGGAGTAGCTCATGAAAAGATGGAAGTGAGTGAAAATGAAGTGGTTTGTTCCAAGGAATTTCTCCGTTGCACAGGGTATGTCCCATGCTTTGTTGAATATCCCACAAGCCCAGTTTTAGGGAAAATGTAAAGCTACATTCAGGAAACCAAGCTATAATTATTTTGAGTTGTCAGTAAACCATGGTGGGAAAAATTATGCAATAATTTCTAATTGGCTGTCCCTGAAAAACAACAAAAGGCTTAACACTGTCCCAGCAAAAAGTTCAGCCTGGAAAAGAATGAACTAAACCAGATCATCCCTGACCCACGTGCACTGGGCTGGGAGAGGGAACAGAAGGTGTTGTCACCTGGAAGGTGTCGTCACCTAGAAGGTGTCCTCACCTGGAACATGTCCTCACCTGGAAGGGTCCTCACCTGGAAGGGTCCTCACCTCGGGGAAAGGGAGCACAAGTCCCACAGAGCCCGAGCCTGGGAGGCTGGCACAGGAACCAGGAAGGGAAAAGAATCCTCTAGAAAAACAGGAGAAGAGGGGAAAACCCAGAAGAAATTCCACAGTGTGATTGACCACGTTGGATCCACAGCCGAGCGCAGAAATGCAGGGCTGTGGGGCAAGGCCAGGGACGAGGAACAAGGCCAGGACCAAGGCCAGGGATGAGGAACAAGGCCAGGACCAAGGCCAAGCATGAAGGACGAAGCCAAGAACAAGGCCAGGGATGAGGAACAAGGCCAGGGATGAAGGTCAAAGCCAGGACCAAGGCTAGGGATGAAGGTCGAAGCCAGGAACAAGGCCAGGGATGAGGAACAAGGCCAGGACCAAGGCCAGGGATGAGGAACAAGGCCAGGACCAAGGCCAGGGATGAGGAACAAGGCCAGGACCAAGGCCAGGGATGAGGAACAAGGCCAGGACCAAGGCCAGGGATGAAGAACAAAGCCAGGACCAAGGCCAAGCATGAAGGACGAAGCCAAGAACAAGGCCAGGGATGAGGAACAAGGCCAGGGATGAGGAACAAGGCCAGGACCAAGGCCAGGGATGAGGAACAAGGCCAGGACCAAGGCCAGGGATGAAGGACGAAGCCAAGAACAAGGCCAGGGATGAGGAACAAGGCCAGGGATGAAGGTCAAAGCCAGGACCAAGGCTAGGGATGAAGGTCGAAGCCAGGAACAAGGCCAGGGATGAGGAACAAGGCCAGGACCAAGGCCAGGGATGAGGAACAAGGCCAGGACCAAGGCCAAGCATGAAGGACGAAGCCAAGAACAAGGCCAGGGATGAGGAACAAGGCCAGGGATGAGGACCAAAGCCAGGACCAAGGCCAGGAGCGAGGTGCTGCCACCAGGCAGGGCCCCATGTGCCCAATCCCTGGGAGCACGGGCAGGAAGGGATCAGAGCTCTGGACAGGTAAGATGGGCTGAGCAGCTGGAAACCCCTTTACCCTGGGATTCTGGGGAACTCCCTCCCCTGCTGGTCTCTCTCACTTGGGTTAATAATTACAGGTGTTATTAATCTGTTATTTCTATTCTCCTAAAGTGATAACAGAGGAAATACTGAATTTGGCATTGAAATTACCAGAGTCTTTATGTAAACATTATTTAATTATTGCTAATAATTTAGGTGTTAAATTTCAGTGTGATATAATAACAAATTCTGGGTTTATGTTTTAGATCAGTGGTCAGTCCTAACACAGAGTTATTGGGAGGTAATTAAATGCACTGTCAGATTTGTATGGACAGCAAGCAGTCACACTGCTTTTAAAAATACATTTTAAATGCAGGAGATGAAAATATTTTTCATTTTGCAGAGAAAAGACAAATACTAATCAGAAAGTATTTTAATTCACAATTTCCCTCACTTTTTTTTAAATTTGTGCTGATAAGGAGTTACTTGGCAGATAAACATGACGGGGAGAGCAGCAGAGAAAGCTGCAGCTGCACAGGCTTTACAGAAGTGTTATTTACGTGCCAGATTTATGTATTAGTTATTGAATTGTAATTGCACTATGAGATGAAGCTCTCCTGGGTCAAAGAGGGCAGTGCCCAGGTAGGGGTGGTGGGCACCCAGGGGTGCCCCTCAGCAGAGACCCCATCAGTGGGCACCAGTGCAGGGGGCTGCAGCCAGGGGAAACTGGGAGCTGTGTGTCCTGGAGGAGAGGATTCTGCTTTGCAGGCCATTTGGCTGTCCCAGGCAGGTTTAGGATGGTGTTTCAGTTATTTTTAGTGTCTCTTTAACTTTGGAGCCTGGAGGCTCACAGGGGTGGGTAGCACTTGCCTGTGTACAAATAAATAAGCTGTCACTTACCTAAGAGAAATTTTTATTAGATATTAACTCTTACATTTATAGAAGAGGCTTGAGCATCCGTATTTTTTGCCCTGATTATCTTAATTTAATTAAAACCCCCAGCCTTTATTATAGCTCCATTTGATATTTGTTCATTCAAAGGAAGCAACGTGTGGAATGTGCTGGAACAAATAACATTAAAATATTGTTTTCAATTTTCCAGTGATGGAAGGATGGGGAAAGCACCATGGCAGAGGGTTGGAGCTCCATGGTCTCTGCAGTCCCCTGCTACCCAAGCCAGTCTGTATTCATGTTTCTAACAGCAGCTTGCTGTGTTTAACTGGTCTGTGGAGCTGGGCATCATGGGGAGATGCCAGCCATGGGCACCAGCAGCAAGCCAGCTTTAGGTTCATGGTGGACCCACCTGTTTTCAGATGCTCCTCTAACCCTTGCATTTCTTACAACAATATAAATTCTCTTTAGAAATGGCCCTCAATATTTTTAATTAAGAACACATAACCTATTTCCTACTGTAGGCAGCAATCGGAAATACCAGTTTCAGGAGTTCCGAGCTTGATGGTTTTATTTAACCACGGATGGGGACATTTCCCCAGGGGGAGCCTCCTGCACCCCCAGGGCAGGATGTGTCCCTGTGAGCCTCTCAGTTCTGTGGATAATTCCTTCTCTTTAGATGGCTTTGCACTCTGATCAGTTGAGCAGCAGCAGGTTGTTCTGTGTTCCTGGTGTACCCGCTGTCAGCAGAGGGTGGGTTTGGGGTTTTGGGGTTTTCCTCCCTTTCAGAAGGGATCCCAGGGCAGGTGAGGAGCTGCTGGGGCTGGCAGCCCTGTGTGAGTGCTCAGGCTCTCTGGAATGACTCCTTCAGGGGCACTGATGAGCTCCAGCCTCAGCACGCTAATTGGCCGCTCTGCTGTGCAGGGTGACCGCAGACATCCTTGTTTGAAGTGAAGTGTGGGGAAATTCAGGCCGGCAAGGAGACTCCCATTGAGCAAAGGCATTGACTCAGAAGCTTTTATTCCTTTTGCAAACCTTGCGGGTTCGTCTCTCAGAGACGGGATTGGCTCGGCGGTGGAGGCGATTTCCAGCGGGTTAACAACTGTCAATTTGTGTCAGAGCAGGGGGTGTCTCTGTCGGGCTTTCTGCTCCGCTGTCTCGGGGCTGCTGCACGCTGAAGAGCGCAGAGATGACAGCGTCAGCCTGAATTTGTGGCTGAGGCGGGGATGGAGGCCCTGGGGCAGGAGCTGGGGCTGAGGGGGGCTGCAGACAGGTCTGGATTCTGAGCTGGGAGCTCCTCAGCCCTGCTCACCCCAGACATCTCTGCTGTGCGGGGCTGCTCCTCCACGGCTCTGCCAAATCCCAGGGGAAACACCTCCACACAGGCCAGCCGGGGGTTTCCTTCTGAGCTAAACACCTGCGTTATTGCACAGGTGCCTTCTGTTGTGCTTGTGTGACGTGGGACCAGCCTTTCATTTATCCTCTCTACGGCTGAAACCTCCCACTCCTGTGCTGCTGTAGGGGATCACACACAGCACAGAATCCCAGAACGGTCTGGCTTGGGAGGCACTTGCAGGGTCATCCCTGCCCATCCCTGCCCCAGGCTGCTCCAAGCCCCATCCAGCCTTCCCCTGAGTCATTTGCAGGGGTGTTCCTCTTGCTGTGGGAAGTAGAGGACTTTTTTGGAGTGTGAATTTGTGCAGCAGCAGCAATTTGGTGTCCTGTGTGCTTCCCCCTCAAAACCCCAGCACCTTCCACCCTCAGCTTGCTCTCCAGAACGAAAACTCCACCTAACTCTGTACAGAGCTGGGACTGGCAGCCTGCTCCACCAAGCTGGTTTTAAAGACAATCATTCATTTCACCTTTCATTCCCCAAAGCACTCCTGGGCAGAGCAGCTTCAGTTCTCATCACAGCTGAAGGGTTCTCCCCCTCAATCTGGGTCTTGCTGAGCTCTTGCAAATAATGAGAACATGTATTTTTGTAGTTTACCAGACTCAGCGTTAGCCTGGAGAATTATTCAGCTGGAAAATCTATCATGAAGCTAGCTTTCTTAAAGAATGCATTCTGTTTGTAAATTGTGTTTGTGCAAATAGCCCTGCCGTGGAGGGGTGGGGTGCCCAGGGATGTGTCTGCACTTGCAGGGCAGCAGAAACCCCAGAGAAACCTCCCTGGGCGAGCAGGACGTGTCCCAGTCACTGGGGCTGCCCTGGCCTCATGCAGACGGGCAGGGGCAGCCAGGGTGCTGCTGTGCCAATGCTTTTGTGGGGAGAACAGCCCGGGGGCACTCTGCCCCTCGCTATAAACAGGGACGCTGCAAACACCCCCGGGACACGGCGGATCGTGCGTGCAGTGTCGGGACTGTCACGGCTGTCACACGGCCTGGAAGGGATTGAGAAACACTCACATCGGCACTTAAAGCGCATTTGTCCCTTTGTTAAATCCGGGAGGATTCTGAGCGCTGTGAATGGATGGGGTGCCCGGGAGGGCTCCAGCAGCCGGGCTCCCCAGTGCAGGGAGGAGTGCAGGCACGAGCAGGGTGTGCAGCAGCAGCAGGGAGCGGGTCTGTCACACAGAGCCCCCAGTTCCTGCGGTGCCATCAGGGCCGGCATCCCCCCGTGTCCCCCCGTGTCCCCCGGTGCATGTGCAGGGAGGCCGAGGTGTCAGCCTGCAATTCCTGCCTCAGCTCCACCTGCTCAGCCTGACCGGGCACCGTGCTGCTCAGCGGATCCCTCTGAACTGTGCCTGCTGAACTGTCCCTGAGCTGATCCCCCTGAACTGTGCCTGCTGAACTGTCCCTGAACTGTCCCTGCTCAACCAATCCCTCTGAACTGTCCCTGAACTGTCCCTGAACTGTCCCTGAACTGTACCTGCTGAACTGTGCCTGCTGAACTGTCCCTGAGCTGTCCCTGCTCAACCAATCCCTCTGAACTGTCCCTGAACTATCCCTGAACTGTCCCTGAACTGTACCTGCTGAACTGATCCTACTGAACTGTGCCTGCTGAACTGTCCCTGAGCTGTCCCTGCTCAACCAATCCCTCTGAACTGTCCCTGAACTATCCCTGAACTGTCCCTGAACTGTACCTGCTGAACTGATCCTACTGAACTGTCCCTGAACTGTCCCTGAACTGTCCCTGAGCTGATCCCCCTGAACTGTGCCTGCCGAACTGTCCCTGAACTGTCCCTGCTCAAACAATCCCTCTGAGCAGATCCCACTGAACTGTCCCGGAGCTGATCCCACTGAACTGTCCTGTCCCCTCTGAACTGATCCTACTGAACTGAAAATCCAATGTGGAAAGAAAATGCTGGGGGTTTCCATGCACATATTTATATCTCTGTGTGTGTGTGTGTGTGTGTAGAATGAGTAGCACCAAGATTTTATCACAGGTAAATGATTTGTAATGGAAGGAAACAGCTCTTTAAACCCCTGCTATTATGCCTGGAGGGAGCAGCCCTGTTTTCTGCTCTAGCAGAAGCAGTTTGCAGCAGGTCTGTGTCAGAATCCCCCGTGTCTGTGGGGGCAGGATGGGCAGAGCCTGACTGTGGGGCTCTGGCTCCCCTTCCAGCACAGGAGGTGAGGGCAGTGCCAGAGCTCAGCCCTGCCCTGTCTGGGTGGCTCATGGCATGAGGCTGCAGGAAGGGAACAGAATGGTGGAGATCAGCTGTGCTGATGTTCCTGCACTCCTGGTTTGGGTGGCTCATGGCATGAGGCTGCAGGAAGGGAACAGAATGGTGGAGATCAGCTGTGCTGATGTTCCTGCACTCCTGGTTTGGGTGGCTCATGGCATGAGGCTGCAGGGAGTGAACAGAATGGCTGGAATCCCCTGTGCTGGCTGCTCCTGCACTCCTGCCTGGCCAAGCAGGGCTGGCACTGACGGGCACCCTGATGCCCAGCATCCCCAGCCCAGCTCCATCCTGCCCCCGGCTCCTGGAGCTGCTGGAAGGTGTCAGGGGCCCGGGAACAGCGTTTCAGATTCCAGTCTGTGAATATTGATGAGGTGAAGTGCTTTTATGCTCGTGGGTAATTCTCTGCTCTTGTACACTCCCAGCATTTGTCAGCACAAATGGATACGGGCAGGAACGCTCCTTCCTTGGTCAGTTGGACTGGAAAACCCCAGAATCTTCCAAGTCAATATAGATAGACAGGAGCAAAATACACCCTGGGCATGTTCACTGCGATGTCCTGTGAAACAGTGCTTTTAATTTTAAATTGAAAATGAGGAATTAAGTAAGAAACTAAGTGGAGAGTGAGGGGCTGCTGATTGCTGAGATTCTCAGGGCTAGAGACCCATCCTCCAGCCACAAAAACCATGGGGCTGTGGCCTGAAATGCAACCAAGAATCTGAATTTTTGCAGATACTCTGTAGTGAATTGCCCAAGTGTGTTTACCCTGTCACCCTGCTCACAAAGGCAGGTGTTAAAAAACAGCATCTTAAAAAAGAAGGCGCACGCTGTCAAAGCTGGGGGTGCAGCTGAGATTTGTGTGAGTCCATTTGTGTAATCCATTAACTGTTATTACCCTGATCTTTGGCTGCTTCACTGCAGCCAGCAGGTTCCTCTTTCTCACCAGGAAAAAGGGGAAAAGAAAAAAGAGCTTCCTCTTCCTCCCAGGGACCTGTCCTGTCCTCTTCCCTGACATCAAATGTTCCCCTTTCTGTGGAATCTGTTGGAACTAAATGGCCACTGTTTTTAGATGGTTAAATAACTCCCTCTGCATTTTAATCTATTGATGATTTCTCATCTTCCTGTTCTCTGGGAACCCCTCTCTGCCCTGCAGTACATCCCCATGGGTTATTTGCATTTGTATTCATGTGCTCAGGAGGGGTTGAACATGCCGTAAATGCCCTTGTGTGAATCCAGTGGGAGAGGAAGGGGAAAAGGCAAGGAGGCCAAGTCTAGCCCATTGTTCTTTCCATGGACATGAAATTCCACCTGTTTATCCTCAGCGTGGGCCATGAGTGGGAAGAGGAGAGATTCTGCATTCCCAGCTCCTGGGGGTTGTGAGCCCCAGGTGAGGACGGGGTCCAGCCCCCAGGGGTTGGTGCAGGGGCTCTCTGATCCCCTCCTTCCCACTGCATGGTCCCAGAGGGATCCCTGATTTACTGGCACCTCACAGGCAGCAGCGGGGTCCCAGGGTGTGTCCCGGGCTGGATTCAGGTTTAGCAGGGATGAAGAACCTCAGGCTCATCCGGGCAGACTCTTTGACAGAGAGAGGGCTGAGCTGCCCTAGCGCCACCTCCAGCATCCCCTCACCTGCTTGGTAACGCTGCTTAGGGGGCTCAGAGAGGCATTGCCTTGGCCAAGTGCTGCCTGGTGGTTCTGGTGCCTTTTCCTTACTCCCAAACACGTCCCAGCTTTTCCCAGCAGCCCAGGATGCTGTCAGTGCCTCCCTCAGCCGTATGGTCCCGTGTGATGTATATAAATAAACATGTGTATATATAAATAAGCATGTAAATATGTATCCATAGATAAAGATGAATGTGTAAATACGGATCTCCTTCCACTGCAGCCTTGGTAAGAGGCTGTGCTGATGAAGATGATCATTCTTCTTCAGAAACTGTTGTGACAGGACAAGGAGAATGGGGTCAAACTAAATCAGGGGAAATTTAGCTTAGATACATGGAAGAAACTCTTCCCTGCAGGGTGGGCAGCCCTGGCACAGGCCCCCAGAGCAGCTGTGGCTGCCCCTGGATCCCTGGCAATGCCCAAGGCCAGGCTGGACATTGGGGCTGGAGCACCTGGGACAGGGGGAGATGTCCCTGCCATGGCTGGGGTGGGATGGGGGGAGATGCTCCCTTCCCACCCAAACCAGTCTGGGATTTTGTGATTCCTTTCTGACAGTAAATTTAATCCGTGATCTTTGAGGAGCTGCATTCCTGCATTGTTCTCTTCAGCAAAGCTGCTGTTTTCCACAAGCCGCGAGCGCTCAGAGGCACAAACACCAGCGCTCCGTCCGTTACCGTCGTTCACCTGCTGCTGTCCCAGTTTTACAGCTCTGGAACAATTCCGTGTGTTCGGCGGGAGGCGGGGGGTGAGGCACGGGTGGCTGTGCCGTGTGCGGGGTCCCGGGCAGCGGGGCCGGACCGGCGGGGGCAGTAGTACCGGGACCGGCGGGGGCAGCGGTGCCGGGACCGGCGGGGGCAGCGGTGCTGGGACCGGCGGGGGCAGCGGTACCGGGACCGGCGGGGGCAGTAGTACCGGGACCGGCAGGGGCAGTAGTACCGGGACCGGCGGGGGCAGCGGTACCGGGACAGGCGGGGGCAGCGGTGCCGGGACCGGCGGGGGCAGCGGTGCTGGGACCGGCGGGGGCAGCGGTACCGGGACCGGCGGGGGCAGTAGTACCGGGACCGGCGGGGGCAGCGGTACCGGGACCGGCGGGGGCAGCGGTGCCGGGACCGGCGGGGGCAGCGCCGCGCTCTGCCCAGCGCTCTGCACCGAGCGCGCTGTGACGGCCCCGACGGGCTGGAGCAGAGCAAAGGGCGGCTGGAAAACCCCGTCAGCCGCCCTCGTTCCTCTTCTGCCGTTTACTTTTCAGGAATTGCTTCTGAAATCCTTAGGATGCTGTTGTCACCCGCGAGCAGCATCCCCTGTCCCAGGGCTCGGGGGCACAGGGCAGCCGGCAGGACCCGCTCTGGTGCGG
The DNA here is from genome assembly GCF_028551555.1 of Melozone crissalis. Lineage (NCBI taxonomy): Eukaryota > Metazoa > Chordata > Aves > Passeriformes > Passerellidae > Melozone > Melozone crissalis. The sequence continues at coordinate 666,940 of NW_026535797.1, read as the reverse complement.
GGTGTCCCTGCCGCGGCAGGGCTGGAACGGAGGAGCCCAGGGAGCCCGGGACTGTCTGTCCTGCCGGCCGGGCTGCGAAGGGTTAACCCTTCCCCTGCACGGGGAGGGGATTCAGCTGCTGCTGGGGCCCGGGGAGAAGAGACGTGGAATGGGGGATGGAGATGGGACAGGGAATGGGGGATGGAGAAGGGACAGGGAATGGGGGATGGAGAAGAGACAGGGAACAGGGAATGGAGAAGGGACATGGAGAAGGGACAGGGAACAGGGAATGGAGAAGGGACATGGAGAAGGGACAGGGAACAGGGGATTCTCTCCTCTCCGGCCACTGGCAGGGCTGTTCTCTTCCCACGTGTGTTCCTTCCCCAGGCATTCCCGTCCGGCTGGCGCTGCTCTCCTGGCTGGGTGGGACATGGGAGCAGGGACACGGTGCCAAGGAGGGGGCACGGGAAGGGTCAGGGCGGCTGCAGCAGCACCAGCAGGCACCACGTCCTTCCTTCCTTCGTGCCGCCTCTCCTCCCCTGGGGAGGGGGAACTTGGCTCCCTGGTTATTAACTCGTCCTCTCAGAGTTTGTTGGATGAGGCAAATTTTAAATTCATCACGACCATCACCATATTCTGAGTGTTACCCAAAGCTGTTAGGGGAGTACTGCTTAAGGCAAATGAATTATTTGATGTGCGGCACAGCCTGGAGAAAACAGTACATTTAACATTTAATAAATTATCTCTTGTTTTTTAGGGAAAAAAACAGTAACTGGCTAAGCCTACTCAAACTCAGGCTTAACTGAGAGCTGCTTAACACATCCAAGCACAGCCTATGGAATGGAAATGCTGTAGATTTTGGGATTAAAAATCCCATGTGGAGGAGAGGATCGCAGCTGTGGTTAAACCTTGTGTTTATTTTATTCTGTAGGTACCTGCGCTGCTGGAGTTTGTAAAGCTATGGAGAAAACCCCTGGATATTGAAATTCTTCAACCTCTTCCTGCACTTGTACATCGACAGTGTTTTCACCCAGCACTGGGAGCTGCAGAAACACAAGGAAGGGATTTGGCCAGAGAAGTGTGGCATTTGAACCAGAGGGATGCAATGTTTTAAGGCCAAGGTTGTGGATGTTGATATCAGCATACGATTCTGTCATGGAATTGATTTAACAAGCTCCGATTCTACCAGATACCAATGCCAGTGCTGGCATTCTGGGATGAGCTGCATTTTTGCTTCTGCATTTCACGCCTAAACCAGTTCATTTTGAGTTCCACTGAAATACTTCATGTCTTGAAATACTCTATTCACTGCAGGTGGTGGCTGAGGTGACAAAGGGCGCGTTAGGAAGGGGCTTGAGTCCATCTCATGGCTCTTCATTGGGGATGTGCTCTTGCCCGTGTGTCTGTGTGTCTCAAATACCGGTTCTGTTTTCCCATTAACTTCCTTGATCCTGGGGGTTTTACGTACAAAGCCAATTGTACAGGACAGGCCTGTGTGTAAATAAGGGATTGTGCTTATCTATATGTCACTATAAATATGTATGAAGTTTTGTACATAGGAAAGAGAAAACGGCTCAAAGAATGTTTTCAGAACGGTGTCCTCCGTTTAAATGCACAGACAGGAGATTGCCATCCGTGTGCTCCCTCACTCTCCGGGAAGGGATCCCGCTGGTTCCGCTTGCTGTCTGCATCCCACCGGCTCCGTGAGGAGTTTGTGGTGGCCCGGAGCAGGGCTGGGTTCTGTGTGAGGAGATTTTGTTAACCCGGAGCAGGGCTGGGCTCTGTGTCAGGAGGTTTTTGGTAGCCCGGGGCCGGGCTGGGTTCTGTCAGGAGTTTTTGGTAGCACAGAGCAGGGCTGGGTTCTGTCAGGAGTTTGTTCCTGGCCCGGGCCGGGCTGAGCCGTGCCGGGTCTGGGCTGCTCCTCCTCACTCTGGCCCCGGTGCATCCCTTACAAACAGCGTCTCCAAGCCCCGGGGCGGCGGTGGGGCAGTGTCCCGGGTCCCTCGGTGCCCGGTGCGGGAGCAGCAGCCGGAGCAGGGGGTGCCGGGGCCGCCCCCCGCCCCAAACCCGCTGCTGTCTGTATGTGCATCAGGCGTGGACTGCTTGTTCCAGCTGCGGAGGATGCGGCTGTTATTTCCAGTATTCTGCTCTATATCTGTAGCCTTCAGTGATTCCTTGAGTGCCTTACGTGGCTTGTGGACAGAATTCCTGACCAGGAGGAGGAAATGCCCCTGGACCGCCGCCGGCTCCGTCGCACCCTGTGCCCCTGGCCGGCAGCGTGCACAGGAAGAGATTTAGCTTCGACTCAGGAAATCGCCGTGTGAATATGTGTATTAAACCCTGTATGATGTGCTGTACAGTTTATTAAAAGGGACTGCTGTAAACTTATGCAAAACGTAACACAGAGAAGATGGAGGTTTTGGTGCACCGGCTGGCGTGCCGTGACCCGTGTCCTCTAACCCTACTCCAGAATCATATCCCAAATACAGAACGCTGGGTTCAGTGCTGCGACAGCAACCGACAGCCCGAAAACAGGGGCTGGAGAGACCGACTAGAGAATTTTACAGATATTTTTGTATTGTGATTCCTATGATATATATCGAGAGACTTTCTATTCCTTTGTAAAATACATAAATTATTGTCAATTTTAATTAAAAAGATCCGTTTTAAACCTTCAAATTAGATGAGCTGGTTTGGGTTTGAGGGGATGGGGGAGCTGGGCAGTGTCACCGGCCGAGTGGGACACCGGGAGATGCCCGGGAGGGCTCGGGGGGGGCGTTCACCCTCTCCAGCGCAGCCAACCCCGCGCTGTCTCTGCCATGGCAGCCGCTGCCGGAGATGTCACCTCGCGCTCGTACGCGGGGCCGGGCAGGGGTGGATGGGCACCGGGCGGGGCGGGGGTCCCTGGGCGGCTCTTAACGCGGCGCGGGGCTCTCCTGGCCAGGCGGGCGGCGGCGGGAGCGCAGGTGCGGGGCCATGGCGGGGCGGCAGGAGGAGGCTCTGCCCGCCTGCTTCGCGGGGCTGGGCGCGGGCAGCCCGCGGCCGCGGCAGAAGCGCGGCGGGATGTTCTGCAGCGTGGAGGACGCCTTCGACAACAAGACGCTGAACTTCGCCTCGCTCGCTGCCTCCGGAACAGCAACACCCGTCGGGGGGCACCGCCGCGACACCCAGCCGGGACCGAGCCCCGACGCGGGACCGAGCCCCGGCCCCGGCCCCGATCCCGGCCCCGACCCCGGCCCCGACCCCAGCCCCGCCGCGGCCGCGCTGCCCCCGAGAGCTCCGGCTGCGCTGCCCGACGGCTGCCGGCAGGTAACGGGACTGCGCCGGGACAGGGGCCGGGGGCCTGGCAGAGACCGCGGCGGGAGGGCGAGCGGGGACCCGTCCGGCTGTCCTCCAGCCGTCCCGCCCCGTCCGGTCCCATCCCGCCCCGTTCCGTCCCGTCCGGTTCCGCGGAGCTGGCTCCGGGAGCGGGCTCCGGGTTCGAGCCGGGCGCGGTGCGGGGCCACCGAGCGGCCGCCTTTCCCTCGGGCTCGGCCCCGCTCGGCCCCGCTCGGCCCCGCCGGACCGGCTCTGCCCGCGGCCGGGCGCGCGGCGGGGCGGGCGGGGGCGCGCACGCAGGCGGGAGCGCGCGGCGGCGGGCGCGGGCACGCGGGACAGCCCCGCACACACGCGGCGGAGGCGGCGGCGATGTCGCAGCCGGGCAGGAGGAGCGGGAGCCGCGGCAAGGTGAGGGCTCGCTCCCCGCGGGGCGAGGGCTGCGGGGCCGCGGGGCCGCGGGCCGGGCCGGGGTGGCTCCGGCGGGCGGGGATGGAGCGGGCCGGGCGGGCTCGCACAGCCGGGGGGCTCTGGGGGCTCCTGCCCGCCCCGGGGTGAGCGCCGCCGGGGCCGTTGCCGCCGGGGCCGTTGCCGCCGGGGCCGTTGCCGCCGGGCCGTTGCCGGCGGTGCCGGTGCCGCGGGGCCGAGCCCCTGCCTGCCCCGGCCGCCCCTCGCAGCCTGCCCGCTCCGCTCCGCTCCGCTCCTCTCCGCTCCTTTGTTGCGCGGCCCGGCCGGAGCCCGGCGGTCCCGGCGCTTTGTCCCGGGGCCGCCCCGGGGGGACAAAGGCGGGCGGGCTCCCTGCCCCGCCGTGCCCCGGCTCCCCGTGCCACCGGAGCCGGAGATGTGCCCCGGGCACGCTGTCACCGCGGGATGGGCTCGGCACCGCGAGAGCATCCCGCAGCCGAGCGCTGCCTCCCCCCGCAGCCCGGGGTCCCCCGCGGCTCCCCCGGCGCCGGCCGCGCTGCGTGGGAGGGGATTCCCTGCTCCCGGCGCCTCCCGGCAGCGGCCGGGACAAATCCCTCGATTGCCGTGCTCTGTGTTTTGTTTGTTCTCTCTTGCTGCCTCGTGGCAGAGCTCCCTTGGGGAAAACCCGGCGGGTGCGGGAGCCAGGGACTCTCACATCCCAACCCCGTCACTGGGATGCGGGAGCGGATCCCGGGTGTGGGGCCCTGCCGCCGGGGTGGGGACGGGGTCAGGATGAGGGTGAGGACGGAGTGAGGATGAGGATGGGGTAAGGATGGGCATGGGGTGAGGATGGGCCCCACAAGGGTCTCCCATGGGGCAGTAACACTGAGGCCTCTTCTGATTGATGTTACGGGACAAGGGGAAACAATAAAGACAATAAATCCTTGACTGTTAAAAAGAAAAGTAATGCAATTCTGTAGTTTTCCCTTTATATGCCAGCGATGCTCTTTTAAACAAACCCCGAACTGTTTCTAGGCAGTTTTGCCTCCGGACCCGGCTCTTTGAGGGGCAGCATCTCCAGGCTGTGCTGCCGCGTGCTCAGGCGTCCCTCGGCTGGTTCTGTGCCCAGGCCGTGCTCTTTGTGTTGCCCATCTCAGCACTGGAAATAATTTTTCAAGCAGCACCAGAGAGCAGGAAAGGAATCCTCTGAAATTAGGCTGCAGCTGAATATAGACATCAGTGCTGCTGCTTCCTAAATTTTCTAGTTAAAGATTCTGGGTGAAGATTCTGCAAATCTGAAAACTGTGCCAGTGTCTGGCTTTGAAGTGAGGCAAGTCCTCGAGGCTTTATCTGCCTCAGCCGAGACTGTGAAAACGGATGAATGGCAATAAATTACCAGGTTAATGAGATGCACTGAGAAGCCTGGAGCTGAGGCAGCAGCACGGCTGGCTCAGCCCTCGGAGCCGGGGGTGCCCAGGGCTGCCGGGCCCAGCGATGCACCCCTGGCTCCTCCAAACGACAATTTCATATGGTTCCCCTTGCAAATGTGGTTGTAGAATAGTCTGGGTAGTCACTGAACTTGAGTGATTGCAGGGAAAATACTAAACCTAGACTTACTTAAACTTGGAATGAGTAAGGCGGAATCCAAACAAAAAAATCTTTAAAAAACTGTGGATTTTTTTTCCCATTAGGGTCATCACATTCTAATCAAAGGAGGAAAAATTGTCAACGATGATCAGTCATTTTACGCAGACATTTATGTGGAGGATGGCCTAATAAAGTAAGTTAAAAATTTATATTTGCTAATGTAATTTCTTAGAATGATGCAGTGCCTTGGGATTTGAACAAGGTTCTTTCCCGTCATTTTTTCTTTAGGAAAATAAAGGCAGCATTTTAGAGCAGTGTCAGGAAAGAGCTGCACTGGTGTAGCTGCAGCTGTAGAGACTGGCAGAGCACTGGCAGCCGGGGGAGCAGCCACAGGGGTCGTTTTGGCATCCTCACCTCAAAGCTGTTGCCAGCTGAGAGGAGATGTTGGTTTCCTTTGCAGACAGATCGGAGAGCACCTGATCGTGCCCGGCGGCACCCGGACCATCGATGCCCACGGGCAGCTGGTGATCCCGGGCGGCATCGACGTGCACACGCGGCTGCAGGCGCCCACCATGGGCATGAACTCGGCCGACGGCTTCTTCCAGGGCACCCGGGCGGCGCTGGCAGGGGGCACCACCATGATCAGTAAGGGGCTGTGCTCTCCGGCAGAGCACACGGGCCTGGAGTCCCTGCGGGGATGTTGGTTTGCCTTCACGGCACAGAAATGCCCGTTTCTGCTGGGCAGACCCAAACACCACAGAGCTAATTGGAGGTGTTGTGTACTGGGCAGAACCTCTTTCCCTTGCTGCACGTGGATGTTAAAAATATCTGTCTGCTCCTGCCTCACCTCATCAGAGAGCAAGACAGAAGAGCACTTTAAACACCTTTTATTATGTTTTTAACAGCTCTGCAAGTGTGGGGCGTTTTTGAGTTTCCCAGCTTTAAGCACAGGCTCCATTTCTGTGTAATGTAAAATAATTTTGCTCTCTGTTCTGTTCCTACTCCATTCCCAAGAAGCACTGCAGTGTGTGACTGCAGGACCAGTCTCACCAGTCCTGGCACAGCTCCCCAGCGAGCCCATGGCCAGTGCTGGAAGGAATGGGGGCACAGCTGAGGGAAGTGACGGGCAGTGGGGGCTGCCCATGGCAGCTGCCCCAGAGCAGAATGCTCACCGGCAGAGTGCTGTGCTGCCTGAGAGACGTGACAGAGCCATGCCTGGGGTTTGCTTGTTGTGCTTGTATCGCTTAGTCTGGGGGCTCCCTGCCCCCTGTCCCTCAGCAGCGCTGGGAGTGAGCCGGCACTGCTGTGTCCAGCTGTGTGGCCTGGGTGCAGTGCCCGATGTGTCCCTGTCCCCAGCCTGTGTGTCCCCACAGCAGCAGCAGCCGTGTGGCCGGGGTGCGGTGCCCGGCATGTCCCTGTCCCTGACTCCCGTGTCCCTGTCCCTGACTCCCGTGTCCCTGTCCCTGTCCCCGTCCCTGACCCCGTGTCCCTGTCCCTGTCCCCGTCCCTGACCCCGTGTCCCCGCAGTTGACCACGTGTGCCCGGACGCGGGCAGCAGCCTCCTGGCCGCCTACGAGCAGTGGCGCAACCGTGCCGACAGCCAGGCCTGCTGCGACTACAGCCTGAGCATGGACATCCCGCGCTGGCACGAGAGCCTCAGGGAGGAGCTGGAGGCCCTGGTCAAGGACAAGGGTAAGGGCAGAGGGACCCTGTGGGGTGGCAGCGGCAGCCCTGCTGTCCCCAGCACCCAGCACTGCAGGGTCACGCTCTGCCCGTGGAGCTGGCGCCTCCCTGTCCTTGGCCAGCCAGGAGAGAGCTGTGTATGGGGACACGGGCACCAGGCTCCTGCCGTGACATCTGGGTCTGTGCCCTCGCCTTTGGGCAGCCTGGTCACGGAAAGGGATTTTGGAGGCTGAAGGAGTAGGGCTGGACACCCTGACGTGGGCTGCCAGACGTACAGAAAATACATTTAAAGAAAAACCTCCGGGACGGGGCGTAGAGAAGGGAGCTCAGCTTTAAGCATTCCGCAGTGGTTCCGTGGTGCCTGTAACTCCCGTGCATCCCGAGGTATCTGTGGCACATGGCTGGCTGGAAAGCAGGAAAGTAGACCACGCGGCAGGGATTCATGCATTCATTAATACCTATTGCCGTGTTTGGAACTACACTTTCCTTCAGATATGCTAATGCAGAGCTAAATGTCTTCAGTGTAATTTGTAGTCTTGCAAGCAAGGATTTAATTGGCCAATTACCATAGAAATTCGCAGTGAATTTCCTATTAAAATGCAGAGTGGCTGAAGTGATGGAGCTGTTCCTTGGAACACATATGAAATACAGCTGTAATTTGATCATGGTTTGGTATTGCTTATTGCCTCTATCCATACAAAATACAGCAGCAATTCATAGAATCATGGAATGGTTTGGATTGGAAAGGACCTGGTCCCATTCCCTGCCATGGCAGGGACACCTCCCACTGTCCCAGGTGCTCCAGCCCCAGTGTCCGGCCTGGCCTTGGGCACTGCCAGGGATCCAGGGGCAGCCACAGCTGCTCTGGGCACCTGTGCCAGGGCCTGCCCACCCTGCCAGGGAACAATTCCCAATTCCCAATATCCCATCCCACCCTGCCAGGGAACAATTCCCAATTCCCAATCTCCCATCCAGCCCTGCCCTCTGGCACTGGGAGCCATTCCCTGTGTCCTGTCCCTCCATCCCTTGTCCCAAATTTAAGAATAAGCCATAGACGGAAGCCACCATTGGATGAAAACCAGCATGGGAGTGAGGCAGCTGAGTGTGCATTTGGAGCAGTCACAGAGGGTACCTAACCCCAAAAAGGGGTTTCATTTTGTGGTTCAAGTGCACCATAAAGTAGAGGTTTATTGTCTTTCACAACCCCCAAGCTTTGGGGTCAGTGGGGACATTTCCCACATCAGCCCTTGGCTTTGCTTTGCTTCCAGTGTAACCCTCTCCAGCACAACCTGGTCCAACACCCCTGCCCAGCCCACACCAGGGCAGTGCCAAAGGGACAAAGCCACACGTGTCCTTTTCTTTTCTCAAGGTGTGAACTCCTTCCTGGTGTTCATGGCTTACAAGGACAAGCTGCAGTGCACCGATAGCCAGGTAGGAACGCAGGGAAAGGCAGGGCCTGCCTCCGAGCCAGGTGGGAGGAGGCAGGGCTGAGCCGGCCCCGCTTGTCTCGGCAGATGTACGAGATCTTCTGCGCCATCCGGGACCTGGGCGCCATCGCCCAGGTGCACGCGGAGAACGGGGACATCATCGAGGAGGTACCGCGGCCACCGGGACTGGGGCTGAGCAGGGCCTGGGGGGAGAACCCCTGTCCCTGCTCCTGCTCCTGTCCCTGTCCCTGTCCCTGTCCCTGCTCCTGCTCCTGTCCCTGTCCCCTGTCCCCTGTCCCTGCCCCTGTCCCTGTCCCTGCTCCTGTCCCTGCTCCTGTCCCTGTCCCTGTCCCCTGTCCCCATCCCTGCCACTGTCCCCTGTCCCCATCCCTGTCCCTGCCCCTGTCCCTGTCCCTGCTCCTGTCCCTGCTCCTGTCCCTGTCCCCTGTCCCCATCCCTGTCCCTGCCCCTGTCCCTGCCACTGTCCCCTGTCCCCATCCCTGTCCCTGCCCCTGTCCCTGCCCCTGTCCCTGCTCCTGTCCCTGTCCCTGTCCCTGCCCCTGCTCCTGCTCCTGTCCCTGTCCCTGTCCCTGCCACTGTCCCCTGTCCCCATCCCTGCCACTGTCCCCTGTCCCCATCCCTGTCCCTGCCCCTGTCCCTGCCCCTGTCCCTGCTCCTGTCCCCATCCCTGTCCCTGCCCCTGTCCCTGCCCCTGTCCCTGCTCCTGTCCCTGTCCCTGTCCCCTGTCCCCATCCCTGTCCCTGCCCCTGTCCCTGCCACTGTCCCCTGTCCCCATCCCTGCCACTGTCCCCTGTCCCCATCCCTGTCCCTGCCCCTGTCCCTGTCCCTGTCCCTGCCCCTGTCCCTGCCCCTGTCCCTGCTCCTGTCCCTGTCCCTGTCCCTGCTCCTGTCCCTGCTCCTGTCCCTGTCCCTGTCCCTGTCCCTGCCCCTGTCCCTGCTCCTGTCCCTGTCCCTGTCCCTGTCCCTGCCCCTGTCCCTGCCCCTGTCCCTGCTCCTGTCCCTGTCCCTGTCCCTGCTCCTGTCCCTGCTCCTGTCCCTGTCCCTGTCCCTGTCCCTGTCCCTGTCCCTGCCCCTGTCCCTGTCCCTGCCCTGTCCCTGTCCCTGTCCCTGTCCCTGTCCCCTGTCCTGCCCCTGCTCCTGTCCCTGTCCCTGTCCCTGTCCCTGCCCCTGTCCCTGCTCCTGTCCCTGTCCCTGTCCCCGTCCCTGCCCCTGTCCCTGCTCCTGTCCCTGTCCCTGTCCCTGTCCCTGTCCCTGTCCCTGTCCCTGCCCTGGGAGCTGGAGCCCCAAAGCCTTGGAGGGAATGGGACCCTGTGTAGCAGCAGGAGCATCAGGGTGTCCTGTGGAATCATCAGTGCCCTCATGGATCTTCACATGTGGGTGCTTGAGTTCCCAAAAAGCACTTTGTGGATTGCTAAAGGATGACTGGCTGCCTTAAGTGATGCTTTATCCCGTTATCTGTTGTGTTTATGAGTTTGCTTGAAAAAATCAGGAGGTTTGAGGCTTTTGCAGTAATGTCTGTGACATGGGCAGCATTTAACTCCACCGTCAGCACTTGGGAATTCCTTGGTGTCGCAGCCTCTGCTCATGGGCCTTATTTTTCCTTTTTACCTGTAGAAAAGACAGTGTTGGCTCCAGCCTCAGATACACAAGTGGAGTTAGACTGGCAGTTCCTCAGGCTCACGGTCACACCAGCGCTCCGTCTGGTGTGGGAGTCAGGCTGAACTGAAAGCCAGATCCAATCCTTCAAATGGGTTTATTTGAACAAACAGGGTAAAGGCTAATTCCCACCTCCTGGGATTTTACCTGGAAACCTCAGCTGGCTGTGGAGCCAGGCAGCTCCTGGTGCAGCAGTGTTTCTGTCAGCTGCCAGCCTGGTGACACTTGAGCCCTGGGGACAAACCTGGAGGAGATCTGTGACAAGAATACAGACAAATAGGCACGCTCTAAGAGCAGGGGCCTCTAAAGGATCCTGTGGGATCTGCTCCCTGGTGTTGGATTACATCCTTGCCCTGGTGCCAGCTGCCTGGGAGGCTGCATGGCACAGAGCAGCAGAGGGACAGGCTGAGCTGTGTGCTGGACACCTGCGTTCAGATGCCACAGGAGGGACCTGGGACAGCCCAGAGCTCCTCTCAGCGTCCGTCACTGCGGGCTCCGTTTCCTCTGTGCCACTTGGTGAGGTGCAAAGGGACAGGAACCTTCGGGAGAGGTGGCGCTGGCTGCACCCCAGTGACAGTCACATCCCTGTGCCCATCCCTGCCTCCTCAGGGCTCCTGAGCAGCTGCAGCAGGCCCAGGTGCTGGGATCCCTGTCCCTTTGCTGCAGCTGGGGCAGCCTGGCTGTCAGTGCCCTCCTCCAGAGCCTTCTGAGGGGTGGCAGGGTCCCGAGGTGCTGCTGGGGCACTGCAGCTGCCGTGCAGGAGCATTTCTGCAGCACAGGACAGGTCTCTGGCAGGTGGCCTGGGGAGTGTCCCGTGTCCCACCTGCCCTCTGGCCGGGGTGTGCCATGTCCCACGGTGCCCCAGGGGGCTGTGCCCATCACTGACTGCTCTCTCCTTCCTCCTCACCCTCAGGAGCAGAAGAGGATGCTGGAGCTGGGGATTACAGGCCCGGAGGGGCACGTCCTCAGCCACCCCGAGGAGGTAACGCCACCAGCCCTCGCTCCAAGCTCCAGACCCGCCGTGCTGAGGGGCTGGGACACCTGTGACGTGGGACACCTGTGACGTGGGACACCTGTGTCCTGGGATCCCTGTGTCATGGGACATCTGTGTCCTGGGACACCTGTGACATGGGACTCCTGTGTTGTGGGACACCTGTATCATATTCTTGTGGGATGCCTATGTCATGTCCTTGTGGGACACGTGTGTCACGTCCCTGTGGGACACGTGTGTCGTGTTCTTGTGCCCGCAGGTGGAGGCAGAGGCCGTGTTCCGTGCCATCACCATCGCCAGGCAGGCCAACTGCCCCCTCTATGTCACCAAGATCATGAGCAGGGGGGCTGCAGATGTCCTGGCTCAGGCCAAGAGGAAAGGTAACACTGGCCTGCACAGGCAGTCACTGAGCCTCTGAATCCAGCCAGGAAGCTCATTGTGACCGTGAGCTCTGAGGAGCCCTCATCTCCTGAGCTCCCCCTCGCCGAGGGCGCTGAGGCTCGTGCTGGTTTCCATGGTAGGCTGTGCCAGAGCTAATTGCTTGGAGCCGGGAGGATTGGATGTGTTGGAAGCTGTGACACTTCCATCTAGGCAGACACAGCTGAGAAACGGGGAATAATCCACTTGTGATGGTTTGGTGTGAACTGAATGAAAGCAGATGTGGAGCAAGCTCCAGATGGTGGCTGGGGGTGGAGTGGGAAGGGCTGGATCAGTCCTGGGGGAGCAGGGTGGAAGGGGGAGCACAGTCACCGCTCCCCGGCCCGTGGCTGCCAGACAGAGCCAGGTTTGGTCTAAAGGAAGGCATGACAGCCCGTAGGAATGCGTGCCTGGTGTAGGGAGGGGACAGACAGATGCAGACCTTGCTTTGGCAGTGTCTCCCCGTGGCCTGAGCTGACGTGAAGGATGAGCGGGGCTCTGAGGCTCTGAGTGCTGCAGGAGGGAGTGAGCTGCTGTGCGTGCCTGTGCCTGGGCCGTGCTGCCCTGACAGCCCCTCGCCCTGCAGGTGCCGTGGTGTACGGGGAGCCCATCACAGCCAGCCTGGGCACGGATGGCTCCCACTACTGGAGCAGAAACTGGGCCAAAGCCGCCGCCTTCGTCACGTCCCCGCCCGTCAGCCCCGACCCCAGCACGGCCGAGCACCTCAGCACTCTGCTCGCCAGGTGGGTGCCGTGGCACGCCCGGGCACAGCTGGGCACAGCTGGGCACACCTGCCCTGCCCGGTCTGCATCCCGCCCACGCCCACCCGATGCCATTTGCAGCACTGGCATGGCTGTGGGGCCCGAGCCCACTAGCCTTTGGTGCCCACGGGCTGCCCAGCAATGGGGGCTGTGCCAGCCTGGGGTGCCATCAGTGCCCCCTCCCTGAGCCCTGCCCTGTCCCTTCCCAGCGGGGACCTGCACGTCACGGGCAGTGCCCACTGCACCTTCACCACCGCGCAGAAGGCCGTGGGCAAGGACAACTTCACGCTGATCCCCGAGGGCACCAACGGCGTGGAGGAGAGGATGGCCATCGTGTGGGAGAAGTGCGTGGTACGTGCTGCAGGGAGCTGCGCCTGGCTCCGGGCTGTCGCTGCCTCGTTAGTGCAGACAGCCGCAGCAGTGACGCTGTCTAGACACTGCTGCAGCTTCAGAGAGCTGCCAGCGACAGGCTGAGACACACAGCTGCCTGCACGGTGTCTGCAAAGGCTGCCGAGCGGGGACCACCCTCCGCTCCTGCTCAGCCACCAGGGAGTGTCTGCAGCCCTTTCTCCCGAGGGTGGTGAGGTGCTCCTGTCCCTGGAGGGTGGATGGGGAGGGGGTGTCTCTCCCGTGGGACGTGACTGTGGCCATGCTTCCCACTGCCAGGTGACCCCAGGCCCCAGCAGGCTCCTGTCACCCCTGTGTGCCCGGCAGCAGGGCTGTGACCCGAGGGTGGCATCAGTCTGTGTCCCTGCACCCAGTGCCCACGTCCCTGCTGGCAGCATCCCTGGGGAGCTCCGTGCTCCATCCCACAGAGCAGGTGTCCCTGTGCAGCCTGCAGGAGCTTGGGAGCCAAGCCACCCTGAAACCTCTCTGAGATGGGCTTTGTTCAAACAGAAATACAACTTCTCTGAAGGTGACCAGTGAAGATGGTAAAGAAATAGCACGGCTTGGGTTCACTTCCAGTCTTTCTTCACTGGGCTGTCCTCAGCCCTCCTCAGTGATCCTGAGATGCCTGTGCAGGAGCTGGAGCCAGCCAGTGAAGGTTTTGTTTTCCAGAGACTTCAACCTTTGGAGTCCAAGGAAAATAAAACCTCTCTGTCATATCCTTTGTCCCACAGGGACAGTGCTCATCCTCACATCCCCTTCCCTGTAAGCACAGCCCTGTGGCAGAGCAGACCCTCACCCACATGGGCACAGGGCTGGGGGCAGCGGCTCCTGCCAGGGCACAGCCATGGGGAGGGACCTGCCCCCAGCCCTTGTTCCCTGGGATGTTTCCCCTCCCAGGTCCCCGGGAAGATGGATGAGAACGATTTTGTGGCAGTGACCAGCACCAACGCTGCCAAGATCTTCAACTGCTACCCCAGGAAGGGGCGCGTGGCTGTGGGCTCCGACGCTGACCTGGTGCTCTGGAACCCCAAGGCTACGAAAATCATCTCAGCAAAAACCCACCACTCGGTAAAAGACATTTTAAATCAGTTTCTGGGGCTGGTCTTACTGTCAGATCTGGAAAGCAATGTATGTCCTTAGCTAGATCGGATCATTCAGCACGGGAGGAGTTCTCTGTGTGGGTACACTGATGAAGGACCATGCATTTGCTTTTAAAAATAGTAGGAAAATATTCTTTTATTGCTGTAAGGGTGGGATTGGTACTGAGGGACCACTCCAAGACAGCTGACATCTGGCAAGGAAATATTGAGGTCAGTGTATTTGCTGTGGACTAGAGAAATGTAGGTGCTGAACTGAAATATTGAACTATTGCTGAACTGCAATGTGTATTAGTTGCAGTTTAATACGTATTAAACCATTGCTATAGTTTAATATATAATGGTATTAATCTTAATACAAAATCTAAATATTCCATAAAGAATATATAAATAATATAATAATATAAATATATTTTAATAAAAGTAGTAAACTATTGTTGTAGTTTAATATGATTTGTTTTAAGGTTTATTTTCTCCATTCCAGTTTGCTTGCCATTGGAATCTTGTAATTTGAAATATGGGGAGTTGGTTAGTTCTGACTGATGGTGCATGAGGAGCAATGTACAAAAATGCGGGGCATTGTTGGCCTCCTCTTCAATCCTGCAGGCACTGAATATCAGGGTTTGCTTTTCCAGAATGTGGAGTACAACATATTTGAAGGCACTGAGTGCCACGGGGTCCCAACCTTGGTGATAAGTCAGGGAAGAGTTGTCCTTGAAGATGGAAATCTGTGTGTCACCCAGGGCTCAGGTCGCTTCATCCCTAGGAAGACCTTCCCTGACTTCGTTTATAAAAGGATAAAGGCAAGAAACAGGGTAAGGAGAGTTTTATTTGCCATAATCCCTTGTTTTGATCGCTATCTCTCAGCTGTAGTGTATTGGGGCCGCTGTGCTGGCAAACCTGCAACAGCAGCAGGAGTATTATCAATGCCGTTTCTTTCTGTGTGTAACTGCCTGGATGTCAGTCAAGAATTCTTAGTATTAGAGCTAAAAATGACAGTTTTATTAGCCTATTACAATGTTACAAAGCAAAAATATGAGTTCTTTGTATTGATGTAGAGGGAAGAATTCCTCTCTTACCTGTGCTAGAGAGGTTTCTGTTGCTGTATTCTCAGTGTCTGCTCTGCAGCTTTTGGAGGGGTAAGGGATGTACATCCCATAGGTGCTGGAATACAGTAAGATAAATGTTCCTGTGTGCTGGCACAGCTGTTTAAAGAGACACAAAGAGATGCAAATATGTAAAGAGCTTCGTAGCAGCTCTGTCCTCCTTCCGTTTTCCCTGTGCTATTGCAGACACTGTAATTCTGCATCTTACAGAAAGGCAGAGCAGGAACCAGTAACCCAAATACGCTGCAGAGGCAGGAGCCCCAACTCTGGTGTGCCCCAGGGTGTCTGGGGTGCCTGGAGGGCAGGATGGGGATGTGCCAGCTCCCTGCAGGGTGGGAATGGGGCCCAGAGAAGGTGCAGATGCCCCATCCCTGGAGGTGTCCAAGGCCAGGCTGAAAGTCCTTTGAAGACCATCATTCTCCCTGGGCTGGGCAGCTGTGCCAGGGCAGCCGTGCCAGGGCAGGGTAGCTGTGCCGGGGCTGGGCAGCCGTGCCAGGGCAGCCGTGCCCTCTCCATGGAGGAACGTTCCCGTACCCAGCCCAGTCTCCCGGCACAGCTGGAGGCGCTGCCCCGGCCGTGCTGACGCCGTTCTCCCCGCAGCTGGCCGAGGTGCACGGCGTGCCCCGGGGCATGTACGACGGGCCGGTGCACGAGGTGCCGGCCAGCGTCAGGACCGCGGCCCCGCGCGTCGCACCCTGCGCCGGCAAAGCCGCGGCGCCGCCCGTGCGCAACCTGCACCAGTCCGGCTTCAGCCTGTCCGGTACGTGGGGCCAGCAGGGCAGGGGCACTGCTGCAGGGCTGGGCTGGGCGGGGGCGCCGCTGCAGGGCTGGGCCACGGAAACCTCAGCTGCGTGCTGTGGCTGCAGCCCGGGCACCGCGTGCGGCGCGGAAAGCGCTGGAGTGTTCCACGGTGTTTCTGTCAATGCACAGAGCCTGCTGGGGGCTCTGTTCCCAGGAGCCAGAGCAGGCAGTGATTCAGCACCATTTGTGCTGCAGAAAGCTGCCCAGCAGCTGTTGGGAGCTTGGAAAGCCAATGCTCTGCCCTAAAATCACTTCCATAATGGTTTTTAGCTGGTTGGATCACATGGGTCCCGTACTGTCTGATAAATGTTACCAGTCTGCACATTTTATTATATACAGAATTTATTTCTAGGAAAGCCACTTATAAATCTTCCAGAAAGAAACAATGAAAAATTAAGTTCAGCCAAATATAGCCACTCCAAACTGTGCCGTGCTCACAGAGTGTCCAAAACGGCCCATAATGAAATTGCTGGTATTTGCTGAGGAGATGTTGTGTGGCTGTGGCGTTTCAGCGGCGGCACTGCCGCTCTCTGCTCCCCGCAGGCTCCCAGGCCGATGACCACATTGCGCGGCGCACGGCGCAGAAGATCATGGCCCCGCCGGGCGGCCGCTCCAACATCACCTCTCTGTCCTGACCCGGCCCCGCGCCGGCCCCGCCGCCGCTGCCAGGCCGGGGCCGCGCTCGCCAGCTGCGCCAGCTGCGCCAGCCCCTCCCGCTAGGTAGAGTAGAGCGACCCCCGAGGCAGCGCTCCCGCTTGGGCTCCCCGCGCGTTCCCTCGCTAGCTGCTAGGAAAGCCCTTCCCTCCTGTGCATGCCCGGCCCCGGGGCTGCGGGCCCGCGTGGGCATGAAGGCGCGTCCCGGCTGGATCACGCTCCTTGCCAGCAGCTCCACTGCCCGCTCTCATCCAAGGACTTACAACGGACGAGCGCTGCCGCGGTTTCCAGCCAGAGCCCTCCGCCCCGGCCGAGCCTCCAGAGCCATCCCCAGCCCGTGTGTCCCTCTGCGGTCGCAGCTCAGGGACAAGTGCAGCCCCGTGCCCTGGGACAGAGTGGTGCTGCCCCTCCAGGACCTGGCCATGCCGTGGGCTGATGTCCTTCTGTCAGCCTTGTTTTCTAAAGATCATTTATACGGTTTTTTAAGAACTGATTGTGAGTCCAATACCAAATACCGGGACTCGTTTGGAGGCCAGGTGCACGCAACACACTTTTTTATAAAGATTATTCTAGCCCAGGTATTACATTTAAAGGTGTGTACACAGAGTGAACCTCGGGCTGCAGAGCCATGCATGTACATCCAGGAATGGCTTTCTGTTCCTGTCTGCTCCTTGCTTGGAATAAACTTGGCTGGAAACCATGAAATGGTAGAAGTGGTTGATCGACCCGAGTCCATTTTGTTGTTTTGTTCCTTTGAGTTTTTCTGGTGAGGCTGGGACCATCCCATCGTGACGTGCAGGTTGCTGTGCTCCTTTTGAGGGGGACAGGCTCGTGGTGGCAGCGTGGGCAGAGTGCCTCCCTTCTCCTCAGCCGTGCTCCCTTGGTTCGCACATGAACCCACAGCTCCAGGAGTGGGGCTGGCTTCCCCTCTGCCCACACTGGTTCCAGTGCTGGTGAGACCTCATGGCATGACCATGAGACACCGATCTCCCTGGCACTGCCAGCCTTGGCTCTCCAGCTCTGTCTGAGCCAGGCACGAGAAACACAGCCGGGGTTGTGGTGGCACAAGCAGGGATCTGATTTATGGGTGGGGGCTGGAGCCACACATGGCAGCTCCAGATACATGACTCCATGAATTAGGAATGAAACCACAAATATAAACCAGGGAGGGATTTATTTTTTTGCTGGGGGTTTTTTGATTATCTGATATGACCTACATTTCACAGCTTAGTGCTGCAGTAATTTCTGTGCTAAGCACATGGGAATGTATTTGTTTGGATGCTTTATATTTAATTTTAAATTTAATTTAATTTATTTCATTTGTTGATTTTCTGATTTTCCCTGAAATTGCACCAAGGCAGTTAACATCTAGTGGAAGGTATCCCTGCCATGGCAGGGGGTGGAATGAGATGAGCTTTAAGGTCCCTTCCAGCCCAAGCTATCTATGATTCTATGATCTCTTTTTGTCCTGAATAGAGCTTAAGTTACAGCAGTGGGAAATCCATAAGGAGTGGGAAGGATGGAAGTCACAGTCTGATGGCAGTGACCTCCCCAGCACCCCAACATCCATGGGGTGCCAGGGACACCCCAGCACCCCGAGCTTGTAAACACTTGGCCAAGGAGGTTCTGAGCTCCCTGTGCTGCCGATGTCCCCTTTCCCACAGCTGGCCTGGTTGGTGCCAGTGAGGGCCCAGCAGAGTCACTGTCCCTCTCCCACATCACCCGGTTCAGGTCCCTCCGCCCTGTGTGGCAGCCCAAGGCTGACGCCCTGCCAGCCGTTCCCTAGGGAGGGAAGGTTTGCATTCATTCCCTCTGTCAGGGAGCTGCAGAGCCAGCGCAGCTGCCCCAGGCTGCTCCCAGTGCAGGACAGGGCCAGCAGCATCTCTGCAGCTCCCCGGTGCCAGGAGAGGCTGAGCTGGCAGGGAACCCCCCCGTGGCGCCCACGCCGTGTCTGCCCCTAATTCCTTTGGACAGCTTTCCTGCAGGCTCTGGGTCAGGGACACGGCGAGACGCGCACTGCCCTTGACTGGCAGCACAGCCCTGGCTCTGCAGAGGCTCTACAGAGCTTGTGTCTGCTGTGGGGATGGGCCCCAAGTACCTCAGCACAGCAGTGCTGCTCAGGGATGGACCCCAATCCCCTCGGGACAGCAGTGCTGCTCAGGGATGGACCCCCCCAGTCCCCTCAGGAACGCAGTGCTGCTCAGGGATGGACCCCAACTCCCTGAGGATAGCAGAGCTGCTCAGAGATGGACCCCAATCCTCTCGGGACAGCAGTGCTGCTCAGGGATGGACCCCAATCCCCTCAGGAACGCAGTGCTGCTCAGGGATGGACCCCAATCCCCTCAGGAACGCAGAGCTCCTCAGGGATGGACCCCCCCAGTCCCCTCAGGAACGCAGTGCTGCTCAGGGATAGACCCCCCCCAATCCCCTCAGGACAGCAGTGCTGCTCAGGGATGGACCCCAACTCCTTAGGGAACAAAGGAGCTGGCAGGCAGGCACTGAGCTACCCCCGTGCTTATCCCTGGTTTCCATGCTCACTGTGTCTTTTCTGTTTATTTTTATTTTGCACAGCTTCCCACTGCCACAGGGCAGGGTCAGGCCCTGGCACAGGTGCCCAGAGCAGCTGTGGCACCCCTGGATCCCTGGCAGTGCCCAAGGCCAGGCTGGACACTCGCTCCTGGCCTTGGAGCACCTGGGACGCTGGAAGGTGTCCCTGCCCATGGCAGGGTGGAACAAGCTTTAATGGCCCTTCTCATGCAGACCACTCTGGAATTCTGTGGTTCTGTGATTTCCCTCATGTCCAGCGCCCTGATCAGCAGCAGGATCAATTGCAGCAGGTAAGAAAGACAAAGCTGGTTGGTGAGGGTCATTTGTCCTTGGCAAATTCCAGTTGTCACTGTTTAGGGTTTAGGCACAGTGGTGATGGCACAGGGCTGGCAGACACTGAGCTCTCCTGGCTGCTGTGAGCATTTCAGTCTCTCAGTGTCCCCTGCCCTGGATTTCAGGGATTTTTTGGGTTTTATTTTCAGATTTCCCTGTGTGTGGGAAGCTGCCCTCACTCTGTGACCCTCACCTTTCCCCCTGCAGTGCACAGCCCAGCCCAGCAGGTACCCTCGGTGCCTGGGGACACCCAGGAGGGTGCAGAAGGGACGAGTCCAGGCTCAGACATGGACTGTCTCAGCCTGCACTGCTCCTCTGAAGTGAGCAGCATCCCTGGGAGCTGTGTCTGTGCTGCCACCAGCGAGCAGCACGGTACAAGCCAGATAAATCATTCCTGCACTGAGGGCATCAAAGAGAGAAAGCAGAGATCTCCTGACACTTCCAGGGGTGCTTTTATTGAGGTTAGGATACAAAATCCGGGGCTGTGTGGGGAAATACCAAACCCCTGTGAGCCGTGGCTGTGGAAATACCAAAGCCTTCTGTGCTGCAGCGAGGTCGGGTCCTGCCCTGTGCCCCCTGCCCCTGTGCACGGATGGCAGCAGGGCCAGAGTGGGCACAGCTGTCCTGTGACGGTGTTCACAGGGGTCCAGAAGGCTGATTCATTATTTTATGATATATATTACATTAAAACTATACTAAAGGAATAGAATGAAAGGTTCTCCTCAGAAGGCTGGCTAAGCTAAGAATAGGAAGGAATGCTAACAAAGGCAGCTGTCCCAGACTCTCAGTCCGAGCCAGCTGACTGTGATTGGCCATTAATTAGAAACAACCCCACCAGACCAATCCCAGATGCACCTGTTGCATTCCACAGCAGCAGATAACCATTGTTTGCATTTTGTTCCTGAGGCCTCCCAGCTTCTCAGGAGGAACAATCCTAAGGAAAGGATTTTCATAAGAAGATGTCTGTGACACTGTCCCAGGCCAGTGGCCGTGCCTGGGGCTCCCATCCTCACTGGGATCCCAGCCCAGGGTGAGCAGGCACAGCTCTCCAGGGAACACACGCCCTGCCTGGCACCGAGAGGGGCACACGGAGCGCCTGGGGCCGGCTGTTCCCCTTCCAGCACCTGGTTCTGAGCTGGTGGTGGTCCCACAGCTCCCGTCCCACCCAGCTCTGTGCCAGCTGGCAGCGTCCCACCAGCCCTGGTTCCAGCTGGGTTCCTGAACTCCAGCGTTTGGACGCTTCCCTGCATCAATACCCTGGGAATGACACCAAATCCTTGGCAATGTTAAAAATACACATTTATTACTCCACATGTGCAATGGCTTCCGACAGTATCTGCAAAAACACAGCCTGGTCATAACTTAAATATTCTGTGATGTGGTAAAATTGTCATGCAAGAAAATTACAGGAATGTATTAACATAAAATACAATGATATATTTACATATATCTGCACTGAAATAGTTTTTAAAAATACCCTCTCAAGGCAGCAGGATTTCAGTCCAGGGTCAAGTCCATATTACTGGTATTTTTGCTATTATTTTATTACTCTTAAACTCTTTTGGCAAGCTCTGGAGTAATAGAGAATTGGCAACAGAAGAAACATCAGGACCTGACCTGCCATTTGTCTTATGCATAAAATTCCCAGTGAAGGCTGTGGAATTCAATGCAAACACTTAAAAATATGCAACTTTGCAAAACTTTGTAACACAACAGAGATAAGAAAACAATCTCATGGCAAGTGATTAAAGGAGAATAATTCATAGGTGCTGTAGACTTTTCACAGCAGATAATGGCACACACCGTATAAATCTGTCATACAAAAAATACAGGTATTTAAATATTTATGTACAGAAAATTCCTGTGTTCTGGCTGTGGTGGAGGTGCAGCCCAGAGCTGTTGGTGACACCTTCCAAGCTGGGACGTGGGACCAGGGCTCTGTCACGAGTTCACTGTGAGGTTTGCTCAGCAGCAGCAGCAGCCAGGGCTCAGCCAGAACAAGGGCACCACCACGGGCACCACCACGGGCACCACCACGGGCACCACAGCCATGCCCAGCCCAGCCTGTGCCAGGGCCAGGGAACACCCAGGGGAGTGGCACAGGGAGCAGAGGGGATCAGAGCCCAGGACTGCATTGTGGATGGGGTGAGCCAGGCGTGGGGCACCGTGGCAGGAGCCACAGAGATGTGCAGGGCCAACAGGACTGAGCTGGGCTCAGCTGGCACTGGCCCATACAGGGACACGGCAGTGGGGACACAGGAGGGGCCCAGAGAGGGGCACGGGGGGCAGGAGCACTGAACCCCTCCACAGGGGTTCTGACAATGACAATAACACTGAGCTGCTGGCACTGATGTTCCTGTCAATTGTCCCTTTTCCAACTGCTCTTTTCGTGCCATTTCTACTGCAGGGACTGAGTGCAAACAGGGGGCAATGAAACCTTGTCCCCCACGGGCTCCGGTGAGGTTATGCCCAAATATTATTTATGACCAAAACCAAGCACTTCAGCGCTGTGTCCTGGTGTCACTCCCAGCCAGCACAGTGACCACAGCTCCGTGTGCTGGGGCTGCTCTCAGGGACTCGGGTCCAACAGCGTCCCCAGCACAGCCCGGGGACGCATTGCTGGGTTCCAGGGTGCTGCCCAGGCAGCCAGGACCCACCCAGAGTGTTTGCCCTGGGCAGGAGCCGTTCCCTGGCACCCCCAGAGGCTCTCCTGGTCTGTGCCGGGTGCTGCTGTGTTGCACAGAGCACTGGGGAAGGGGAGTGCTGCGAGGGGAATGGGTGAGTGACAGAGAGAGGGCTTGGGCTGGGGAGGCTCAGTTTGAGAAGCAAGCCAGCTCCTCCCCACACACACCACCCCCACCACACTCGTCTCTTGTCCTAAGGAAAGCAATGAAAACATCGATTACACACGTCCTGTAACTGCCAACACCTCTCCTGGCCTGACAGCTTCTGGCTGAAGAGGATGGATCTTCATCACTCATCTGTGGGATGGTTTGGTCAAAAAATCAGCACTGCTCCTCATCGTTCCAATAGTCCAAAATTTTGCTGTTATTTACAGGAAGTTTCTAAATAGTGCAACAGAATTCACTGTAAAGCCCTACCCACAGTGCTGGAGTAAATCACCTGTAATTCATAACTCCTGAATAAATACATGGCTTGAGCCTCATCTGCTGTGCCAGGAGAGGGCTGGTGTTGCAGCTGAGGGATGTGGGATGGAGACAAGGTGAGCACAGAGCCCTGGGACAGAGGACCAGGCTGCCCGTGTGCAGAGCAGGGGCTGCTCAGCGCAGCACGAGCCCCGCACACACCTGAGCTCTGACAGGTGAGACAAGGTCATTGGGCCTCCCTGGTACCCAGCAAAGAGACTGGAAGTTACTGGGGGCAGAGAGGGCAGGTTCCCCAGCACAGCCTGGGATCAGGGCCAGGGTAGGTGCCCTCCTGCGGCTGGGAGAAGGAGCAGGAGGACACAGTGATTTCAGCACTCGGTCAATGACTGGCCACAGCCCCTGAGCCTCATTAACACAGCTCCTAACGAGGCACGGGGTGTGCCGGACCCACGGCCGGCACCAGGGACCCCGGGCCTGACAGCATCTCCTGGCTCTGCCCCGAAAATAACCATGCAACTGGAGCCAGAGCTGCAGCTCCCCTCCTCCTGCACAGCCCTACAGACCTCACTGAAAACACGTCTCTGCACAAGCGCAGCCACACACCGATTCCCACATAAAACTGTGGGAGACACACACGCCGTGCCCTTGCCTGTGGAAGATCATTTTGTACCATTCTGCCTTTCTGGTTTGTTCATGGAAACAAAAACCGCAGCAAAACTGGTGCTGACAGAATCTGATCTGTTAAAAACGCCTCCCATCCGTTCCTGCATTAGGAATGCCCAGCACCGCAGCCTGCAGTGCCTGGCACAAACAGCTGCTGGTGGCTGATGGTGACTGTGGTCCCACCACACACCTGGAGCAGTCCTGTGGCACTGCAGGGCTCGGGGTCACAGCGACCACAACCCCTCCCTCTGCAGCAGGGTCAAGAGCCAACACAGCGAAGGACCTGCAACGAGAAAGGCAACACCCACAGCTGCAGCAAGGGAAGATTTCCCGTCTTAGTAAGAAGTTAAGACAGGTATTGGCAAATTATGTACAATACTTGTACTTTACACTGAAAATAAAGTAAATCGAAGGGTGAAATACAATATTTCTGTCTTTCATAACCAAGCAGCCTTGCAAGGCCACCCACTCTGCCTCCAACAAAACCTCAGCCTGTGATAAACTGTGTCCTCTGAGCCTGGGCACATGGAGCCAGACCCTCCAACCCATCCCACAGCTCCTCACTGCCTGCAGCAGCCACGTCAAGGAAGAAAACATTTTAAATGCATCTCAAATACACATTGAACCATTACGCAGCCCCTGAAGAATCCGTGGAGTGCACACAAAACATTTATTTGCCTTGAATCTGAAGGAACTGACAGGTGACACAGGGACAAGGGGCTGCCTGGGACACCCTTGTGCTGCAGGACCCAAGCAGCTGGAGGCTCCCAGGAGCTGGTGCCAGAGAGCCCCGGGGCTGCACAGGGATTGCCCATCCCCAGAGCAGCATTTGTGAACAGGGGGTGCCAAAGCCAAGCTCACACCCCTCTTTGGCCTTCCTCCCTGCTCCTTGTCTCTCCCCGTGGGGCCCAAGGACATGGCTTCGTTCCGTGTCCTCTCACTGCATTAAAAACGTGTGGAGCAGCAACCTGACACAAAAACAGAAAGACTAAATAAGTTGATCTCCTCCTGACAAGTTGCATAGGCCGTATCTTCCCCGACAGGCAGCCATGGCCGGGGCTGGCCATCCATGGCCGGGGCAGTCCTGTGTGAATCTGGCTCCTGGGCTGGCCATCCTTGGCCCGGGCAGGGGCAGTCCTGTGTGAATCTGGCGTGCTGCAGCTCTCAGGGGCAGCTGGGCTGGGCTGGCCATCCTTGGCCAGGGCAGTCCTGTGTGAATCTGGCGTGCTCCGGTCTCAGGGCAGCTGCCAGTGCTGTCCAGCGGGCTCGGGTGCTCGGCGCACCTGAGGGCAGGTGAGGGCGGCGGCCGGCCCCGGCCTAGCTGCTGCCCGAGGAGCACACGGAGCTGCACATGTGCAGGGGCTCGGCCTCGGCCTCCTCGGTGGTCTCAGAGGCAGACACGGACTCGCTGGGCTGCTCCTGGCTCCTCTTTAGCCTGTGGGAGCAGAGGAACAGGAGTTACAGAGCTGTCCCCAAGCTGTCCCCCACTCCCTGCTCGAGAGGTGCCTAAGGCACAGCCACGGAGAATGGAGTCCTCCCAGAGCTCACACACGGGTCACGACAGAGCCCAGAGTATCAGCAAACCACACTGGCCTGCTCTGAAATGCCCCAAAGCAGCCTGCAGGGCTTCAGCCCAGCCAGACCTCGGCCACGAGCGCCCACAGCACAGGCAGGCTCCTGCCAAGCCCTGCTGCACAGAGCCTGCCCCACGCTCTGCTCACGGACCCAACTGCCCCAGCCCTGGGGAAGCCGTGGCTTTCATCCAGCATTTCACTGCCTCCTGATTCCCACCAGGGACTGCTCCAACCTGAACGATCCTGTGAATCTATTCTATGTGTTAAAGAGCTCCACAATCATTGAGTCCAACCCTCCTTGCCTTCATTTCCCAAAACATCATCTGCTGAAAGCAGGATGGGTGAGCAGGTGCCGCGGGGGAATGGAGGCAGTCACACACACGTGTTAAATCCCAGAAGTCTCTGTACAGCATATTTTATTTAATGGCGCTCAATAATCCTTGATATTGCTTCCCACTGTGGCTGGAGCCACTTTTCACACACAGGCAGACCTGAGCTCCTCTGCTGACACCAGTCACCTGGGGCTAAGCCGGCAGCAAGGTGCTCGTGGCTGTCAGCCACTGGCACTGATTCCTAAGGGAAGTCAGAAAAAGGAGTATTTTTCCATAAAAAACACCCCACACACTCACTTCTCTCTGTTGAAGATGACAAAGTCCTGCTGGATAGCTTCAAGGCATTCCTGGAGATAGTCATTTTCCTATTGAAGAAAAACAAAACATGCATAAGCAGCCCCATCTGCATCTCACTGCTGCCTGCAGCCCCCAGCTCTCCCAGCTGTGTGCAGGAGCCTCCAGCTGTGGGCAGGAGCCCCCACCCCCCTGAACCTCAGCCCAACAGCTGGAGGCAGCAGGGCTGGTGCCTGGCTTTCACCAGGGGCTGGTGCCATCCATGGCAGCAGCTTTCCATAAAACACAGATCACACCGTTCCTGACATAAACATAATTCATTTCTCCACGTATCCTGTATTTTGGGAGTGCTGTCAGCCCAAAGGGAGCTCGGGGAGAGCCCAGCACACAGCCCACGTGTGGGAGTCCCTGCCAAGGCACACAGGGAGCTGCTGCCTTGTGCCCAGCCTGGGGCTGTGCAGGGACAGAGGCTGAACACACCAGACCTCTGCTGCTCATCTCACTTCCCAAAGTACCCACTACTGTGAAAGTCTGATCAAACTCCCATAAGAGGATACGTGGTTGTTGGAATGACTCCCTGGGCAAATGTTTTCATCAAAACAAACCCATGGCTCCGGCGGTGCGGCAGTCACAGCTGCAACACGCGCCCAGATCCAGCCTCTCCCAGCTGCACGTTGCCCCAGGGAGCACATACAGACTGCGAGCTGTCTTTGCTGTTGTCCCTTGACTTGTTCTTGGCGAGCCTCTTCTTCTTCTTGTGCAGGGGCCGTGACTCCAGGATCATCTCCTCCAGCTCGAAGGTGGGGTCGCAGTGCAGGCGGCCCTTCTGCCAGGACAGGGGACACACGGGGTGAGGCACGGCAGAGACCGGGACCCCCTGCCCCTCGGCAAGGCTGCTCTCACAGCGGCCCCGCAGCCCCTGCTCGCACAGGACGGGTCCCCACTCACGTTGGGGACGAAGGCCGGCTCCACGCGCTTCTCGCTCACGTCGCTCCACACCACGCCCGAGAGCTGGGCCGAGGCCTGGATGTGCGCCAGGCAGGAGAAGCGATGCTCAGGATTCACCGTCAGCAGCTGGGGAGGGAAAAGCTCTGCTGAGACAGCGCTGCAGAGAGCGGCATCGCTGCCAGAGGAGGAAGGCAAGGCAGCCAGCAGCAGCCTGCACGGCCAGCTGCAGGGCTCAGCCACGCCAAGGAGCCTTTCTGCTGGGGGAAACAGAGAACTCACTGCAGGAAAAACACCCAAGAAAACGTTCTGCAGGCACCCCAGTGCTCGGGGGGGACATGGGGGTCCCCTCCTGGCTGAGGGAGCTGCTGGCACACACCTGGTGAGGCTGGATTCCCTGGCAGCCCGGCTGCCCAGCAGATGGCAATGCAAACCCACCGAATGCACCGCCACAGCCTCTGCCAGCAACTCCTCATTAAACTGAATCTAATTATGCAAATTGCCCACCCAACATTAACTCATATCAGAGGCACTTATTTGCTGCCGGCAGCAGCTGCATCTTTCCTACAACAAACTCACCAGCTACTTTTCAGAGTTCTCAAGCAAGCCAGAGCTAAACCAGCTGCCCAACACATTCCAGCTTTCTGCAGCAGCAGCACGAGGAAAGCTGCAGAGAATTCCACAGAGCTGGAACCCCCAGCAGCTCCCACAGCCCTGTCAGACCCTTCAGCCCCAAAGAACAAGTGAGAGGGAGCAGCCAGTGCTGCAGTGCAGCTCCACCTCAGCTGCCATCCCAGCCAGAGGTGCTGCCTTTACAGGTGACACTGACCATGGAGAGGATGGGGTGCTGGAAGGCACAATTCTAGCCCAGCTGGGAATCTGACTGTCACACCAAAACCAGACTTTTTGATCCCCTTGCTATCAAACATCATGCATCTTATTACAAAGATAATAAACACACAGCACACATAATTAATCATAGGGTCCCAGACTGGACTGGGCTGGAAGCTCACCTTGCCATGGCAGGGACACCTCCCCCTGTCCCAGGTGCTCCCAGCCCCAGTGTCCAGCCTGGCCTTGGGCACTGCCAGGGATCCACGGGCAGCCACAGCAACAATTCCCAGTTCCCAGTATCCCATCCATCCCTGCCCTCTGGCACTGGGAGCCATTCCCTGTGTGCTGTCTCTCTATGCCTTGCCCCCAGTCCTTCTCCAGCCTCTCCTGGAGCCTCTTTAAGCACTGGAAGGGGCTTTAAGGTCTCCCTGGAGCTTCTCTTCTCAAGGCTTAACATCCCTAACTTTGCCAGCCTGTGTTTTGTAAATTACTATAATTACTCTTATTATTCACTGTTTATTAATATGCTGATAATTCTCCAGCTAGTCCTGCCTGCACAGCAGCTGCCATCCAACCCAAAGCCTCCCCAGAAGGACAATCCACCCAGCAATCCACGCAGCTGCACCCCAGCAGGGCCCTCACCTTGCGCAGCAGCGCGACCATTTCCTTGGACCAGGCTGAGGAGTACTGCACGCTGACGGTGCTGAAGAGCTGCACCAGGGACTCCACGGGGTTGTTGGAGTGGATGTCGTACGGCCTCTGGGGACAAGAGCACAGGGGTGAGGCGTGCCCTGTCCCTCCGGGCCAGCCAGAGCACACACGGAGGGCCGGGACGGCCGGAGCCCTACCCAGCCCCGCAGCAGCTCGTAGGCCATGATGCCCAGGGACCACCAGTCCACCTCGAAGGAATAGCCCGTCCCGCCGCTCAGGAAGGAGTGGAAAATCTCCGGGGCTGAGCAGAAAGGCACAACACACAACAGGTTATTCATTGCTCTCTACTCCGGTAGCTCATGTCAGTCAGTGCGCGGCGCTTAGGGTGATCTTCCTGCACGGCTGCCCCAGGGCAGGCTGCGTGAGGCAGGGGAGCAGCAGCTGTGTGCCTGCCCTCACCGGGAACTGGGGCGGCAGCCACCTGCAGGGA
Source organism: Melozone crissalis (assembly GCF_028551555.1). NCBI lineage: Eukaryota > Metazoa > Chordata > Aves > Passeriformes > Passerellidae > Melozone > Melozone crissalis. The sequence continues at coordinate 638,880 of NW_026535797.1, read as the reverse complement.
CAGCCCTCCCAGCACAGGACAGCACAGCCACGGGCCCCAGCAGACACCGAGCGCAAGGCTGGAGCCAGAGAGGGATGGGGAGCGCAGGAGGAGGAGGCTGGATGGGATGAGGAGGGCAGGGCAGGATGGAGGGGACTGGACAGGATGTAATGCAGAAGGCAGGATGGGACAGTCTGGGCCGGGCCGGGCCGGGATGGGATGGGATGGGACGGGACGGGACGGGATGGGATGGGATGGGATGGGATGGGATGGGATGGGGTGACATGCCAACCCCGATGCCTTCTCATTGGGAGTTCCCCTTCTCAAACAATTGGGCTCTGCTGAAGCACTTGGACACGAGCACCAATGTCCTGAATTAACTGCAGGGCCCTGGCTGGGGCAGCATGTGCTGAGCACACAGAACATGACACAGGCACGAGAGCAGTGATTGTCTCTTACCCATGTACGGCTTTGTCCCAGCCAATGCTGTCGCTCTTTCCCCGTCCCTAATGATGGTTGCAATATTAAAATCTGTTAAATGGGCATGACCTTAAATAAAGACACATTTTAAGAAGGAATTAATGGCAGTGCAGCGTCAATGCAGAGTCAGAACACATTTGTTTCATAAGCTTCTGCCCTCAGACAGGGTAGCACAGACATGGGCAGGTCAGAGTCAGATCCCATGGATCCCAAAGGTTTCCCAGGATTTGGGCTGGCCAGGTGATTAAAGGGTAGGCAGCTTTGGGTTTTGATTTTGAATCACACTTGGATCTAGCCAGCAAGCCCCAGCAGCTTCAGCACTGGCCAAATTGCTCTGGCCAGAAGCTACAGGAGTGAAAAAGACACCAGAGAAACACAACACTATCATAGAACCACAGAATGCTTGGGTTGGAAAGGACTTAAAGATCGTCTCGTTCCAAGCTCCTGCCATGGAGCTTCCACTAGACACGGGTGCTCCAAGCCACTGAAACCATTGAAGTGCAGTGACTCCAAATTCCCAGGGCTGAAGTTGGGCTGACCACAGCACACTGGACAGGCCAGTTGGGTGACCCTCTCCACATTAAAAAGCACAGGGATGTTCAGGCAAACATGATCCAGTAAAAGCAGAGCAGCTTTTCCCACACTTTCCCCAGATAAAAAGATATCCAGTACCCAGGACAGAATCTGTCCCTGGAATGAATGAGGGAGCAAACAAAGAGAAGCAGATTGATCCTACCTTGTTCATCGAGGAGGATGTTGTCTGGTTTTACATCTCTGGGAAAAGAAGGAAGATTACAGCAGATGGAATCTCAGTCAGACCAGGGATGAGACTCAATGACAAAAATCCTGCAATTGTTTGTCTATCAAAAGTTAGGAACAAATTAAACAAAAATATTCTAACATAAGGCAAGAAATAAGGACTAGAAATAAGGACTAGAAATAAGCACTTCCTGGGCAACTTGGTGAAAAACTGGAAGGATCAGACTTGTTTAGGAAGGAAAGAAATTCCCAAGGAAAAGGAATAACAATACTGGGGATATTTGTGTGAATGGATGGCTTTAACACCTGCCCTGAAATGTTCAGTGCCCAGTGAAGCATCAGACTCCCTCTCTGGGTGGTGGAGGCAGGACCAGCAGCCAAGGGGGATCAGGAGCAGCACCATGAGCCAGCCCAGGGCAGCACCATGAGCCAGCCCAGGGCAGCAGGGCAGGAGCAGCAGCATGAGCCAGCCCAGGGCCGCAGGGTGGGCAGGAGCAGCACCATGAGCCAGCCCAGGGCAGCACCATGAGCCAGCCCAGGGCAGCAGGGCAGGAGCAGCAGCATGAGCCAGCCCAGGGCCGCAGGGTGGGCAGGAGCAGCACCATGAGCCAGCCCAGGGCAGCACCATGAGCCAGCCCAGGGCAGCAGGGCAGGAGCAGCACCATGAGCCAGCCCAGGGCAGCAGGGTGGATCCAGCAGGCCCAGCAGAGCTGTGGAGTTACCTGTGGATGATGTGCTGGCTCCGCAGGTAGTCGAGGGCCAGCGCCATCTCACAGATGTACAGTTTGACTGTCTCCTCAGTGAACTGCACGTTCTGCTGCAGGTGGTAGCGCAGGTCACCTCCCAGGAGCAGGTCCACCACCATGAACATGTCCTCCTCGTCCTGGAAGGAATACCTGCAGCACAGGGGAGCGGCTGAGCCTCCCAGGGCTCACAAACCCAGCCAGGCTTTTCTCCTCTGCTCATCACACAGCACCAGGGAGAACTGCACGTGGCCCCACCAAGGGCACAGAATCCCAGAATCGTTTGTGCTGGAAAAGCTCTCTCAGACCTTTGATTCCAACCATTTCCAGCACTGCCACTACTGCCCACGTCCCCAGCTGCCACAACCACATGGCTTTTAAATCCCTCCAGGGGATTTAGAAGCCATAGGGACTCCGCCACTGCCCCAGGCAGCTGTGCCAGAGCTGGGCAGCCCTTTTGGATAGAAAATTTTCCCTAATATCCACCATGCCCCTGCCCTGGCCCAGCCTGAGGCCGTTCCCTCTGCTCCTGTCCCTGTTCCCTGGAGCACAGCCCGACCCCTGGGCTGTGCCCTCCTGGCAGGAGCTGTGCAGAGCCACAGGGGCCCCTGAGCCTCCTTTGCTCCAGGCTGAGCCCCTGCCCAGCTCCCTCAGCCCCTCCTGGGGCTCCGGCCCCTTCCCAGCTCTGTTCCCTGCCCTGGACACGCTCCAGCCCCTCAAGGTTGGGCCCAAAACTGAAGATGTAGCTTTGCTGCTTGCACCTTCACAATCAAGCAGGTCCAGCTCAAGATGCTTGCTTGTTTTGTAAATCAATTCCTACACTAAGCAATGTTTCCCTGAAAGAGATGAGTACCCCAGGTAATGTCCCCCTGCTCGCCTCGTCACTGTCCCTGAGCAGCTGTGCCATGTCAGCCCACCAGCACAGAGCTCAGGCTCTGCCAGCCAGACACTTGAGGAAAACTTCACATTTTCAACTGCAAACAATCTCATAAAACCTACTTAAAATATCTCAGCCTATCTTAAAGATGAATTGGAAAACACAACTGCTAATTTAACCAGATAAACCAGGAAAAGAGATTTATATTTACTGTGGAGTAAACCGCCTCTCTAAATCTGCTGTGGGTCCCACGGGAGACTGACAGCAGTGGGGATACACCAAACAACGCTCATTGTTATATTTGGTGACTGCACTTCCAAGGAAAGAGTATGTGGGATTGTATAATACTTATGAATCACTCACTTCTGCTCCCATCTTAAATGCAGGTTTATTCTAAAATTATGAGACTAAAGGGTTTGCTACGAGAACAAGTTCTCTCCAGAATTTCTCTGCTTGTCGGGAAAAACATTTGCAATCGCTAAGAAACCGAAAAATATCAATATTAACTCAATTGGCTATTCTGGAGCAATGGATCAACAAAACAAATGTGACACATCACCCACTTCCATCACTTTGGGTATAAAACTTCCCCAATTTTTTGAAGTCTCCCCCTCCCCACCAGGCTGGCTCACATGCAGCACTGCAGGAGCGGAGGGGACCCTTCGCTGGGCAGGAAGGCTGAGAAAGGACAGATCACTGGAGCAGGGGGTCCCAAGGCCTCTACCTAGGGCTCACCCCAAACTAACCAATGACACTGGGATATAATGCTCTGCTTTCTAAAACTGTAAATTAGTTTTTCCTGCAAAATTTGATAATGATGTGTCTGAGCTCCAAAGGAATGTGTTTTATTTGGCCAGTGAGTGTGATGCAAAGTGCACCAGGGGATGCTGGTGGGCTTAGGGGTCGATGTGGTTGTAGGGCAGATGAGACAGACTGCAGCCTTCGGCACTGCCTAGACAGGATACTTTTCCCAGGCATTGCCAACTCAAGCTATTTGCTAGATTTCAACCTGATCTTAAGAATGTTTTTTAAAATTAGATGTTGCTCAGTAATGAGGATATTTCTGCCAGTGCACACAGAGTGAAGTTATTATTGAGCAACTTGAAATGCCAGTATTTGTAGTGATCTGACGCTGAAAAAGTTATGAGAGCCCCTGGGATTATCGGGTGCGTGGCTCTGCGAGGCTGGGGAGGGGATGGGGGGGAGCTGCTCACCAGAGATTGACCAGGAACACGTGCTCGATCTCCTGCAGGATCTCCAGCTCTCGGAACACGTTGCGCACCTCATCTCTCTCAATGCACTGCTGCTTGTTCATGTACTTCATGGCGTACATCTTCTCTGTGTCCCTCTTCTGCACGATGCACACCTGGGCCAGGAGGAGAAAACAGTCAGGAGCACGTCCCACATGCACATCTGCTGCTCTGGGAGCTGAGAGCACTCTGCTCAGCACCTCACCCCCACACATCCCTGATCCCTGGGCGGGCACTTGTACCTACGGACAGCAGCATGCCTGCTCTCGGTGCTGTGCCCAGCTGGGGAGTGCGTGCGCTCTGCTCCAGCCCACTGCCCATCGGAGGCTGCAGCTGCCTCCAGGGCATGACGGCTGGTCCGGAGAACTCTCCAAAGGGACAGCGCTTCCAACAGCTGTGTGGGAGCTGTGAGACACCTCCGGGCTCACTGCATCCGGATGGAAAGCAGCGACAGGCAGCCACAGGGTTCCGTGCCAGCCTCGCTGCCCCGCTGCTCACAGCGCTGTCTGCAGGGTGGCCCTCACCTGCCCGCACATCGCTGGGCTCCCAAAGGGGAGAATAATCCCTTTGGCAGCAGAGAGAGACCAAAATGCAAACTGGTTACAACAACAAAGACCTGGCCTGGAGGGATACCCACGTCTGTCCCCGGAGCCCTGCTCTGCAGCAGGCACAGAGCTCCTGGGCCAGCACGGAGCCCCCGGGCCGGCACTGAGCCCCTGGGCTGGCACCCAGCCCCCAAGCTGACATGGAGTCCCTGGGCTGGCACCAAGCCCCCAGGCTGACATGGAGCCCCCGGGCCTGTCCCCGGAACCCCTGGGCTGGCACGGAACCCTCAGGCTGACATGGAGTCCCTGGGCTGGCACCGAGCCCCTGGGCTGGCACAGAACCCTCGGGCTGACATGGAGCCCCCGGGCTGGCACCAAGCCCCCAGGCTGACATGGAGCCCCCGGGCCTGTCCCCGGAAACCCTGGGCTGGCATGGAACCCTCAGGCTGACATGGAGCCCCTGAGCAGACATGGAGCCCTCGGGCTGGCATTGAGCCCCCGGGCCTGTCCCCGGAGCCTCCAGGCTGGCACTGAGCCCCGAGCCCCTGGGCTGGCACCGAGCCCCCGGGCTGGCACCGAGCCCCTGGGCTGGCACCGAGCCCCGAGCCCCTGGGCTGGCCCTGCCGCTCCCCTCAGCTCTGCTAATGACACCTTCATTACCAAGGTGACTGCTTTCCCGAGAGCTAATTAGCTATCACGGTAACTCTTTCTAAATTACTAATGGCATGTCTACATCTGCTATAATTATGCCTGCCCTCTGTTAATTATCAGCCCTGGCGGTAATTAGGATGAGCTGGATACGCTCCCTGGGCAGCTCGGCCAGGGTGAGCAGGCAGAGAGCGGGTCCTGCTCACACTGAGTGGAACACGGAAAGGGAATTTCTGTGGGTGGCAGGGAACCGAGACAGGTGGGAGCCGCAAGCGCTCCGCGCCTCTACACGCTGCCACTAATAACCATGTGCAAGTGCTAATGGTGCTCGGTATAATATCATCAAGGACACGCTGCCGCCAGGAGGTGACAAAATAATGGGTGGTTATCGTTAGCCTGATATACCCCCTAATTAGCGATGCACAGGAATTACCGCGATTATTTTCCGCCGTCGTTACAACTGCGGTGAGAGCTGAAAATCAGCTGTTGCCATCACTCTCTGCACACCTCAGAGCTCACGACAAGGGCACCTTGTGGGCAGAGTGACCCGAGCTGTTTCCCTGCATCTGGACCCCTCCGGTGCCCATGGGCGAGCAGAGCCCTTCAACTCCAGCTGCCACAGACTGTTCCAGATACAAAACATAAGGGAAAACCTTCTTCATGCAAACTTAATAATAATAATAAACGACCTACCACAATGCACACCACCGGCAGGATCCAGCCCCTGCCTAGAGCAGGCTGAATTGGTTGTACGTTCAACAAACCAGGCAAAAATATATTTTATATATTCTTTGAGCAGCAAAGCCCTAACAATTTTCCTTTAAAACATGGTCATTGCTGTAGAACTGCTCTGAAAACAATCCAGTCCTCTGGGTAACAGCCATCAAGGCGCTGAGCAACATTCTCCCCTGATGTCAGCTTATTCCACATTATTGCTGGAAGCTCATTAATTTCTAGGTCCTTTATTTTTTAGGATGTGACTTGCTGTACCTTAATGAGTATTACATGTTATTCTGATGTCATTTGTCTCTTGTTTCTCCACAGTGAAAATGGGAGCCCAGCATAATAAATGAGAAAATGATGAAAACTTCATGTACTCTGTAATTATGATAAACAGTTTTCTGCAATGGAACAGCATCACCTCTCCGCAGAGCAGCACCAGTTCCGGGCACTCTGGGAATGTTTGTTCTCTGATTTCTGCAGGAAAAGTGGCTGTCAGCGGAGAGGCTGCCCTGCAGCTGAGCCCGTGGCGTGAGCGGGGGCTGCCCCGTGCCCATGGGGCAGCCTGAGGGCACAGCGAGCCCCAGGGCCCATGGACACCTGGGCAGGGCACAGTGAGCCCAGGGACAGCTGGGCAGGGCACAGAGAGCCCAGGGACAGCTGGGCAGGGCACAGTGAGCCCCAGGGACAGCTGGGCAGGGCAGAATGCGCTCCATAGCCCAGGGACAGCTGGACAGGGCACAGACAGCCCCAGGGACAGCTGGGCAGGGCAGAATGAGCCCCAGGGACAGCTGGGCAGGGCAGAATGTGCTCCACGGCCCAGGGACAGCTGGGCAGGGCACAGTGAGCCCAGGGACAGCTGGGCAGGGCACAGTGAGCCCCAGGGACAGCTGGGCAGGGCACAGACAGCCCCAGAGACAGCTGGGCAGGGCACAGAGAGCCCAGGGACAGCTGGGCAGGGCAGAATGTGCTCCACGGCCCAGGGACAGCTGGGCAGGGCACAGACAGCCCCAGGACAGCTGGGCAGGGCAGAATGAGCCCCAGGGACAGCTGGGCAGGGCAGAATGCGCTCCATAGCCCAGGGACAGCTGGGCAGGGCACAGACAGCCCCAGGGACAGCTGGGCAGGGCACAGACAGCCCCAGGACAGCTGGGCAGGGCAGAATGAGCCCCAGGGACAGCTGGGCAGGGCAGAATGCGCTCCATAGCCCAGGGACAGCTGGGCAGGGCACAGACAGCCCCAGGGACAGCTGGGCAGGGCACAGTGAGCCCAGGGACAGCTGGGCAGGGCACAGACAGCCCCAGGGACAGCTGGGCAGGGCACAGGAGCCCCAGGGACAGCTGGGCAGGGCACAGTGAACCCCAGGGACAGCTGGGCAGGGCAGAATGTGCTCCACGGCCCAGGGACAGCTGGGCAGGGATGCTGTGTCTGCAGCACAGCCACCACCAGGTACTGATCACATCACACCGCTCTTGGTCGCGGTCTGACTCGGTCAAACCAACACCAGGAGCAGTGCTGGTGCTGCCTGGCTGGGCTCAGCCACTCGGTGCCCCTGCCACAGGCAGCGACCACTCCTAAAGTGCCCCTGCTTACAGAAATGCATCAGTGTGTTTGTGTCCCCCAAAATGGCAGTGACACAAAACATATCTTTTTCTTTTCGTGCTTCTCTGTTCATGCATCAGTTCCTGGGGAAGGAATAAACATCTATTTGGTCTCAAGTCATGAGTGCGTTTTTTAAATTAATCCATTTTCAGGCAAGACTACAATGCAGAGCAAGGCAAGAAGCAGAAATGACTGTGTCCTCGTTCTGCACATTGCAGCCACACAAAGGCAGCGTTTGGTGGTTAAATACAGCCATTAGGAGAACGAGTGGAACGGAGCCAGCCCTGCGAGGCAGGAGGCGGGCAGCAGCTGGGAGCGGATTGCTCAAGACACGGCACATAAAAGCTTTCCCAGAGCCCCAGATACCCGGGCATGTGTGCAGCTGCCCATCGCGCAGGGACGGCTGGAGCCCCCAGCCAGACTGCAGCCAGGACAGGGACGGGGGACACCCCGGGCCCCTTCACCCCCGGGCTGAGACAGTGACAGTACCTGTGCTGTCACAGTGACAACACCTGTGCTGTCACAGTGACAATATCTGTGCTATCCCAGTGACATCACCTGTGCTATCCCAGTGACAGTACCTGTGCTATCCCAGTGACATCACCCGTGCTATCCCAGTGACAGTACCTGTGCTATCCCAGCGACAGTACCTGTGCTGTCACAGTGACAATATCTGTGCTATCCCAGTGACAATATCTGTGCTATCCCAGTGACACCACCTGTGCTATCCCAGTGACATCACCTGTGCTGTCACAGTGACAATATCTGTGCTATCCCAGTGACATCACCCGTGCTATCCCAGTGACAGTACCTGTGCTATCCCAGTGACAGTACCTGTGCTGCCACAGTGACAGTACCTGTGCTGTCACAGTGACAACACCTGTGTTATCCCAGTGACAATATCTGTGCTATCCCAGTGACATCACCTGTGCTATCCCAGTGACAGTACCTGTGCTATCCCAGTGACATCACCTGTGCTGCCACAGTGACAGTACCTGTGCTGTCACAGTGACAACACCTGTGTTATCCCAGTGACATCACCTGTGCTATCCCAGTGACATCACCTGTGCTATCCCAGTGACAGTACCTGTGCTGCCACAGTGACATCACCTGTGCTGTCACAGCGACAACACCTGTGCTATCCCAGTGACATCACCTGTGCTATCCCAGTGACATCACCTGTGCTGCCACAGTGACAGTACCTGTGCTATCCCAGTGACATCACCTGTGCTCCCACAGTGACATCACCTGTGCTATCCCAGTGACAACACCTGTGCTATCCCAGTGACAACACCTGTGCTATCTCAGTGACAGTACCTGTGCTATCCCAGTGACATCACCTGTGCTGCCACAGTGACATCACCTGTGCTATCCCAGTGACAGTACCTGTGCTATCCCAGTGACATCACCTGTGCTGCCACAGTGACATCACCTGTGCTGCCCCAGTGACAACACCTGTGCCATCCCAGTGACATCACCTGTGCTATCCCAGTGACAACACCTGTGCTATCCCAGTGACATCACCTGTGCTGTCACAGTGACAACACCTGTGCTATCCCAGTGACAACACCTGTGCTGCCCCAGTGACAGTACCTGTGTTATCCCAGTGACAATACCTGTGTTATCCCAGTGACATCACCTGTGTTATCCACCAGTGACAATACCTGTGCTGTCACAGTGGCATCACCTGTGCTATCCACCAGTGACAACACCTGTGTTATCCAGTGACAATATCTGTGCCATCACAGTGACATCACCTGAACTGTCACAAAAACAACACCTGAACAGTCACAGAGACAACACCTGTGCTGTCACCCCAGCTGGCAGCTCAGCTGAATCCCTACCCTTCCCAGCCTGGCACACTGCCTCCAGCGGGCTCTGCCTTTTCTCCTTTAGAAATCAAATAACTTCCTGCCCTGCTGATTCTGAAGGAATTCATCAGGCTGAAATCCCCACTCAGATGAGAGGTCACCTAATCATTTGCCCACATGTCCTGACTTAGCCCTGCTATCCCGGGACAGCAGAGCGTTCCTGGGCTCAGACAGAGCCACTCTGGGCAGGATGCGTGCCGCTGGTAAACAGTGGGGATGGCTCTCCCTGGGCTGCACAGAGACCTTGCTTCCTCCTGCATTTGCAGAGGTCGCCCAAAGTGAAGGCACTCGTGGCCCCTGAGGGACGTCACCGTCACGGCTGGTGACAAACCCACAGCTGACTCAGGGATCTGTCTTTGGGTCTGAACTGGGAGCATCGGGTCTCCTTCTTGAATTTCTGCTCCTTTGCCTTCTGCCTCTGTAAGACGAGAGCGATGCCCTGAAATCCTCCCACACACAGACACTGTTGACTGCGGCTGAGCCACGGGGACATTTCAGCGTACAACCTGGATTTCACTCTTTGTTTTCAGAGCAGAGGCAAGGCTCAGAGTCAGCCAACACTACACACCTACATCAAACACCTTAATCCCCCCCAGTTCTGAACTGCAGCCACTGCTCTACTTTATAAAAATGCTTCTTTGCAGTGGTTGCACCTTGCCCACATATATTGATTTCTCCTCCAGCTTCTGCTGGGTGTTTATCCCTCCCTGTTTTCCCCAGTATCCACAGAACTGCCATTTACCAGAAAGACTGAAAATTGAAATGAGGAGCATTAACATGAAATTGCCCATGGCACCCAGAAGCATCAGCAGGCTCTGGGACTGCGTGGGGAGAGAAGTCTCTGCTGTGGGGGCAGCACAGCAGCAGCCTCGGGGTGCTGGGGACATGGGAGATTTGTAGCCTCTGGAAGAAATGAGTCTTTCATCCTGAAGGACCAGAAGCAGTGAGAAGGCACTTAGCATGATGTAGAAACAGCTCAAGCTTTTTTGACAACTGATTTCATTTTGAGCACTAAATTTTACTTTGGAGACAGACTGCAAGGGCGAGGATAAGCTGGACAATTGTGTTCACTGGCTTTCTGAGCTTGTTGAGCAGAGTAAAGCAGGTGAGAAGGGCTTTATTGCACCCGTGCACTGCTGAAAGGATAACCTCAATACTGACTTCTAACAAGTTCATCTCCTTTAGCCAAGCTCTCTTGAATGCCTCAGCTCTTACACCAAGCCATTATTCACTTTTCCCAGGGTTTCCATCCTTTAGAAAGTGGCTGGAGGGAGATCCGTGTCACCCAGCATCCCCAGGTCCCCAATGCCTTGCTCTTGTAACAAGAATTGCAGGCAGAATCTTGCCAATTAGCTATTAAAAAAAAATAAAATTAAACTCAGCTGCTATCAGGAAAGCTGCAAACAGGGATCACTGTTCTGGGCATGGCCACAGCTGCACAGGACACAGAACTACTTCCCCTGGCATTCAAATGCATCTTTGTATCTATATTGTATTATGATGGTGCTGTCGGCAATTAAAATACAACCCTTCCCTGGTAATTAGCATCTGTGTAACACTGGTAATCAAAAACTTCATAACAATTTGTTCTACAATCCTCACAAATATCAAGGATAAAATCAGCTAATCCAATTATTTTCTAGGCATAGCCAAGAGAACAAAGCCTACAGATCCTCTCAGGTGTGTCTGCAGTGACACAATTGAGTGTCAGGGATTCACCCAGCACACCAGCCATGGGCACAGCTGGATGAAGCTGCTGGAGGCATCTCCCACAGGCACCCCAGGAGCAGCTCCCCACACCAGCAGGCCCAGAAGGGGCAGGCAGCCCCTCAGGGATGCTGCTGGTCCCTCCAAGGGGCTCCCCCTCCACAATGCTGACCCAGAGCTTGGTGCCACGAGCACCAAGAGAGATGCAAACACTGATGGACACCAGCACCTGCAGCCCCTCTGCATCCCCTCAGGGCTGTGCTGGGAGGGAGCTGTGGGCACAGGAACCCTTTCACACCTACCCTTAGCGGGCAAGGGGCCCAGTAACACCCAAGGGGACTGTGGCACCGAGTCCTGGCCCGGGGCTGCACCTGCACACAACCTGCCTGTGACAGTGACACCCGTCCCACGCTCAGCGGGGACACGGAACCCTAACTGTGTGACCCTGAATAAAAACTGACTCTGAATCAATGCAAACCCTCCACTGCCTGACTGCAGAGCTTACTGGAGCAGCACTCTGTCCTGCAGCAGCTCTGCCAGCAGCGTCCCTGGCAGTGTTCTCTCAGCCATTGTCTCCAGCACAGAGACCCGTCTGCAGGAGCAGGACATCTGCTGCCATCCCCACCTCCCCATGTGCCAGCGGCCCAGCCCAGGGGACACCAACATGACAGGGCTGCTGCCTGTGACCACAGCGCCTCTCAGTCTTTCCATCCAGCCCACAGAAGGGTTGGGTTGGAGGGACCCCAAATCCCCCCCAGTGCCACCCCAGCCATGGCAGGGACACCTCCCACTGTCCCAGGTGCTCCCAGCCCCAATGTCCGGCCTGGCCTTGGGCACTGCCAGGGATCCAGGGGCAGCCACAGCTGCTCTGGGCACCTGTGCCAGGGCTGCCCACCCTGCAGGGAACAATTCCCAATTCCCAATATCCCATCTGAACCTCTAAAGTTGCAGTGGTAGCCAAACAAGAGGGACCCTTGCCCTCAGGAGCCATGCTCTAAGTACAAGGTTATCAGCTTGACAAATCTGCCTTCACATCTTTAAGTGCTGATTTTGTTTCCATTTCCAGTCACCTTGCCACGTTTCACTCCTTAAGATATTTTTCATGGAGCCTCACAACTTTAGTTTTTCCCTCTTGAAAAGCTGTGCTTTTCCACAGGATTGATGGACTCATCTGTCAGAACACCATAAATCATTAAAATCTCTTTTATGCAGCACTGCTCTTCGCTGCAGCCAAGTTGTAACAGCAGCTGATGAAACTTTTATTCACAGCAAGCCTGTTGGTGTTTCCAGGTCGTGTCAACACTTCCATAAAAAATCTCTTTCTCAGCTGCTTATGCTAGAGCCAAAAAAGTCTTCTGACCCAAAATAACACCTGCTGTTCCCAACAGCCCTTCAGTGTGCTGTGTATCAGAGGATCACAGACTCCCAGACTGGCCTGGGTTGGAAGGGTCCTTAAAGATCATCCAGTTCCAGCTCCCTGCCATGGCAGGGACCCCTTCCACTGTCCCAGGCTGCTCCAAGCCCTGTCCAAACTGGGCTTGGATGCTTCCAGGGCTCCAGGGGCAGCCACAGCTGCTCTGGGCAATCTCAGTGCCTTCAATCTCGAGTGCTAAGGACGTGTTTCGGTGCTTCTGAGCCTCCCTGGGGCTCAGCAGACCCCTGTGGATCTGTGTCCCCTCTGGGCGTGCCCACACTCTGTGCAGGCAAAGGAAACCACATGTGCAGGTGCAGCTGGAGTGGCTCAAAACACGGAAAAGCTAAGCATGTCCATGTTTTTGTCGGGTTTTTTTTTCCAGAATGAGCCTTATTCTGTCTCACTCACACAAATGGGACAGCCAGCACACTGAAACTATGTCAGGGAAAGCTCTCCTCATTGGCACCATTGGCACCCTGCAAATGGGGCTGAGGCACCTATCAGGGAGCATTTCCTCATTTCCCTGCAAGGAATCATGGAAGGGGGCTGCAGAATGGTATCTACAGGGTCTGAGTCCTGACTTCATGCAATTTGAGGTGGTTCAGAGCAAGCATTTCCCTTTAATGTCATGCTGAGAAAATAAGGTCCCATCAGACATTAAGCAGATGTTTCTGTAATTGAGTTTGGATATGGGGGATTATTTGACTTGAAGCTCCAAAACACGTGTAGATTTCTCTTCCTCAGGAGAGACACTAATCCAAATAAACAAGGAGAAACTGCAGAAGTGACAGCAGAGAGCCCTGAAGAACAAAAAGCAAAGAGAAGAGTTTTTCCTTGCTTTTACTTGTCCTGGTTCTCCACCTCTCCCCTTGCACACCAGCTGAGCCCCATCACCAGCAGACACCCCAAACCTGGTGCCTTCCCTCGGGCTCAAACACAAATGCAGACATTTGGGATGCCCCTCTGGCCACAGCCCTGAGCACATCCCTGCTGGGGCACGGGGTGATTTGCTGACCCCCAGGCCACGGAGCAGCCCCTGAAGGGCACAGGGGCCGTGCTGGCACCGTGAGGAGAGCAGGGAGGAGCACAGCCCAGGAGATGTGTTCTGGAGCTGTCACACTGCCTACAGAAAGGCTGTCAGGCATCCACATTCTGTCTGCCTTTAATCACATGCTCAGACATCTCTACTGGGCTTTTCTGTCTCAATAATTAAAGTAGAATGATGAAAACTCAGACCAACCTGCACAGATCCCTGAAGCCACTGTGACCCATCTTTCTGCCTTTTGGGTGGATCCAAACCTGGATCCAGCATTTCCTCCAGCTCAGCAGCACTCCATAGATTTACACGAGCACCCGGACCCCTGTGCACAGCCACAGCTAACGAGCACTGTCTGAATAAATCGTGCAATGTTTTCCTGTGGGCGACACACATTGTGAGTTATGTCTAGTACTTGGAGCCATCTCTCCTTATGGCCATGACTACATTCTGTGATAGGCTGGTTAAAGAGGCAAAATGATTTGTTTTAGCTACATATTTGACAGATATTGGGAACAGAAAGAAATCTAATTACTTCCAACGAAGATTGGAGGGCCTTATTTAATCTGTGAACGTAAATCGATGTTGAAGTTCTTTGACCCCAAGGCAAGAACACCGGCTGTGCTATTTTGAAAAGCCTCATCACTCATCCTGACCCGGCCCTGATGGGCACTGGCACCGAGACCCAAGTGGCCCCAATGTCCTCGTTTGTTTGTGCTGCTGCCACAACACGCCCCCAGGCACCAAACTTCCCGTCTGTGCTGAAGGAAACAAACACAGGTCTTTCTTTTCAGCCAAGAAAGGAGGGGATACTCGTGTTTCACAGTGCAAACCCCTCAGGAGGAATCAGTGCCACTTGCAGCCAAATGCTTGATTTTCCCTTGGCAGAAGCTTGCTCCGTATAGCTGGTGTTTAGCACCAGGCTGCACAAAGGGATCAGCTGGAAGGGCAGCTGTGGAGGCTGGGCAGGTGGGGATCCCTGCCAGAGTGAGGGCACAGGGCTGGGGTGGGCCTGGCCACGGACCCCCTGCCCTCCTGGCTGCTCCCCTTCCCCTGCACTGCAGCCACTGCCTGGCCCCAGGGAGCCTGCACAAGCCTCATGAGCCTTTCCATCACACCCACCAAACAGCACTCCACTGCCTCAAGCTACCAAGATACAGAAATGCACTTTATACTCCTCCATGTTTCCAGGGATGGGACTCCTCTGCCCAGGAACACCCTGCAAATGTCAGAATCTCAGAACCACAGGATGCCTTGGGTTGGCAGGGATCCTAAATCGCACCCAGTGCCACCCTGCCATGGCAGGGACACCTCCCACTGTCCCAGGTGCTCCAGCCTGGCCTTGGGCACTGCCAGGGATCCAGGGGCAGCCACAGCTGCTCTGGACAACAACCTTACCCTGACAAGCACAAAGACGGCAGCAGGGGCTAAAATCGAGTTCCAGAGCAGAGCAGAGCTGATCTGAGAGCCTGAGCATGCAGCAGCTCCCAGAGCCCTGCATGGGCACACAGGGGGCACCATCCCACCATGGGTGAGGGCTGCCTCCTGGCAAACAGCACTGCTCCAGCTGGATTGGTGCTGGGTAATCCTCACTGCGGTGTGGTTTCACTGCACCACTTGCTGTACATGAACAGATAAGTATTGCATACTGCACTGCCCTTTGTTGAGAGGAATTTTTAACACTTACTTTTAAAAACAATTTTTAGATCAAAAGTAATAATATGGCACAACAATCTTACTGCAACTCCTTGAGAAAACGACAGGAACAGAAGGAATCTTGATGAATTTTGGACATAAATAGTAAGTAAACGGGAGGTGAGGGTGGAAAGCAGAGACACAAAAGGCTTCTGTTCAGTAAATATGGTTTCCTTCCATGCTCTTCTTTCTTTAAAAATTCTCATGGACTTACACTCCAGAGAGCTTTCCAAAGGGAGGTAAAATCCCTGACCATACAGATAAAATATAGTCTGTCCCAAATGTGACAGGTCAGTAAGAAGAAAAAAGTATTAAGAAAAAATAAGAAAAGCCAATTTGCAATTGTCAAAGTGATCCTGTACTTACAGTTTCATTTCAGAGAACAAAATGGCCAGTTGGTACAAAAATGGAAAGCACTAAATTTAGAATTTGTCAGCATTTTCACTCCTGATATTTTAATTTTATGGAACTATTGAAACAGACGTGATTTTGCTGCGCACATTGCATAAATAACAATGTCCAGGCCTTTTCAGCAGGTGACCCTCGCTGGGTTGCACCTGAGGGCCCCTCACCCCAAGCTTGGCAACAGCACCACGGATGGACAGAGCAGGGGGAAGGAACCCAGACCCACCAAAAACCACAGCCCAGTACCCATGCTGCTCCCAAAGCTGTCTGTGTTTCCTGGCTGTGCTCTCAGGAGCCCTTTGCAGCGACAGCCCGAGCAGGCTGACCCTTTGGGGCCCATCTGCAGTGCCCCGTTCCTGGGCTGGCAGTGGAGTTGAGCACACAGAACATCACACCGACAGAAAGAGCAGGTGCCACGGGGGTTTCTGTCCCTGTCCCTGTCCCCTCAGCATGGGCAGGGAAGGCAGCATGGAGCAGCCCCAGGCACAAGGAGGGCTCTGGTTTTGCAGAGCAGGGCTCTCCAGGCCATGGGCAGCGCCTGTCCCGCTCCCAAACACGGCCCCACAACCCCCGAGCCCACACCTGGGCCCTGGGGGCTCTGTGCAAGGGACCCCTCAGCTGGAGGGGACACCCACCCCTCCACACCACCTTTCTGATCCCCCTCCACAGGTCTACCCCACAACAGCCCTTCCCACATCCCCTTCTCGCCCCTCTCCACAGTCTAACACCGTTCATTGGGGAAACAAGGCAAATGGCACCTCAGAAGACAGGAACAGAGGGGATTCCAAAGGAGAAGGGCTGTCAGGAAGACTGGGAGGGGTAGAGGCACCTGGTGTGCTCATCCCTGGGAAGGAGCGTGCCTGGCAAGCCTGGCCCACACCAAGGCCCTGTCCCCTGGCACTGCCGCTGGCCCCGGGTGCCCAGCGCAGGCCGCGGTCCCTCAGCCTCAGCAAAATCATGTCAAATCCCCCATCACAACACTGCTCCTATTGTGAGTTGTGCACCAGTTGCATCAGTTTCTGCTTCTATTTTTCATGCTCCATCTTTAATTCATTGCTGAGACGCAGGAAATCCCAGCGGCCTTGTAGTGGCTTGTGGGCAGCTCTGCCTTCACCACAGAGAAACCAGAGCAGAACTGTATCCGGCCTTTTGGAGCTGTGTCCACACAGCTCCCACGAGACTCAGACCAGTTTCTGAGCAGCGCACGGACACTTCAATAAGAATTCATGAACTTTAGACCCACAAGAAGAAACAGGTCCTGCGAAGAAGCGGACGAAGGCTCCTTCCACAGACACCATTGCCCAGAGTAACAGCCCATATGCCACATGGGTACACCCATAATGCTCTGGACAAACCCAGGCAGTATTTCCTTAATAAACTCTATTTGCTGTATCATGCTGCTGTACCCATAATTTCATAGGAACCGAGGACACTGCTCCCTATCATTTTTGACATTAAGTGGTTTGTAATTGGATTGTCCAACCATGAGCATTAACACAACATCCCAAGCTCATAAGCTGCAGCTTCCAAGGACCTGTAGATGACCTCGATGTCCAACACAGCTTCAATTTTATTGTTGCCAAAAGCTGCATCTGACGCTGGAACCTTCCATCTCTCAGCTCCATTTATGAGCTGGTGGGGGTGTGAGCTATGATGGCTTGTCAGAACAAAAACAAGATCCAAATGCTGGCCACATTTCAGCCTCTGAGAAAATTGTAATTATCATTAGAGACAAAGGATGGGGTTTTTACTTTAAAAGTGAGAGGTTTTCATGTCGGCCATGTGAGAGCTGCAGTCTGGTGTGGCCGTGTGGGCCCTGCTGAGGGCAGGAGGAGCCTCTGCCAGCGGCACACAGGGGAACGGGAGGTTCTCCCGAGGGCAGCCCTAACAGAACTACCATCACATTTCCAATCGTTAATCTGATCGATGCCAAAACATTCTGCTCGCCATCCTTTCAGGTGGGTGAATGTTTACAGAATTCTCTGATGCACTTAGGCTATAGAAGTCCCATAGAATAACAGAATCCTTTCAGCTGAGTTAAAAAAAGCCCTCCAAGACTGAGATCCAGTATTTGACCAAACACCACCCTGCCAACCAGAGCAGAGCACAGAATGCCACGTGCTGTCATTCCTCAAACACCAGCAGGCAGGGGTGGGCAATGCACCACCTCCCTGGTAGCCAATTCCAACGTTTCTCCAAAGCCAGGTCACCCTGACCCAGCTCCATCCTCCCCTGCTTCCTCCGCAGCTCCTCCTCCTCCTCCTGTAAGGCTTGCAGCTCTGTCCTTTACCCTTCTTCAAGGCTGGCCCTGCTGACAAAGGGTCAGGGCTGGATTCAGGCACATCTGCCACTCAACAGGCAGCATATGCTGATCCATGAAAAGGTTTCCTTAATCAAAGACCTCAGAATGAGATCTCTTTGGGTTCAGGAGGGGAGGGGGAGCAGGGAGGGTGTGGGTGGATTTTGTTGCAGAACCCAATGCTGAAAAACTCTCACAGAAGAGCCAGAAAGAGCCTGAGCAGCCAGCTGCTGTCGAGGCTCGGTGCACACACAGGAGTTCACAGAAAGCACTGCTGCTGGCACCAGGCACAGCGAGCTCTGTCCCTGTGGCCCAGCTGTGGGGACACTCCTGCTCCCAGCCTGAGCAGAGCCCGTGCAGCCAGCAGGCATCAACAGGGCACTGACCCCCTGTGCCACAGGCCAGCCCCTTGGGACATCAGCCACCTCCTCCCCACCTGCCCCGAGCCACTGCCACCCTCCAGCACCCACTGCCAGCAGTGCCAGCCCCCGGCGAGAGCTGGGGCGCCCAGGGCCATCAGGGCGAGTTGGGTCAGGGACCAGGCTGCTGCCCTCTGCTCTCTGACACCTCTACCCTGCCCACCGGCCCCTGGCTGCTGGAGCGAGGGTCCATCCCTCCTCCCAACCCACAGCAGCGTGACTCACCCACAGGGAATGAGGGAGGCTCAAATACCCCCAGGCAGCTTCTAATGAAACATTAATAAGGCACCGGGTGTACAATAATAACAGAGGTGGGCAGCTTGTTCGATAAATCATGGTCTTTCGAAGTCTGATCTTTCAGAAACCCCCCCAAACAGGTCCCCAGTGGGGAAGTGCAGGATAATGCCCAGCCCCTTCCAGCTGAGCTCACTGCTCACCCAGTCACTGCAGACCCTTCAGTGGCATTCCCACTCTGTAATTTTCCTGCTGCTGCCCCCACAGCCTGAGATCCAGACAGTGAGGAGGTGCTGGACCCCACCACCCCTGTGCCTTTCATGCTCTGCCATTCTCTCCCGTGGCTTTTACCAATGACACACTCACAGCTTAGCAACATCCAGGAAAGAAGAAAAATCCCTTGGTACTACTGGGGACACGGTGTCAGAGGGAGGATCCCCCTGTGGGTGCTCTGTGCTTTCTCACCCCCTGCTCCTGCTCACTGTCCCCAGCCCAGGCAGCTGCTCCTGTGCTGGGTGCAATGGTGGAGCACGCTGTGGAATCAGAGAATCCCACAAAAATGGAATATCCTGAGCTGGAAAAGACCCACAAGGAGTCCAGCTCGCGTCCCTGCACAGACCCCCCAACAATCCCACCCTGGCATCCCTGGCAGCGCTGTCCAAAGGCTCCTGGAGCTCTGGCAGCCTCAGGGCCGTGCCCATTCCCTGGGCAGCCTGGGCAGTGCCAGCAGCTCTGGGGATGAACCTGTCCCTAGTGTTAATGTCCTCCACATCACTCCTGCTGCAGGCCCCATCTCCTGCATCCTGCAGGACTCCCTGGGCAGCCTCGGGGCCGGGCAGGACGGGCCCTGACCAGCCTGGGATGGCCCCACAGCAGCAGCTCTGCAGCACCCCAGCACCCACAGACACCCCTCAGGCTGTGCCCTCTCCATGACCAGGCTGCCCTTTGACAAAGCCAAGGCAGCCCTGGCTCCAGAGCCTGCCAACGACATGGTGTGGGATCAAGTGACAGGAGCAGTGTCCAGCAGGGACAGCCTCTGTCCAGCCCTGGAGTGGCTCCAGAAAACCCTCAGCCTCAGGTGAGATCAAGGACAAGAAAGGAAAAATCAAGGGCAAAAAATATGTGTGGCAGCTAAATACCAAGGGATTAAGTTTCCAGCCTTTCTTTAGGGGGAAAAATCCAACATTTATAAAGCTGGAAAAAAAGAAAATGGATCAAGCCAGTGTTGATGTCAAAGAGGGATTCAGTTGAGAATAGACTTGAAGGGAATTTTATTTATGGTGCAGCTACTGGGTGGGCATCTGTGACCTTTAGAAAATGGATTAAAGCCTTTCTATACCCGGCTCCAGGCTGTGTGAATTATTAAAGCAACAAAATCATGAAGCTGAAGTACTCATACAAAGAAACCCAGACACAGCCAGCCCTCACTGGGAGGGTCAGGGGAGCTGGGCACAGGGACCAGGGCCCCAGCTCCTCTGGAGCAAATGAAAGCCAGGCCCCCACAGGCTCCCACCCCAGCATACTGGTTCCTTCTGGAAGATTCCATTTCCTGCTGCTGCCCATTCCAGCCCCAGCCCTGGTTTAATCCCCTATTTCCAACGGCACACAAAGGCACAAATCCACGCTGAAAAACTTCAGACGCGTTGTTATTTCTTCTCAGCAGTGAAGTGTAAATAATGAATTCCCACAGCCCCATCCAGCTCCTCATCCCTTGGAAAAGGCAGCTGGGGCTGCAGAGCCACGGGGGACGCCAGGTGGGAGAGGAGGTCAGGAGCAAACAGCCCCAGCTGCCTCACGGGGACTGCAGCCACAAGAGCCCAACTAAACCAGGCAGAGCCCCCGGTCCTGCAATGCCACCCCTGCCCTGGGACAGCTGGTCCCATGCTGGCTCTCGAGAAGCACAACGAACCTCAGAGCATACTTCCCATGAAAACAGCGCCACAAACTGCACCCCATTCCAGAAACCCCCTCCTGGCTGCTGCTCCTCGGGAAATGGCATCAGAGCAGCCAAAACCTGGGCAACTGCTGCTGCTGCTGCTTGGAAAGGAGCCTGTGCTGCAGGAGGAACACTGTGCTGATATTAAATCACTGAAAATCAAATAATATCACCTCTACTATGTGTGGAAAATATTCCACACTTGCTAATTGGCGTAAACATGGAATTGAACCTGACCTTCATTTGATTAACTGTATCTTAAAACTGATTAAACCCATCTCTAGGAAACAGAAATTGGCCATTTATTGCAGATATGCCATAACCACAGCTCTGGGGCTCTCAGGCTCTTCAAAAGGGATTTCTGAGCTCCTTTTCCCTTCCTTTCCTCCAGTTCCCACACCGAGGATGTCACCATCTGTCCTGAGAGGTGCACAAAGTGACCATGGAAGGAAATGCTGTGCCCCAGGCCAGCCCAGGCACTGGCCCCGGGTCCTGTCACCATGGGATCACACAGTGCCACAGCTGCCACAGGTCACCCACACACTCAAACAGAGCACAGGGTCTGCTTGCACACTGGCTCCTAAATATCTTCCTGAACGTGGCCAGAGAGCGGTTTAATCAAGCAAACCAAGTCACGCCTAAACTTTTAGTAACATTTGCCAGGTAGGTAGTTTTATGTTTTCTGCGATTAAATGTGAGTTGTAAATGACTTGGTAAACGCAAATGCTTTTCTCAGTGTCAGAGGAAATTCAGCATATTGACAAAGTCATCCAGAAAGATGACAGATGAATCATGTCAGCATTTTGAAAGTGTGTGTACAGTTCTGCTGCCTGATAGACTGCTCTGTGCTAGACTTAACCTCCCTGCACCACAAAGCACAGAGCGAGCAGCTGCAGGGAGAGCCACAGGGAGCAGCTCTCTGCAGAGCCAAGGCACTCCTGTCCTGGGACAAGAACTGGTTTTTCTCTGTTTTATGTTCTGAGCAGAATTAAATTTTCCAGGTGCTGCTCCTTAACAGAAGAAAACCTCCTTGTCTGGAAAGTTTATATGTGAAGTATGAATCTTCTCCTATCGGCTCGAAACAAGCTGCTCTTTTTCACTGAGGTTTGGAGTTAGTGTTTGGTCTTTGATTGCGAGCTGAAGACACAAGACCTTGAGTGTTCCTGCTCTCACCAGGAGTGTCTGGGGAGACTTTCTTCTGCTGTTTGCCTTATCCTCACAGCACAAGGGCTGAGCTGGTATTTAATCATTCACCATCATTCAACAGAAGCCCAGCAATGTGACAGAGCTCTGCAGCACGCTTTCCCCTCTCCTTGCTCAAGGGATGTGGCTGCAAAGAGGGGTGAGTGTTTCAAACCACCCCCTCAAACCGTCACAGTGACTTGCACACGGCTGGCAATCCATTTCCATTACCCCAGAAGTCCCAGGCAGACTCTCATGGAAGCCCAGCAGGAATTCACGTGGGTGGGCTGTGCCGAGCAGGGTAATGGATCTGCTGGTGTTCATCAGGGAGCTGAGGCTGTATGGGAACATCTTCTCTAGAACAAGCACTGATGGCAGCACTGGGACCGAGTGTCCCCTGTCCTGCCTCTCAGAACAGCAGCACCTCCCCATACAGAGCACAGCTGGGTTTGTGCTGCCACTGTTACACAGCACCAAAACTGCTTAATACACATAAAGTATTCAAAAAGAGATTTTGGTGATTGGTAAATATTTGGGTTCTTCTGACCAAACAGGTCTCAAATCTCCTGGGAAAGTTCTGCTTTTGCAAAGTTTCCATCTTCCAGCCATCCAATCATCCAAGTATCCAAGGTCAGGCTGCTCCCCAGGCCATGGCCCATGGAACAAGACCTTGTCAGGCTGTACCACAGAGGGAGAAGGCAAAGGACAGTGTGGGTCATCTCCAGAGCCAGATCTGCATGTTCTCACCATCGTGGCATCAGATTTTGATCAAAGTGTGATGGGAGAAACCAGCCAAGATGACCTGACCAGAGGGAAACACGAGCAGGTGCAGCTTGCCCCACCACTCAGCTGTCCTGTTAATGTCCCAGGGCATGGGGGACACCCGTGCCACCCACCGAGCCGGGCTGGGCCCTTCCACAGCTCTGACACTGCACATTTCACACTACTTCATGGCCATGTCTGCCCCAAAGTCCCAGTGCTGGCACACAGCCCCACCCACACACGAGTCACAGGGCAGGTGACACACCTGAGCCAGCAGAGTTGGGTCAGCGCTGGCACCGCCGCTCCCGGCTCGCACCCACCACACACAGGCGGGTGAGGCTGCACAGGGGGCACCCGTGCTGCTGGCTGGCAGCAGAGCACAGGGACAGGAGCACTGCAGAGCTCCCAGCGCAGCCCTGCGCTCGTGTGACGTGCCACGGGCACCGCGCTGGCACTGCCA
The DNA here is from genome assembly GCF_028551555.1 of Melozone crissalis. Classification (NCBI taxonomy): domain Eukaryota; kingdom Metazoa; phylum Chordata; class Aves; order Passeriformes; family Passerellidae; genus Melozone; species Melozone crissalis. The sequence goes on along the minus strand of NW_026535797.1, from coordinate 615,857 downwards.
GGCAGGGGCAAACGCCAGAGCCCCCTGCACAGGGACAGAGGGCCAGCCAGAGGAACGGGGAATGGAAAGGACTGACACTGGGAAACCAACAGTACCGACTCCAGAGATACACAGCTTTTTGATCATCACCTCCCACATCCTCCCACATGCTTGGCAAGAAAAGCCAGTTAAAAATAAACAACAAAACCTCTTCAGCATAACTGATTTCTGATTGGGAAAACAGCCCAGAACTTCACAGAACCCTCCTGACCCGTGTGCCAGCTCGGTCAAGCATCAAGGACAACTTCCAGCACCTTCCTGCCTCGCTGCCCCGCCACAACCCAGACATCCCCACAGGAAACTGAAAACATACAGAATGCTTGCTGAAAAATGGTCACAATTGTGCTGGTAACTTACATCACATCTGTTGCACCAAGGTGCCAAGAATTACAGCAAAGCCAAATGGCAACAAGGTATTTTCCTGAACATTTTTCCTGTGTTGACTGAGCAGCCATCATAAAAAATACAAAAATAGCCAATTTCGGCCCCATTACTGTTCCAATAAATCACAAGTACATAAAAGCAGACACCTGGTGAACCATGCAAGACTGAGAGCTCCAGCCTACCTTGCCAAAGCTTCCCTTCCCAATGGCCCGGAGAATCTGGAAGTGGTCAAAGTTCACTACAAGGTAAAGAAAAAAGAATTTACATTTGTAAATGCTTTACTACAAATAAGCTTGCATCCTAAAGAAGGCAGGGAGACAACTACAGAGCGTTGGCCAAGCTTTTATTAAAAGTTTTCCTCTGGGGAAGCTGTGGGACAGCAGCTGCTTTCCTTTCAAGTCTCTCCACGAGCTGGCAGAGGGTTGCATGAGGTTACTAAATGAGTGGTTTAGCACAAAGTAAAATACAGCTTTAACCTGTGTGGATCTGGGGGAGCTTCACAGAGCTCAGGGGCAAACTGAGAGTGTGGCTGAGTAGCGAGCGTGGTGAGACCCTGCCACACGTTGTGCCCTGCCCACTGCCCACTGCCCTCGCCCCACAAACACTGCCCCAGCCCCACAAACACTGCCTCACAAACCCTGCCCCACTGCCCATTGCCCCACAAACACTGCCCCAGCCCCACAAACACTGCCTCACAAACCCTGCCCCACTGCCCATTGCCCCACAAACACTGCCCCAGCCCCACAAACACTGCCCACTGCCCCACAGATGCTGCCCATTGCCCCACAAACACTGCCCACTGCCCACTGCCCCAGCCCCACAAACACTGCCCCAGCCCCACAAACCCTGCCCCACTGCCCATTGCCCCACAAACACTGCCCCAGCCCCACAAACACTGCCCACTGCCCCACAGATGCTGCCCATTGCCCCACAAACACTGCCCACTGCCCTCGCCCCACTGCCCACTGCCCCAGCCCCACAAACACTGCCCCACTGCCCATTGCCCCACAAACACTGCCCCAGCCCCACAAACACTGCCCACTGCCCCACAGATGCTGCCCATTGCCCCGCAAACACTGCCCACTGCCCACTGCCCCAGCCCCACAAACACTGCCCCACTGACCATTGCCCCACAAACACTGCCCCAGCCCCACAAACACTGCCCACTGCCCCACAGATGCTGCCCATTGCCCCACAAACACTGCCCACTGCCCTCGCCCCACTGCCCACTGCCCCAGCCCCACAAACACTGCCCCACTGCCCATTGCCCCACAAACACTGCCCCAGCCCCACAAACACTGCCTCACAAACCCTGCCCCACTGCCCCAGCCCCACAAACACTGCCCACTGCCCATTGCCCCACAAACACTGCCCCAGCCCCACAAACACTGCCTCACAAACCCTGCCCCACTGCCCATTGCCCCACAAACACTGCCCCAGCCCCACAAACACTGCCTCACAAACCCTGCCCCACTGCCCATTGCCCCACAAACACTGCCCCAGCCCCACAAACACTGCCCACTGCCCCACAGATGCTGCCCATTGCCCCACAAACACTGCCCACTTCCCACTGCCCCAGCCCCACAAACACTGCCTCACAAACCCTGCCCCACTGCCCCAGCCCCACAAACACTGCCCCAGCCCCACAAACACTGCCGTGCCCCCTGTGCTCAGCCAGCACTGGCTGTGCTGCAGTTGCTGCTGCCAAAGGGCAGCATTAGAGGACAGGGACAGCCCTCCTCTCCCTTCACGTGCAGACCCATCTGGAAGACATCCATGGCTTTTTCCAGAGCCAGCATGAGGAGCAATGACAAGAGATGATCGTGCAGCTGTAACACTCAGCCACTGACTCCATCAGCTGCTGCTGCAAACAAAATTATTTTTATACCAAAGCACTGCTGTGATTTAATTTAATATCAGTGTTAAATAAAGAAGACAAGGTGAGGAGGAGCTTGCTGATGGCCTGAGCCCACCTGCTCAGATACAGCTGTCAGCCCTTGCCAGCTGTACCATGAGACCCTCCCCGTGCAGGGGACCCTCAGCACTCCTTGCCACATGTCTGGATGAAAAGAAATGCTTGGCATGGGCTTGGGGTTTGCAGCATGAGATGGTCAACAATGAGCACTGAGCCTGTTGGCTGGCCACAGAGACCAAAATCACTCAGGAGGAGTGGGAACAAAGAATTCACTATAAATATTACGAGTCCCACTCCCAGATCTTAAATAAATGCACATCTGTCATCTCTGAGGATGAATCAAGAGCCCACGCATGCTCATGGAGTTCCTATTACCCTTTTGTGCTAGGCTTATATCCAAAATATTGTTATTGTCACTTTTGTGGGACGTTTTCTGCAGGAGAGCTCAGAAAACTTTGCCAAATGAAACTGAGAACAGAATCTGGGCCAGCTCGTACTCCGTGTGTCCCTGCACTCCCAGTTCCCTCCCTCGGGATGCTGAAGGGCAGAAGCACCACCACTGCTCCGTGTTTAGCTGGTTTAGTTGGTTTAGCTGACCGTGTGGTTATCAGCCAAAGGCTGCACTCCTTGATCTTGGATCAGGATCTTATTCCACCCTCAATGACTCTGTGATCTGCTCGAGATCTCTCCAGAGACCCCACAACAGAGCCCATGGGGACACCAGTGTCCCCACATCCTTCTGCCAGCCTCCCACGTCTCCAGGGGAAGGGCTCAGCTCCTCATCACCTCCCTCCTCTGTGGGCCTTTTGTTTCAGCAGTGATTTTATTGAGGATTTTCCTCCCTCTCCTACTAGAGGGGATGCAGTGAGCAATGCAAAACTGCAGCTTCAGCTTCACAAGTATTCTGTCTGAAATGTTCTGGCCGAAGCATTTGGAGCAATAGATCAAGTGTTTTCCACCTGCAACCAAGTCCGCTGGCTGACCTCCTGTCACCAAAAGGATGCCCAGCCACAGGGAGCCCCTTGGAAGGGGGGCTTTTCTTGACAATTAAACCACATGCAAGTGCTCAGGATCTGCCATCACTCCAGGAGGAGAGCTTTCGGTAATTCTTTGTTATAAGGTTTGGAATATTGTGTAAAAAGGCATTGCCTCTGAGAAAACAAACCCCGAAGTGTCATTTCCATGTATCCATGACTACAACTGATCTGGGAAGCCTGCTCGAGTCAGCAGGCAGGAAACAAACCTAGAAATGAATATTCACCAGGCCCTTGAACCTATCAGAAGAGATGTCACTTTCAATAAATTAATACAGAGTTCTGCTGATGGGAAGTTGGGATGATGCACTGCCTGGTTTCCCAGTTCCAGTATTTTCTGCAGCATTCAGGAGGCAATCTGATAATTCTGTGTAGGTAAACAATTCTATGATTACACGATCCCAATAAAGCAAAAGCAATCTCAGCATGTGAAGAAGAAAATCATAGTAGCAGTGTGCTGCTTTCTGTGCACAGCACAGCGGATTACTAAGAATGCTAACTTATCACTACGGAATACGTGATTATCCCCAAAATAGAAATGTGAACCTGCCTGGAACAAGTGCGTGTGCTCCAGAGGCTCTGCTCCCGGGGCTGACAGGGGAAAGCTGTCATTCACCCACAGCCAGCAGGGCCCTGCCACGAGCCCGAGTCACAGACACAGCGGGGCTCGGGAGGCAGGAGCAGGAGGGCACAGCTGCTGCTCTGCCAGGCCCTGCTCGCCCTGCTCTGCCTCTGCACAGCTCCAGCCCCAGGCTGGAGGGGCAGAAACGGCCCTGCCTTCAGGAGGGGCCAGAGTCCCTCACAGGGCCCTGCAAACCTGGGCCTTCAGAACCATTTCTGTACAGAGGCTGCTCAAGCTGGGAACAGGCCTCCTGCAGCCACGTCACGATCCAAGCCCCTCAGGGCTCAGGAGGCACTTGCACAATGCCCTTAATGACATGCTTCAGCTTTGGGCACTCCTGAAGCACCAAACCCAGGGACTAGATCAGGCTAGGTGAGTGGGACTAGTAGGTGCCTTACAGCTGAAAATATTCTGTTCTTCTGTTCCACCCCATTCCATCCCATCCCATCCCATCCCACCCCATCCCATCCCATCCCATCCCATCCCATCCCATCTCATCCCATCCCATCCCACCCCACCCCACCTGCAATGTGCACACGGGAGGAGCTGACTTGCCCCCCAGAGCCAGCCCATGGCCTCTGCAGTGTGCAGTGCCCCAGGGTGCTCCCTCAGCTCCTCACAGGAACAGGACACTCACTGCTCCAGCAGCTCCTCATCTCCGTGGCACCTCGGCAGGGAGGGGAACCACAGGACAGGAGACGCTGGCATTTGCCATGTGCCGCTTCCCGGCTCTCCCTGGCACCAGTGACAAACCATGAATCACAAATAAAATAAATACCATAGCCTGGCCTTACTGTGGCTCTGTTCTCCAGTTCCAGGAATGCGTGACGAGCGGGACGGCAGGGATGGATGGCAGGGGTGGATGGCAGGGATGGATGGCAGGGGTGGCAGGGATGGATGGCAGGGATGGAAGGCAGGGAAGGATGGCAGGGAAGGATGGCAGGGATGGAAGGCAGGGATGGATGGCAGGGGTGGATGGCAGGGGTGGATGGCAGGGGTGGCAGAGGTGGATGGCAGGGATGGATGGCAGGGATGGATGGCAGGGGTGGAAGGCAGGGATGGATGGCAGGGAAGGATGGCAGGGATGGAAGGCAGGGATGGATGGCAGGGGTGGATGGCAGGGGTGGAAGGCAGGGATGGATGGCAGGGATGGATGGCAGGGGTGGATGGCAGGGGTGGCAGGGGTGGATGGCATGGGTTGAATGGCAGGGGTGGATGGCAGGGGTGGATGGCAGGGGTGGCAGGGGTGGATGGCATGGGTTGAATGGCAGGGGTGGATGGCAGGGATGGATGGCAGGGGTGGCAGGGGTGGATGGCATGGGTTGAATGGCAGGGGTGGATGGCAGGGATGGATGGCAGGGCTCCACGTGCCCATAGGACCTCCCCAAACCTCACGCAGCCCAGCCCTGCCCACTGCACAAGAGAGTGCCAGGTGCTGCTCTGACATCCCTGTAATTAAGATCTCATTGTAATCACAAGATGTACTGTGGGATAAAGCCGGCTGGATACACAGCTTCCACTTGCCAGTGAAACAGAGAATGAGGAGTACATTTCCCCATTTCCCTGCAAAAATTCATTGCACAGAAGGAGGAGGGATGCAAAAAAAAAAAAAAAAAGGGCTTTTCACTATTTTAAAATTATTAATGTTTTCATTACTATTTGCTATTTATTCTGCATTTATTTGCAAGATACCCAAAAGTAATACTTCAGAGACACAGTGGACTCCCAGAGTGTCCAACATCAGGACCTGGTATTAATCTCCAGCAGCAGGAGAACAATATAGTAGGATGCAGTTAGTAAACCTGGTCTACAACACCCTCAGATCTGGGGAAGCCAGCAAAATAAATCACATGTTAAGGTTCAAGTCAACCTTTTACTCCTCAGCTGCATGTTTTCCAGCATCATTAATACCAATAGGAACATTTAACTCCAAGAATGATTCTCTTCAACACTAAAGGCCTAAGAAATAATTTTTTTAATCTTGCAACAGCAAATGTGTCAGGGTAGCATGACACGATTCACTTTCTATCAATGTATTTCTAGACATTGGCATAATAAATAGCATTTCTCTACTCAATGTCTTCTGCAATGTAGCTTGGAAGAAGCACCCCAGTAACTGATGCTAAACAGTTAATTTGTTTAATTAACAAACATTAAATTGTGCCCACAGAAACCACAAGTTTGCTGCCACAAATGCTGTGAGTTTGATCTGGCAGGAAGGAGAGGCCCAGCTTAGCTGCAAAGCCACCACTCACAGGGTGACACGGGAGGTGAGGGCACCCGGGCAGGGACACAGGGGGCATCGGGACATGGGCATGGGCACCTGCACGGGGCACGGCAGGCAGGGCAAGGGGACAGGACAGGAGCCCAGCAGGATGAAGAGATGGGGATCTGGGCAGCTCTGGGGGCCTGGGCAGGCAGCGCAAGGGGACAGGAGGCCAGCAGGATGAAGAGATGGGGATCTGGGCAGCTCTGGAGCTCTGGGGCCTGGGCAGGGATCAGGCCCAGAAGGGAAGCAGGCAGAGCCACACGGGCAGCAGCAGCAGCACGGCACACAGGGAGCATCCCAGGGATGGGATGAGCTGCCAGGAGCAGCAGGGAGAGGGGCAGGACAAGGGAGGGCGGGGAGGACTCGTTTGGAAAGCTCTCACACCGGAGCATCAGCCCGGGTGAACTGGGAGGTGGGGAAGATCAAAGGTGGGATTTGTGCTCAAACACAGAGCTATTGATGGAGAGAGGGAGCACAGGGCCCTGGGGGAGATGTCAGCAGACCCTCCCCAGCCTCAAACCCCTGGAACACAGGGCATCCAGCCAGAGGCCCATGCAGGGCGGGACACCACTGCTTTCCCTGCTTTCCCTGCAGAAAGCACAAGCAGCAGCTTTGGTCTCCAGCATCTCGGGCCCATCTGCTTTGCCTATTCATAGGCACAGAGAAGATTACACAGGTGAGGGAAATGGAAATACAGTGTAATATGGCTGTCAGGAACCTCAAGTGAGCATTCAATACCCAGGAACCCAGAGAATGCTAGTAGATAATGGAAGAAATTAAAGGTACAATGCCAGCCCAGTGCTGTAATGAGCACTTTAGGAACCACAGACTCAAACCTACTATTAGGAAGCAACTCTAAAGTCGTGTAAAAACAGAGACTTTTTGTATAATTAAAAGTGAGTCCCTGCAACTCTGGAAGGAATCAAATGCACCATGCAAAGCAACTGCTAAGTCAGTTTAGGAAGACTGGGTAATGGATATGCAGTACAGAAATGTTTGCATTGGCCAGAAACCATTCCTAAACAGCAAAAAAATACCCTTTGCATTGGCCAGGAGCCCTTCCAAAGAGTGTGAGCAGGTTGCATTCATCTGATCTCCATCAGCGAGCTCAGGAGGCACTGGAGATGGAGAAGGAAACCCAGCACCTCATCCCTTGTGCTCCGTGACCCTGACCAGCGCTATTTCTGTTAGAGGAACACGTGTAACAGTGCAACAGCAACCAGGGAGGCCAGCAGGGCACTCATTAACCAGCTGGGCCCTGGCTGTGCAGGTTAACGAGCACTAAATGAGTTCACAGTGGTCCCAAAGCACGGGAGATGTGGTCACACACAGGAGGGTGAGCAGGGCTGCCCTCCCAGCAATGAGGGCTCAGGGTCAGCGGCTCTGGGGCTGGCTGCAGGGCACCTCCAGAGTCCACAGCGGTGCCAAAGGGAGTGCCCAGTGCCCCAAGGCCAGCACCCAGACAGCTCTGATCCCCCTGCTGCCACGTGTCTGGCTGCTGCTTCCACAAGGGCGCTGCCCCTCGGCAAAACTGCCTGGAAATGATCCGTTTTACAGGGCACCTCTGGTCAAACAGCCTCCCAGGAAATCACAGAGCGGAGCTGCTGGAAAGGCAAAGGTCACTCTGGCACCCACCCTGCCCACAAACACCCCAGGTAACCTGCAGGGCCAGGGTCACCTTCCTGCCACAGCCAGGGCAGGCCTGGGCTGGCAGGGGACAGGGACAGGGACAGGGACAGCCACCACCCCACACTGCTGCCCAGGAGCACTGCCCAGAGCACCAGCACCACTGCACACCTGGACACACCTTCCCTCACCTGCTGCCAGGAGCAGCCACTGCACACCTGGACACACCTTCCTTCTGATCCCGGGAGCAGCCGCTGCACACCTGGACACACCTTCCCTCACCTGTGCACAGCAGCCACTGCACACCTGGACACACCTTCCTTCTGATCCCGGGAGCAGCCGCTGCACACCTGGACACACCTTCCCTCACCTGTGCACAGCAGCCACTGCACACCTGGACACACCTTCCTTCTGATCCCGGGAGCAGCCGCTGCACACCTGGACACACCTTCCCTCACCTGTGCACAG